>NW_024100081.1:1215000-1822500 GCF_016545835.1 Crotalus tigris
GAATTGAAGTTCACAAGTCTTAAAGCGGCCAAGTTTGGAGACCCCTGGCTTAGAAGCTGTACCTCATCATCTGAAAATGCCCCATCTGTTCTGATGGTGCCTGTGTTTGATCAGCCTTAAGTGATTGCTGGCTTGGTGTCTCCTGAGGCTGACATTCCACTGGTTCAGCTGAAACGGTTTCTTCAGAGTCAGAGCTCTGGCATGGCAGCTGATTCAAGGTCCTGCAGATGTAAAGCCATCGACAAAAATGTTCAAATAAGCACATAATAGAGTTTAAACAGCAGTAAATGTACTATCACATTATAGCAATGTAAGTATATTTTCAAATAGGATTTGAATTAACTTTTTCTTCCAATAGTGCCACGCAATATTGGTTATTTTACGTCTGATGAGGTAGATGGTTGCCCATGAAAGCTTATGCCATAATAAATTCATTACTCCTTAATGTACTGCAATGCTATAGCCAAGTAATATGGCTGTTGCTCTGGAAATTACATAAATGTCAAATTAATCTGAAACTAAAGAGATGGTATTTTATTTGCAGGGTATTTTAGCATATACAGTAAGTAGTAGGGGAAAATTCAGAATAGTTCCTTTATGATAAATGGGGATATAGCCCAAATGACTATATATATATGTTACTCACAGTTAAAATGGGGGTGCAGAGCTGTTTTAACAAAATGGTGGTCTCATATGGACAATGGTGTTTGAAAACTAATTCAAAATAATGGTTTTGAGGTTTTTTTGTGTGGTTTTTTTTTTTTTTTTTGCAGAATGGACTGCAGAGCAAATCCTTTGATAAGAAATTAATCTTGTTCCTAAGTTGAAAGTTCCTAAAGATCATGTCAGTTGGTTATATTGTTACATTCCTTGCTCTGTCAATGATAATTAGTGTTTATAGTTGCTGGAGGGCAAAACTCTGTCTCTTGACATCTTTAGGAAACAAATATTTAAAACTTCCTGTGTTAAAATCTTTATGAAGTGGTCGATATGGATCATATTAACTAAAAAGCTGATATCATGAGCTGATTTGACCTTAAGGTGAGGGCATGCTCTAGTTACTGTATAGCTGAATATAAAACAAATAACAAAAAGTAAAAATCAAAGGGCTATTTTTCCACTTTCTTTAAAAACAACATTTCAGAGATTGTCTGATCACTCGCTATTTAAGTCAAGCAGAAGATATTAAATTAAGAAACTATTGGAATGGATGTTTGATTTTTGACAAAAAAAACCTGGAGAATGTAATCTCAAGTCATGTCACTTGCATCTTTAGATTTTTATTAGCAAGGTTTTTCAGAAATGGTTGCCATTGCCTCTTACTGGGGCCGAAAGAAAGTGACTAGCCCAAGGATACCCATATGGCTTTTGTATCTAAGATGGGACTAGAACTCATGTTCTCCCAGTTTATAGGCTGATGCCTTAACTACTACACCAGATTGGCTTTCTAACTATATCTACTAGCAGGTTAATATCATCAGGCTGTAGTGAAGAACATGTTGATTAATCTGGTTTGACTATTAAGTAGGACAAAAGAGATAACTAATTACTGATATCTAACCACCCAGAGTCTCATGACAGCAAGATGTAATAATTAAATACACAAAATATCTAGTGGTCCTACAGGTTTTTGCAGTCCCCATGTGTAGACCTAGATACAAGTCTATGGTTTTTAAAATAATTTTGTTCCAGTGATGAATTCTAAAGAATGGTAGTAAGGGATTCCTAAGCAAAATATTAGTGATCTCGGAAATATTTTTCAGGATGGAGTCCTTGTATGAAATCCAGCTGAGATGAGATCTAAGAGTGAGTTAACTGTCCCAAAGACCTTACCTATTTCTGCAAGAGACAGCAATATATGGCATTAAATGGTGCAATGGACATCTTAGTTTCAGTTCATTTCAACATGATACTGCCCAAATGTGATCAAGCCCTGCGTGAATCCGAGTGATTTTTATGTGCAAAGAAATCATGCCAACAGATTTCCTCAGTGAAAATCAAATAGCATTATATATAATCAAAGATTTTCAAGAGGCCATTTAGGGCAAACCTATACAGAATGCAGGAATCCAAATTATAACATCCCAGATAGCCTAGTTTCCACTTGGAACACATTTAGTGAAGGAGAATCCACCACCTTTGTGGGTAGTTCGTCTTACTGTCTAACCGCTCATAAAATTGCGAAGTTTTTTTTCCTGACGTTCAGAAAGAGAACTGCCTTCCTATTACTTAAACCCTTTATTTTCTGTACTGCACTCTGGAACAGAAGAACAGGTTTGACTTTTTTCTGTGTGACATCCTTTCAGTTACTTAATGAGTGCTATAATATCTTCTCTTAGTCATCTCCTTTCAAAGTTCAACATAATCAGCACCTTCAATTTATTTTCTCTGGGCTTAGTTTTCAATGCGCTGATCATTTTCTTTTATTGCGCTTCTCAGAAACTTTCTTTGAATCCTTCTTGACATGTGATCCTTAAACTGGATACAGTAATAGAGGAAAAATGCCCATCGTTTGGAGCAGTGGTGGGATTCAGCCGGTTCGCAGCAGTTTGGCAAAACCGACACCTAATTTTTTGTTGAGTTCGGCAAACTGGTTACAGTAAATCTGCAAGGCATGTCACGCTGGTGATGACGACAATGCGATGTGTGTTAAGCCGGCGTTGACGAATATGCAAAGTGCATTGCACCAGTGATGACGATTATGCAAGGTGCATCATCCCTGTGATTACGACAACGTGGTGATGATGAATATGCGAAGTACATCACACTGGTGATGATGACAATGTACTGATGATGAAAATGCGAGGCGCGTTGCACTGGTGATAATGATGAATAGAACTAGTTGTTTAAATTATTTGAATCCCACCACTGGTTTGGAGCCCAAAGTTTTTTCTTTGTATCCACTTTCCCCTATTGGGTTCTGTTCAGATTTCAAGCAATCTCTGTTGCAAGCCTTTTCTTTTCTTCAAGTACTATTACCAAGCTGCATATCCTCCCCTTCTGGTTTTGTACTTTATATGATTTTGGTTTCTTAAGTGAACAACTTTAATCCTTTCTCTTTCAAATGTTATTACTCTGCTGTGTTTCAGGACATTTATCCTACCTATCAAGATGGTTTTGAATATTTCTTTTCTAGGCTAGCATCTGGAAGACCCAAGATTGTATGCTTATACCTGACACAATCATCATTCACCACAGTGGCCAGTTGACTCACTGGTGCCATTGTTATAAAACACTGGGATTACCAAGCTTAGATGCAATGGTTTGCATATCAGTTTCATTACATATGGATGTGTGATATTAAGGGTGGACTGGGTGGACGCTGACCTCCCTATAAAGAATAAGTATTAAATGTAGGATATGTTCACCTAATTAGTCTATTCAAAGAGATCGTGTTTATGGAATGGTTATATTGGAAAGCAGGTTCAATAAAGCATTGAGGTGCAACTCTGAAGCGAACAATAGAAAAGCCACTTACTGTAACAGAATCTGTTCTATGAAGTTCAGTGCTTTTGTAGAGACAGCTGGGGAAATTGTGCAGGACGTGGCTCAAAGAAAAATGAGAAATGAAAACAAGCATCTGGGAATACAACATTCCAGAGCAAGGTTTCTAGAAAAGACCAAAACGAGCATTTAGGAAGGCCTGTTTGGGAACAACAACAAATTTAGAGGGACGCAGCGCAAGGAAGAGTTCAAGGCATAATCAGGCAAGCTGCTGCTGAAAGACCTGAGGTTAAGAAACAGGAAAAGCAGGAAGATTCTGACAGGAAATAGATAAGGGCAATCAGCAAGAGGCATTCATGTTAGAAAAAGAGAATTGAAGGCAGAGAAAAGGGCTTTGAAAATTACATTCCACAGAGGAAAACATTTGAAGAGGCAGATTATATATGCAAAGGGAATTATATTAACATAAAAAGAGGTGCACTTGGTGAAGTCTCATATATAAGCAAGGAATTCTAAAGTAAAAGGTTAATGCATAATAGTTCTGAAGATCTCTACTGTACTCGCCCTTGCTGTTTTGGTTGTCCCATTAATAGGAGTCCACGAATAATAAAGCATGTATTCTAGACTATGCTCTTTAGGAGAGAGACAGAAAAGAGGATTTATTGAGACAGATATATGCAAAAATGCACACACGTTGAAAGACAGACAAAAGCTAGAAATGCAAAGTATGCAGTACCCATATATTCTATCTATATATTTAATTCAGCGTTTAATTTTAAAAGTTCATCTCAGCTTTTGGAAAAAGTGCCAGAAGAATAATTATGTTCAAGGTTGAGTCATAATTTGGGACATTTGAATTAGATTTGTACTAAGATACAAGCCAAATTTCCTCCCCACCAATAGCAATACCCATAAATTCCATTTAGTTGTGAGATTCTAATCAGGATGAGGAGCCAGAAATTTTGATTCCAAAGGTAGTCCTTTGCCAGGATTAGGATTCCAATGAAAAACAAAGCAAATAACAAGTGTGAAGTTTGCTCAATTGTATCTCCATTGTGTAATTTTTTTGTTAGAAGGAGAGAAAAATAAATAATTTACTCAGTGTAGCTTTCCTGTTTCCTCTGCTAAATGTTTTCTGCCAGACGTAACCTTAGGAGAGCTATACTGTTTGAACTGACAAGCAATGATTTGCAACAGCTGGAGATTTTGGGAATATCCAAGCAAAAATGGCATAAGCTACATTAATATGTGTAAGAATAGAGATAAAAAGTGATAGAACTTCCTTTTTTTTAAGAGTGGGCCATTAGATTTTGCAAAACAGATGTCTCATTAAGATTGGCTTCTGTTGGAAAAAGTTTGATTAAAAAAGGATCTTTTTTATGATGTAAGATAGATGAAAGATTTGTTCAGAATGCCTCTGCATTGAACTTCAAAGAACCAAAGAAACTGTTTTAATCACAGATGGTGAGAGCAAGGGAAGACAACAATGGGTTCTCATTCTGATCAACACACCAGTTTCATTGAGCTGCGATATCAGTTGCATGCTTTTGCACATTTCCTTTCTTGGGGACTGTGGAGTGTTTACAAACAGAACTTCTGGGTAATATAGTTTGTGTATTTGATATATAAGGGGTGGATTATATACAAATTTTATTCTAAAAAAGAACCCCACCTTTCTATATCCCCACTAAAAAATAGCACCTAGTCTATCTTGGCTGAAGTAAAAAAGCTGAATTCAGAATAGGCTGTTTTGTTCCCATATCCTTTGGTTAGAAATGCATTAAATCAATCTGCACAAGATCCAAAAAAGATGCATGCATCAGAACCTTATTTATTTCCAAATGTCTGCACAAACATACAAATATATTTAATTCCCATCATTTCAAGTATTAAATATTCCCACTTTATTAAAAAAAAAAAGCACTGGTAAAATATAGCAGTCTTCTCCAACTTTTCTCTTCCAGGTGGATCCCTGTTGCAATTCAGCTCATTGAGAGATTCCCAGATTTAAAAGACTGGATTGAAGATTACAGCATCATTAACTTTTATACTCCCTTTTTTCTGTTTACATACATCACTGACATTTAGGAAGGATTATATTAATGCTCCGATATCAAAGGCTGCAGATATGGATGCTTTCTAGACTCAGTGTTCATTTAACAATATCAGATTATGGAGGCTCACCAGTCACAATACAGCAGTTATTACTGAGATTTATGTCAGTATAAAGATATCTGGGAGAACTGGGAAACTGCAGCAGATAAAGCTGGATAGTCTCACTCTAGATAAGAAGCTTCAGCTGCATAACTATAATTCTGGCACTGATTCCTTGATCTTGTGCTATCAGCTCAGGATTGATTCTTAGTTAAGACATGGGTAGACTTTCTCCAGGATGATCTGTCTTCAAACTCCCCCTTCAGGTTTCTCTCCCCCTCCCCCGTAATCTTCTTTAGTTTCCTTCCACCTTTTCCAGCTTTATGGACTTCTCAAGAAATCTGAGCCTTTGTATCCAAATTATGATAGATTGAGACTAATCACTGGTGTCCTGAATGAAAACTTTGGATTAATTTGTTCCATCATCAGTTTGTTTTCTGGGCTAACTATGATAGTTTCAGGACGACTCTCCTTCCCCAGGGTTCAAAAGCATTATCCTGTTTTTTCAAAGTCCAACTTTCACAACCTTAGGCTGCCACAGGAAAAACCATGGCCTGTGTGGTTCCAATCTTATTGACACTTCACAGCATCTTAATATCTCTGCCAAAACCTTTATTGCTACTCTATAAAGTGCTACCTTATGGCATATTTCTTGACTGCTGGTTCTTTTATGATTGCTAATTGATCCTAAAAGACTGAAATAGTCTATCCTTTCAATATCTTTATTGCCAATGTTAAGGCTGATTGTTTTACTAATTGTCATTAATTTGGTCTTCTTTATATTTTATTTTAGTTTCATTTTTTCCAATTTGCTCCTTGACTTTTATTACTTTATTTCTGTTTCCTAGGCCATACACTCTGACTATTTATTTTATTTTATTTTATTTATTTACAAATATTTATATGCCGCCCAATCCCAAAGGACTCAGGGCGGCGTACAAAATTAAAAACAGTCGTAAAACAATAAAATAATCCAATCATACCGCGAGTCCGATCATATCCCAGCCCCCCGGGGACATCAGCCCCAGGCCTGCCGGAACAGGAGAGTTTTAACGGCTTTCTTAAAGGCCGGCAGGGTGGGAGCAGTTCGTACCTCGGGGGGAAGTTGATTCCACCAGGTCGGAGCCACCACAGAAAAGCCCCTTCCCCGAGGGCCCGCCAGCCGACATTGTCTGGCCGACGGGACCCGAAGGATGCCCAATCTATGGGACCTCACCGGTCTCTGGGAGCTGTGCGGCAGAATGCGGTCCTGTAGGTAACCTGGCCCTATGCCATGAAGGGCTTTAAAGGTGATAACCAACACCTTGAATTGCGTCCGGAGACCCACAGGAAGCCAGTGCAGCTCGCGGAGGATAGGTGACACGTGGGCGTACCTTGGCGCCCACAATCGCTCTCGCGGCTGCGTTCTGAACCAACTGCATCCTCTGAACGCCCTTCAAGGGTAGCCCCATGTAGAGCGCGTTACAGTAATCCAGTCTTGAGGTGACAAGGGCATGAGTGACTGTGAGTAAAGCCTCCCGGTCCAAATAAGGCCGCAACTGGTGCACTAGGCGAACCTGTGAGATGTTCTACTATGTTCTATGTTACTATTTCCAACATGGGAATTCTGGTCCTCCAGACATCTTACTTGTATGCTCTATCAATTTAGATTGAAGTTGAGTATAAAACTCATCAACCTCCTTTTCTTTATCAATGGATGGAGAATAAACTTGGACAACCATCATATTGAAAGATCATTTGTAAAGTCTAATTCACATTATTTGGTTATTGGTTGCACTGAATCCAGGTACTGTCTTTACTATATCCATACTGATATGTAAGCAATACTATTACTTCTTTGCTTTTCAGGACCTGAATAGAAAACAGTATGATATTTGTAAGTGACTAATATGAGTTCATTTCTGTTAGCTGGTGGCTAAGATATCAATGTGTAATTGATTTATTACAATTTTCACTGTGTTGAGCTTCCCTGTGTTCATACTTCTTATATTCCCTGTTTCCAATGTACCTCTATCTTTGTGATTTCAGATTTTCTTTTCCTGCATGATAACATCGATAACTAGACATCCTGAGATCTTTAATCATAAATACCATTAGTTTTCTGAAAGATCCTCAGTTTCTCCTCAATAATATTTTGACTGCCATCCATCCTAGTGGCCCATTATCTGGTACTATATTGTTAATCACTTTTATTTGTTTATCCATGTAGGATTTTTAGAGAAATATGGGAGTAGTTTACAATATTATTCTATCACATAGTATGGATAATCCCTCTGTTATTATAACTAAATGGATCATCTATCTCCAACATTTTCTTATATGGCTGCTACCCAATATAGTTGCCTGCTTGCTTAAGAAAGGTAACTGGTATCACTTTGATGACTGTTTGGTGACTGGGGAATAGATACTCTTGCCATGAACTCCCAGTGTATGTTGTTCATAGATGGGGGTGAGAATGGGGTGGGGATAATTCTATCATTCAATTGCATTTAACTAGTTAGGAAGGAATTGAATAAAAACTGATGTTTTCATAACATATATTAATCCAAGAATGTGTCAGGTTTTTCTAACTCAATATGGATAGCAAGGAAATGTCAAGTAGCACCCACAGACTTTGACAAAATTATTTAGCAAAGATATGGAGAAAAAGACTATGGGATAATTTAGGAAGGACAAACTGGTAAAAGAAAGGCTATTCTAGGTTGAGAAAGAGATAGAGATCCTAGAATCTAATGAGATTAAATAAATGAACTAGAGTAGATATTTCTTTTCTATTGCACTTGTGATGTATACGTTTTATCACAGTTACTTTTCCGTAGCATTAATAATGACATTCCCTTTTCCATGAAACGAAATATTTGGATGCTCTTCGATTGCATTTGTAATACAGTCAAAGCACTTAACCAATGGCATTTGCTCAAAGTGATATTGGTGTGTGTAATTTGCACTAGCGGCCATGATTCTGAATTTACTGTACGAGAAATACAGTATGTCATGTGATTCATTACCTTTTTATACCAATAGATTAAATGCACATCAACATTAAAAAGTTAAACATGGATATGACAATGTAGCAAAATGGATTCCATGCTATATTTCTCCCTGGGGGAGCAATGTTTCATTTGGATTGTGCTACTCCCAGGTCTGCATTCCAATAAAGCCTTGCACACTGGTTGCTGTCAGAGGGTACTTGTTGTACAAGACAAAGTGCAGCTTTCATCTACAGTGACGATGCTTGCATCTGCATTTCTAGCAGCATCAATATATGTTAGTAGCTCTTCTTCATAAAGGTCAGTGAGCCTTGGGGGCTTTGAACCACTCAGTCTATTCTATTTGCCTTTTGGCCAATTGCATTCCCCACGTAGGTTGAAAGGCAAGTGCCACGGAATGCCCTCGTCTGTTCAAACCAGCATCAAAATGACAAACCCAGAGTTCTTCAGCTGCTGGTTTATGGCTTGATTTACATTCTGATTTGCTGAAATGCTAGAGGAAATTGTAAGCTACCCATGACAATGGAGCTGGTGTGTGTGTGTGCGCGTGTGTGTTTTAATCAGATGCTAAACTGAAGATTTTTATGGAATCAATTGATGAGATGGTGTTGTTGAAGAAATTGATGCTCTGTTTTCCTTCTCCTCTAGGATGCAAATACAAAAGGTCCATAGAGCAGTATAAGTGTGGTTCCCCAACTGCGTCTCTTTCCTGTCCTTCTAATGAATGCTTGCTGTGGTTGCTAGTCAGTAGTAATGATACTTATTTACATGAACAGTACTTGCTTCAGGTATATGTGATATGGCTTTATACCTATGCAGAGCACCCACTCATAGCATCTGCACTAACTGGTTGCGAAACTCCAACATTTCCCTAGGAGTTTTGCCTAACCTGGAGGTATCAGAGACTGAGACCAGGATTGTTTCTATGCTGGGAATTCACCTATATTTCCTTCCTTTGACACTGTAGGCAAGTTTTTAAAAAGCATTCACAGTTATCTGTGTTTTCCTGAAGTGCCTCTGTAGAATAAATTTGTAGAGAGAACTCTGTAGATTTCGAAGCATTGCTGTGTGTGGGTATGCATGCCATATATGCATGCTTAATTTGGAGGGGGTGGGGATTGAAGTCAGTGTTAATTCCTGGCAAATAATGGGCAAATCCCTGTGATTTTGCTTGGTGAGATTTTTTAGAAGTGGTTTGCCATTGTCTCCTTCCTAGACCTGAGAGGGAGAAACTGGCTCAAGATTACCCAGCTGGCGTCGGCTAAGTTGTACTAGAACTCAAGGTCTCACAGTTTCTATGCTGATGCCTTAACTACCATACCAAACTGGCTTTCTATGTCGCTTAAATGCAATATAAACATACTCTTCCTAAGAGTGAACAACCTCTTAACAGAAACAGATCAGAATTAACATTTTTGGGGGCAGCAAGGACTCAAATAGTATAGAATAGAGCAGAGGTGGAATGTGTCATTTCTTTTCTAAAATTTTAAATAATCTTTCTTTTTAACAGATGTTTATAGTCTTTTAAAGGGATTTTACTATAATGTTCATACTTTGTGAGCTCTTTGGAGCTCTTTGAACTTCGTAATTTCTTGCAGAAATTTCATTGCCAAACTAGGTAATATCATGATAAATGATACCTGGCTTCATAATGAAGCATCTGCAAGAAAGCCACCAAGCTCAAAGAGCACCCACAGTTCAACCCTGAGCAACAAATATTCTCTTCTATTAATCCATATGTTTTCCTAGAAAGACTGGCCAAGGAGTTGATCTCCAGAAATTGCCTCTCTGAATATCGGAGAGGACTTCAAGAAAAGAGTGAGGATCACAAGTAGTTTGGCTCCAACTCTAAGATAATCTGGGAAAATTTTGGCTAGTTAGTCTGAAGTGGAATTTAGGAATGGCATAAGGGAAAATTACTGTGGTACCACCTCTCCTGGCTAATTCTGCCCATCTCATGTGATCACCTGGTGGACATGCTACAGGTCTCCTTTCTGAAACAATGCCATCTGAGGCCCAGGAGACACACTTTTTTCCTCTGCTGGACCTGTATAGAAGAAGAGCAGGCAAACCTGGGGGGCAGAGTTAAGTATGTCAGCAAATTAGAGTCATAGTGGTCCCACAAGTGCTCCAAGTGTTGACCCTTATCTGGTACCAATTTAGTGTTGAACTTTAGTTGATTAGATTCTTGTGTAGAGTATAAATCTTATGTGCTCAAGTTGCAATTTGAAATGTACTCCCTATGAAGTGTAGATGGCTCCCACCCTATTGGCCTTCTATAGAGAGAGACCCATATTGAGAGAGGAGTGACCTAAATATATTTAAATAAATAGCTTCGGTGCCATTACAAATTAATGCTAGTTTAATAAAAATGTTCATTGTAAATAATAAAATAAAAATCCAGCATGCTCTTTAACTCGAAGAAACATTTGTTTGCAATTCCACTTCAGCCATGCAATTTCTTTCTTGCTATCCAGCTATCCTTGCTACCCAGCAGTTTCTCTTGTTAATTATAACCAGTGAGAGGAGAAAGAGGCTTTAAGCCTCAAAGGAGTTTTTCATGTTTCAGAAATGACATTTTACTCCCTAGACTTGTTTGATTGGGGATGCTTACTTCTGAATGTGACAGGCATATTATTAAAAAATAAATATTCATCAGTGTCTCAGGATCATAGGAAGGCCTAAAATTTTTAGCTTGAAATTTTGTCTGCCATGACATACAGTAATTTCTTCTTAATAAATTGCTAAGCAAACATATTCTTTATAAGCTCCCATTCACACATGGTTGTTTGTGTGAATTGTCAATGTTACCACCAGGCAATCAGATGACACTGAAGGTTTAAAATGTTGAACTCTCATTGAAATACATTTCTTGAGTAAAAATCTCACTTACATGTCATTTGAACTTGGAGGATTCCCCCCCCCCCTTTTTTTCTTCATATGCTTGAGAAGAAGCATTGGAAGAAAAGTAGAAAAAACATTATGGATGTATGGCAACTGTAGGAGAAGAGCAGGCAGAACTGGGTGGGTGGAGTTTTTAGAGTCTTTCATTGCTACAAGAGATTCAAGTCCAATCACTCTTGAATTCCATTGACTCTTATGTAACACAAATTTACTGCTGACAATTAGTTGACCAGATTCTTGTGTATATGGTTTTAATAAATCTTCTATATAGGTAGTCCTCAACGTACGACCACAATGGTGTCCAAAATTTCTGTTCCTAAGCGAAACATTTGTTAAGTGAGTTTTGCCTCATTTTACGACCTTTTTTGCCACAACTGTTAAGTGAATCATTGCTGCTGTTAAATTAGTAACACAGTTGTGAAGTGAATCTGACTTCCACATTGCCTTTGCTTGTCAGACGGTCACAAAAGGGATCATATGACCCTGGGACACAGCAACTATCATAAATATGAGTGCCAAGTGTCTGAATTTTGATCACATGACCATGGGGATGCTATAACAATCATAAGTGTGAAAAACGGCCATATGTCACATTTTTCCATGCCGTTGCAACCTCAAACAGTCACTTAAAAAATGTTGTAAATCGAGGACTACCTGTATTGTGGCTTTAGAATAATTCTGATTCTTTGCACCTCATAGAAACAGGCACATGCATGTTTTGGGGATAGTTTGGGATTACATACAACAGTGCTGAAGTTGTGTGAACATATACATGCAGAACCTGAACTTCAAGCTACTTTTCAAGACAGATTCAAAATTTCGACAGAGACTTTCCTTTTATCTTTTTTAAATTCAATTCACAGCATATCTAATGAAACTGAATATGACTGTGTATTTTATAAGATGAAATACATGGTTCAAGAAATTACTCAAGATCTCTTGCTATGTCCCTATGTTTTGAATTCTGGCTGTAATGCAGCTACCTAGTTTATTTGGTGTTTTTATTTGGTAATTTATTTTACACATTCTGGGATCTTTTATTGTAAGGCACTTCAAAGAGAGCTTTGGTTATTGTGTGGTTTAACAGCTGAATAAAATAAAAATGCATTTCTAGACTAAATATGCCAGTAATACTAGCTTTCACTATCTGTCTGGGCCTTCTCAGTCCATAAGATTGATATAGATTAATACACAGAGAGAAGGACAGTCTGTTTTATATAAAACAGGAACATCTGAAGAATGAGATAGGTCTAATTTCTGTGTCTAATTCTTATATTGACTGATAGCTTTGCCATTTGCACAGCATCTTTATATAATGCCGTGAATAGTTTGACAAAGAAACTGGGGATTTTGATAGAGTGTATTCTGAGAAAAATAGCACAGAAGAAAGAACATCTATATTTGTTTACATTTGTCTCCCCAAATAATGTTGTTCCAAATTTCATCAAAGCACTTTTTCGTGGACGTTTTGAAAGGTCATCGTTACATCTCCAGAGAACCTGCTGTTATGTTTGTGAATTGTATTCCCAGTTATTTTGTAAAAAAGAAAAAATCCTTTGTATTGTTTACCAGCCCAACAAGAATTTTCTTCAGACTTTAATCTGAGGATGAGGAGATCAGGCTGCACTCTGCTGTTCCCAGGCTTAGTTCCCTGCCTTGCCGAGGAGAGTCTGGAGTGAAACTAAATCGTATTTGGTAAAGCACAACTTCAGCCCAATCCCAGGCTGTGTCTTTGAGGGCAAGGTAACAATCAATGATTCTCAGGCCAGGCTGAATTATAATAGAAAAATGCAACAGCCATGCCGTATCTCAATTAATTTTGGACAGAGTAATGTCTCAAGATGAAACGGCTGACTTGGTTACTTGACTAGAATCCTAAAAAAGGAAATGAATGTTGGAGAACAAGAAAAATGTCAAAGACTGATTTACCATTGGCTCATCCTAAGCTCAGGAGAAGATCTTAAGGTTAAGCCCTTTCATCCTCCTCATCACCTGTGACTATCTTTTTAAAGCAGCAGTCCCTTATATAACTTGAAGCTGATCTGCCAGGCTAGGCAGAAGCAGATAAGGAATTCAGCATGTGAATTCAACCTTAAATACAATTTCATTGTAGGTGGTAGCAAGGATGTAGAATGGGAGACTGCTTATCTGTGCTGTTCCAGAGGTGGATACTATTCATAGTGGATACTATGCTGACGATGCTAGTAATGCTCTCTAAACAGAAATATACCGGCATATTCTTTGGGAAATTGTATCTGTTAGGGACTAAGAGGGAATCTTTTGAACCAGATATTTCACTTAGTCACTACCAATATAGTATAGTCTTCCAGCTATCACATAGATTTGGCTCCACTGGTGTGAACCTTTAGTCAGATACAAAAGGGAAATGTCTATGGAGATTCAACATTTCCAAGAAGGCTCCACATCCAGGTGACCCTGATGATACAGATAAGGCTCCAGGTGGCATCAATGACTTGCTAAAAGAATGCAAATGACCAGCTGTCTGCAAGGAATATAAACCCTTCCATTCCCCACCATCCAGTCAGAGCTGAAGAAGCTTCTTGGATGAGAAATGAAATGTCTTCAAAGAGAAAAAAGAAAGTTCAGTTACCTTGTGGAAAAGCATCTTTGGGATACAAAAGGGAAAGACAAACAAAATGTTAGGGGATGTTCAGAAATCCAATCTATTCTGAGGAATGGATGTAGGGGATCTATGACAATTCACTTCAGCCAACTCGCCACGGCCAACTCATCATAGCCAACTCACCAAGGCCAACTCTATGTGTTACAACTTGCCATGGCCAACTCACCATAGGACAACTCATAGCGGGACCAGAGTTACACTAATATCAAAGAAATGGTGGAATAAAATTATTGAAGAAAGGATGCAAAAAGAGGGACAGAATGAAATGTGAATGGCAAAAATTAAATTTTTATTTATTTATTTTAAATAATTAAATAGAATTGTTAAATTGTCCTGCAGCGAATTGTCCCATGGTGAGTTGGACGTGGCTAGTTGTCCAGCGGTGAGTTGGCTGTGGCAAGTTGTCCCATTCCGTGGATGTAGACCTGCACCAATAATGCATTTTGTTCAGAATCACTCCAGAATTATTTCATTTGATTGAGTCTCTTAATTGGGAAAGAAATTTACAGAACTGAGCATACCCTTCCATTCTTTTTTTTTTATTGAAAATTTTTAAGAGCTTTTACAAAAAACAAGAAACAACAATAACAACAACAAAAAAAACAACCCTCA
Organism: Crotalus tigris; assembly: GCF_016545835.1. NCBI lineage: Eukaryota > Metazoa > Chordata > Lepidosauria > Squamata > Viperidae > Crotalus > Crotalus tigris. The sequence continues at coordinate 1,229,749 of NW_024100081.1, forward strand.
CCCAACCCCTCCCGAACCACCCCCCCATCCCCCCGCCGAGCTTCCCAGAGCTGAATATAGGCTTAATTAAAAATTTTTAAGAATCCTAAAAAAATTAAACAAATTATAAAATAATTAACAATAAGATATATATAATAAAAAAAGATATAAACCTTAAAAAGAAAAAGTGTTTAAAAAAGAAAAACAAAGAAAGAAGAAGCAAAATTTATATACAAGTTATAAAAAAGCTAAATGATATTTTTTTATATCCAATTTGTATTGTATAAAATTTATCCATTTTTCCCATACAGCAAAAAATTTCTCTTGCGATTGCTCTTTTAGGAAAGCCGAAATCTTTGCCATTTCCGCCAAATAAAATACTTTAAAAAACCACTCTTGCAAAGTAGGTAAAGATTCCTTCTTCCAATATTGCCCTACTAACAGCCTTGCGGCTGTAATCAAATTCAACATCAATATAACCTCCTTAGCATCACAATCAGTAACAATACCTAGCAAAAACAATTGTGGAGTAAATTTTACCCTCTTTCTAAAAATTCTCTGAATATTCCACCATATCTTAATCCAAAAAGCTTTTATATTTTTACACAACCACCAAATGTGATAGTAAGTGGCGTCCAAACAGCCACATCTCCAACATTTAGGCTGTAGGTCAGGATACATAAGAGACATTTTTTGTGGATCAAGGTGCCATCTATAAAACATTTTATAAAAATTCTCCCTTAAGTTCTGGGCTTGTGTAAATTTAACATTCCTCACCCAAATAGTTTCCCAGGTATCCAGTAGAACTGGTTCACCAAAATTCTGTGCCCCATACCCTTCCATTCTTAATGTACCATAAGATTTACAACTGTAGTTTTAAAAAATAGTTTTACAAAAATATAAAAAAAAAATTGCTGAACCCTAGGTAGCTGTGAAGGATGAAAGCATCCAAATGTCCTAAACACCAGAACACAACGTTTTGAGCTATTCTCTGAAGTATTTTTTTGTTTTGCTTAAATGTAATGAAGTTTACGTGTCAGATTGCCCCGTAGCAAATCTCAAACAGGCTAAGGGCATTTAGGGAAAGAGAAAGTATGATCATATGAAGCATTATTCATGAATAAAACAGAATTGATTGGCAGGCTTTGAAGCAGAAGTATAAGTGATTAATCCGCTGATCTCTCCTATGAAATAAATCAGTTGTTAAGCCAGTCATCTAACTAAAATAGCCTATAAAACATTGTCACACAATTGCTCAGGATGAAAGGCGGAACAAAAGATAAAGCTAAAGATTTATCTCTCAGGATCTCTCAATTCCCTCAAATGAAATGACTGGAGTGACCAAAGATGGTCTGACTGCAAAGGTCACTCTGATTTTGAGGTCTAAATTAGTACATAGAAGAGAGAAAACTTTATCATCAGTGACTTCACATGTATCAAATGTTTTATGCTCTATACCTCAGAAGATTCCTAAGGGCATATTTAAGCCAGAGAAATAAATGTGGAGATTCACTGATTTTTGGTCCTGTCCAGCTGAACAGCAATTAGGTTAGTGGTGGGGATGAAGCTTGATGTTTCTTCATTTTGACCTAATACATCCCCCAATCAGTAATAACAGGGATACAGGCAAAGAACTTCATCAAGCAGCCCAGGGTTTATCCTAGTATCAGATTAGCAAAATGAAGTGAAGCAGAAACAGAAACAAATATTTAGTTGTCTTTCCTGTGATTAACTTCATGCAAATTACGGTATGTCATCATAACATTTTTAGGATTCTTGGGATATCAGATCTGGCTGTAAATCCAATGGTGGGATTTCCCTCCCCCCAGACTTATTATGATTATTTGCATATTTTTACACATAGTCCTGGACTTATGAAGGTAATTCAGCCTGGAATTTCTGTCGTAAATCGTGGCAGTCCTAAGTCAAAGCATTATATGATCGGACCTGTTTTTGTTTTGGTTTTTTTGTCATTTTTGAAGTGGTTTTTAAATAATAATAATAATAATAATAATAATAATAATAATAGTAATAATAAAAATTGGAAGGGACCTTGGAGGTCATCTAATCCAACCCCCTGCTCAGGCAGGAAACCCTATACCATTTTAGACAAATGGCTGTCCAGTCTCTTCTTAAAAACTTCCAGTGTTGGAGCATTCACTGCTTCTGGAGGCAGGTTGTTCCATTGGTTAATTGTTCTAACTGTCAGGAAGTTTCTCCTTAGTTCTAAGTTGCTTCTCTCCTTGATGGGTTTCCATCCGTTGCTTCTTGTCCTGCCTTCAGGCGCTTTGGAGAATAGCTTGACTCCCTCTTCTTTGTGCCAGCCCCTGAAATATTGGAATACTGCTATCATGTCCCCCCTTGTCCTTCTCTTCATTAAACTAGACATGAATGCCATGGTGATTAACTAAATCCATTTTTCCCAATGGGTATTTTTTGACCAAAACTAGAAATTGTGGTCACTATAAACAGCCAAGTTGGGCTGGTTGCCAAGTTCCTAAAATGCAATCATATGAACATATGAGTGTGTGTGTGTATTGTAACTTTGAAAATAGGTTGTAAATAGTTCTTAAATGGCCACTATGTGATTGGTTGTAAACTGAGAACTACCGTAAATGCCGGCGTATAAGACGACTTCCGCGAGCGCTGAAATCGGCGCCAAAGACGGGGGTTGTCTTATACGCCGAGTCGTCTTATATGCCGGAAATACTGGTAGTTTCCGGCGTATAAGACGACGTTCTAGGAATGCGGCCCGGCTATAAAGATGGGGGTCGTCTTATACGCCGGGTCGCCTAATACGCCGGTATATACGGTATCTGTATATTCAAAGTATAATACTTGCTTAGCAAAAATATGGGCACCAGTGAAGGTTCTGCTTTTCTCTTATAGTTATTGGGAGGAGATTCCTGAACCTCAGTAGATAAACATTTTGCCTCCTGGACAACATACAGCTTTCTAAACCTAACTGAGACCCTACAAATAAAAATGAAGTTATAGAACAACTGAAGATGATGATGACAGGGAAAAGTATACAGTACTTTAGCTCACGAGCAGGCAGCTTTTTGGAATTGACAAGTATATCTGGAATGCTGAGAAATGGGTTGCATATGGCTGTGGCCATTCAAAAATGAGTCTGGTTGTGTTAAAGGATAAATTCAATTATTTCATATAAATAATATATGCAATTACATTAATAAAATATAAGCATATACTTTTAAACATATACTTTACAGTTAGCTGCACTTGATACAATGTGTATAATAGAAGGATACAATATACATTTTAATATAGATAATAAAATAATTATATTAATGCCTAATTAAAAAGATTGATTTCTATTGTGATAGAATATTTATAGTAATAAATTGATTTCATCCCCCAATTGAGCTTCACCTATAAAATAAATTTGATTATCCAAAATTGCAATAAATTCAACTTTATTCAATTAATACAGGTAAGGTAAATAAAATAATACTACTCCAGTTCACCTTAAACTTACAGACAGACAAATCAAAATAAATAGCACTTAGCACTTAAGCTTATATACCATTTCACAGTGCTTTACAGCCATCTCTAAGCGGTTTAAGGGTCTGCATATTGCCCCCAACAATCTGGGCCAAGGGTCTTCAAACTTGGCCCTTTTATGACTTGTGAATTTCAATTCCCAGAATTCCTCAGCCACGCATGCTGGCTGAGGAATTCTGGGAGTTGAAGTCCACAAGTCATAAAAAGGCCAAATTTGAAGACCCCTGATCTGGGCTCTCATTCTACCAACCTTGGAAGGATGAAAGGCTGAGTTAACCTTGAGCCAGTGACATTCGAACTATCAAATTGCAGGCAGCTGGCAGTCAGCAGAAGTAGCTTGCAGTACTGAATTCTAACCACTGCATCACCACAGCTCATAAAGCCGTATTTGTACTTAAAAAAAATTAAAAGCCTGATCTGAGCTCCTTCCTTCCTTCCTTCCTTCCTTCCTTCCTTCCTTCCTTCCTTCCTTCCTTCCTTCCTTCCTTCCTTCCTTCCTTCCTTCCTTCCTTCCTTCCTTCCCATACTTCTCTCTCAATATCTATTTTGTTTTGTTTTTTGTGGAATTATTTCAAACCAATTCTCTTCAATTTGTTTTTTTCCAAGCTTCTATGCGGGTGGGGGCCAAGGACTCCTTTACTCCAAGCATAGGGAACTAAAATATATACTCTTTTTTTTTTCACTTTCTAGTCAGGTGAAAATCATTTGTTGTTCGTCTTCTTAAAGCACACAGAATTGGAGTATCTACATCAGGGGTCTTCAAACTTGGCCCTTTTATGACTTGTGGACTTCAACTCCCAGAATTCCTCAGCCAGGCATGCTGACTGAGGAATTCTGGGAGTTGAAGTCCACAAGTCATAAAAGGGCCAAGTTTGAAGACCCCTGCTTTAAAGGATTGTTGATGGCCATTTCCCTTTTCCACTATGGCAACCAGGATCTCATTATGGTTGGACTGAGGAATACCAATTGGAAATAAATTTTGCTGGATTTTTTGAGTGCAATGGCAGAAAATGTGCATAACTTTGTGTGTTCATCTGCATGTGATACCACATTCTGGGACAATTATAAATACAAATGGATTAGGTTCTCTTTAATTATATATATTATTGCTACATATAAGTCCCCAAACCTCCTGAGTTGTATCAGAACACTTCCTGCCTTCTAATGATGTATTATTTCCCTGCAGTGAAAAGTACACTTTGGCTGTTCAGTTGTATAAACTGCGTCATCAGGTTTCAGATATGGTCCAAGCCCCATTTGTTCAAAATTTAAACACTATCAGTAGCTCCAGTGCATCTTGGAAGGAAACAACTGGTTTCATTTGTTCCAGGTTGGCAAAACTGAGAATCATGGCACAGATCTCTCTGAAGGGAATGATCTGGCTTGGATTAAGTGCATCCATAACTCTCCTGTAGTAAGGGCAAGGACCTCATGCTTGCTCCATCATGGAGCAGTATTTGCAATTATCAATGTAAAGTAAAGAATTCTGGGAGTTGAAGTCCACAAGTCATAAAAGGGCCAAGTTTGAAGACCCCTGAGCTACACCTTGCACTGATCCAAGATTGAATGGGTCTTTAATTTGCTTTGGCCAAGTTAAACTCTAGCTGAGCACCTGCACTGTGCAATAAGTGCAGAGTTAAGCTAGTGGTGATCTTCTCTTAAATTGGATTGTGTCCTGAGCATTCAAGCCAAGGGTGACAGAAACCATGTGTTATAAACCATGAATGGAGCCATCCCTGTTGTTTTCGGTCTGGTTGGAGTCAGAGGGCTTTGGCTAAAGGGTTCTCCAGTTAAAACAAGGCCGAAGGCAAACAATGCTAGGCAACAAAGCTTTCTTCAGCACTGCTGCCTGACAGTCTCCTTATCTTGCAGCTCTTGTGTGCTCCCAGAACATTTGAAGAGGACTTCATTTCTTACAAACTTAGCACGAGCAAGAATTGATTTGCCCCATTTGCCTACAGCAGACATGTCAAACACAAGGCTTGGGGGCTGGATGCGGCTCGCGAAGTGGTTTCATGTGGCCCGCGAAGCCATCCTGGAAACAGTGAGGGAACGGCCCCCACTGCCTTGGCCCTGGCCCAGGCCAGCCAGGAGCCAATGTACAATTTTGTGGTGGCTATCTTGGCACTTGCCCCAGTGGACCATGCCTTGGCACTTTCCCTGGTCCCACCCCCTTCTGCCAGAGATCCTCAGATCTGTCCCACTCCTGCCCAGGCCCCCACAGGCACCCTTGACACAAATGATGTAGAACTGGCCACACCCACCCAGTAGACCACACTCACTCCATCCACACCCACCCAGTAGGCTGCACCCACTCTGGCCACACACCCCCGACCCCCCCAGGGCAACCACAATGCTGATGTGGCCCTCAGTGAAATTGAGTTTGACACCCCTGGCCTACAGGCTTTCCCAAGTGCTATTAATGTCAAATCAAATCAAATCAAATCTTTCTTATGGTTATCCACCAGGCTAAGGAGAGTGGAGTAGTTTAAATATTTATTTGAAAGAAGCATAAAGCATGTGAAAATATATATCAGGACTAAAAGTAAAAATCTAAAAAAAATTATAAAAGGCTGGAAGATATAAAAAAAGTATATAACTCTATATGCTACTTTAAGTCTCGTGCCTGTAATCTTTTTTTTTGTAATATATTTTATTGAATTTTTAAAAAAACATAAATCACTTAATAATTGGTGAACAGTATGTTCTCTGGGTTACATTTGTAAAACAATCATTAACAATTAATTTCTTATAATCCATATTCCACATAATTTTGGTTGATTTCCTCTTTTGCAAACATTGAATTAATACAATTCTTATTGTTTTGATAAATAACAATTGAACATATATTTTTTTCCAATATTCCTAAAAATAATAATCATATCAGCATAATATTTCTTTTCTATTCAGTTATTCTGGTTGCCTTATCATAGATCCTGTTACAATCCTTATTTTAGTTTATTTCTCCCACCAAATTCTAGATAGTCTTACCGGTAATAAAGATTTTTTCAAAAATTAATTACATTTACATTTACAAATTCAACTCTATTTTTTCCGTATAAGCCATCTCACACTTTTACATTTCTTAAGAAATAGATAAAACGATGAAAAGAACCTTTAACCTGTAACCTTTAACTGGTTGAAACAGTACATCATAGGGCAACACTTTTTGAACCAAGGTACCTTAAATGAGCAATTTATACAATGCATCCAAAATCCAGATCCCAGGACTCCCAGGGCATTGAAATTTGGCAAATTTGTGATCGTTTCAGTGCTGCTATTTGGACATTCAGTAGACCACTCCCTCAATAAATCTCCAGAGGCCAAGTAGACCATCTCCTCCTTTGGTGGCTGGAGATCGGGTAAGCTGGTTCTGTGAGGGTGAAGGTTCATTTTCCAAGTTTGTGAGCTGGTTTCTGAACATTTCATTACCAGGTTAGGTAACATCTTCAGCTGATGTTGCCTAGAGCAAAGGACAAACAAAAGAAATTTGAGTCCAGAGTTCCTCTTGTTCCTCAAGGTTTTTCTTACTTCCCATTATACTATGTCTTCTTCTATATCCTTGCTTTTTGTATACAATGTAATTTGAGAAAGGGTCTCAAACTTGACCCTCCCTCATCTTCTTGAAGACAAAGGGACTGAGGGTGGGGGGGAAAAGCACATTGAGATTTGAAAGATTCAGTTGCTGTAACTTTACAATAACAGTAATGTTAGCATTCATAACTTTAGTGTCTCAGTCTGTTTTACTTTGAGAGGTAGGAGCATTAGATGGGTGTAGGGCTGTGATAGGCAACCTTGGCTCTTTTATGACTCGTGGACTTCAACTCCCAGAATTCCTGAGCCAGCCATGCTGAGGGAAAAGGGAGAGGTTTCTATGCTGAGCCATGCTGGCTCAGGAATTCTGGGAGTTGAAGTCCACGAGTCATAAAAGAGCCAAGGTTGCCTACCCCTGGTGTAGAGGGACATAAGCGTGCATAAGACTATATTATCATTCTAATATGGAGAAGTAGCTGCGTATCAGGTCTCATTTATAAAAATGAGCCACAAGCACAGCGCGAGTTTAGGGCTGCCGCTCAGAACCTGGCAGTATTGTGTGTCATAGCAGAGTTAATATCTGAAAGCAACAGGATAAGGTAAAATTAATTCAGTTCACGTAGACAATGACCGGCAGTTGGACAGAATCCAAGGCAGAACATTATTAGAAGTTCTGCAGCTTTAACTTAGAGGTCTTGTGGTTTGCATGAAAGAGATATGTCTCTTTGTCTAAACACAACATCTTTAGCTACCTTTAAGGATATCAATCTTTAAAACATGGTTTGGTTGCTGGACTGGTATATTTTGCCTCTGGTTTTCCAGTTTCATACAAGTAGTCCTTCATTTAGAACAGTTCATTTAATGACCATTGAAAGTTACAACGATGCCCAAAAAAATGACCTATGACCGTTTTTCACACTTATGAGTGTTGTGGCATTCCCATCAAAATCCAGGCACTTGGAAACTGGTTCATATTTATGACGGTTGCAGGGGCATGTGATTCCCCTTTTGTGACCTTCTGACAATCAAAGTCAGTGGGGAGCCAGATTCACTTAACAGCCATGTTACTAACTTAACAACTATTAACCAGTGGAACAACCTGCCTCCAGAAGTGGTGAATGCTCCAACACTGGAGGTTTTTAAGAAGAGACTGGACAGCCATTTGTCTGAAATGGTATAGGATTTCCTGCCTGGGCAGGGGGTTGGACTAGATGACCTCCAAGGTCCCTTCCAACTTTAAAATATTATTACATAACTGCAGTGATTTACTTTACAAACCTGGCAAGAAAGATCGTAAAATGGGGCAAAACTCCCTTAACAACCTGCTTTTTAAGCAACAGAAAGGTTGGATTCAGTTGTGGTTATAAGTAGAGGACTACCTGTATATCCTGTTCCTTTCTGTAGTTGACAGCCATTGCTTAATCTCTTGTGCATAGGCATCCCCATAGAAGGGATGGGGGCAAGCAGTGATGAATCTTATACCCCGATGCCATAATGCAAACTTTCTGATTTACGTGCAGCAGCCAACATAAGGAAGTATTTACATTTCATCATTTTCAATCTGATGGTTGGTAGTGGGCAAATATGCAAATGTGCTTCTGTCTCCTGTTTCAGAATATTCTAAGGCTCAGCTGTAGCCAAACTTACACAAACCATCTGCATTTCCTATGAAAGAGAACAGGTTGCTATATTAGGCAGTTGCTAAAAAGAGACATTTGAAAAAATATTCTGTGTTTAAAATGTTAACAGCTCGCTATTCATTGCATCTACAAGCAGTGGATGATACGCTGTTGCAAGCAACCACTGTTTGAATAAGCAGAGACTAGAAAATACATTTGGATTCCTGAGTTTCACATTTAATTTTAAGTCTCAGAAGATCTAATCCTGGCAGACTTATTTGACTGTAAAATAAGCACAAAGGAGAAAATAAAGTGGCCAATGTTGAGGAGAGAAGATTGATTTTAGGACTTTTATTATAAAGAGTATTTGTTTTCTTTATCTGTAGGATGAATGTTATACAGATACTTAAAAGGAGTGTTACGTGTGGGAAGCCGAGTAATATGAAAATAATACATTTTGCTTTTATTGTTCCTGATTTCTCTGAGGTTATATTTGATTCAATGCAAATTTCCCTATGGAGTAACTGAAAGACTATTATAAACTTTAAAAAGTGTACACATAACAAATCCTAAGCTGTTATTACCCCAACCACTGTTGTACTCTTTCACTGGATATTTATTTTCTTTATGCATCAGGCTGTCATTCACCATGGGAGTAAAACAGCCCTTGTATTTGCATAATATCTTGCTTGCAGTCAAAAGTTCCTTACAGGGATTCTAGCCTAGTTTGTTAAAAATGTATATGAGGGCCAATAGCAAAAAGCTACACCTTATAACGGAATGTCTCTTTTGATAAATCTACCCCCACAGGCCAAAACAAATGACTTTTCATATGGAAGGTACTTTGGGAAATTCAATGTTCAGAATCCTGGTCGGTTACTACTACTTTGTATATCAGTCTGATGGCAACATAAATAGTTTTCCCACAGACTGAAGCCTTGGGAACAGAATACAAGAAATAATTTACCAATCTCAAGGTATATCTGAACATATGTCTCTGTCTGATGGCGAATGTTAAATCAGCCTTGGAGTCATCCACCATAAACTTTTCCTTTGCTAATATACACAGGAATGTGTCTATGTTCTGATGAAGGGAAACAGATTTGAGTTACCTTTAATGGTAAGATGTTTTTCCCTTTCTAAGAGAGAAAAGAATGACTGCAACATTTCCCATGCTTTTTAACAGCATACATTAAAAAGACATCCCCATACTGAAAAATGGCACCCATGGCTAGAGATTGCTCTAGGTTTTCAGCCAAAAGTACGTAGCTCTTACGGTAAAAAAACAAACAAACAAATCAGTAGATCCCTGAATTTCTCCAGTTCTTCTTATATGAGTCTGAACTATGTCCACTTCAGTTTAAATCAACTAGAGATTTCTTCCAATGAAAACATTTGTTTTTGTTTTTTAAAAAAATTCTGCCAAGTCAACAAACAGAAAATCCTCCATTGTATCACTTAATCCCCATTGTGATCGTCTCCTGGAAAGAATGATAGCAAGGTTGTACTTAAAGTGAGCCCAGAAGCTCTCTGGGACAGAGGGTCACATTGTTGAACTTCCACAATTCATGTCATTGACTGTGAGGTGATTAATAAATGGCAGCCTCCACTATTATTGGGAACTATATTGCGAAGGTGGTTGCAGCCCTGCCAAAAGACTCAAAAGTCACTTGCACCACTGATAGTGGTGAGGTCTGTGTATTTGTGCTTTGACTTTAGCTTGAATATCCTGGACATTCATTCCTAGGAAACCACTAAAAATGAAGAATTGTGCAATTCTTCGATAAAAACTGCAATTTTTAAAAAACACATTTAAAAAATAAACAAACCCATTAATCTGCTGTTTTCCCAAAACATATTTTTATTTTTCCTTTGTAAACAACATTGAGAAATTGAAAGACATATGCTTTCTTAAGGAGAATGTTCTGCATATTTATCTCAGTAGTCCAAGTTAGGCTGGCTTAAAAATGGGGTCCAAGCTAATTATTTTTTAATCCAGAATTTATAAAGCATCTGGCATTATTAGAACAGAATCTGTCCCTTTATATTGATATTAGACGATTTGTGTGCCATTGCATCTCCTAATGAAAATTGTAATTGCAAGTATCTTGGCAACTGTCACATTTCAGATACTATGTATAGTAGTGAGTAAAGTGCATATCACTCCAAATCGAGTCTCTATTTCCTACTGCAATTAAGATTGAAAAACTGACATAGATATATGTCCAGTTTTTCAGTCTTTGTCCTTTGTCCAGCCATACTTCCATCTTTTCCCTTTCTGCTCTATTTGATATTTTAGCTTTTATATTCCTCCATACAGAATCTTGTCTGCAAAGTTTACAGAGGGCTATGCACTTTGGTAGAAAAGAGCCTTTCTTTATTAATATCTATAGAATGATAACTGGAAAATAACTTATACATTATTGACATGTGCTCAATAATAGGTCATTAGCATACTATTGTATTATGGCCAGAAGATCTTTGAAAATGCTCTGAGTTAACAAACAAAATGGATCAAAGGTTAACAAACAAAATGGATCATAGAACAAATTTCATTCAAGGCACAAATGAGCAAACTTGAATTATCATATTTTGGACATATTATGTAAAGACTCAGAGAAATCCACAAAACTGGGAAAGGTGGAAGGAAAAAGAAAAAGAGAATGACTAGTAGCATTGCAGATAGATCCAATTACTGGATACACTCTTAGGAAATCTGATGGCCAACTTGGGAACAGATCACTCTGCAGAAGATCTATCTCTACAGTCAATAACAGTCAACACTGATTTGAAGATATATAATCAATCCAATCATTACTCAAGGTATCAGTAACTCAAAACCTCAAGGAATAAAGCTCAGTGTACAAGAGTTTTCAAACCAAGAATTCCATCTAGACTTTGGACCAGAGACATTTTTTTTATTTATTTTCATGGGAAGCTGAGGATATAGCTAATCTCCAGATGCTTAACAATTTTCCCTTGTTATGTCAAAAATTAAAATTAGGGAACAGTTTACTCTTCCAAAAGATCTTTCTGCCCTGTCTTTGGGAAGCTACTCAAAAACAAATTAAAAGTAGAGTAGGAATGAGAAACTGCTTGCTGTGCACAACTGTTTGAATTGAAGCATGTGGCAGAATTTGTTAAAGGAAAAAAGTGAACTTGACACTAGGCTCTTTTTAATTAAAAACAAACTAGCTTGTCTGCTAAAAGTTATTATACTATATATAAACACAGCCGACTTTACTTTTAAATAAAGGATAGCTTGCCCTCTTTTATCCGATATTTACTTTTATCTCATATGCCTGATGCAAGGATCAGGTTTCTATTAAACTCAGTGGAATTTCCATTCTGTCCTCCATATTCTGGATCTTATCTAGTCTTATTCTGAGAAATCTTACAGCTGAAGCAATGAAGAAGACTTTTGCAGAATCCCAAAGATGATATTTCCTTGAGACATATTAAGATACGATGTCTTAAAATGAAGCACAATTGTCATAAATTACATTTGCAGAGAGAGACAGAAAGAGATCCCTTTTCTAATTTAAATCCAAGTTAAATAGTCTTTCATAATACATTTAGCATCATTGTAATTTCGTTATTCAGCATCTAATTAACAGAGTGTTATCAGCTATCCCTAGATGGTCAGTAAACTCTTTTTCAGATGGTTTGATTTTTATTCTCTTGCCAGCATTTTCAGCTTGTTTTTTTTAAAATATGTGCAGACATATTGAGTATGCCTTTATTTATTGGTTCAAGAAAACTGTATTTCAGGCACACACGCACACACACACACTTTGCAATCAATTATATTTTGACCATATCAAATGTACAAATTCATTTCTAATTCCAGTAATGTATACAATGTGGATACCGGATATCTGAATGTGTAATTTAAATACTTCATATAAAATAAAAATGCTGCACTCTTTGGTGTTGAATAACTTTAGTAAAAATCAAGCTACTTATACTTTTTTTCTTGCTATAAATAATATAGATATGGATTCACTTCATATCTTTCTCCAATTCTGTGCCTCATTTGCAGAGAAAATATTTTTTATGATTTTATTAGACTTCCTGTGTATATGAAAGTTTGGATGGATGGATGGATGGATAGATAGATGGAGAGAGAGAGTCAGAGAGAGTGAGAGAGAGGCAGGCAGGCAAGCAGATTTGGCTATTGTGAAAGGATATATATTACTGACATCATTACATAAATGTAGCTTGAAAACTGGCTCCTATTCTATGTTCAATAAGATTACACTTTTTTTTTACTCAATCATAAGTGTAAAAGATGCTATTGGTACTGATAACTGGTGAGGAAGAGATTCAGTGATTATGGCATCTTGCCCCAGCTGAGGCAAAATGTTTTTTTATACATGCTAGTCTAGGCCTAAAATTTTAACTGTCAAAAGTGATCCTTTGCAACAAATAATTCTGTTTTGAAAAATATAAAATAGAGGAACAAGTCTTTTATTCTTGCTAGCTTGGCTTTTCAACCTGAAGAGCAAATGACTTCAGCTGATTGTTACTATTATTCTATACCCTATTCCATTTGCTGAGGCATGATTCAACAGAGAGTATATGTTTTTTTTCAACATGTAAAATAACCTGCAGTCATTTTTTAAACTTGCATTTTTAGAATTGCTACAACTATTTCTAAACACATTAGTAAACAAATGTAACGGAAAAAATGCAGTTCTAAAAGATTGGAAAATCAAATAGATATCAGTAGAAATTCCAGCAGTGGAATATTTGGTGTAATGGCTATGAGGTTTACGGACTAAAGCGTGTGGAGAATCGTTCTCAAAAGTAACATTTGGCTTACCAAATCAAATTGCTCCTTTGCTTCTTATTTTGCAAAGTATTATGAATGCTAAATTTTCAAAGAGGAAAAAAATGTTTTCACAAAACAATGGCAATTATGCTCTTAATTAGACAGGCAACTGCTGTGGTTCTGAAATTTCTAACAGGTGGAACTTAATAGCAAAGAAGTAGGTGCATCTAAATCAAAGGCATAAACAATTGGATGGACCAGGAGATAAATGTACTCATTATAGTATGCAATTGCAGATGCACTATAATTAGGTGCCTAATTGTATGCCCAGGCCAAAGGAATACAATTAGTATGCATATGCAATTAATTGTAACTTATTGGTAAGTCTTCTTGTTACAATACATTCATTTCCATTAACAATGTAGGAAAATTTGAATATGAGTTTTAATGTTTGATAAATATATCTGATTTGCATAAGAGCTCTAAAAATCAATTACGCATGGCTGTCCACAGCTCATCTTTACATGGTCAAATTGTTTTATTGAATTCAATGCCCATTCAATACTATAAATATGATTAGTTTGGCTGATGGCTTATAATGTAACAGGTCTAGAGATACAAATTGGGGGAAAGTTGCATTGAAGTAAAGTCAGGTAGGAGAATATTCAGATTTTTCCTTATCTGAAGACGGATATTAAACATTGATCATTGAGACCAAACATCTCCTGAACAATGAGAAACCATATCCTCAGTTGAGCTTTATGTAAATCGGGTTTGCCCCCTCTATTTCTTCTTCTATCTTTCTACAATTTGCTTCTGTACAGAGTAGAAAACTACAGCTTAGTCAATTTGTTGCCCTGTTATAATTCTGCCTGTTGCACCATTTTTGCGAATGAAAAAAACTGATGACATGGATCATGAAACACATATGATTGTAACCATAGCTTTTATTGGTCTGGGTTCAGTGGTGGAATTCAGCCAGTTTGCACCAGTTCAGCAGAACTAGTAGCTAATTTTTTGTTGCCCAGGACCAGAATGGACTTCTGGAAGCAGCATCCACACAGAGAACTGGTTGTTCATATAGTTGAATCTCACCACTGTCTGGGTACACCATGTTTGACCACAAGATCAAAATGCAAAGGCTACAGCGGGGGGTGGAGGGAGCACCACATAATGACAAAGATACAAATTTCTACTTGACATGGATAGAATTTATAAAATTCACAGTGCAGAAATAGGTGAATCTGTTCCCTGAATTCATTTAAAACAGCACTTGAAGTTCCATAATATTTCAATTAAATGGACTAGTACAGACTGGGTAAATATCACTTCTGTTACAATTTTTTAAACAAACTCTAAAGTTCTTCCACATAATATGAGACAGCATGGTGAATTTTAATAATATTCTAAATAATTTTGGTCTATTTTTGTTTATAAAAAAGGAACTACAAAATAAAATTTGATGCAAGCTATAGCAACCACAGTCAATGCATTCAATGCTCCATAAGAGATAGAGGATGCTATCATATATGGCTTTGATATAGATACAGTATAGAAGATAAAGGTTTCATAGATGCATGAGTAGCACAAAAAAAGCTCGGTCTGGATAGACAAAACAGGCTTATTTTCTCCATGTTTGATTCTTTTAAAAAGAGAAGGAAATCAATAAAAAATCTTGCTCAACTGAGAATGGAGAGAAATATGGCTTCCGGTTCTGCGCAGCTAGCACACCAGCTGAGGGATCGAGACGATCTGATCCCTATGGCTGATTTCTCTCTGTTTGGGGACCCTAAATGGCCCCAAAGCCACCCCAGAGAGGTGGCAAGGAAGGAGAGAAGCCCACTGATCCTGGGGAGATGGTGGTTGATCCAGACATCTGGGGAAAGCTCTCCAAAAACCAACAGAAGAAAGGCTAGCATCATTCATGAATCTAGCCCAAGCTACGTGCAGCTGAAGCCAAAAAGCACTAAACTAAGCGTGATTGTAAACAATGTGACTGAACTGAGTAAGAATATTGATTTTCTGTCTTCTATCTGACTGATTTCCTGAGAAAAAACCCAAGAAGTAAAAAAGCCTCCGAAAGTGGGGTGTGTGTGTCTTTGTTCCACTAAACGGAAGCGGCGAATTAAGTTGAAAGATGGTCTGGTGTTGACATCTAGTGGTGAATGAAAATACTGCCCTAAATATACAGCCCAGAAAGAGAAACCTGTTGTTGTGACCTTCGGGATGTTGATTAAACAAAGAGCAGCTGGACTATCTACAAAGTGAGAACTACAAAACTTAGAAAAAATTGACCTCCCTGGATTATAAATATTTTTTAAATTGCGACTTTAAAGTGATTGGCAGAGAAAGGACCTTTGGTCATTATGGAGCATCAGAGATCTGCAGAAAGAACATACCAAGAAAAAATAAATACTTACCAGGAAGAAATGTTTGTTCTGTTACAACAAATGCAAATGATATTAACTTCAAATCATGAGGAAATTAAAAATGAATTTGAAAATTTAAATGAATGCATTCTCAATTTAATGTCACAACAATCAAATGATCAGAAAACAAAAAAAAATGAGAGAGATCATGTAAAGCAGACAACTGAACATAAGCTAGTGGAGATTCAAGTGGAGAAGGACTTACAAGAATCATTGAACATTGAAAAGATAACTTTAAGATCACAAAGTAAATTTGAGTATAAGGAAAAAGATTTGACAAAATGGATTGCTGAGCCATTGGGAGTACCACAAGAAATAGGGAGACAGGGGATGATGAGAGAAATTTTCAGTGAATATGAAGGGGCAAAATCTTTTTACAAAGACATGATGTTTAACTTGCCTACTATATCCACAACAACATTTACAAGATTATTGGAAGACTCTTTGATGCAACAGAATATGTTGATTGGGAGAGATGCTTGGCAAAAGAAGAGGGCTAAAGTGAGAATTGAGAAATTAGATGATGGGGTGTATCAGAGGGAATATTTAAAAATTAAACACTTGTTTGAATATGGCTGAGGAAATTGAAACATTTTAGTTTAAGAGAGATGACCTCTCTAAGTAAGACAGCATCTTTTTTTCTTTTTCTCTTTTGTTTTTCAATATGAGAACTATAAAAATGAGTGGGATGATTAACATAAAGGAAATATTTTAGATATTTAAATGTAATTGTTTTTAAGAAAATTCCAATGGATAACTAAAAATGGGAAAAAATGTTTTGAATAGAGTTAAAAGATTAGATGATTGGATTTATTAAATGGAACATTTAAAGATTAAACATAGGTTTAATTATGGGTTAAAAAACAGAAAGAATTTGGAAATAAGTGTATACTAATTCAAGAGGGATACGTATTTTAAGTAGCATATTATTTTTTCTTCTTCTCTTTTCTTTTTCTATGTCTTTCTTTTGTGTCTTTTTCTTACTTATCTTTTAAGATATGAAAATAGATATAAATACTTTAAGGTGAATAATTTGGGGGAAATAGAAATGTTTTGAACATTGTAGGGAAAATAAATTTAAATAAGAATTGTAAACAGGATTTGTGATCAGGCAACCAAGATGACCAGATAGAAAAGAAGCATGACGTTGATGAGATTATTATTGGTAGAAATTTTAGAAAAATCTATATATTTAATTGTTACCTATCAAATTAATAAGAATTGTATTACTTTAGGTTGTAAAGAGAATATTATTGGAAGAAGAGAAAATCAAGCAGAGTTATAATGTGGATTTTGCAATATAGAAATTAACCGTTAATGATTACTTTGTAAATATAAACCCAGACAACACACTGTTTATCAAATATCAAGATGTTTATATTAAAAAAAATCAATAAAATATATTTTTTAAAAAAGAGAAGGGACAGAAATATACTAATATTTGAAAAATACTGGCTGGGATGTATTTTTATAGTATCCAATTAGCTCTTTAATGTGCCTTTTTGTCAGTCTTCTCCTTAACTCTTTTCAAATTGCTATATTAGCCTTCTAGCACACTCAGAATTTTTTAGCTTTCCATTTCTTCTTATGAAAATGGGGGTTGAGCCAAACTTTGATATATTTTTTTCTGTTAGCTGTTGACAGGCTAAAATTTTGCTCAACCTTTTTGGTTTCTCTTTATCCTTCTTCTGTATGGACATACACAAATCCAATGTCCATCTTGTTTATTTTTTTGCATAGCTTTTCTATGCCTCTTCCCATTTTTGGGAATAGTTTAAGGCAGGCATGTCAAACTCACAACATCACGTGACATCGTGCAATGTATCACAACTTTTTCCCCATTGCCAGCAATGGGGTTGGCGCAGTTTCGGTGTGATGCATCCGGCCCACAGGCTGGCAGTTTGACATGCCTGGTTTAAGGGAAGATCAGGCTGATGCTTGGCTACCCACACAATAAGAAAAAATAGCAGATTGTTCCTGTCCCCTAAATACATTTCTGCTCCATAAATGTTTAACACAGCTGCTGTAAACCTGCATGATAATTTGTTAAGCTGTGGGCTAAATATATTGATTGATGTTTGCAAGATACAAGGCATTTCATAAAATTTCCAAAATACAGCACTGCAAATAAATGGGAAATAAATATTTTAAACTGCCACGTTGACAACATTCAACTCTAAAACACTTTCTATTTTTTACATTAATTGCAGTGTGATTATTCATATTACAATAATAAAACTGAGAGTAGCGAAGCTATCTGATTAAGGCCTCAAATGTACTAAAAATATTATACACTTGTTTCTAAATATTTTAGATAACACTTTTTTCTCCCACAGCTACGACAACAATTTTGTCTCAGATTGTCTATTTGTTTGTTTATTTGACATATTTATAGCCACCCAAGTCAGAAAAACTTCGGGCCGGGAGAGAAACTCTGACTAAGATTAAGTAAAACCAATAATCTTATTAAAGATTAAATAAGTGAAATGTTAGAAGAGATCAACCCCGACTGCTCTTTAGAAGGCCAGATCCTGAAGTTGAAATTCAAATACTTTGGCCACCTAATGAGAAGGAAGGACTCACTGGAGAAGGGCCTAATGCTGGGAAAGATTGAGGGCAATAGAAGAAGGGGACGACAGAGAATGAGATGGCTGGATGGAGTCACTGAAGCAGTAGGTGTGAGCTTAAATGGACTCCAGAAGATGGTAGAGGACAGGAAGACCTGGAGGAACGTTGTCCATGGGATCGCGATGGGTCGGACACGACTTCGCAATTAACAACAACAACAAAGTGAAATGTGTTGTGCTTAGCAGAGTTAAGTTTGAGATAGTATTTCCAGTTATTGTGTAATTTGTTTTATATGTTAGACTTCACCTATAGAATATGGAGTATGGGTGATATGGATTTTATCAAGTGGTTGGTCTGAGGGTCTTCACCAGGAAAGTAGGGGTTTACTGGCTTTTGCATTTGAGATTTATTTTTCTAAGCCACCCAGAGTCACTGTGAGTTGGGCAGCCATATAAATTTTCTTAATAAATAAAATAACATAGGAAAAGCAACATAGTATATTCTGAATGTGTCTTTCTTACTGCTAATTACTAAAGACACTAGTGTCTTTCTCGGTATTTAATATGCTGTGACCCAAAGTAAATACTTTTATCTCTCTTTGTATTATGTGATAGAAAGCAGGTGGATAGAATTCCTTATTCTCCCCTTCATGAATTAATTAAAATTTTATTATTAAAGATGAAACGGGGTCTTGCCATTCTTAGCTTCACAACAATCCAGCCTATGAAATCTTGGTCTAACATTAGATTTTCCTCCTGACTTCTTTTAAAAACATCTAGTTACAGTTTCCCACAGCAGAGAAAAAAGAAACACCACCACCATGAAACAATTTTATATGGATTTTAGCCTTCCTGGTTTAGAAATGAAAGAAGAGGAGCATTGTTCAAGCTCTTTCTTTATTAACCTAAGATATAATCCCTCCAAAATAACTTAAGACTGTCTGGAACAGAATTATAACTTTCAATTTTTTTAATAAAAAGATGACTTTCATCAGGATTAATTACATCATTTGAAATCTTAGACCTATTCGCAAACTAATGCTGATTGCCGATAACTGTCTGAAGAACAGTGGCAAAGGGCATTATAGCAGCAAGCTCAGACTCAGCCTACATATTTTCATTTGCTAGAATGTCAAGAGTTCCCCTTTCCATATAACATTCCTGTAATGAGGGTACACAGAGTACTCTTCCACCCGCACTTTTCACACTGTGCTTTTAGTTGTCAGATAAGAAAGGAAAAAGAATTTCCGAGTCAATCGAAGGAGACATAGCTGTTATGAAAATGACATATTACAGAAAAGTGACTCTAGCTAAACCACTTTAAAAAAATCCATATGAATGGCATGCTTCAACAAGGGGAAAACTTTAAATTAGATAGACTTGCATATAGGTTTATGAATGAAAGTGAAGGATTTCCCCCCCTCCCATGGGTTTTGGGGTACCTGCAGTGTGTTAGAAGACATGTTGCAGAGCTTAAAGGGTTATGATGAATTAAACATATGTAATGGTTTTCTTTCTTCTGTTCATTTGGTAACAAAAGCACAAAAAGATAAGACATTGACTGGATATGAAACAACATGCAGCAAAGTCAGGAGAATCTGAACATTCAGCATTTTACCAAACAGTTTCCATGGTAAATCATTCTTCCTTCTCTCTCTCTCTCTCTCTCTCTCTCTCTCTCTCTCTCTCTCTCTCTCTCTCTCTCTCTCTCTTTCATTTTGTATGGCTACACTCCTCAAATAAGTGATTCCTTGCCCCAGGTCCTTTTAATTCTATCAACTTCTTTTAAGGTTCCATTTTCTGTAGGGGAAATACTAATAAACAGCCTGCTGAATTCTGAAATGGACCCACATTTTATTACTACAACTTTGCTCCCTAAAACACGATAATTAGGGGAAAACCCTTGTTAAAATTGTTGATTGTGAATAGAAGCTAGAATCCGTAATGTCTGACACAAAATTACAACTAGCTTCTGCTTCCTCACCCATTTTCCCCATCATTGACACATTCGTTATACAGAAACAAGTACTGTATATCACTTTCTGCAGGTACATCGCCCATATTTTATATCTTGATCAGTGTCTAAAATACTACTTTGGAAGAATCAACTTTTGATTCAAGCAGTTAATCTATATTCTGATTTGGTTTGAGAGTTGGGATTTGGCTAAATAGACAAATCAGAATAATATTCTACACCTATTTGTGCCCAATTTTTATACCAAAATGGGAGCAAAATTTATTTTTAATGCTAACTAGCCTAATTTTGACTGATAAGCAAACTAGAATACAGCCATTGTTTCATTTTGGCATTCTCATGTTTTATTGCACAAATTTCTTTGTTTTAAACAAATGCAGAATTGTACATTAGGAGAAATTGTGTTTTTAGGGAATGTAGAATGAAAACAACATTTATTAAGGAAATTGCTTACTCAGAAAAGGTATGCCAGATAAAATTACATATCAAAATACATATTATTTTATATTGTTCTTATTGAAAACAAGAAATGTGAGTAGCTCCCATAATAGACATGAGCAAGGATTAGAAAAGCTAACAAAATATACAAAAGATAAATAATCCAATATAATTTAGCTATATTGCTTTAGATGTTTTTATTTTTATTACACTGAACCAGCAACATTTCCCTCTTTGTAATGATCAGTTTGCCCAAGCTGTATTTTCTAACAATATGCATTCTAAAGAGTGACAAATTTAATATTGAATTAAAAAAACAATTTGTCACTACTGAAGAACAAAGCTTAGTTATTTATTACAAGTCACATAAATGTTGCAAAACAATGGTTTGGAGAATGAGAGGAAATGGATCTTATTCATTATAGATTTCAGAACAATTGGACAATATTTAGTTCATTAAAATATGATTTATTAAGAAAAATGGCTTAATAAGTTATTGACAAGAGTTTAAATAATGATATTAGTAACTTACCTATGTTGCTTCAAAATAGAACTAATCTTGTCTTCAAGACTATCTTCAGAAAGTAGGTCATTATCCCTCTCTATGCTCCCATACTTAAATAAAGCATAATTTGTATTTCAGTTATATTTTCACATGAAAATGAAAAGAGTGCAGATATCACTAGTGAATTTTACAGCATTTTCCATATTAGAATCCCTCAAAGGCATTAATAGGGGAAGTCAAAAAAAGTCAAAATGTGTCAGGTGCAAACAACCAGGTCCAGTAAATTGAAAGGTTCAATTTGAAAGGTTCAATTTACTGTTTTGTTGTTCAAGCCTATACATAGGAATCTTCTCAGATAAACAGTTTGCACCTGGGTGAAATTAGATAAGATTCAATGGTACGCAGGAGTGATGGACTTCACCCTTTTGTTACTGCATAGAGACTCTAAACTAATTCCCTGCTTAACTCCTTCCTCTGGCTCTGCCAGTCTTTCTCCAGCACAATGACAGTGTTGTTTGGGTGGCCACACCTGTAATTTTGTCTTGTCAAGGCCTGGCTTTTTTCCTTGACTTTCTGATGAAATGCAAGGATGCCTTGTACAATAAAACACATTATCATAAGTATGTATAACACAATCTAGAACGATATAGATATGCAGACTGCTGGATGTGGGAAAAGCAGGAAGAAATAAAAAAGTTCCATTATTACTGTTGTCATTCACATTTATACTGCTGGTGTCAGTACCTGTATAAACCACCTTTAGTGCTATAATTTTAGAGAAGCAAAAGATCACAAGGTTTTTCAGGTAACATTTTTTTTACATTAAAAAGTTAAATTATCCGATAAACATCATTCTAGAAGATTATGGAGAAATGTAAATTGATTTTCTGCTGGCTGTTCCAATGCACTCAGTTGTAGTTTCCCTCCCCAACAGAATCCAGTGAGTTCATAATATTATTTTTTTTCACCAACTGCACATTCATTTTTAAAAACTGGGCAGCCACATGGATTCCTATGCCATTGTAGTGCCTAAGACAGGCATGTCAAACTCGCGACGTCACATGACGTCACGCAATGTATCGGAGCTTTTTCACCATTGCCGGCAATGGGGTGGGCGCGGCTCCGGTATGATGAAACACCCCTGGCCTAAGACATCTAACTAGAAGCCAGGAGACTGTGAGTTCTAGTTGCTCCCTCCTTAGCTGACCTTGAGCCAGTTACTCTCTCATCTCTAGGAAGCAGGTAATGGCATTTCACTTTTGAAAAAACCTTGCTCAGAAAACTGCAGGGATTAGTCCAGGTAGTCACCAGGAATCAGTGCTGACTTGAAGGCACAAAATTAATTCATTAATTAACCACTATTGTATGATTATTCACAGCCGGGTGGTTTTGTTGGCAACCATAGAAAAATAATATTACTCTCCTTCCAACAGTCATGTATTTATTATCTACTGATCTCTTCTTTCCTTCTCTTGAAATAAAGGATAGGTACTGCAAATTATATCACCTGGCTTTAACTCCATTCTTCCTGGAAGGAGCTGTACTATTATTAGTAAATATCCTTAAGACAGGGATGGACCAAACCTATTTTCAGTGTCCCAAAGCCCTCATTAAAGAAGTTTGAGAAACAAGTAGACTCTCTAAGGAGAAATTGGCCTGGGAGGCTGGATGGAAAGGCGGTTTTGTGCTCTGGAAGTAATTGGATATTAAAATACTTGGATTAAAGACTATGCATATCCGGTAGTTCTCATTAAGATAGGAAACCCAACTGCATCCATTAATCTGAAGAATTTTGTGTAGCCTTCTTTTTGGCCAAAAGAGGAAGTCACATAGTAAGCAGGAAATAATATAATTTTAGAAAATGCTTTTATTTCCAAGACTTGTTTCAAAGCCAACAGGTAATTCTAAACAGCTAGATAACATATTCATAAAACACCTCTTCCTCCTTTAGTGCCCTCTAGCACTTAGAGTCAGGTTTCTCCAGGATGAAGTGCATTACACTACTGGCAACGGATGCGTCTGAGAGTGTACAGGTGATTAATGACACTCCTTATGGGCCTGTTACCAACAGGGAGTTCAATTCATCTCACTTCATGGGAGCACTGCATATGCTGCCTTGTCTTCGGTGAGAAGATGGTCTCTAGCAATTACAGTAGGTAAATTCTGTCTTCCAGGACGTAAGTGGTAATTCTTTCATTAGCCTTCTCTTAAGAACTGAGTTGTGAAATGGCCCCAGCTGTGTGCTCTGGGAAATAAAGCGCTTCAGTTTGATTTCTCTCAAGTAAGTGGCTCTGCACGACGAGAAAAGGAATAAGAAATGTGACTTCGCTTCCTGTGGGGATGGGAGAAATATGGAGAATAATTAAGGCCAATTACAAAATGGATAGAGAAGGAGGGGAAGGCATAGCCCATCCCTTGTTCGTAAGAAGGAACCCCAGCAAGGTTCTGGGTTTTGTCTTGTTTTCTAATAAGCACTTTAAATTGAATGAAAAACATAAAGGTCTGGTCTGTCTCTTGAAGAGCCTTTTAATTTTGCAGATACATACAGGACAAAGTCACTTATCACTTCTGCCGTCAGAGGCAAGGTGCATTATCTAATAAGTTTTGATTTGATTTATAGCTGCTTTAAAGCTCACATTTGGGATCTGGAAGGTTACATCTGTAGTAGCATAACTCCACTCTACCATTCATTTTTAGCACTGGAGTAGTACAAGCCTAGTCTAACATACATTTGACTGATGTTTTATATTACTCTGATGCTGTTTATATTGCATGAACCTGATGCCCTACATAGAGATCTGCAGTGCAATCCCTGTAATGTATTCTTGATCCTTCCCTATATGACACATAACTGTCAGGACCTAACTTCTTTATGCTGGTAAGACTGGTCAGTAGACAGGGTCAGCTTACCAATAGTTCTTTTGAAAGAAAGTCCTTTCAAAACTTTGCTTGATGGCTAGCTATCGGAGTCTTCACTTTGTAAATAAAACTCCTAGACCTGACAAATGGAAAAGAGATGAGTTTGATGTAGCAAAGAGAGTTAGAGAGACAGAAAAAAAATTCGTAGATCAACTCATCAGCACACCCATTAACTGAAAGGTGAAAAAGTTAGAGAGCTGATGCCGCAGTGATAAATGTAACAGAGAGATTTGGCTGTGTTAATCCACCTTCCAGAAAGGATGATTTCTAAGATAGAGTAGAAGTCAACTGGATCTTGAGGCAATTTTTTGTTTGAGGGAATAATAGAAGCAAAGTCAGATCTGTGGCTCAGATTCTGGGAAAGGTAACACTGCGGAACACTCAGCTCAATTGTTTGCAGACTTTTATCTTCCTAGTGCAGAGTTTATAGTTAATAGAAAACTTAACTCTTAGACCTCCACTGCTTCCTGAGCCCTTGTTCGGGTGCCTTCTTGATATTTCAGTCTGGTTTTTGTTTTAGATTATTGACATTTGAAACTCATGGAGTCAAAGAGTTTCAAAAAATGATAGTCATATACAGCATATCAACAGGAGGGCAAGGAAGAGAATATTGACACACATAATGTGCATAATGATATAAATACACAAATGCAACAATTTGTGTCAGATGACCCAAAGCAAGTCCATAACTGAAGCATTAATTATGTTCTCACAAGATTTATTTTTATCATTTTGCCATCATTGTGGTTTACCATGGATGCCATTGGTAATATCCAAGAAACTAGAATTAAATAAATTTGTCCCCAAACCTAACAGTTAGTGGTTTGCTACTCCTTGCTCTGAATGTTCTAACTGAGGAGCAAGTAGCTTGGTGGAACTTCATACATCACTGTTGACTATTGTCCTTGCCAACTGGGAATTTTTGGAGTTATGAGTGTTTGGAGGATAGCTGTTGGTTGCCCTCCCCAATCCCCACCCCCATTGGTAAAATAAGCATGTTCTACTTTCTAGACTAAGCATAAAACATGGAAGACATAATTGAAAATAATGCTGCTAGCAGGAAAAGGAACACTATAACATATGAGTCAATATACAGTACATGCCAGTCAGCAAAGCAAGACAATTAGCAGGATGGTTGTGATACAATTATTGTGTAGCTAAAACATGCCACTATTATTTGGTAGCGAGATGGTTGTGATACAATTATTGTGTAGCTAAAAACATGCCACTATTATTTGGTAGCGAGACAATTTGGTGTAGCATTTACGCCTAGAAGCGCTAGAAACTGGGAGACTGTAAGTTCTAGTCCCACACTAAGCATAAAGCTACCTGGGTGACCTCAGCCAGTTGTTCTTTCCTAAATCTAGGAAGTAGAGAATGGCAAACCATTTCTGAAATCTTGACAAAAGAACTGCAGGCAATTGCCAGGAGTCAACACTGACTTGGATGTTGTATTTATAACTCCAGTTTGGTATTTTATATTGGGTGCAGTACAGTATGTTGTACTGGGTAGAGTGCTACTGGTCAAGGGAAACACAGCTGTTTGGATATGGTTTAAGAGGATTCAATGAACAAAGACACCCTGCCAGTGAACTTGAGGGTAATAGCAATTTTGAGAGCTGCTGTCCTTTTTGTTTGATGAAGGGAATGATCGATTGAGCCACCAGATGGAATGTGTCCTTTCTCTCTTGGCATACTGGCTGTTTGTTTTGGAAGTCCAGAAAAAATGACAGTTTTATCGTTGCCAGTGCTCTGAATGTCAGAGAGTGCATTTACAATTCAGCATACACTGTTGGCAATGGATTTTTGAAAAAGGTTTGAAGAGTTGCACAATTACCTTTCAGGATTATTAATCCAATTCGAAAGCATTGGTGCATTCAATCAGACTAATTAAAAGAATGGGAAGGAGAGGTCTTTGCTTTTTGGTCGATTTTTATGGCTCATCATATCAAAAGACCATTTTATATGAATTCTATTATTTGATGCCCAGGCAATGAAAGTGTTTATTTAGTTTTATCTGGAGAGAACTTCTGTTAGCTTGATTCAAAATGGTCTTCATCATTATTAGCTTCTTCTCAACCATTTTTACTTTTCCATGGCTCCATTGGTTGGGTTCCAGGATAGATACATACTGATGATGTCTTGTTAAATTAATGTCTGAGATTTATAGACATTAGTTGATGGCTATTAAAGATAAAAAAAAGGATTTATTTTGTTTGTATTTGGAAGTGAATTTCCTAGGCCAATATGCATACCCAAATGGTGTATATTGCCATACAGAAACATTGCAACTGTTTACCAAAAGAAGTATACAGTTGTGAGCTTATTTGCAAAACCTATATGTGCAATGCAGATGCTAGTGGAAAGAAAATAGAAGACCACATTGTATTACAGAAAATTGCACCTCAAAATTGTGTACACTGGGCTAAACAGTATATGTAATGAAACTGTGATTAGATAATTTTTCTTCTAATATTGCTTTTATTTTTATTTAGCTTTGGAGTTGTTTATATATGAGTGTGTGTAACTTATGTATATTGTGTATATATCTTGTGTATACACATGTATCATACTTGTACTGCATATATATCTCTATCTTTATTCAGAAATTTTGTTTGCAATATAAGCTCTCAATACTTCTACGAACAGCATTTTCAAAAAAGTGAAGCAAAGACAGTAGTTTATATCTACTTATCAAATTTGGTTTATATCTTAGTATAGCTGGAATCTGGGTGTCCCCAATTTAAGTTATCAGTTGCAAAATTTTGGTTAGATATTGAAAGCTTCTTTTTTTCTTGCAGAATGCAGACTGATAATGTATAATTGCATCTAAGGCGTAATATTTCACGTTCGTATCTACTGCCAACCAAAAAGAATTGCTATATTTCTTATCTTTCAGAACAGAGATCTGCAGTGGTTATTAATACATCATCCGAGTGATCCTGGGGTGATCAGAAGGAAATTATCCAAATTCTGCACTGTAATCTTTCCTACAATCTTCCTTGGAATCTTCTTTTCAACAGTGCTTAGTGAAAGCATATGCTAAGACAGGGTGCAATAACACCGGTTCTTTCTCTCTTCTCCTAGATTACTGCAATTACGTCTGTTGCTATCTTACCATCCGTAAGTGATGAGATGTATTTGTTCTATATAGTGTCTCTTTTTTGTCCTCAGTGAGAAACTTCTCTGCAGTGTTCACTTCTCCTCATGACCATCAGAAAGACTCCCTAGGAAACATTATAGAGTTCCTCATCCATTGCATAATTCTAGTTTTGTGTTTGTCTGAGGAGCCATATAAATTTAAGCTCCATCAAGGCATAATTGTATCTGGAAAGCCCAGTATGTGATCGCTCAATAATTGTGCCCCACACCTAACAGATGGTATTGTAATTCTGCAATCTTTCTGCAGCGTTACCAAATACACAAATATCTGCACAATATTACTGTCATCTAGTTACATCTACTGGTCAAGTCAGTAGATTCAGCAATAGCTAAACAGAACTCTAGTCTTTTTAAAATGAGGACAATGATTCTCATTACTAATATAAACCCAAACATTCTATTATAGATGTTCCTGTGAATATATATAGGTCCTAGTTTTTCCCTTTGAATATTTATTTATTTATTTGATTGATTGATTTCTATCCTGCTTTTTCACTCCTGACATTATTATTACAAGTTATATGCTGAGCCAGTGTCAGAGACGCTGAAGGGCTTGCAGTATCAAACATAATATATTGACTGATTATGTGTCATTGAGTCAATTTCAACTTTTAGTGTCCACACAGACAGATTTTCTCCATTACAATCTGTCCCCAGGCTTTTCTTCTAGGTCTCCTAATGTTCTACTCATTGTCACTGCACATGAATCCATCCACCTTGCTGTTGGTCATCCACACTTTTTATTCCATCTTTCCCAGCATTAAAATCTTTTGCAGAGAGCTAAGTCTTCCCACAGTGCTTCCAAGGTAGGATAATTTGAGTCTCATTATTTGTGTCTCAAGTGAGAACTCTGAGTTGACATCTTCATTGTCAATTCAAGGTTGGATCTCTTGTTATTAGTTTGGTCTTGATTGTTTTTAAATTTATTTCCATTTTTTTTCTCTATGCTGTTTGATTTTGAGTGCTAGGGCTTGCAAATCCTTTGCATTTTTGGCATATCAGGTTAATGTCATCAGCCTAGCATTGGTTGCTTTGATATTTCTGCCTCCATTTTTTAAAACCATGCTCACCTTCTTCCAATCCAGCTTCCCTTAATATATATTCAGCATATAAATTGAATAAATTTATATAAATTGAATGTACAGCTTGGTCTCACATTTTTGCCAACCTAAAGCCAGTCTGTTGTTTTTTTTCATGTTCTGTTCTGTGGCATCCTAAATTTCACATTAGAACAAAGAGATATGTTGGGTTTCCCATTTTTCTGTAGCTTGGTGTATTTGACAGAATTAAGGTCCTTTCTATAACCAATAAAGCACATACTAACCTCTTTTTGATATTTTTTTATTTAGTAGTAGTAGTAGTAAAGTTGGAAGGGATCTTGGAGGTCATCTAGTCCAACCCCCCTGCTCAGGCAGAAAACCCTACACCATTTCGGACAAATGGCTGTCCAGTCTCTTCTTAAAAACTTCCAGTGTTGGAGCATTTACTGCTTCTGGAGGCAGGCTGTTCCACTGATTAATTGTTCTCACTGTCAGGAAGTTTCTCCTTAGTTCTAGGTTGCTTCGCTCCTTGATTAGTTTCCACCCGTTGCTTCTTGTCCTGTCTTCAGGTGCTTTGGAAAATAGCTTAATTCCCTCTTCTTTATGGCAGCCCCTGAAATATTGGAAGACTGCTATCATGTCCCCCCTTGTCCTTCTCTTCGTTAAACTAGACATGCCCAATTCTAGCAACCGTTCCTTATATGTTTTAGCCTCCAGTCCCCTAATCATCTTTGTTGCTCTTCTCTGTACTCTTTCTAGAGTCTCAACATCTTTTTTACATCGTGGTGACCAAAACCGGATGCAGTATTCCAAGTGTGGCCTTACCAAGGCATTGAAGAGTGGTATTAATACTTCACGTGATCTTGATTCTATCCCTCTGTTAATGCAGCCTAGCACTGTGTTGGCCTTTTTGGCAGATGCAGCACACTGCTGGCTCATATTTAAGTGATTGTCTACTAGGACTCCGAGGTCCCTCTCACAGTTACTACTATTGAGCATGGTGCCACCTATGCTGTACTTGTGCATTTGGTTTTTCTTGCCTAAATGTAGAACCTTGCTTTTTTCCCCATTGAATTTCATTTTGTTAGTTAGTGCCCAGTGTTCAAGTCTGTCCAGATCCTTCTGTATCTGAAGCCTGTCTTCTGGAGTGTTGGCTATTCCTGCCAGCTTGGTGTCATCTGCAAATTTGATGAGTTCCCCATCTATCCCTTCATCCAAATCGTTGATGAAGATGTTGAAGAGTACTGGGCCCAGACCAGAGCCCTGGGGCACCCCACTACACACTTCCCTCCATATAGATGCAGTTCCATTGAGGACCACTCGCTGAGTACGGCCGGTCGGCCAGCTACAGATCCATCTGGTGGTGATTCTGTCTACCCCACATTTAGTTATCATACACCAGCAATAAATAATGGCATCTCTTTTTCAATTAGATTAGGCCCTAATCTGTGCTGGGTGATCCTAAGCATTATTTTGCTAGCATGTGAAAAACCACAATAAATATGAAAGCAAACAATCAAGCTAATGCAATTTATAAACAGTAAATTTGGTGTGCCACCGTTACAGGGTGGGTGTGATCTTATTCATTCCTCCAAAGTTCTTCTGAAGAGTCATGTCTCTATAGCTCTTTGAAAGTACAGTAAGAGGGGTGATTGGTATCTGGAGGTAGAAGGTTCCCAAAGATGAGGGCATCACTCATCCTAAATTTTAGATCACCCCTGAAGTTCTTACCTTGCCACCTTATAATTTCAAGCTGCCACATAACACTTGCTGTTGTTTTTCACTAATAGCTTTCTTTTTTTTACAATCTCCAGTTGTATGTCACAGTTTGGTTGGACTAGAAGAGGTCCAAGATCCTTTCCAACCCTATAATTAAAGGTCCCTTCCAACCATCAGATTATTTAATTCCAGAACAAATACCAACAAGGTCTTTGTTGCTAATATTGGATAACTTGAACTCTGAATTCTAAATACATTCTACTGATTATAACCTAGGTTGTCTAACTCATCTCTTATCTTTTGGCATGAACCTTAAGACAGGGCATTATACTTATAGAGTGGTATATATACCACTGTGGTAAGATGGGTGGCCAACAAATTAAATAAATAAATAAGCAAGCAAGCACAGTGGACAGTCTTCTATGAAAAATTCTGTCCATGTTCTTTTCATTACCGATAGCAGTTTAACACCATCTATATATCCAAATCTATTGAGTGGGATTATTCTTCATTTCTGCTTTCCTCTAATGAGAATCTATTTCTTTTCTTCACAAAGTATCTTTGATTTTCTTCCCCGTCAATCAGTTTTAACTCTGTAAGGAGTTTGCAGCAATTTTGAATATGGCATAAAGTAGAAAAGTGGCTTACCTGGAGATTTTCAAGGGGATTATAGATTTAGGCTGAAATAATCTGGTAGATTGGATTGTAAGGAGAATCAAAAGAATTTATTGGAGTAGAACAAATACTGACTTGGTGTCCATTTTTCCACCCAACAGCTGAGATGATGATTATTTTCTAAATTTTGGAAGAAAGGAGAAAAGGCAGAGTTAAATCAAGGAGAGCAATCAATCTATGAGTGTGAAAAGACATTATCTAAACCTGCAGGTGTCCTGTTGAGATCTCTGTATTTTTGACATTCCCCAGTTGGGAAGGAAAGATGAGAAGTATTATCAAAGTCTGCTTTTTATCTAAGAATGGGCAACTCTGTCAAGTCCATTTTCTTCAAATTTCTCACCCAACTGGTCACAAGTTTTGGTTGGCTCCATTGTGCAGAAATCAGCCAAATCATATTCAATACATTTTCATGCATCCTTCTCTTGATATTGGTTATAACTGAATAGTTGGGAATGGAAGGATTTGCTTCTCTTCCAAGAAGTTTCTTGGATGAGAAGCGAAACATCTTCAAGGAGAAACAAAGAAAATCCAGTTGCCTCTTGAAAAAAGCATATTTGGGACAACCATGCCTGATGATTGAGAATCCCCATGGATGTTGATTCTGTTGAGAATTTGTACTTCCAAATCTGAAGGATTCTGAGTAGCTGTATTACATTTTTTATTGAATATAGTTTCCTCAAACAGTGATAAAATTGTGTAACTGTATAAGGGCTTTCCATTTCTAGCCTTAATTTTCTTTCTTCTTTTTAAAAGTGCTATTTTTTTCTGGGATGGCATTTTCAGTAATCTAGGCAATCACATAATATTGTATACTTTAAATACCACATTATACATTAAATACCGCATATACTGAAGACTACAATGAGAATACAGCTATATAAACAAAATAAGAGCATATTTTTTAAAAAAAATACAACAATACTTTTCACGATGGATTGGATTTCAACTTTTATGATGATAGTAAGGATTACATATTTCTGAACGCTGGGGATTATGGGAATTTTCCAAGGAATCATTATTCTAACTCAGAAATTAAGCAACAGTCCATCATATGTCATCACAAACCCTCCCTTGCAACAATAACAACAATAACAATAATAATAATTCAGATCCTAGTCTTTAGCAGTAAGAGTCATGATTACAGGGTTTTTTTTGGGGGGGACGGGGATTAAGATGGTGGTATTCACATAGATTTCTTTGAACCTGAGATTACTATCAACTACACTGCCACACTCAAAACTTTGAAAGAATGATTAAACACAAGAAGAAAATGTTAGCAACACCCAAACATGGCTTTCCACTACGAGATTGCCATGTTTTCTCATAATTGAAGAAATATCTTCATGGTTGTCTGTTTGACATAAATGAAGAGGTAGAAAGGACGATCAAGACCTGTCTGAAGAGACAAAGTATGGAGCTCTTCTGTGATGTCTTTAAGAAGCTTGTCCATGTTGGCAGAGGTGCATAGCAAGAGATGATAATTACTTAGTGAAATGAATGCTGGATATTATATTAAATATTCCTGCTTAAACTGAAGTTTTGAGAATGGAAGGATTATTTTTCATTCATCCCTAATAGATACGAATCTCTTTACTATTACATACTTTTACCATGCTAAAGAAATTTCCTTACTGCTTTGGATTTAATTTCAGTTGATTATATCATATTACACAATAACATGCATTTGTATTTGTTTGGTATTGCATTGGCCAGTTCAGATTTGAAAGAGTTCAAGCTGGAAGATCCTGCTTGAGATGCTGTTTGACCTTTTTCACTTTTTTTTTTTACTCCCTCTTTGGTTCACATACTGTTTTTCCCCATATTGTATGTTAAAAAAATAGAGCTATATTCTCTGTTCACTGGATAAAAATCCATTATATGTGCCCTGCTATTACTTGAACATATTAATTTGTATATATTGACTTCTACTCTTTGCGCCTGGTTGTGTCATATTTATCATGTCATGAGTTCTTCGACTCTGAGTGTGAAATACACTACATTTTCAATTGCTCCATTGCAACCCAATCCACTTCCTGATCTTTCTAAGCTTTGTAAGATTGTATGATCTCTCCCTGCTGACACAGGTACACAATTTTAGATCACAACACAACCTTGTCTCTGGTAATTCTTAATTTATTTTTGCATTGTTAGACTGGGAAAAGAAATTATCTACACCATCTCCCAAAAAAACAATCAAAATGAAATGTCTACCACAATGAAGATTTTTTTTTTCTTATTTGTATTTTACAGCAGAGTCAGGCACCTAATAAAGGGAAAGGTTAAGCCAACAATAGAAAATGTTGCATAAAAAGAAGGTTGTAGAGAAATGAGAACTGGATTCACTGAGTTATGTTTGTAAAATGTATGATCTGTTTAGTTGACACAGCTTGACTGTTTGGAATTCATAATTAACTGCTTTTGTTGATTCAACAAGCCACGATTTACTCATATGAGCTAAGTGTGGAAGCAATAATGCCCTTGAGCTATTGGTAGACAATTTATAAATGGAAAAAGAGTTTGAAAAAAACATTGAATACATTATTTTCATTATGCATTAGTTACTTTTTTCTAATTAGAACTCCATTAGAAAAAATAGCAGAGGTGTATTTGAAGACCACATTTTTATGAATTCTATCTACATCTTATGCTGAGGATGAATCTGAAAGTATACAAACAGTGCCTTTTAAAATTCAGAATAATATCTTTACCAAATCAAAGTGTATTATTTTCAAATATCCTTAAATATTTTCAATGAAGGGGCAAGTAATGATGAGGCAACTTCCTTGAAAGTTATTGTTTACCCCTATGTATATAGGTAAAAAAGTGTAATGCCTTGGGATGTATAGCAGTAGGAGAATCCAATCCGTATTCTTGGGAAAATCTAGGAAAACATCTGATACATCTTACTAGCCATGCACCTAAACTTTTTGTATTGCTTTAAGGTTCAAGGAGAAGATTCCTTAAAAGCAGAATGCCTAAAACCCATTAATTCTTTCATCTCTTATATAAACAATGAATACTTAAGGTGATTTGATGGGTTACAGTAAATCAATAACAGAAAGTTTAAAGCTACATTATGGATGCATTAACTCCACTGCATTCTGCATAATGATACATGAACCAGGATGGCCATTTGGCTTGAATTCGAGAGTATTGTAGAGTCTAATCCTAATGGGAATATGTCTCAATAAATCCAATTGATTTTGTGGCTTCAGCTTTTTCTTCCTTCTCTTGTTTCATTTACATCAGGCCTGATTAAAAGAGCTGGAGAACTCTTAAGATGTCTTCAGCACTGTGTGACACTTTGATTGGTCCTAATAAAGGCTTTGCCCATTTGTGACTCACTGTGATTTTTAAGGTTGAATGGAGTTAATCCTAAATCATTGTATTGCACACTGTAACTTGTGGATGAACGTTTGCTTGAGTGTATAATGCAATTCATCAAATCAAATAACACAATGACTCTCATCCACTGCAGATGTCTGGTTTTGTTCAAAGTCTGACATTAGAAAAACCATGGAATTCAGATGTACTAGCATCACAATTCAGAACACTAAAAGAACCACATGATGTTTCTGGGACAGTATTTGCCACCAAATGCAGAAATTAGCATGGAACCTCATATGGAAGATAGACATCATTTTTGAATTTTATATATTTAGAGTGCAACTCAACTTTTTCTTCTTAAAATGACTGGCAGTTGAGGTGGACTATTGAGGAACTGTTTTCTTGTGGGTTCCACACCAAGCTAAACTTAATAACAATGATTGAAATTATCTGCTGGCTTTTCCATGTCAACAGAATTTTAAGTTTTGTGTTTCACTCAGGGCTTTATCCAGTCTTGGTGTGGATACCTGCAGTATAGCCTCAAAGCAATTTCTTCCATTTTCTCTGAAGGTTACTAATTTTTTTCATTTTTGTGGGTTTTCTTTTCTTCCCATCAGGCTGCTTGCACACTGTGTCATTTTAAAGTTAAGAGGAAAAAAGGCTAAAAAAAGAGGAAGCCAAATACTATGCTGTCTCTGAAAGCTGACACGATAATTTATGCTGCATTGAAAACCCTTCCCTGGGGCAATGCTTTAATAAGATTCCTAGTTGGAAGTCAAGCTCTGCCCAGTAATTCACTCTAAATCCTCAAATATACATTTATTAGCATGGAATTGTAAAAGCAGATTGAAGAAACTAAAGGCACACAAACACACACATATGGAATTAACTAAACTTAATGTCAGTTCTACTTTACAAATGCAAAGAAATGAAAAATGCAAGAGCAACTGAATGACATTGATGTCACTGAAAGACTAAATATAGATTGTTTGAAATTTAATTTCATTAGTTTCCTTAAAGTCCCCCACTCAGTGCAATAGATTTCTTTTTTGTATCTTAAATTATTGGAATGAAACATTTTACTTGAAGCTGGAGTTTTGTGAATGGCAAAGATACACATAATCACGTTGCACCAAGTTCATTATACTTAATGGTCCTTATGTGGAATCTTTTTTTTTCATATTTATTTTTTAACCAGCTAAACACTTCTGATTCATAACTTGAATAGATATTAATGAGTCTCTGAATATTTTATTTAGATTGTTCTACAGTCCATGCAGTCCAATCAACATTCTCCCAATTGTCAAAGAAGTATTAGATAAAATAATATATCTTCAACTCAATTGGCCACAATTAGGCTTTTGAATATGTATGTGTAGGATTATGCAACTAGAATTTAGGGACTAATTTCCTCAAGTTTTTTTTTAACCACACTTAATGAAGTTTCCTTTTTCTCTCACTATATGTATTAGAAAATCCTCACCATGTAATAGCTATATCATCATAATTCCTTTTAAGAAACAGTCAAGATCTAGGAAGGCAATATTTGGATATGCGTATTTCTGTGAGGTGATGTCAGTTCCCATGTTCAGCCGGTTCTTACTTTCCTCATCTTGTAACCAAGTATCCTGAAAGAAATTTTCCCCCCAAATATTTGCCAGGTATGATATAACTGGATTGAAGTTAATGCCAGCCAGAAAAATTACTTTAAATTTGTTTTTAGATGTTATTTGATTTGTTCAAACAGTATTTGCTGTAGAAATCCTTTCACAAGAGAAAGACATTTTTGAGGCAATGTCAGTGAGGACTATGGTTTTCTTGCAGTTATTTAGTGGGAAAAAGGGAAAGGAATATGTCAAAATATTCTCGGGTATTTTTTCCCCCATTCATTTCTGTAGCAGTATGTAGAAAAGTTTTTCTTCTCATACTTCCTTTAAATTTCAGGGAAAGATTCCAGCCAGACATTATTCTCATTGGACTTTTTTCTTCAGTAGCAGTGATAATGCTAAGGTGAAAACTAGCTCTTGAAAAACAGTTGGAGAATTTGTCCACCTTCTCTAGAATTTTTTTTTTCATGTTCAAAAATTGCCAATTCACCAAGTGAATAGCAGTTTATTTCTTCAAAAAACAACAACTTTGCAAATGAAAATAGATCCTAATTACACACAATTTGTGCATTCCCACAATATTCTGGTCCAATTCTTGTGGGAAAAGAAAGGTCCTTCTAAAGCAATGGTTCTCAACCTTTTTAATGCCGCGACCCCCAACCGGTTGTAAGTCGAGGACTACCCAACCGGTCGTAAGTCGAGGACTACCCAACTGGTCGTAAGTCAAGGACTTTCCCTGCCTGGGAGCGCCGCATATGCGTGGTGCCGCCCCCTGCACCAGCTGAGGCGTAGCTGGCAAGCGGCAGAGATGGAGCAGGCCAACCACCAGCTGGGCCACCAGCTGGCCCAGCCCAAGGGAGGTAAGGCACCCGCCGGGCCCCACGCATGCCAGCAACCCTCCCTGTGCCCGCCGGCCTCCCACCTCCCACCCCTGGCCCTCTCTTACTTACATTTTTAGTAGTTGCTCATCAGGGAAGGGTGGAAACTTCAGACAGTCGCCTTCACTGCAGACAACTTGCAGCATCATTTGCAGAATGGGACTTTTGGAAGGCTCAGCAGGGCAGAGACAGCCTGGACAATTCCTATTGGCTTTTGAAAGCCAATAGAATTAGACTCTATTCAAGAGAGTCTATTCTATTGGCTTTCAAAAGCCAATAGAATAAAAGGGAGTAGCACAGTTAAGGAAAAGGGGGAAAAAATGGCGGACTGCGTTCTTTGGCGACCCCCGTGAAATGGTCATTTGACCCCAAATGGGGTCCCGACCCACAGGTTGAGAACCGCTGTTCTAAAGGGTCACCCACATCTCACAGGAGATATGGTTCTAAATGACAGGAATTGTGACATGACTACGGTGATCCCTAAAATGGCATTAAATAATTTTTAATTAATTATAATTAAATTTATACGGTGCCCATCTCCCTAGTAAGGTGGCCCTGGGTAGCTTGCAGATCATATAAAGATAAATAGAAAAGGAGTTAACATTTTAAAACTATGCCAATTAAAATTTTAACACTGGAGAGAAAAAAAAACAGGAACCAAGAGACAGATGACCCAGGGATACAGTATTCTTTCCCCATCAACCACCTCCAGTGGTGAGTGTCCTGCTCGGCGTCCTAAACTAACCACCATAGATGGATCCCAATTATACCCACCTTACCTTACCATCTAGAACAGTCAGAGACAATTAGACATAGAGAGTCCTGCAAATATCCAAGGCTGTTTCATGAGGGGGGTTATAGGTTACACCAGAACCTTAAACTGCACATACATCCATTGATAATTAATACAGCTTTTGTACTAGAAGTGTCACATGAGCATATCATGGTACACTTATAATGACTTGCATCATTACATTTTGGACCAGCTGCAGTTTTCAAATTCTTTAGATATAGTCAGTTGCAGGGAAGTGTCTAGGGCAGGGGTCTTCAAACTTGGCAACTTTAAGACTTGTGGACTGGCTGGCTGAGGAATTCTGGGAGATGAAGTCCACAAGTCTTAAAGTTGCCAAGTTTGAAGATTCCTGGTCTAGGGTATCATTTGCAGTGAGCAGTGACTCTCAAGCCAAGAATGGATAAAAGTGGTGCATAGGACGATTAAGTGCAAAGGCCCTCCTATCAGGCTTGCAAAGTATTCCAGATAGAAAGCATGATCAGATGAACTAATTCTACTTTACTGTAAGGTTATATTAACATAACTTTGCAAATCTGCCCAAGAAACTGTTTGAGGGTGTGTGTCCCTTCTGAGCTGTTTGCCATACCCACATTTCTCCTTCAGATTAAACTGCCTATTCTGCAACCATTCCCTTAACTGTGACTCTTTCTCCTGTCTTCCAAGGCCGTTCCCACATACCATTACACCTCCTAATGCTGTTACCTGCTTATTTTTTTTCAAGACCTAGAAAGACCCCCCCCCCAACCAATTGTGTACCAGTTCCATCTGTAGAGTGCAGTCCCAATTAGACCTAGCAGTGGAAATTCTGAAAACTGGGGATTAAGAGAATTTGGACACCCCATTTCCCTATCTATAACTTTGGGGTGAATGCCAAATGCAATTTACTCCCAGTTTTAATTGAATGAATGGGTATTTAAAAAGAAAACAAAAGCAAAAACAAATGGATAGGAAGACAAGGAGCATAATTGCTTAGCCTCCCCTTTCATGCATCCTTCTTGTGATCCCAGCTTAGTAGGTGATGGTGTTCAGTGGGACACCCCTCTAACCATGCAGGTTCTCCATGTTTTCTAGAACCCTCAAAAATCTGCGCTCAGTTGTGTTAGAAGTTTCATACATTTAAGAGTCTCCCTGCTACAGAGGCCCACTTCTAGTGAGAATCCTAAGTCTTGTATGTTGAGTTTAAAATATTTGCTCATTAGCACATTGCAATTAATTTAAATCTTGTGCCTTTCCTCAAGAAATCATAGTTATTAATTTCTGGGAATAATTTTGGAGGAATTATTAGTTGTTCTAATAAAACTCCTAATTCTCTAATGTATTCTCCAAAACATCAGTTATTCAGATGGATGTATCATAACTAGCCAGTGTGGGTGAAAGGGTGATGGTACCTTGGGATCCTTGTCTGTGAAGGTTTCTTTTCATTTCTTTTTCTCTGCTTTAAAAAGAAACCAAAGTATAGTTTGACTGGAAATCAGGTTCAATTGATCCAGGGTTCACCCAGCAAGGCACATCTTTCTAATTTCATGCCTCACTGGGATGATACGTCATGCTTTCTACAGGGCGACAGCTTGCTACATAACATAACTCAACAGACTGATGCAACGGGGCATGCTAAATTAACTTGTTTAAACTCAGGAAATTCAGAGCAAAATGTAGCTTTGGCTGAAACTTGCATTGTTAAAAAGGGTGGGTTTTTTCATATCACTTGCTACTGTTTGGAAAGTGATTTACTATAATCTCAGCATGATGGAGCTTGCCAACTTTTCTGGGGCCATTGGTTTGGATGGCAAGGAGCTGCTTCAAAAAAAAAATCCTACAATTCTTATTTCCCCAGCCTAATCAAGCAGTATATAATTTTGTAGTTGGACAGGAGAGGAAACATGTGCATTTAGCATTTTGAAAGCATTTTAGTATATAGGACTAGATTGCAATCTATCATTATGCTCTTTTTAAAAACATCATGTTCAAAGAGTTTATGTTGAATTTTTCAATCTTGGCTTCTCTTCTATTTCCCATTTTTGCAAGTTGACTGGTTTCTGTAGAATATAAATACAAACTCATCAACTATTCTGTTTTAGGGTAAGAAACATTGTGCAAAGC
This sequence comes from Crotalus tigris, assembly GCF_016545835.1. NCBI lineage: Eukaryota > Metazoa > Chordata > Lepidosauria > Squamata > Viperidae > Crotalus > Crotalus tigris. The sequence goes on from NW_024100081.1 coordinate 1,269,314, forward strand.
AGAGAAAAGAATAAGTAAGTAAAAGAAATGGGAGGCAGAAGATAAAAGGAAAGGAAATCTAATTAAATGTAGCTTATATTAACATAATTTACTACATGTCTTCATTAGAGCTCCTATATATGGGCTACAAAAATCACTAGAAGTCAGCAAAGAATTAGAGGTTTTTGGATCACTTTGATGCTCAGGGTTGGTCATTCAGATATTTGCTATCTAGATCAAGCCAAATTTTCCATTGCCAATTCCATTTTCCAAATTTACCATTGCCAACCATTGTTATTTTTACTATCTCCATGTACTATTGCCTCTTGTTCCTCATTTTTATTTAAGTAGTCCTAATGAAAATGCAAATATGTTTTAATTCAATTAATTTAGAAATCTTTGTCTAAACGTTTGCTCAATAGGCATAATTTAAGAAACAATTGTTCCTAACATAATATGTAATTTCTGAGTACACTGTGTTGATAAATGTGAAGTTGGAGAGCCACTTTTACCCCATGTGCTATTAAGTTGTGCATGTTTGGTAAACAATGTGCAAGAAGTGCTTTAGTACTTAAATAAATGTGATTCCTCACTATTACTCATAAAACCACTTCATCTTTTTTCCAGCTCCTGTCAGAATAGCAGTGGGGCTACAATCGCACTTATACAAAGCCTGAAGCTTCTGAATTATTTCTGAAGTCAGTACAGCCTGCTCCAATACTCACCTTTTAAATATTTTTCTAGGTCTAATTGCTCTTTGGATTGCCTATCAGTCTATGCAAATTAGGCAAACAAACATTTTGCCCATAAAATACTAATTTAAACCAATCCATCATATTTCCTATTAGCAGATATAATCCCACTTGAGTTGCTGCCACTTGACAGTAATTATTTCCTATTTGCTCCCTTGTTCTGGAAGAACAATTTATTTCCTTTCTGCCCTTCAAAATCTCAGGGCTGTCTCTAACTTGGAAGCTGGCATATACCAGAAATGATTGCTTTTTAAAAAGTACATGAAAATTTGAGGAAAGGCTAGGTATTAGAAGAGGACATTGTTGTCTATTCAACATAGTGTGGTTGATACTTGTGTTCGTTAACCTGGCAGTGTGAGTATGTTCTATGCTTCCATATGCTTGTGCACTTTAAGTTGCAAATAAAGATTTGGACATGGTCAGATTTGAATCTGAGTGATCTTACAGGAGTCCTCTTTCAGTTTTGACATCCATAAATCAACCCAATTTTATTCTAGAACTGAGATTTATCTAAATTCGGTGCATTTCTGTAATTATTATTATTATATGCATAGCCAAATCACAGCTACCAGTTCCTTAGCTAATGTTAGCCTTCATATGCAACAAGTTCTTCTCAAAAATTTAGGATGCCATAATGTACTGGCACAGTAAATGTGTGAATCCAAGCAGTGTGACCTTTCGATAGATGGAAATTTTGCCAATGCACAGGTTTCCTAAGTGCCATCCAAAATTTTTTTAGTATGACACCCAATGTGCCTATAACCACTGGAACCAGCATGGCTGGTTTATGCCATAACCTTTCAACTTTGATTTTCAGATCTTGATACTTTGTGACATTCTCCAATTCTTTGTCTTCTATTCTACTATCTCCTGCTACTGCCACATCAGTTATATACATTTTCTCTTTTTCAACCACAGTTAAATCTGGTGTGTTATAAACCAAGACTTTATCAGTTTGTATCTGGAAATCCCAATATTTAACATGCTCATTTTTAAGCTACTTTTTCAACTATATGCTCCCACTGGTTTTTCACTATAAGCCTATAATAATTTCATTATTATTAATTAGATTTATTATAGCCACTCCACTCCAAAAGATAGCTCTCTTTTTATTTACTTGCTTTTTTATCTGGTGTCAAGTATTCATACAACTGTCTTGGTTTTAAACTTCAGTATGAAAAAGCCAGTCTTGCTGAAATTTAGCAAGGCTTTTATGTTGGTTAATAGCATATCAAATATCTGAGAGGGGAAAAAAGAAGGGTTTGTATTATCCAATTTTCCTTCTTTTCTTTTTAAGGATTGAATGCATATAAACTATATAGCAATTTTATCAACACTTTGCACTTTTCTTTGCATGTATTTTAACATTCAGTGATCCACTTTGCAGGAGATTGGAAAATAGTCTAAAATTGAATTATGTTTTAATATAATTCCTTGTGAAATAAAAGGGGAATGTACTCTGTTGCTGGCTAAAATGCATGATAAACATGAAGCTAGGCAAGCCCAAGTAATATGACTAGTTTCTATGGCAACAAAAATGTCAGTTATCCTTTTGGCAGATGCTGTTCGACTGTTGTGAAGCAGTGATTCTGACACTCTAAAATTTATTTTAAAAGAATGTGTAGGGAGAGTCCCAGAGAAGCTTCAAACAGGCAGAAAGTTAAGTCATAAACAGGATACTATATGGCAGAGAGATAATGATGCAATCATCTCATAAATTTTGTTTAACAAATATATAATAGAGCCATTTGCCCAAAGAGGTTACCAGGAATCATTTGCCTGTTCTGACAAAACTTGAGCTTAGGATTCAAATATGCTATACATGTTTTCCAAACTGTACATATTCACTTGGGATATGTGCTAGAACTAACTCTAAGGAATGAAATCTGCCTTTCATAGCAAATCTCCCTTGTACTGGATCTAATACACAGATGCTTTAATAGAGTTGTCTGCCTTTTGTGGCATGTTAAATATTTCTTGCTTTTAAAGCATGAAACAATGTTAAAATTGGACATATGTTGAATTTCGAACAGCTCTTCATTCATGCCAAATGTCTTCTAGGTCAAAGAGATGTTTAACTGCAGTAGCACCGTGGCGTCTGCCTATATAGGTCAAATGCATTCTTACAGGCACTCAAAATTATTATGCATGGTTATTTTTCACAGATGGGTCACTTTTTGATTTTGGTTTCATTGTTTTAATGGGAAAATGTTATAGTTCGTCATGGTATAGCAATGTTGCGTGTTGCTGTGTAAGCATAAAATAAATAAGAATGTCATTATTATAAAAACCATATATCTTCAACCATATATCCTCAATTTTTTTCTTAAAAATATGGGACCCATGTGAAAATGACAACTTTTTGTTAGAGAAAAGCAACTCACAATGGTATGGTAGTATTCTCTGCGGTTAAGTTTTGACCTATTCCTGTTGGCCAGAGACAAGAAGGAAAATGAGCAACTTTCTCAAATCTTTTGGCTCCTTTTTCATTACAAAAGATTTCCCCCTAACATTGTTCGGTGTATGAGTTAAGCATTCCATGAAAATGTAATGTTTAGAAATGTAATGCTTATATATTTATGGTTAACAGGGAAAAATGCCTGAATGCTCTTCACACTTTTGTCAATGTCAGCATTTCAGAAAGTAATGCAAAGATTATTTATGGTAGGGTTTTCTTTAAAAAAAAGAAACAAGAGGAAAGAAGGAAATATATATGATTGTTCCTGTCATTTAAAATCAGTTTCCTGTACAGAATATGGAAGTAGCATAATCCATAGCCAGGAAATTCATAAGAGATAGAGATAGTTGGATAACAACAAAAAATGGGCTGGAATGAGAAAATTAAACCATAATCTGAAAAAAGGAAGATAAATGCTAGGCTAAAAAAATATTGCTAAAGATTTGAGTTCCACGAAAGAACTTTGAAATATAAAGGTTTTTTAACTAACTAAGATTAAGCCTATATTGCTTGAAAATAAGGTTAGCTGAAACCTGCCACCCTGCAAACAGTCCCCTTTCCGAGGGACATGAATGAAGTTGGAAACAGCTGTTTCTGAAAATAGGAATGCACAGGGAGTGAACAGAGGTACAGAAAAATATATGGAAGATTAATTTTAATTAGTCCCAAATGGCATGATGATATTCCCTGTATCTACAAAAAGGTCTTCTCAACGCCTTTTATGCCACAATTTTGATACTGTTGTACAAGATTCTTCTATTGGGTACTTGCACAATTTGTGTACTTTTCTATTCAATTGCCATATTGGAGATTTTAATACTTTTGTGCATTTATGTGTTTGGCTACCCTATTTTCTTTAGATACATTGACTCAGTATCAATACAATATTTTCTCAATAATGTCTGATATCTACATATGAAATAGCCTTCTGTTTGTGTTGATCTCTGCTAAAGATCAGCCTCAGAAATCACAGACATTTATATGGACAATTTATAGGATAACATTAATCTAAACGCCACACTTAAAAGTATTCATTTGCTTAGCTTTGCCAGAGACAGAATGCTGACTAAAGATTAATAAAAACAAATCATATTCTTTATTACCCTTTTAGTCCTGATATTAAAATTTGTAATGCATCATACAAGCAAATCAAGAAAAATAGATTGTCTCTTTTCATATGAGGGTTGTATCTTGTTAGAGAATGAAGCATGATAGTGTTTACTTGGAATAAGATTCAAAGTCTATTTTATTCACTTGGTTGGACTATAGCCTCTATCATCTATCTATGTACAGTATCTATCTATCTATCTATCTATCTATCTATCTATCTATCTATCTATCTATCTATCTATCTATCTATCTATCTATCTATCCATCCATCCATCCATCCATTTCATCTCTCCTACTTTTCTTTATTATATGTTATACAACACTTGCTGCTAGGAAAATCTTGTAGGCTCTTTTAAAATGTTGCTACTCTGAACTTTGGGTGACTTGGTTCAGAATTGCTATTGTTAGAAAAGCTATTGAAATGTAATCCATAGAATCTTAGGGCTAATGAATAAGAAACTTCTCTCTACCATAGAGTTTCTCTTTTTTTTTGGGTTGGATTGTAAAGTGTCAAAATCTCTTCTTCCAATTTCCCCCAAAGTCAGTTCCTCTGTGAGAAAGACATTTGTTTTTCTATTCCATTCTCAGTAATCTTTTTTGAGGTTATTTCAGGAGGGGTTTGCTTGTTCACTTTTTTGTTAGGGGTCTTTGGTGCTTTCTGAGTTTGGTTGTTTTCTTGCAGACATTTCATTATCCACCTAGGTAATCATCAGTGCACTAATGATGTTAGCTACTTTGGGTAATGCTAAATTTTGAGTAAGATGAAGAAAGATAGAATAGATACAAACTTGTAGCATCCCTTCATCAGCTCATAAACAGAAAAAAGTGTAAGAAGTCCAAACCTTACTCATATGAATTTCATCACAATTTCTGGAAAATAATATGAACCTATTGTAGTTCCCTGCAGGCCAGGACATATGTACTCCTACTGATCTGAGCTGCAGGGTAAATTACACCTGAGCCGAGGTGGCGCAGCAGTTAGAGTGCAATACTGCAGGCCACTTTAGCTGACTGTGTTCAGCAGGTCAGCGGTTCAAATCTCACCGGCTCAAGGTTGACTCAGCCTTCCATCCTTCCGGGGTAGGTAAAATGAGGACCCAGATTGTTGGGGGCAATGTAAATATATATATACATTGCTTACTGGTGTACACCACTTAGAGAGTGCTTACACTTAAAGCGGCATATAAGTCTCATAAATAAATAAATAAATCTCTCTTAAGGCAGAGGGGAAAAGATTGTTTACCTTCCTCCATCATGATGGTCTTGATATGGCTTAAAGTATGGAGGATAAATAGCAAAGTAAATACATACATTCAGTTCAGTGATGTCTTCAGTGATCATTTGCCTATAAGGATTTTTTTTTTCTAGCCTCACCAATCAGACTATGACTGAATGAGTGGATCTTGCTAAATATTATTCCTGGTCATTAGAAAAATTAGTCTTTGCTTCAACTGGAGGAATTGCAAATGCTGTTTAAGATCCAGCACAACATAGTCTAGATTTGTTGAGTCTTCAACCCATGATGATCTCTGATGTTGGTTATTTAACAGAAAACTTCCAGAACTAGAGAAACAATTCTAACTGCCAAGTTTTCTAAATGAATTAATCAGGTTTGTTTTAGGAAAAAATTTCTGTTTCTATAGAATACTATCTACTTCAGAACAGAACAGAATAACAGAGTTGAAAGGGATCTTCTTTTAGTCCAATTCTCCACTCAAGCAGAAGGCCATACACCATTGCAGATAAATGGTTATCCAATCTCTTCTTTAAAACCTCCAGTGTTTTAAAGAACACAACTTCTGGAAACAAGATTAATTGTTCTAACTATCACAAACTTTTTCTTTAGTTCTAGCTTGGTTCTCTCCTTGATTAGCTTCCATCCATTCCTTCTTGTCCTGACTTCAGGTGCCTTGGAGAATAGGCTGACCTCCTCTTCTTTGTTATAGAGTGAACATATTTATAGAGTGTGAACATAACAATGCTTTCAGTATGAGCTCCAAGCTTATTTCTCAGTCCTAACTTTAGGGGCTGATCTAACTCTAATCACCTGTCTGAGTTTCATATCTATAAATAAAACATGATGTCCTTACAAGGTTCTGATAAGCATAAATGGAGAAACACGAGGACTGCTAACGATAAATTATTAATTTCCCCAATAAGTATTTCCAGATTAAAATGTGTTTTCTACATACATCGTTTCATGATTCTAAATCAGAAATAAAATTAGTGCGGTCTTAGTGGCGGCAAGAGAAAAATGTTCAAAATCTTTTCAATGGTTGAAATACAGTGGATAATTATGATAATATGCTATCCAGTTATAGCATGTCTAATAAATCAGCATGTTTATTTTCAAATTTAGCATTGATACTTATAGTTAGAAGAAGGCTATTAAGTGCTTATGTATTGATAGAAACTGTTTTCCTGCATAATGGGAACTGTTAATAAATGAGAGTCTTTTTATAAGATTTCCTATAATCTCATTCTATTGTTTCTTGCCCTGTCTAAACAAGAATTCTTCATTCAGCGTGGGTGGCTGGGTTTCACTTTTAGGAAACTATCTGCATTTATTTTAATCTTACTATAATAAAGAAATTCACAACTGAGCTAAAAAAGCTATATCTTTAGCAAACTAATAGGTTTTAATTTACTGTAATAATGAAAAATGTGGAAATTTAGCATCATTTTTCTTACCACACTCCCTGTTAATTTTCAAAATGTTACTCCTGTTATTGAATTAAAATTGGCCCACTAATGGGCTTGTATGGTGTAACTCAACTTCGATCTGGAAATTTGAGATTCAGAGATTCTTTTTGAGTTTACAGTTCAAGATGCAACCAAAAAACTAATTTGATCTGGGCCATTTGAAAATGAAAAAAAAAAATCCATAACATTTAATGTGGAAGATTCATAAAGCTTGCAGCTTTCTTCATTTTTCCCCCCCTGTGTAATGGCAGAGTCTCAGAGTCACATTTGACTCAAATATGTATTTTCCTAAAACCATGGAGCTATTTTTTCCCTTCTTACTTCAAATTTTTAGAAAGCATTGATCCCACCAAGTTGCAGCCAGTGTGTTAAAATAAATAATCCCATAGAGAAGTGTTGAACCATTGCATCATTAAAAATCTTGAGAAAATGAAGATATTACTAAAGATCAAAGGGCCTAACATTTACTTTTCTAGACTGGCAAGCTTTTTAGCATGGCTCATTGTCTGGTTATTTATGTTGATATCAGACATCCAACCATCTCATCCCTTTCACTTTTCTCCATGTATAGAAATAAAAGTGCAATATTCTATAGAATCCAAATACACAAGAAAAGTCCACTAGATTTTTGCACTGCCTACAAATCTATCAAAAATAATTCAAAGGCAACTCATTTGATTTGATATTTTCAACTGATTCAAAGCTTTTACATTTGGGATTTGAAGGACAAACGATTCGTGACAAGTTTGTGGAAGGCCTAATTTTCACTAAATAGGAAATTAAAAATGAGCTTCCTTATTCTTTTTTTCAGATAGAACATCCGTAGGAATAAAGGTAGTTTTTCTACTATAATCCACACTCTGGTAATTTCATAGTTAAACTGCTGCAATAAACTTTATGAAAAAATTGTTTCAAAATGTTGTACAATCTGAAGAAACAATGACTTTGCTTTAAGGTGATGCAGTGGTTAGAATGCAGCATTGCAGGCTGACTCTGCTCACTGTCAGGAGTTCGATCCTGACGGGCTTAAGGTTGACTCAGCCTTCCATCCTTCTGAGGTCGGTAAAATGAGGACCCAAATTGTTGGGGTCAATATGCTGACTCTGTAAACCACTTAGAGAGGAGCGTAAAGCACTATGAAGCTTTGTATAAGTCTAAGTGCTATTGCTGTTGCTATTAAGAGATGGCAGACAAGGTTAGCAATTTTTGTGATTGCACTTCCTCATGCTCTGAAGTATTTTTCAAAAGATGCACAGTCATGACATCTATTTTGTAGTATTCCTAATTCAGGGACAGTGAACCTTTTGTTATTTCAGCAGCACTCCTGAAAAGGGCAGAAGTAATGTTAGCCAAGTAGCCAAAGAGTTAATCAGATGGAGATGTGAAATCAAGGATCATTTTAAAATCTCAATAACAGTAGTTGCCTTGGGGATCACAGTGTGCTAAACCACAAGATAAAAAGGCCTGACAAAGATTATTGACACTTTTACCTTTTAATGAGAAGCTTGGATTGATTTGGTTGCCCTTCAGCTCTATTCAGTTTGCCTGGTTTTTCACCTGTGATGTCATGATTAACAGAGTCTATACATCTATAACAGTAGTGTCATATTCAAATAATTGCAAAATATGAAGATGTGTTAAGCAAAAATCAATACTCCTCTGAAATGTTGACTTTAGGTTAAGGATTACACACTCACACTCACTGAGTAGCATTTTGCATACACAATCACCCTACCTTCCCTTCCAGGCACAAGGAATAATTGGAATAATTTTGATGCTTGATTTATAAAATATATAGCATGAGTCTCTAGAATAAATTCTGTAAGATATTTCTATTTCACACTTGAAGATGTGTGTGCTGAAAATTTCTCTCCTGAAAAGTTTATACCATCTACCAATCTAGGATGAGATGGGAAATCTGTGACCAATGGTGAGATTCAGCTGGTTTGTACCACTTGAAACGGTAGCTAATTTTTTGTTGCCCAGGCCCAGAATGGACTTCCGGAAGCAGCATCCACACAGAGAACCAGTTGTTCACATATTTGAATCCCACCACTGTCTGTGACCCTTCAGTCCCTTAAATTACAGCTCCTAATCCCTGAGCATTGTTTATGCCGGATGGGTCTGGGGTAAAATGGAATCCAGCAATTTCTAGAGATCTATAATTTTTCATCCTAATAAATCACAGAAGATAGAGTTGTAATGTACCCTACATATGACAACTCAGAAGAAACCATTGTCAACCATATCAGCTTCTCTCAGCATTGCTAGATTATAACTAAGTTCAACACGCTTTTGAGGACACACTGCTTCTATTAAGAAATTTTTAGTGTAGAAAACTAATGAAGTATTTATGAAAGAATTCCACCGGGTATTATGTATGAAATTGCAAGTCCTACTTAGAGCAAATTTAGGGTTTGAATTGTTGCATTTTTTCCAGAGAGATTTAACAGGATTTTCATTTGTGTGGAAAGAATAGTTTCCATCTGTTCCATTATTCTAGTAATGGATAAACCTAGTTTTAGATTCTTTGCTTCTGGCATTGTGGACTGTTTCTCACAGTTACCAACTAACTTACTACTAAGCACTTATAAAATAATAGTTTTCTTAATGATTCAAAAATGTATTTGGGTATTATCCTTCATTCTCAAAAAGTTCTTGTTAGTATCTAATGAGAATCCCACTTAATTCTATCACTGTTTCACTCAAAATAATATATTAAATAAAAAGAAAAATATATTCCTAAATAAAACAAAATCTGCTATCTTTTGGCTACTCTAGAATAAATTTACTTAACTTTGGAAATTATATAGCACTAAAATTAATTACTAAAGGCAATCTGCAGACAAAATATCCCAAGGTTATCAATTTCTTGGATAGTATTGTGGCATTTGGCTCTATTTATAAGCAACTTTTAGAAACTAAATCCATATAATATTGGGGCGATGGTGGTTGCTCAATCAATGTATGTAAGAAAACAATACTATGAATGCTTCAATTATTTGAGAATATGGAAGCATGAAATACATAAAGATCAAGTCTTCCTTTTTACATATGAATTTGTGTTACAGGCTATGTAGCTAATTCCATTCTTTAAAATGATCTCATATACTGTAAGTTCATGGCAGTAACAAATCCAATTTAACATGGAGCATGGCTAACCTGGTTGGTACAATCTTTTGGCTCTTTTATGTATATTCAGAAAACTCATTTGAAGATAATATATGAAGGATGAAGATCTGAAAAGGAATACATCTGAGTGAATGATCTCTGTGATCACTCTTCATTAGCAAAAGTCCTGGTCATAATCATGATTTGAAATACATTTAACTGAACTAACTTAAAAGACTCCCATTATTTTTGTTTCCCATTCAATGTATGTCAGGACTGATATTAGCAAGAATGAAACAATTCAAACCTAGTTTCTTTATGGTCTTTACCAGTGGTGGGATTCAAATATGTGAACAACTGGTTCTCTATGTGGATGCCGCTTCTGGAAGTCCATTCTGGCCTGGGCAACAAAAAATTAGCTACTGGTTCTGTTGAAGTGGTGCAAACTGGCTGAATCCCACCAATGGTCTTTACAGTTATGGGTAGAACTTTCTTGGAGCTTCCATGTGTTTCTCATACACTTAACAAATAATAAAAATAGTCATGAAATTCCATTCTATTGGCCAGTGGTTTGCCACATATAAACATTATATAAGAGAAAATATACATTTTCTATGACCTATGCAGTCAAGACCACGTTAATATGCAAAGCTTTTGAGTTCTTATATAGTCACAGTGTTTAGAATTAAAGTTTGGGTACATTAAAAATAGTTTTAGGGAGAAAACGAGTAAAAAATACTGTGCCATTCTATGATATGAAATAATTTCTTTTAAGCTTTAGGTTTAACTTTTCTAATTGATTAAAAGAGCCTGCACGATAAATGAGGAACTCAAAATTCACCTTATATTCCTTGGTGGTGAAATTTAAAACAAAAACTTTTTCAGAGACGTGGCATATCCCAGAAACTTATAGAAGAAGATAGTCAATAACACTTTAATAAATCAGACAATTCAATGTTTAAGTATTCTAGGATGTAATATAAACACCCCTGCTCTGGTTTATGTTTTTGACATTCAAAGGAAAGTGTAGGCTCTTGGACATGAAAAGAAGCATGGAGGCATAAGTGAATCACGTTAGTGATTCATCAGAAAGTTTCCAGAATCATATATCTTTTTTTTATAATTTTTTATTTTTTAAACCAACAAAACAAGATTAAAACAAAACATAACACACATACACACACAGTGTGTTCTCCTCCCTTTTTTTTAACAGCAATTTCGTAACGGTAATCTTCTATTATTTTCCCCCCTTATTCTTCTTTAGATATATTTGTCCTTGTTGTCCCGTTGTTTCTTGTTTGCATTTTTCTTCCTTCATACTATACTTCATACTAAAAATAATACATATTATTATTACTATACATTATTATACACACAGTTTCTACTTTTGACCTTTCCACATTTATTCTCCTCTATTATTTTTAGTCTCCAACCAGTCGTACCACTTATTCCATATTAAATAGTACTCTGTGTCTTCCTTTTCTTTTATCTCTTTTGTTAATTTGTCCATCTCAGCACAGTCCAGGATTTTCCTTATCACTTCTTCCTCTGATGATATATTCTCATTTTTCCAGAACTGTGCGTATGCTATTCTTGCTTTACATGGTAAAGCACAGTAAACATGTGTCCCAGGTTTACTGAACACAGGCTTTACATGACACAGGGCCTAATATTATCTGTCCATCCTACCAGATTAGATAGGGTGGTCATGCTCCTAATTCTGTCCCTTAACTGCAGGTAGTCCTCGACAGTTCGTTTAGTGACTGTTCAAAGTTACAACAGCACTGAAAAAAGTGACTTTTGACCGTTTTTCACACTTGTGGCAAACTGCAGCATCCCCATGGTCATGTGATCAAAAATCATGCTTGGCAACTGACTCATATTTATGGCGGTTGAAGTGTCCTGGGGTCATGTGGGATCACCTTTTGGAACTTTCTGACAAGCAAAGTCAATGGGGAAGGCAGACTCACTTAGCAATTGTGCTACTGACTTAACAACTGCAGAGATTCACTGTGGCAAGAATAAAACATAAAACAGGGCAACTCACTTAACAACTGTTTCACTTAGCAACAGAAATTTTGGGCTCAATTGTAGTTTTAAGTCGAGGATTACCCATATTGCCATTTATGGGATCTGGCAAACCTTTTCCTCAGATGCTAGGATATGAGATGGATGAGAGGATTTAATGAAGGACTGCATGTGGAAGCTTAACCTTGGTCCTAGGTTTGTAATGTTTATGTTTTTAACAGATTAAATAGAATTTAATAGATTAATAGTATTATGTTGTTTTATTACTGATGGTGTTTTAATTGTTAATTGGGAGCCACTCAGTCTTCAATATAAGATGGATGGTTAACTAACTAAATGAAATGAAATGTTAGAATCTTCCCATGTCATATACTATATATATTCCCTCTATCATTGTCTCTTTAGACCAGGGGTATCAAACTGCTGGCCCTCAGGCCAGGTGCATCATAGTGAAACTGCGCCCACCCTATTGCTGGCAATGGCAAAAAAGTTGTGATACGTCACGACACGTCACATGATGTTGCGAGTTTGACACCTCTGCTTTAAACTATATCGGTACAGCTTGGCATCAATATGTATCTTCTCATCTTTTTCCTTTTTTTGTGTTTTTTTGTTTTTGATGGGGTGTTAACAACATGGATTTGACTCATTTATCAATTAAATGCCAGAGTTTATAAGGCTGATCTCAAGACTAAAAAAAACAAAAAAAAACCACACAACCTAGATACAAAATTTTGTAATCTATGTTGCTGATAACATTTATCGTTAGAATTGTTAAAAGAAAATGAAAGATCTAACTTACATCTTTGCTTTAAAAATGTTCCTGCAGAATGAAGCATAAAACATGTAAGAAATATTCTCTCTGACCTTAACCAATGATCCACTTAATTTATGCCTTTGAGCACAAAGGCTGATAGCCGTTACTTTTAATAATAATCTTCTGAGACACAGATGCACAATGAACATAGAACTGGTTTCCCCAAAGGGATCTTCCACCTATTTTACATGAACTAAAGTAATATATAGACATTCTGGACTATGCCTCATCTAGACAGTCATGAAAGTGAATCCAGAAACTTAGAAAATGTATCTCTGGACTTAATAGTAAAAAACCATGGACAATTTTTTTCTTAAAGAAATACCCATCATTTTATTATTATTTCAGTGACCGTTTTGTTTTCCTTCATTGATAATATAGTTGGTCTTATTAAATATAAATTTTCTTTATTTATGATCCTGAATTTAGGATAAGTTAAAAATCAGGAGCTTTTAGTCTTCCCAATTCAAGTGTGGATTTTATTATTCTCCAAGAACGAATTTCACTTCCCTCCCAAAAATATGAATTCAGAATTATTTGATGTGTTTTCCTAATGAATATTTCTCTGTGTTTTGTCACTTGTCTAACACAGAACTAATTTTAATTATGGCAGGACAATGCTAATGAAACAACCTCATTGAGAATTGACTACTTGAAAGATGTCTCTTGACCCAACCATAAAATCAATCTATGTGATATGGGTCTGATCTTGAAGGTAATTAAATACAGCTAGTAATTTATGGACCAATAGCAGGGGACAGTAAATAGAGGATAACCTAATTTGTGATGGCCCAACATTTTGATGTATATAGTCCATACCAAATCTAGCATGTGAAACTTGTAGATGTAAGAAATTGAGTTCCCTGATATTAAAGTAGATAGCGCCATATGGATTTCCTAGAATTGAATTTGCTAGCTTTCTTTCTGAAGGTTCAAAAATAATCCCAATGTACCCAAATGACAGAAGTAATACATACCAGTCATTTATATGCTATGGTTGGAATTTGTCTCAATCTCCATCAATAATACCATTTTTCACCTTTTCTAAATACAAGCAGAGTGATCCAAAACCTGATGCTAGATTCAGGACTGTTTAACTCACCTTCTAAAGCAGGGGGTCTTCAAACTTGGCCCTTTTATGACTTGTGGACTTCAACTCCCAGAATTCATCAGAGAGGCATGCTGGCTGAGGAATTCTGGGAGTTGAAGTCCACAAGTCATAAAAGGGCCAAGTTTGAAGACCCCTGTTCTAGAGCTAGCTATAGGTGATATATCATGTTACAGATTTTCCTGGCTCATTTAGCTCTGCCTTTTATCACCTATACCATATCCCAAAATTCTCCCAGTTGCTGTATTTAAGATCATTTGAGCAAGAGAGAATGTTCCTTCTCATGACTAAAAGGAGCTGTAGACACTATTGAACATGGGCTGGGATGATGTTTTTATTTATTTATTTTTTCCCCTGCTTAAGGGTAGTCAACCTAGTCAAATGAGTAGATGGGAAACTGTACAGCATTTTGCAAGGCTGGATTGTAAGTTAATTACTTGTAAGATTAAATTTTCAATGGAGGAAAACACAGGACTAAACCTATGAGTATTAATGCATAGCAGTGCTTAATACATGACTTTTAAGAACAAAATCTGTTATGTAGTAATAAAACAAACCAATGAAGTAAAACGCAGTTGTGAAAGATTTGAGCAGAGGAAAAATGCACTACAGCTCTGAATTTATGGTTTGACAGAGTCCAGATAAGAAAGCCATAGAATTTATGCTAATAAAAGATAAGAACATAGACACAAAAGGAAGAAAAATTAAAGTTTGAGGAAAATAGCTTTCCTGATTGTCTCTTGCTAATAGGAAGGAAAGAAGGAGCTGGATGGTAGATGAGAAAACTCTCACCCATACAAATTTTAACAAAACATTACAGCAAACAATCCATTTAATATGCTGCACATTGATGAGAACCAAATCTGAATCAGACTAAATCACCCTGGTCCAACACAAAGGAATAGGTTGCTGAATTTGCAACAATGCATACCCTTCTATAATTATTTCTATCATATAGAATTAAAGAAGATTAACACAGAGCAGCTAGTTTCCACCAGATTGCTATATTATTACGCACACATTGTTGTGGGTCTTCATATAGGTTACATTTGTCAAACTAAATGTACTTGCTTTCAAGCACCAGTGAATCAGAGGAAGCACGAGGCAGTGAAAGCTCCTTTATGCTCACTTGATTTCAGTTTAGTAGCAAACGCTTAAAATATATCACAAAGTAATTTCTCTCTTGACCAGTGCAAGTCAGGAAATCAGTGACTCTTTAGATGTAGTTGGATTCCAATCCCATCAGTCCTAGCCTGCATGGACAATGCTCACGGCTGATAATATGAGATATCTAGAGCGGTTTCACACTCTTATAGCCTGGAAATGATAACTCCTCAGAGATAGCCAAAGCTGTGGACACCAAGAGACTGTTTGCTTAATCTGTAGCGCCATGGTTCTTTTAACAACAATTTATTGAACAAGGCAGAGTTTGTTAGATTTTAACAAGGCAAAGCTATAAATCATGATTTACAAACCATTGTGACCCAGTTTGGTCTAGTGGTTAAGGCATCAGGATAGAAATCAGGAGACTGGTAGTTCAGGCCCTCCTTAGGCCTGAAAGCCAGGCGGGTGACTTTGGGACAGTTGCTCTCTCTCAGCCCAACCCACCTCACAGGGTTTTTGTTGTGGAGAAAATAGGAGGACAAAGGAGTATGTTCGTCACCTTGAATTATTTATAGAAATAATAAAGGCAGGACCTAAACTAAATAATAGTAGCTTAGTTCTCAAGTTAGAAAAAAGCACAAAAAAATCCACTTTATAGCATGCCGTGTGAAGTTAAGGCAGAGAGAACAAAGATACAGACTCAATAGGAAGGAAGGGAGAAACCAAGCAAACAATTTGTTCCGTCAATAGCAGTAAATGGTCTTGGTATATCAACAGTTGCTTTTCCTTGTGAAAATGAATTCTCTTAAAATCTAGTGCTAGGTCCAGAGGTTCAGGTCTTAATTTTTCTTTTCATAGTATTGAAACTATTTGCAAATAAACCAAGTGGAGGAAAGAATTCTGGGATTGGAAGAATTGTTTCAACTTTTGTGTCAGGAGATGGGCATCTTAAAGGGCCAGGCTCAAGAGTCTTGTCTGCCTAATTTACTCTCAAAAATAGAAAGACGTAATAATTTCATTAAAAGAAACAAGTACCCATCCTCTGAATGTCTTTTGATAGCCACGGGAGAATGCAGTTAGAGCCAACGTCGTTCTACTGTTGGGTAAGCAGATAGATCTATGTGAGCAGAAAATAATGTTTTTTAACTAGATTTTTATCCTGCCTTTAATTACATACAATTCAAGGTGGTGAACATACCAGTACTCCTTGCTCCTTGTTGGTTGAAATGATCCAAAAAAGGAAAGGAATTTTTTCGCTTTTGAAATTTCAGGCATCATCATCATTGTCGTCAGCGTCATCATTGTTGTTGTTGTTTATTTTATTATTATTACGGATTATCGCACAGTCAGCCAGATGTTCAGACTGGATTTGGCATTTTGTCTACCTATCGAGTCCTTACCCAGGACCTGGGATAGGCAGATGTGGATGTTTGATGGTATTACAGATATCGTCGCAGGATGGAAGCAGTTCCTAGTAAGGCCGCCTTTTGCAATTGACTAATAGCGAATTTGTCAATGCCAATGGTGTTCAAGTGGTGCTCCAGTTGTTTTGGGATTGCACCCAAGGAGCCTATTACTATTGGTACTACCCTTGCTTGCTTTTGCCACAGTCTTTCTATTTCTATTTGTAGGTCTTTGTATTTTGTTATCTTCTCCAGTTCTTTCTCTTCTATTCTGCTATCTCCAGGCACTGCCACGTCCACTATCCAGACTTTTTTGTCTTTCTTATCGACAATTGTTAAGTCTGGGGTGTTATGTTGCAGGTGCTTGTCTGTTTGAATTCTGAAGTCCCAGAGCAGTTTAATTTTATCATTTTCTATGACTTTCTCTATTTTATGATCCCACCAGTTTTTGCTTACAGGCAAATGATATTTTTTGCAGATCTTCCAATGCACCATTGTTGCTACTTTGTCATGCCGCTGCTTGTAATCAGTCTGTGCAATCTTCTTGCAACAGCTTACCAAGTGGTCCACTGTTTCTTCAGCTTCTTTGCATAGGCGGCACTTACTGTCTGTTGCTGTCTTCTCAATTTTGACTTTGTATGCATTTGTCCTTAAGGCTTGGTCTTGTGCAGCCAGAATTAGTCCCTCGGTCTCTTTCTTCAATTTTCCTGCTCTTAGCCATTGCAGGTTTTATTATTATCTGCTTTCCCAGCTATTTTTTTCATGTATTGGCCATGTAGTGCTTTGTCTTCCCATGCCTCTATTCTGTTCTTCATTTGGTCTTTCTTGTAGGCCAGTTTGGTCTCTCCCGTAGTTCAGTAAGCCTTCCTGATATACTAATTTCAGTGCATCTTCATCATTGTTCTTCAGATATTCTTCCAAAGCCATTTTTTCTTCTTCAACCATCTGATGTACTTGTAGCATTCCACGCCCACCTATTTGCCTTGGTAGATAAAGTCTATCAATGTCACTGCGTGGATGAAGGGCATGATTCATTGTCATTATTTTTCTGGTCTGCCTATCCATTGCTTTTAGTTCTGCTTGAGTCCAGTCCACTATTCCAGCTGTGTACCTAATGACTGGGATTGCCCAGGTGTTGATTGCCTTTATGGTATTTCCTCCATTGAGTTTGGATTTTAAGATCTTCTTCACTCTCTTGATGTATTCACCTCTAATCTTTTTCTTGACTTCAGTGTGCTTGATGTTGTCAGCTTGAAGGATACCCAAGTATTTGTAGTACTCTTCCTCATCCAGACTCTTAATGTTATTTTCGTGGGGCATCTTGATTCCTTCAGTTTTCACTATTTTTCCTTGTTTGATAGTAAGTGTGGCACATTTGTCCAAGCCAAACTCCATTACAATATCTTGGCTATATATACGGACAGTGTTGAGCAGCGATTCTATTTCAGATGATGTTTTTCCATACAGCTTCAGATCATCCATGTAAAGGAGGTGGGATAGTCTGGCAGATGTTTTTGATGTTTGATAGCCATGTCCTGAGTTATTCAGTATTGTTGACAGAGGAAACAGTGCAATAACAAATAGTAATGGTGATAATGAATCTCCTTGAAATATTCCTCTCTTGATATTAACCTCTCCCAGCTCTCACCATTGATCTGCAACTGTGTCTTCCATTGTGCCATCGATCTTTGCACAAATTTTCTGATGTTTCTACTGACTCCTGTTATTTCTAGGCACTTGATTATCCAATCATGTGGCAGAGAGTCAAATGCCTTTTTGTAGTCAATCCATGCCACATTCAGGTTGGTCTTCCTTCTCTTGCAGTTTTCCAAGATCATTTTGTCTATTAGGAGTTGATCTTTTGTTCCTCTGCTATTGGGGCGGTTTCCTTTCTGCTCAGGTGGAAAGAGATTGTTTTCAACTAGATGCTGTTGTATTGCATCAGCTACCACACCAGTTAGTAATTTGAAAGTTGTTGGTAAGCAGGTAATTGGCCTGTAGTTACCTGGTGTTGCCCCTTTTGCTGGATTTTTCATTATTAGGTAGGTTTTCCCAGTTGTTAGCCACTTTTCAATTTCTCCTCCTTGTAGTATATTGTTGAACTGCTTGGCAATGAGTGGGTGTATAACAGTTAGATGTTTCAACCAAAACCCATGCAGTTCATCTTCACCTGGTGCTGACCAATTTTTTATTTTCTTTGCTCTTTTTTCTACCATTTTTGTTGTTATTACTAGTTCTTTCATTTCAACTTCTGTTTTATTTGCATCCACCTCTTTTAACCAAGCTGCATCCTTGTTGTATTTCTTTGGGTTATCCCATATCTGCTTCCAGAATTGCACTGTTTCTTCCTTGTCAGGTACTGACTGATTCCTTGCAGTTTCTCCATTGATGGATTGGTAGAAACGTTTCTGATTGGATTGAAATTGGAGGTTCTGCCTATAGTTTGCAATTCGAGCTTCATATCTACTGATTTTCCTGGCTATAGCTGTTATTTGTTGCTTTATTATTTCCAGTGCTTCCTTGATCTTCCTTGTTTCTAAGTGGTATTTCTTGATTAGGTATTCTTTGGTCTTCTTGTTCTTCAGCTTCTTTTCTTTCATCTGTTCTAGCTTGCTTGCATGTGATCTTAACTTGCTGATCTTATTTTCTAGTCTAACCTTCCATTTTTGTGGTGCACTGTTTGTTTGTTTTTCTTCTTTGTTGATTTTGCATCCCAGGTATTCTGTTATAACTGCAGCTGTGCTGTACATTAGTTGGTTTGTTTCTTGCAGTGAATTGGTGCTTATACTTGCTATTGCAGTATTTGCATCTTTTAATGCTTGTGCTAGCTGTTTCTTTGGAACAAGCTTCAATGCAGGCAGCCTTATTCTGTTGTTTTTGTGCTGTTCTAGATGCTCAGTTATTCTTTGTTTCAATTCTTTTATTTCTTTAGTTAGAGGGTTTTGTTCTTCCTGAGGAAGAGGTGCCTGGTTTCCAAATGAGAACAGTTGTATATCTCTACTGGATTCTTTCACTGCCAACTCCCCCTGGTTTGCCTCTACATTCTGAATTACTTCTTGTAAGGCTTTGATTTCTTTGCCCTGGGTAAACCTTTGCAGTTCATCCAATTCTGTTTCTGTAAATACTTTATTTCGTGTTATAAATCGGCGTTGATCTGCTAGTCTCTGTTCTGTTATTTCTGATTCTGGATGTTGTTCTTTCCAGAACTGGTGCATTCGTTTTAGATATCCTCTTCTTGTTGGACTTGATCTGTAGTAACAGATCATTATTTCTTTGTTTTCCATCACTGTGTATCTGCGACGGGTAAACACCTTTTCTTCCAGTAGTTCTGCAGCTGCTGGCCCTGGTTGCTCAGCCAACAGTCCTGAGTCCTGTAACCCATTTTTCACCAGATATCCAGGAACTCCAATATCTAGTGCGGACCTTGTTAACCCGGGCGACGTCCGAGCCTATTATTATTATTATTATTATTATTATTATTATTATTATTTCTAACTGCTAAAACCTAAAAAACATAACATCTCTCTTCATTAACTTTCTGTCCTGGGGGATTGGAATGAGGTGGTTTCTCCACAAAAACAAAGAACTTCTGAGGAAAAAGTATTTAAAATGTACAAGGCAAACTACCAAAGATTCTTTTCTTATTTAATGGTAATTTGGAGTTTGTTTATGTATGGGCATATAAAAATGGCAACTCAAAAGAATACTGTATATTTATTTTTCTGAAAGACAGATCTTTGTAACATTTTCTGGTCCTATTTTACAGGTTAGACAAGCCATATTTTGAGAAGGGGTCTAGTATCCTCAGTTTATCAAGCCTTGTTATCTTAGGGCTTTTTTATATTACAGCCAAAAGCTGCTTGATCTCCATGAGTAAACTACTCGGAATGAAGTCAGTTTAAGAAATGCCTTTCAGGATTTCTGCTTCTTCCTCCCCTTTAATCATGGTGAAGATGAGATGTCCACTTATCACGGCCTCTGATTGGTGGATTCTCCTGCTACTTTATCCCTCCCACTACTCCTGGGAAAGCAAGCACCAATCATTTTCCATGCATGGGTTTTTGAGAACAGAGAGTTTCCACTGACAGACCTTTTTATAAGCCGTTCTCTAATGACTCTTCCTTATACCTGATATTTCTACAAGCAGGGGCAGCTATTGTTTTACTATTTTTCCTGTCTTTTATCAATTAAGAAAGCAAGAGTTGCACAAGTTTTCCTTAAGGAATGTAATGCCAAGAATTAGGGTAGAATACAGAAATTGTAAAAGTAGAAATCCTGCCCTCTTTTATTAGCAAATCCATTAATAACAGGAACTCTCTGAAGCTTCTGAATTTCTTTTCTTCTAAGATGTTTGTGTTTTGGGCCAAAGACTCTTTGATAAATCAGTAAGGATTTCTCCCATCTGCTGTTTGTATCTAGAGAGATCCTTCCTTCTCCATCAGACTCAACACAATTTCTTCGCAGGCTAGGACAAACTGGCAGGACTTTTGTCAATTTGATTTGGTTAAAAAGAAAGAAATGTTTCAGGATGACATCACTGTACCTGTAAGGCAGGGTAGGGAAATAAATGAAATGAAATTTTATCATTATTTTTATTTTTAGGTTGGAAGGAGAAGCTGGAAGGACTTTTGTCAACTGTACCTAGTTTTTTTAAAAAAAACTATATTATTTCAGCAGTCCACATATTGTGATAACCTGGTTGTGCAGTTTAGTTGCTAGCATCATCTAAAGCTGCTCTCTGGTTTTGTCACCCTCTGGGTGACAAATGTAACAATGTAACAATGCCTAGAACTTCCTTTGGTGAGATGGGTGGCATATAAATTTAATAAATAAATAAATAATTTGCAAGCAGAAAAGGGGCAGGGCTCATGTCACAGTACAATGTTACCGGCATCACAGTTCTGTGAACCGTGTGAGGAAGTTTCTTGACTTTTGGATCCACTTCTTTGCCCTAAGCTTAATATTATTTGCATGTCTTTGGTTTTCTTTGCTTTACTATCTTTGGGCTGTCTTCATGCCCTTCCCCTCTTTTGGGTTCCAATTTTGAGCTGCCTCTTAAATAAGACTATAGATTATTTTTTTCTAGTACTGGCCACGCTTGCGAACTTGGAAGATCTTAGAACAGGGGTGTCAAACTCAATTTCATTGAGGGCTGCATCAGGATTGTGGTTGCCCTTGGGGAGGCTGGGTGGGTGTGGCCAGGGTGGGTGCAGCCTATTGGGTGGGATGGACAGAGTGGGTGTGACCTACTGGGTGCGCATGGCCAGCTGTACATCGTTCACGTCAAGGGTACCTGTGGGGGCCTGCGCGGGAGTGGGACAGATCTGAGGGTCTCTGGCAGAAGGGGGTGGGACCGGGGCAAGTGCCAAGGCATGGTTCATTTTTTCATTCCTCACAAAGGGTGGCACCTCCCCACCCAGGGGGCAGGGCCGACGCAGCAGGGGCTGGTTCCTCGCTGTTTCTAGATTGCCTTGTGGAGCTAAGACTGAATGTGTTTCAGCATAGATGGCCACCACAAAATTGTACATTGGCTCCCGACCAGCCAGGGCCAGGGCCAAGGCAGCAGGGGCCATTCCCTCACTGTTTCTAGGATGACTTCGTGGGCCACATGAAACCACTTTGTGGGCTGCATCTGGCCCCCGGGCCTTGTGTTTGACATGTCTGTCTTAGAACATGTTTGGATTTCCATGCTATGGTTAGTTTTGGTTTATTGGACTGATAGTTTGGTTTGGTTCACTTGGCATAATATGTACTTATAGAGGCAGAGTTCATAAAACATACTAAACTAGATTATCACAGAGCATCCTTCCTTCTGCACTGAGATTTCTGATATTATTTTCTCCAGATGTGGAAAACCATCAATTCTTTTACTTCTCATTAGAGAACTCTGTGAAACTAATAAGCATCTAGCCGTGAAGTCACCTGAAGGGGAAACCATAACATTCTATATGAAGATAAAATCGTTTTAAAATTAATTGTAACCAATGTCTTATTTTTATGCAAGAAAAAGTCATATTTAGGTTTTTGATTATTTCTATATTGTTTATCTTCTTTTCTAAACTGTATCTGGCTTTCTGAGCTTTTGGAAAAACGCAGTACCTAAACTGAAAATGATGTGTTTTAAGAAAAGGAATTTCTGAAAATGCACTGCAAATGTGCCAAGTAGCTGCACACCTCAGAAGGTTATTAGAAAGGCAGATTTAAAATGATTGTGAAGCGTATTACATGCTTGAAATGAAAGATAAATATAATTCCTGCAAATAAAAATCCTTTCTCCATCCCAAAGAGTTAATTAGAAATCAGGGATTTTTAATGGTAAATCCAAGGAGAGAGAAGGGACACAAAGCACTTGTCTCTAAAGATCATTTTCAGATGTATGCTACCAGATAGGTTGGAAGGGCTGTGAAAATAATTATTTTTACGAATTTGTTAATAGGCCTGTGTGCATATCAGCCATCATCCTATTTGAGCTTCAAAGGAAGTTTGATTAGATGCAAATTTATGATCTGAAATTTGAAGACAATACGTTAGCAGTTAATAGAAGCTTTAACCATAAATTGGAATAAGAAACCACAAAAAAAAAAATGTTTGCACGCAATTTATTGGATTTTTGATGGGGCTGGAGATGGGATGGAATAAAAATACTAGCCATGATAAATCCTCCCCAAAAGTAGGAAAAGTAGACCTTCCCAAAGTGAGAAATTTCAGCTGGATACCTTTGAGAGTTTCATGACAATATGCTTTGTAAATATTCCCTCTGCATCTCTTTTAAGGCAGAGATACCAGACATGAACAGAAAGCACAGCAACTTCTAAACCGATAAAGGAAAATATCTGTAGTTCAGGATTGAAATCAGAGGTCCTTGGTGCTCTCTCAGCTTGATTGTTTTCTTGCAGACTAGTTTTTTGTAAACTAGCTAACATCATCAGTGTTAATAAGTTCCACCAACACTGACAGGACAAGCCATCAGAATATGTACTAAAAAGTAAGTTCTTACTAAACACTGACGAGACTACCCAAGTTCATTATCCCCAAGCACTACTAGTACTAACACTACTACTAGGCTATGTGGCTTGTTGATGTGGCATGCAACCTTATACCCATTCTGTGTAAGAAACAGATAAGTAGCAGGGGAAAAGGGATTTCGCCCACCCCCTCCTCAAATTAAATGAGAAAAGTGAACATAATAAAAAGAGAATAAAACAATGCTCCTAAAGGCTGTAGAACTGTAAAGAATGGACACTGCTACATGCCAAAGAAGTAGATTGAGATAGGGATAAACAGGTATGGATGTAAGAAAAAATAAATCACCCTAGAAGGAATGGTTTAGAAAAAATGAAGGAGTGGAATAGATCTGAGACGCTTTCTTTCTGTTTCTCCTTTTTCACGGGTGACTTCCTAAGCAAAATCTGGAAAAAGAATGAGACATGAAAAGCAATCATCCCAAATGCTCTTAGGGGCAAGAAGGAAATAATAAAATTTATGGCTAGTTATTCATGCTAATATCAGAAAGCTCCCCCCTGCTCCCATTTTTGTCCATCTATCAAAGGAAAGCTGCAAAGATGAATGAGAGACTTCCAATTTCTCCAAAGAAACAGATTTAATTCAATGCCATGAAATGTTCCAAAGATAAAATTCAGAGGGAGAATTTGATCCAACCTTCTTCAAATAAAATAAATAACACACAGCTCTGTTTGGTAATAGCCTATATAATGTTGTGAGTTCATAAAGTTCTTTATGAGTCAAGTAATTAGAACACAGAAGAGAGATCCTTTTATCCTTGTCTTGTATAATAAGGCTAATTGGTTTTGAATATTTATACAGCAGTCTGGAAAGAATCCTAATTAATGTAGAGCTAATTCCATCACGTCACACAACAGATATACTTTCAAACCTGTATATATTCTAATATTTTAGTGCAGGACACAGAGAAATACTGCAGTCATATATAGCATGACTTTTAAATAACATGATGTTTAACAACTAACTATAAAAAGTGCAGAACCTATTATAAAGATTGTCCAACTTAAAGGAAAATAGAAATGAAAGTTCCACATATGCCTTTAATAATAAGACATTGATCATAAGAATGTGAGAGATATAATTTCAGATTTGCTCACTTTAAAAAAAAAAGTCCTTATGCTGAAGCCAGGATGGCATAACATCTTCTATACCTTGGATCATAAAAATAAGTGACAGATCCTGAAATTTATACGAAAATATATATTTGAAATATATATGAAATATATATGAAAAACTACTTGAGGTAAACAAAATGCAGTGTGCCATGGACAACAGTAAACATAAATAGCAGAACCATGGTGTAGCTATGGGTGAGCCTCTCTGTATCCAGGAATTTATCATCTGTAGTCTTGGGTGAGTTGCACTTCCCTTGACAGACCACCCGTATAAACTGGGGGTCCTTTTGGACTTATGGCTTCTGCTTGCAGAGCAGTTGGCAGCTGTGGCTAGGAAAGCCTTTGCTCAAATTCATTCAGTTATGCCCTTTCCAGGAAAGGGAGGCTGTTATGCCCTGGTCATCTCCTGACTGGACTATTGCAAGGCACTTCACATTGGGCTATCCTTGAAAAATATGCAAAAGCTTCAGCTAGTGCAGAATGCGAGCAATTCTCGATGCACAAAAAAAGGGTGCATGTAACACCTTTGTTCCATAAATTGCACTGGGTGCCACTTTGCTTCCAAGTCCAATTCAAGGGGATAGCTGTGACCTCTAAAGCCCTATACGGCATGGGGCCAGGCTACCTATGGAACCATCTTTGTCTCATTATATCGGCACAGTCCATCCAATCAGGCAGTGAAAGTATGTTGCAGACCTTATCAGTTAAAGAATTCCAACTGGAAGGTCCAGGAAGAGACTCTTCTCTCCCTTTGGCCTGCTCGGTGGAATATCCCCCCACGGAGATAGGCCTCAACTCTAACCCCCACAAAGGAGTTAAAACATGGCTCTGCAGCCTCAGTGGGGAGCTCAGAAGAGCCTGCAGCCATGGAGCTGGTGGTGTCCTGTTAGTCCTCCCTTCACCTTTTAAATTAATTTTTAACATATTTTAATCATCCTTGCCTTCTTCTAAATTCTAAATTTCCTAAATTTTTAAATTTTGTATGCTCTTTTTATATTTTAACATTTTATTGAATATCACCCAGAATTCCTTCTTTGAGAAAGATGGGCAGTTTAAAAAATGTGAAAAATAAATCAATAAATGTTTTGGTAAATATTAAAATTGTAGTAACTAGTAAAGCATGTATTTATATACATGCATATGTTTATGCATATGCGTATACAAATACAGAAACATATGTTTATATAACAACAACAACAACAACAACAAAACAACAACAGTAGTAGTAGTAGTAGTAGTAGTAGTAATAATAGTAGTAAAGTTGGAAGGGATCTTGGAGGTCATCTAGTCCAACCCCCTGCTCAGGCAGGAAACGCTATACCATTTCAGATAAATGATTGTCCAGTCTCTTCTTAAAAATTTCCAGTGTTGGAGCACAGCTTCTGGAGGCAGGTTATTCCATTGATTAATTGTTCTAACTGTCAAAAATTTCTCCTTAGTTTTAGGTTGCTTCTCTCTTTGGTTAGTTTCCATCTGTTGCTTCTTGTCCTTCCTTCAGGTACTTTGGAGATTAGCTCGACTCCCTCTTCTTTGTGGCCACTCATGAGATATGTATGTGTATGTGTGCGCACAAATCCTTTAGACACTGTTTTGCTGTAGTTTCTTTTACAACATTCAAATTCATTCAGACTATAGTTTTGATTAGTCTAAGAAATAACCTGTTGAAACTAAACTTTAAAAAGGGTCCAACCATTGTTATAATAAACACCAGCACCATTTTATTTTTTTGCTATAAATCTAAGACTAATGAACATATTTCAGTGTGTATCAGTCAAAGGCACATTTCAGACAAGGTCAAAAAGCATAAAAATCAAGAACTCTGTGATCGAAGCTCCATTGCTCTTTTTACAGGTGTTGCAGGCATGAGGTCTTTTTGTGGCTAGTAACTGCATTCAACTTTATAGGAAGGCCTTTAGTAGACAGAACAATAAATCAAACCTGATAGGGTTAAATTACAGACTGTGTTAAAGTTGAGTTCTTCTGGGTTTATTCCAGGCTTTTGAGAGTCTGAGATATGCTTTTGGAAAAAAAGTCTATTAAACTTACATTTCTTTTTCTGTGTGTTTCCTGCCTCAAAATGGCAGAAAACTATGCCACCAGTTTTTAACATAGGAAATTTGAGAAATTTTATAAGAATGTTCAGATCTCTATTCATCTCTGAGGCATAGATTATTGCCCTGCTTTAAAAGCAACCATCTGTCTGTTGTTTGCACCCTTTGGTAAAATGCTTAGTACAACTTGTTATATTTGAACTTCCAATCATTGTCTTAAATTCTTTTTCACAATGAATTTACATTGCATTTTTTTAGACTTGTTGGATAGAAGTTTGATGTAATGTTTGCCCTGAAGTGGAAAAGTCCCAGGGCTGTTTATTTAATTCAGAACACACTTCTCAGCTGCATCTTGGAGGCTAACAAAAAGAATAGTACTTTCATAATACTTAAAACAAATCTGGTACACTTTGGCATGATGTGGAAAATATATCTCAAAGCAACAACAAATGACATCACAATTTCATGCTCTTTCTAGTAGTAATATCTCATTTAGAAATGTTTAAATCTATGAAAGCAGGATTTCAAGTCAATAAACCAATATATTTTTTCCTTTGACCATTTTTTAAAATGAAGTATGCATTTATATGCCATCTGTTATTTAAAAATGTAGGGTTGATTGTAATACCTTCTTTAATTTTTAAAACTGGGGAGAGTAAAGATTTGAAAATTAAGAAGCTATTTGCTAGATGCACAAAGACGTTTCTGTAGGTCCATGGGGATTTGGTTCAGTCTCCAGGAAACATAGGTAATATATCACAATTATTCCTGCCTATGCCTTATATATATTCTGACTTCATGCAGAATCACAGATAGTTGAAAGTGATAAAGTTAGTGAATCTGTTGCCTGTAACTGGTTTCTTTCTCCATTGGTGCTTATTGCTTTTTAATGTGCATTTGACAAACAGCACTTTGGTTTCTATTTCCTTCTCCCTAATGTAGTCATTTGAGGAACTTTATGGTGGGCTCAGTTAAAGTCATGTCTTTCCTGAAAAAGATGCCTGGAATGATTGCAGTTCTTTCTTTTCCCACAATGCTACCCCCAGAAAGAGGTAACATTCTACCTACTTGTCTTGCCTATAAACCTGACCACCTCAACAGCAAAGCAAATAGTACAGTGACATCTTTGCGACTGTGGAGTATATACTATATATACTAAAACTATAAAGTGTGCAACTAGCTTACAATCATGTCCTTGATCATTTCCAAAAAATAAAAATAAAAAGGAAAGAAAGGAATTATTTATTCCTTAATGTCATGGGGTTGGGAAGAAAATGAATATTTCTGCCCTTCTCTCACTTAATCTTATTTTTATATTATATATTAGCAAAGAAGAGAGTCTTATGTAGGTGAGTATGCCATTTAGGCCGCTATTTTATACTCATTTCCTATGAACAGGCTATCCAAAATCAAATGAGGCTTATTTTGAGTAGATATTATTATAATAGGATTACATAAACAGAGTGATTTCTGCAGTAAGCATCTTTCCATATAGAGCTTGCACTGAACATGAGCTGGAAGCATGATAATGTATGACTCAAGACTGGGCAGAAATGTTCATGAAAGCGTCTTCCTGAAGACACCTGCATTGAATTCCTGGAGACTGACTCTTCTTTAACATTTCCAGTATAATTTGCCAGGGAGAGAAGGCTGAACACCATGATTTGCAGCTGCAGAGCCTCTGTTAAAAGCAGTGAGGCATTCCAGGGAGTTCCAAATATTCAAGAATTGCTTAAGAAGAAGACTACTTTGGAGGAAATTGCTGCTTCCTGCCAAGGTGTCTCCAATCGGGCGGCAGCAATCAAGGTAAAACGGCATGTTGTTGATCAACTGCAATTCTTACACAGGGCAATTCTGGCTGTCCTCGGAAGAAAGAGTACAAAAAGATTATTAAACCTGATGTAGCAAAGCAGTTCACATATATGTTTGATTTGAATTAGTCCTCTAGGAAATGCCAAATGATAAATGGAACTTAGCTCTAAAAGCGTCATCTGAACCAGTGAAGGAAATAATTTATCATGGGATGTTCTATTGTTGCAGAAAATTATGATTAAACTCTATTGATTTTGAAGAGTCTTATGGGGTGAGGCTGTTACTTCAAAATGTTTCCTGGGACTTATTAGAATGCTGGTGTTTGAATCCAAGCAGTTTCCTAGTCCATAGGGATCTTGTTTGACCCTTTAGGGGTTTTATTCCTCCAAATCTCCAAGGAGTTACATACTTTGACAGCTTTTTGGTATCAGTGGATGCCTGAATCATAAATGCTAGCATAGGCATTAATTCAAGGAAGCTGTATTTGGAGAAGTGTGCTTCAGACAATTTGCTAGCTATATTGGTTAACAGTTCCCGGTGGTATTTCTTTGCTATGCAGCTTAATTGGGAGGCAAAGTCTGAAAAAAATGGATCCATCTCCATTATTGCTAATATGTCAACTCCTAACAAGTGTGGCTGAACTTATGATTTGCAAAACATGTAGGAGAGTGGGCTCCAGGGGCCCTGATAAACACTGGCATAAACCATTGCATTTGATTTACTCTCATCTAGAAAATATTTTTAAAAAATCTTGCATATATTGTGCTTGTTTTAGCAATATAGTTATGCACAATCTTTCATATATTTATTTATCTTATTGATATATCCATGGTTCCAGGAATGATTAAGATTAGATACCAATAGCCCCCACCTCGCTAGGCTTTCATGAGGCACTTAAAAAATCTAGCAGCTTCCAAGCTTTTGGACCAGGTGTCATCAGAATCTGCTTGCTGATTATTGTAGATGTATTCTTGATTACTAAATGGGAAATATTTTTGAAGCTTGGTGATTTGAATCACTGTTGATTGTGAAATTCTTTGTGCTCTCTGAGTTTGTTTGTTTGTAAATTTCCCAACTAGGTAACTTCAAAAATGTTAGAGTTAGGGAAAAGAAAGGTTAAACAAAAAGAAAAAAGAAAAATAAAGGGAAATAAAGGGAAAGGAGGGAAAGAAGAATGTCACACTTTTTTTGGGTATAGATCAGGGGTAGGCAACCTTGGCTCTTTTATGACTCGTGGACTTCAACTCCCAGAATTCCTAAGCCAGCACAGCTCACTCAGGAATTCTAGGAGTTGAAGTCCATGAGTCATAAAAAAGCCAAGGTGGCCTACCCCTGATATAGATACAGATGTAAAATACATTAACCTCTAAAATCAACAATAATACACTTGTATTTCTATATTCATAAACAGTTCTAATTCTCAAATCCCAAAATTAAATTTTCGAAAGCAGCGTTTTCTAAGTTGAAACAAATTAGACAAAGTTTTTTCTTTAATCAGAGGAGTGAATTTGACCATCTCAGCCAATTCCATTAGCTTCACCATCTATTCTTCTGTTGTAAGAATGTATAAGTCTTTCCATCGCTGTGCATACCAGACTTTCACTGCTGTTGTCATGTATAGAAACAGAGACCCGTTTTTTCCTTTCAACCTCTTATCCGTCAAACCGGGTCTTCCCCCCCTCTCCTCCCCCATTTGTCCGTCTTGCCAATTTTCTGTGTCCTCCTTTGCACGTCCAGGTATCTGGTAATTCTAGAAACTTAGAGATTACCCCCTGCTTTCTGTGTTAATAAAGCCACAAAGACATCGATGAACATCTTTCTGGAGTTGTAAACGGATAGAAAAGAAATAGTGTCCACCACAACAAATGATAAAGAAAATTAGGAGAGAGCTCAGGGGTATATAAAAAGGAAAAGAATTGCAGGAACTTCTTTTAAAAATATTTCTGAGCAAATATTAATATATCTATACTGCATTCCTGGTGGTTTCTTTGTTCTATGTGCACCTGACTGAACAAAAAGCAATCTAATTGTGATCATTTTTATAGAGGCAGATAAAAGTCATTGGAGCCTGCCACAGCTTTGTTGTCCTCCCCTTCCACATACACACCAAAATAAAAACAAAAAACATATACATAAACACAGACCAATCAGTCACAACACTGTCAGAAGGTCTAGTGATTTATTGATAATGTATATTTTAGTGTTCTGCATTACTTGTACATTACCTTGGAAAGGTTTGTATCCTGAAAAAAGGGTACAAATAACTACAACGAAGAAATGAGAATAACCTTTTTTATGTTATGTTGTAAAAGGAGCAAAACAAAATCCCACAGAAATAAACAGAGGTTGCTTCTGAGTATACAGCAGAGGTTTATTCTGTTAAGCATGCTAATTATGAAACCCCTTGCATTAAAAATACTCCTTAACACATGAAAGAATAGCAAAAAAAACATATATGAAGTTTTTATGTAACAGTAGAAAAGAAAAAAGATAGATATAAGAAAGACTAAATATAGAACCCCCTCGATTGGATATTGTATTTTTTTTGACTGCCCTTGAGAATTTCATACAGGCTGCTTTTAGAAATAGATCTGTTACTGGTATTGTAAGCAGCTCCACATCTGGAAATAACTTCTTACAGATTATTTCCTTCCAAATAGTAAAGGGGAAGATGTACCACAAACACCTATGAAACAAAAATGTTTCCAGTTAAAATAGGTTCTGTTGTTTGGAAATTAAATCAATACTGACCCCCCCCCCCACACACACAAGATATCTCTGGGAGAAATGCTTGTTATCCACCTGATTATGAATGATACCAACTAAGAGGGGGGAAAAAATCAATACAGTGACCAACATAAGGAACAGTAATAAAATGATGAAGAGAACAAACCCAGACACAATAGAGTCTGTATTTTACTTGCTTTACTTCCTAATATAGTCTGCTGGTATATTTACAGAAAATCTGGGTACCGATATAGCAACACAACGAATGAAGGTGAGCACATATGTTTTGAGATTATACAAATCTGTGTGATGAAGCACAAATCTTGATTGTACCCCCTTCAAGCGCCTTAAGGATACAAATCATACAATTTATAAACACAATCTGGATTAGATTATACCAGATATGTCCCTTTTCTTCCCTTCCTAGACTCTTTTTCACAGATTGGGCATGAAGAGATTATGAAAACAAAAATACCAGATTATACAACTGATAATTTTGATTTGAACCAAAAGGGTCAGGCTGAATAATGGGAATTAGTTTGCATCCACTTTGCATTGACACCTTTGCTTATCTGTTGGAATAAATCATGATTTATTAACAGTGCTGTGTCAAGGGCATTTTAAGTTGAAAATTCTTGACAATTATTATCAGGAAGCAAACTATTTGGGGCAGACCGAAAAAGAACTCAATCCATGAGGTGTGGTGTCTGATCCATGCCTAGAGACCAATGTGGTATGAGAACCATCCTGTGACAATATTTGGCTGCTTTTCAAAATAAATTAAGGAGGCACTAGATAATTAATACTTTCCAAAAGTATTAATTATTATAATGTATCCATCTTATGCAGCATGATAAGGGGGTAAACCTTGCTGAACTCATATACATTTCCTTCCAGGGTGTCATTCCTTTCCTTAACCTCATGCTGTATACAAAATTTGACTGTATGAAAATTTTAATTTTATTTTAAAGCTGGAGACAGTTTTGCATACTCAGTCTTCTTCTCCACCTTGGAAGCATTTCCCTTTTCCTCAGAACCTACCACCAAACTCATTCTCCCTAAGGATAAAGCTGTCTCTGCCTAGGAGAGGAGTATTTTTTTCCCCTCAATAAGTTCTATTTCATTAGGATTGGGTTCAGCAGGCCAACCTCAATAAGTCTTCTAGTTCTATCTTACAAACTTCTAGGTTGTTCCCGAGAGAAAGGATCGAATGCAATGGAGAGAAAATTGGCTTTATTTTTAACTTACCATAATAACAATGGCATTTACAGTATGTGCTGTGCCTGAGCACTATCTTTGACTCATCCTCTTGGTCAGGGGTCTTCAAACTTGGCCCTTTTATGACTTGTGGACTTCAACTCCCAGAATTCCTCAGCCAGTGTGTCCTCAGCCACAAGTCATAAAAGGGCCAAGTTTGAAGACCCCTGCTTTTGGTTCTTTGTTTTTTCAAACAAAGCATCTGCTCCATGGCTTGGCTTTTATTGGTATTGTTGCTGTTGTTGTTGGTGGTGGTGGTGTTTCTCCTTTGAAGAAACCTGATATCTCTTGAGTATAGCTTCACTAACCAAGCTTCTCTCTTACATGAACCATTAATATTTGGAGCTGTGGTCAAGAGATTAGAAAAGAAAGAGTTACTCTTAATAAAAACCCACCTGGTGGCTGAATCAGTAGAAATTAAATTAACACTGGAGTTTCAATTCAACTTGATTGTAAGTTTGGGTCTGCCTTGCTTTGTTCACTCATTGTGTCTGATTGCTGTCTCAGGAAATCAATAGTATGAATTCAACTGGGAACTGAAATGACATGAGTTCAATGCCTTCTGAGCAAATACATTTTCCTGAAGCAAAGGATTCACTTTCCACAACCCTGCAAAAAAAATGGAATTGTTCACCAAAATATAAGGGAATCAGTATGGAAGGTTTGGATAACTTTTAGGAGGTGCACAAGTTATTTACCTATATATTATAAATGCCCTCATAAAGTTTTACTGGCCGTATTTTGAATGCAGTATATGAAAAAGAACAGCTTGTAAAAAGTCTAGAGTATTCTTAAGGAGTTATTGCAAATGTATTGGCTAAAAAAAAGTAAAGAAAAAGTATAAATGCCTCCCCTCTTTTTTCCTAATAAGCTACTAAATTACTGAAAATTAAATTAAAAGCTGTAAAATTATTTTCCTATGGGAATAGTAATTGAAAATAAACATTATGAACACCCCATGCTTTTCTGGTAATGTCTTTAAAATGCAACTTATGAACATAATGACAAATTTCATTGAGACGGTGGCTGCCGTTTTGTATAGTTTCTTTTCTTTTTATTTATGGAGCCGGGTCTATTCCTTCGTGCTAATTGAAGATACTGAATTTCATCCAAAAATAGCATTTCATTTTTTTCTTTCCTGAATACAAAAGTCTACTGTATTATTCAACAGTGCTGAACAGGAAGATTTGTAGTGCGTTTCCTATAATGCTCAACTTGGGGAGATCAATGGCATTGGGTGAAGTGCAGCCAAAGGAGGGCATTGAATAAAACCCGCCTGAAAGCTAAATGTATCATGATGTTGGAAATTCATAATTGCATCACACCAGGAAACTTTCTCCTTTTTTTATTAAAGCAACCATGAAGAGGTGATATTTGCAGCAGGGGTTCGCTTCTTAACCCAACCCAAATCAATACAAAGCTGCCCAGTTATAAAAATGTAGCCTAGCGCCAACTCACATCTGTATTAGGGTGTTTTTCTTCAACTTGTGTTTCTTTGATTTCTCATAAAAAGCTGGCCTGATGGATTGTGTTTCATATGTAGAAAAGTGGAATAAACTTGTTTTAAATATGTTTATTTAATACTTTGTTTTGCCTGGCTTTAGCCCTCCCCCTCTTAAAAAAAGCATTAATTTATGTAGTTGGCTTTGTATTTTCTGCTGTGTTTATCCTGGTGATTTTATTATTGCATTTCAGCTTGCTATACAATATTCTTTTTCCTTTAATTACATGATGCCTGGAGACTTCGGGTCGTAGCTGTTTTATAAATGTTAATAACAAAAAATAAATAACAACAGGGCTTAGAATTGCTCTATAAGGCAGCAATTCCATAAATATGTACCTTTGAGTAAGTTCTCTTCAGTACAATAGGACTAATCTCTATATAACAATCCAGAGATTTGAATAAGTAAATGCATCTGAATAAATAAATCCTAAACATCTTTCAACATATTTGTGGACATGAAGGGGGAAGGAGAAAGAATTGGGTTTTAATTGGCTGATGGAAAAGCACTATATGAGATGCACTTGAATTTCAGCATACTTTGCCTCTTTGTGAATTTTTTTATTTCATTGAACCATATAAATGGTATGGAGCATATTTTTCTATCTTCCTCCTATTTATTCCCATTGCTTATTATTTATCCTTTTTAATATATTAGTATTAAGTGGATAAACAGCTTTGAAATTATTTATTGGTATACAGTCCACTAAGCACAATAATGACAGTTTTAAATCTTGGTGATGCTGATTAGAATCATTTTATTTTAAATGCATTTGCTTCTTTTATTTTTACCATTTTGCTCTAAACTTTTACAAATTAGGATTTTTAATAGTTATTTTCCTTACTATATTAGCCATTCAGTGAAGAAATTTGCCATTTTTTTCCATTTGAATTGTGACATTAATTGAAAATGACTTTCTGGAAATAAAGTAAATCAATAATTTCTTATTGTTATTGCTATAACAGACTTTATGTAAGAGATTGTCCAGTAGGGAAACAAACCATTTAAATGAAGTATTCAAGTGTACATTGAACTGTTTAAATGCTGCACAGGAACAATTAAGGACAATTTCTGTTATGCAGAAAACAAATAAGAACTCAGTTCTTGATAGTCATTTATCTGCAGGGGACTATAGAGGAGATGATGGGTTTATGGGATGACTCCCTCTATGTACTTATTTTAACAGGTATCCACAAAGATAAATATGTTACACATTAGGGTGAGTGTGAGACATGATAAGCTTGACCCAGCAAAACAATTTTGTGTTCAACCAACAAGTGATTTGAATTGAATTTTATTATGGCAAATGCAATATAGATCATTGCCTTTGATCAACCCCAGATTTTAAGGATTTTAAAATATTAAGAATTTTAAATATTAGTGATGAAGTGTCTTCCCTTCCCCTGTGTTCAGCTAAATCAGCTAACAGTCGGAAGATATTATGCCTGTTTCCAAGTCAAATTAAAAGTTATTAACATAACCCATTACATTCTTGATGATATTGGCAGGTCAACTCTGCTCTCAATCCCAGCTTCCCAACCACGTGTTCCAATCTTAAGGAAAGCTCTTCCTCCCATCTTCCTTATGTACCTTTGCAGGCATGGATCGTATTAAGTCATCCAGTCCCTACTTTCATTACATGGTGCAACTATAATGCCTGCAGTTATGAAATCACCAGTAGCCATTCAATCTTACTTTCACCAATGAAAAGTCATTCCCATAAAAGCAAACCATATGCATTGAGCCCTGAGAAATATATTTTCTCAGAACATTTGATATCTGGATCCCTTGAAAATAGATTACCCATACTCTAGAAATGAAGTGGTATAAGAGATCTGTAATCCTCATTTGTGGAAAAGCTAGGGAACACAACAGAAAAAGGTTAAGCCGATGGGATCATGTGTTTTGATGGAATTAAGTTGATGGGATCACGTGTTTTGAATGACTATTATTATGATTAGAGTCAGCGATGAATCTACATGCCACTATTTACATTATTTATATTTCTTTGACACAGTGACTTTTGAACTTCTCTGCCATATTTTTTAGCAGAGAAATTGGGCAGTTTATCCAAATGCCTCCAAGGAAAGAAGGCATTCTCCCCCCCAAAAATTTCAAAGACATGTACCCTGCTTGGTGGTGTTAGTAACTTTGCTACGTCTCATAGGAAGAATTACTTATGAGGAGGATAAATATTGTCTTGAGATTTAATGGATATATAAGAATTCAGAGTTCATGAATTGCATCATTAGAGAAGTTACAGCACTACAAGAAGGACATTCCTTGAAGCTTCAAACTAGTGATTTTATGGTTGGGTTAACTTTGATTAAATCACCTCATCAAATCAGATGCATAAACCCAAGCAGAGATCTGCTTCAAAACAAGTGAATTAAATAATTCCAATGTATTTTGGAAATTCAGCGGCTTTCCTGTTGCTTTGGGTTTTTTTTACAAACAGTATGCAAGTGGCAACTTCAGTTCTATATAAGCTGAATCAAGTGTATATATGATGGAGGTCTCTGATGCTGGCAGTTAGCCAATGAAATGTATCCTCTCATTAAACTCTTTCCATACCAGAGCTCTTTTCAGGCAGCAAGACTAGTATTTATTTGAATTTCAGTCATTTTCCCCAGCTTACAGCATTTTTAAAGTGGCCAGCTAGTTTTCTTTTCACTTGTATTAATAGAATGTTGTATCTCCATTTTAGTCCAGCCAATCCAACTGGAAGCTCAGCTCAACTCTCAGTAGGCTGAATATAAGATCAAGCTTGTCCTTAGTTTTAAATATAAGGCTTTTTCCTATGCCCTGTGCTGCTTAAAATTTTTACTCAATGACTTGGATAGAGCAGTTGAGAGGGAATACATATATAGTTTATAAAACAGGGTAGGTGACTTATACTTTAGGTCAGGGTTAGGTTTAGGGGTCAATATTGGTCCCCAGTTTGACTATCCATTACTGTTGTTGTTGTTGTTGTTGTTGTTGTTGTTGTTATTCGCTAAAGCATTTATTAAATGTTTGTATAATTTTGAGAATCAATGAACAATCTGAACCCTCAATAAATGGAGCTTAGGGACCCCTAGTTTGTATGAAAGAGAAGAGGTTCAAATAGAAAAGGCTGGAGGTATGAACTGAAATTAATAGGATGGTATTTAACTTGGACCAATCTAAATTCTGCATGTTGGTAGGAAAAACATAAAGCACAAGGAAGGAGACCTGGCTTCACAGTAGTACATGTGAAAGGGCTCTGGTTATCCCTGCTGATATGAAGTTAAAGATAGGAAAGCAGTCTGATGTAGCTTCTTAAAAGGCAAATGTGGTCTAGAGATACAGAGAAATCAGTTCCTGGTAAGAGATTCTGTTTTCCTGTATTCTGCCCTAAATCAGACTCCTTTGGGAATTCTGTATCTGATTCTAAGCACTATGGTTCAAAAAGGACAATGACAAATCAGAGTGCAAGTGCAAAGGAGGGCAATCGGAACAGTGAGATGTTTGGATAAAAATCTTAAAAATTTGGAGAGTTATCACACAGAAGAGGGCAAGAACTTATTCCCTTCAGAAGTCGAAGCCAGAACCAAGGGGTTAAAACTACAAAGAAGGCGATGTTTGATTTCTATGATTCTTTCCAATTGTAGTATTCTATGAGAGTCTGCCTGAATAATGCAGGATTAAATTATCTGAATTAATGAGTGCTAAGATAACAGCACAGACAAGGGCATCAAACTTTTGTGGCTGTAAAAATAAGAGTGGGATAGTGAGGCTGCTTTTTCTCCATCAGCCTTTCTTTGAATCCTCTATAGCACTATATCGCTTTGTGCCATTTTGCTTTGTCTGTCTTTTCTGACAAACACAGACTATTCCTAGGAATCCACCATGATGACATAATTGAGTCCTATCAGAGATGAGAAGATCTGTCCTTGGCAAGACAAGACTTTCTAATCAGCCATGAAGTTTCTTTGTTCCCTTTGATCCCTGGTTTTCAGGGTTGTCAAGAAAGCTAGCTGAAATTATTGAAAAGCTGTATATTTAATAATTTAATTAACAAATGTGTACAGCCATCCAATGAGCACACGGATAATTCTGGGTGGCTTACAACATTAAATGTTTCAGCCTAGCACTCATTCACACTGAAATTATTGTAATAGCCATATTAGTGAATGAGGAAGGAGGGATTTGCAAGTTTCCCAATGGATTCAATTCATAGGTTTCCTAGAACAGTGCTCATTGCCAATAATGTTAAAAGAATATAAAGATAAAATGAAGTGCCAAGAACGAATGTTCCTGCATACATTACAGACCAAAGATTATCTCATTTTGAAAGCTTAACCTTTGGCTCTGGTTAACCTGACATTTCAACCAATGGCTGTATTTTTGTCAGGATGACTCGAGACAATTATTGGCTTTAAAACATAGATCTTTGCAACCCCCACATGAACAATCTGTCCTTTTAGGAATGCCAAGATATCAGCTGCTTTTTATGTTTCTAAAGTTCTGCAGAGAACTTTGCTGATAAATAGATTTGCATTAGTGGAAAGGATAGTTCTTATTTGTTTTATATTAAAAAGATTAATTATCTGAGATCATAACATCAAACACAGCAATTTTGTTGTGTACACTATTCTGCTCACTATTAAACTTTGGATTTGCTTACAGAACATGGAGACACATTGAGGGTCAGTAGGCTTTGGTGAATGAGCTGTAATTTGCGTAAATTTTTCTGATTTAATTCAAGCCTGCCATCTGAGATTGGATGCCAAAGTGATTGAGTTGTTTATGACACCAGATTCATTTTAAAAAAACAAAAAACAACTTGTCCATAAGCTATAAGTTTCTGCAGTTGTTTTGTTATAGTTTAGAGTGGGATTAAAATAGCAAGGATGGTAGATTTATTTATTAATTTTATTTATATGCTGCTGATTTTGCAGACTCTTTAAAGAAGATCTGGAAAATTTCATCTGGTTATTTTCAGGATTACATTGCTGTATATACACACACACAAATGCATAGGGGATTACAATGATATGGATAAATAAAATTTGTATGTCTAATTTATATAATTGGCCATCTCACCAAAAGCAAATCTGTCTTCTATATATGGAAAATATCCCCTTGAATAGCTATACTCCATTTCAATGTTTCTGAATGTTGCATGCACTTAGATAAAGTGGTGGAGCTTTGATTTTTTTTATTGTAATAGCCATTTTACCTATTTTGACCTCTCCCACAGACACCTCTGATAAGTACAGCTCAACAGTTTCCAAATTTTCCAGCAACAATGTGTGATAATGGAGAAGATGTTCTATTTTCTTATATGTGATGCAGGTGGCACAAAGCTCTGTTTTTTTGCATCGTTTCTGCACAGCTCATTGAATGCATAGCCTGGCTTTTTCTGCTTGTTTTTTGAGACACTACTGTAAAATGTACATATTAATCTTGATTTTAAGACTCTTCTTTCAGACAGTACACACAAATGTATTGAGTGATTTAAGTTGGTTTCTCTCTGTTTGTAAATGTAGTGTTCTGTGCTTGCCCAGGGCAATTCTAACATCCACATCTTGATAAGAAACATTTTTCAAAGTATCCGGCTAGCAGAATATTTGCAACTTACTCATGTGTGCCTGCAATGCTGTTGCTTCCATCTCCTTTTCCTTTCTTTTATAGAAAGGAATAATACGAACAAGATATTAAGAATCTCAAAAATTTTGCTAGAATTATAATGAAAATGCCAGTGGTGTTCTGCCTATTAATCTAAAATTAGTTTTATCTGCTCTGTCAAGTGTAGGAAGGAGGAAAACTAGTTAACAGTAAGGTGTACAATTATGTAGACCCAAAGGTGAACCAAATTTATAATAAACAAATGGTCACCAGTCCTAGGTAAGCTTCAGAAACAGAAACTAACTAGATCAGGGGTGTCAAACTCGCCATGTCACGTGACATGTCATGATGTATTGTGACTTTATTCCCCTTGCTGTGGGCCAGCAGTTTGATACCCCTGTACTAGATGGCCCATTCTTTCTTTAGCTTTTTTGCAGATGTGGCATTTGCTGTCTGTTCTTGTATGCATTTGTTCTTAAACAAATCATTGCAACTTCATTTAAGAAATATAGTTCTGTATGTAATTTTTGATGATAAAGGGAAGTTCTTAAAGTAACTTGTACCATTAAAAATAAAGCTGCTTCTAATATATTTTATATGCAACTTTAAAAAACACACTTTCACTGCTTGTTTTTAAAATGCACCTTGTAGTATTAATTTTTTTTAGTTCATTGTGGTTTGTAGCATTTCATTAATTTTGAGAGATCACGCTCCAGAAATCCGTGGCAATTTCTTTCACATCTATACCTCAGTTTTTATATTCTTTTTGGATTAATATAAGATTGAGGGCAATAGAAGGGGATGACAGAGCATGAGGCGGCTGGATGGAGTCACTGAAGCAACAGGTGTGAGCTTAAATGGACCCAGAAGATGGTAGAGGACAGAAAGGCCTGGAGGAACGTTGTCCATGGGGTCATGATGGGTCAGACACGACTTCGCAACTAACAACAAAAAGTGGCTTTCATGCTCTGATCAAAGAGCAGTTGGGAGATGATAGCTAATCTTGGGAATTATGGCTTTACCTTTTAATAGCACAATAATTGCTAAATAACTTGAGTTGGAATGTTCAGACTTCCAAACTGGTATATTTCATCAATATCTCAGACTACTATATACATTTTTAGTAATATCTACAATATTCTTATCAGTCAGAGATCCAAAAAACTATTGCACAGGTTAGTAATGTGTGAATACTAATCTCACCTGATTCTTAATTTTGAAAAATATTAAAACTTCTGGTCTTT
Source organism: Crotalus tigris (assembly GCF_016545835.1). Lineage (NCBI taxonomy): Eukaryota > Metazoa > Chordata > Lepidosauria > Squamata > Viperidae > Crotalus > Crotalus tigris. The sequence continues at coordinate 1,310,210 of NW_024100081.1, forward strand.
GCTAAGAGTTCTGGAGAGAGGAAAGGCACAAATTAAAGCAGATTACTGCATTTAAGTACTTTGGGGTGACTTTCCCAACTAAGGGCACCCGGAGTGTAGAGCAGCTAGCTTTCAGGTCTACAGAACTATTAAGCCCTTCCTATATACAAGTAGAGAATCCCTGAGGCATAAAAACCTTTTAGGCCAATGATGATGATAATGATGTTATCCATTCAGACTAACAGAATAACAGAGTTAGAAGGCACCTTGGAGTCTTCTAGTCCAACCCCATGTTCAAGCAGGAGACCATACTATTTCAGACAAATGGCTGTCCAGTATTTTTTAAAAAAACTCTAGTGATGAAGCACCCAGAACTTCTGAAGGCAAGCTGTTCCACTGGTTAATTGTCCTCACTGTTAGGAAATTTCTCCTTAATTCCAGGTTGCTTCTCTCCTTGATTAGTTTCCATCCATTGTTTCTTGTCTTGCCTTCTGGTGCTTTGGAAAATAGGATGATCTCCTCTTCTTTGTGGCAACCCCTCAAATATTGGAACACTGCTATCATGTCACCCCTCATTGTTCTTTTCATTAGACTAGCCATGCCCAATTCCTGCAACTGTTCTTCGTATGTTTTCTCTTCAGTCCCCTATCTTTGTTTCTTTTCTCTGCACTCTTTCTAAAGTCTCAACATCTTTTTTTATAATGTGGTGAGCAAAACTGGGATGCAGTATTCCAGGTGTGATCTTACTAAGGCTTTATAAAGTGGTACTAGTACCACCTTTTGGCAATTGTATGGGCCAGATCTCTCCACATCTTCCATTCTTACACTACTTCTTTGAATTGTTTTATACTTTGGCTGGTGTCAAGTTTGATGGAGTCCAGCCACTGTGTTCTTTTGTGCCTTTGTTTCCTTTTACCACTAACTCTTCCAAATATAATTGCTTTCTTCAGTGAATTCTCCCACATGACATGGGCAAAATAAGTGAGACTTTGAGACCAAACCACTGGTTCAAATCCTTTATGATGCACAAATAGGGATTTATGTGAGGAAAGATGCACCTGAAACAACACAAACAAAATTTTTGAGATCAATCCTTGTTGCACCCAAAGAAAAAGCAATTGCTAATTAAGTCTTGAGACAGGAATTCCTGCAATCCAGGTAACATCTTGGAGGGGGATGATAAACTACTAGCTGAAAATCACACCCCTTTAATTTTAATAGACAATTTTTCTTCTCCCTGGAAATAGACCATAGAGCAGAAGTTGGCATTACTGTATGATTACTTATTTCATTTGGATATGACCAAGTTAAAAAAAAAACTCACCCAAAAATAAGGTATACAGAGTTTCAGTTAATAGGCTACCCCAGCATGGCAGAAATTGGATAAATAAGGACATTTAGGAACCAGCAAAATATCTACAAAATCTTAACTTCCCAACCTGAGGATAGCATTTTTCAAAGCCAAGTATAATATCTTACCCATCTGCACTGCTGCAAGATGAAGACTCCAAAATCCCATTAATTGACTGTACCTCTTTATGTCCACAAGGAGATTGAAACCATTTCATATATATTATTACATTATAAATTCTACAAGGATATTAGAGTTGCTTATATTCTGCCCCAATTTGTAAATTTCCTGGAAGGTCAGAAAATTTCTATCTTCTAGACCAGGGGTGTCAAAATCGCCATGCCATGTGACATGTCGTGACATTTTCCCCCTTGCCGGAGCTGGGGAGAGCGCGGCTTCCACATGACACATTTGGCCCACAGGCCGGAAGTTTGACACCCCTGTTCTAGAAGATCTGAATCTCTTGTGCAGGAGCCAAATGATGTGTTGTCACAATGAAAATAACATGTTACAAAAATAATTACTTCTGTTTTATTTATCAATCTAATACCTACTGGCTATCTTGTCTTTAGAAAATACACATTTTACTTCAGAGATTGTAACTTTTCAGATTTATATTTGCACAGGTAAAGTAATGCACCATTATGGTAATACACATCACGTTTTTATGTGTTGCTTTATCTTTGTCAAATACATTTGTCTCATTTTATTTTGATGTTTTGTTTTGTTTTGCTAATTATTGACCAAATATACAATATTTCACTATTCATGTCATAGCAGGGTATAAAATGATCTGAGTTGTTTCTCTTGTCTCCTTTTACTACTCAGTTCTCACATACAAAAGCTTAAGGTTTATGTGTAGTGATGTCATAGTACATATTTTGTCATTTTTCTTTCACTGTGATTTATATTTATTTATTTGTAAAATTTATTGGCTGCCCATCTTACCTCATGGTAACTTTGGGTAGTTTATAGTCAGAAAAGATAAAAAACTATATAAACTAAAAACATAAGTTAGTACAAAATGTCAAACATTACAGTGCAGTTAAAAGATGGGGACAGCAGGAGCATGATTTAGCTTCAGATACCTTTGACTGTATTAGTTTTTAATGGAGCCAATATTTACTTATAGTAATGGAAAGCTATGGCAGACTTTATGACAATGTTTACCTCCTGAACATACTAAAACCTAACAGTCAAATTATTCTTAGAGTGAAGTTAATTTCATTCAGTTCAGTAAGCATTATTTCTGACTAATGGCCTAATCCTAGTCATATTTTCTTCATGTTGTATTGATTTTTAAAAACATTTACTTCCAAGCAAGTTGCTTAGACTTATAACAAAAGTGTTCATAGACTAACAAAACCAACCTTAATGGATTTGTTTAGCAGAGAAACACTCTGAAGAGTAGTGAAGTCCAAGAGTTAAATGCATAAATTAAATCAAGTCTTTCGAAGCACGCTCCATTACGGAATAAATATCTCTGGAGAATCACAATAAGCTTTTTCTATAGAAAGTCAGGGAAGTGCTTCTCTTGATCTTCCAAGCATTTTGAAACATTATTGGCATTCTAGCAATGTGTCAGAATACAATCTGTGAGGATCAGTGCTGCTCACGTCCCTTGAATGTTTTAAATTGGACGAAAAGTAATTATACACTTCCAAACATAATGTTTAAGATTTTGAAGGGAGAGCTTTATAATGAATGTTTTCGTTTTTAAACCTCCAAAATTCTCTTCAGATGCATTCAAGGAATTAGAAGCATAGAAGTTTTGAATGGGCCAGATTGAGATTTCCTAGGCCTAGTCATTAATTATTGACTCGTGACTTCTCTGGCCAAAGCTTTGTTTTGCCAGCATTAGATACATTTATGTTAGTGTGGTCCCTTCATCTGGGCTGCTGTATGAAGATCAGTCAGGTATTTCATTGATTCAAAATCATAAACACAGTCTACTAATTGGTATTGTAAGGGCTTACTCTGCCAGCATTAAAACAAACAAAAAAAGGTCATTGCAGTCCGGTTAGTTTCTGAATGCAGTTTGAAGTGTTAACCTTGATATTGCATTAACAGCACTTTCTTGGTACTTCTGTCCATGTGTGGTATTTAATTGCATTATTTTGGAAACCAATGTTTTATGGTTGTGGGTTACCATAAAAGCAGTTTATGAATGTCATGAATAATTGAGTATTAATTATAAAGAAAAATAATATTCATGTGTTTCAAAATGCTTACCCAACTCAGATATATTTATTCATAACTGCTGTATAGATTTGATTTAGGTTTTATATAGGTTTAAAACATAGATAACGTTTATGATGATACAGTGGTTAAGGCTTTGGATTAGGAAGAAAGAGATTAGGTTCATGTCCATCCTCTGCCTTGAAAGCTCACTGTGCGATTTTGGGCAGTCATTATATCTAGCTGAATCTGTACCATAAGTATTGTGTTGTGGGAAATAAAAAAGGTACATATGTCACTTTCATCTCCTGGAATAAAAGTAGAATAATAAAAAATGAACAAATTCTCCTCTTATATTTTAGATGGTCTTTTCATGCAACCCAACTCACTCTTTAAACATTGGTACAGCAAGGAACAGTTCTTTAAATTATTGATGTTTATGTGCTATGCTGTGCTGTGCTAAGCATATGCACATATGATGTGTTGTCTCAAAGGTGCTTTTTCAAAAGGCAACTGGACTTTGTTTTTCCTTGAAGACATTTCACTTCTCATTCAAGAAGCTTCTTCAGTTCTGACTGAATTGTGGAGGTTGAAAGGATTTATATTCCTTGCAGTCATCTGGTTGTTAGCCCTCTTTCTGAGAGCTGTTGAGGCTACTTGGAGGTTTATCTGTGCCCTCAGAGTCACCTGAAAAGTGCAAATGTGTGTGGAACCTTCTTGGAACTGCTGAAAGGACTGATGTAAACAGGAGATAGGTGTTGTTATATCTCTCCTCCTAATGAGAGAGGGTTGTCTCCTGTTTACAACACAGTCCTTTCACCAGTTCCAAGAAGATACCACACAACCATGATCTGGATGGCTGAGAATCTCCACAAACAATTACATGATGTGTTATCATGCTAATTGGCCAAAGGCTAGCAGTGAACAACAGGAGAGGCAGAGACTTATGGATAAAATATCAGATTCCAGAGAAACCCACATTTTCAAGTTCCTTCAAGATGTAAGAATAAGGCAGAATTTGCGTGCCAGAGTTGCTATTGCAAATTGACCAGGACAGAACAGAAGGAATGAATGGATAAGAGAATGATTAAATATAGAAACTTAAAGTGACAAGGGCTCTCAGATGAACATGTTCCAAAGTGAAGGCTCACTTGACTATCTGAAGGACTGTCTTTCCCACTGCAAATCCTAAGCATGCTAAGCATGCTAAGATCTGCAGAAAAAGCAAATCCTTTCAAAGAGGTTCCCATGGTCAAAGTTCTATTCATCTCAAATGCAGGAAGGATTTTTTTCCTCTCTTTTAGATAAGGTATAAAAATTAATTTCTTTCATTAAGCTTTTAATGGCTGATTAATTTTAGTCTTGCTTATTTTTTTAAAAAAGAAAGTTTTGTAACTTTTTTCTAATTTAACATTTATACTTATCTGACTAGAGGTAGTGCTTGGTTAATGGCAGTAACTGGGACTGGGAAGTCCATTGCTAAGTAACTCAGCTGTAAAGCGCAACATCATGTGACTGCATCAATTTACAACAGCAGTTCTGGCAGTCCCAGTTGCCACATGAGGCAAATCCCACAGAGTCGTTAGGTCCAATGTCATGCGATCCCCATTTGTGACTTTCTGCCAGCTTCGCCATTGACTTTGCTTGTCAGAATCTGGCAATGAAGATCACAAGTGGCAGTCATGTGACCACGAGACGTCACAATTGTAACTGCAAGTCAGTTGCTAAGTATTCCAATTGCAATTATGTGATCACAGGGATACTGCAACGGCTGCAAGTGTACGGACCAGCCATAAGTCTCCCCATTCAGTGTTGTCGTAACTTTGAATGGTTGCTGGATGAATGGTACTTATCATTAAATATTTATTTAAGTAGAAAGAAACCTGGTGGTACGGTGGTTAGAATGCAGTATTGCAGGCTACTTCTGCTGAATCCCAGCTGCCAGCAGTTTGGCAGTTTGATTCTCACCAGCTCAAGGTTGACTCAGCCTTCCATCCTTCTGAGGTTGGTAAAATGAGGACCCAGATTGTTGGGGGCAATATGCTGACTCTGTAAACTGCTTAGAGAACACTGTAAAGCACTGTGAAGCAGTATATAAGTCTAAGTGCTATTGCCATTGCTGAAATAATGATAGCACCTGAAGTAGAGTTCAGCATGCTACAGACTTAAATGCAAATTCATTTATCAGGTTTGTGGCTGATACCTAATGCTAATGAGGCAGAGAAGAACATGCCAGAGGGCTGGGTACCAACTCCCATCCTTAGACCCTTTCAGATGAATATGGTGTGATGACTGTAATGAAAGGGATATTTGGCAGTCAAATATTCTGTCCATCCCTGCAGTAGCTTAGATGCTAAGATCCAGTTTGAGGGACTCATTTATATGTACAAAATGCCCTTTGGGAATGTGAGTAAAGCTGCCAAAGAGATTGCATACATTGTCATCCCTTCCAATGTTATTTCCCTTTTCTTTTGTACACGGTGCATTTGATTTGTTTCAGCAACATCTTGTTAGCATCTCTCAAAAGAAACTCTGTGACCTTTTATGAAAAGAAAGAAAAAAAAAAACCCTTGCATTCAACAGTGGTCTATGAAAAGATGGTGGTGGGCTCCTCCTGAGTAAATAACTTTGGACAAAATAAATAATGCAAGCATCACTGATCACAAAGCTGGCAAAAATAAGGAACAAAAAGGCAGGGTATTGGATTCACTTTTTACAGTTGATTGATTTAAAAAGATATATTCCTTACTCCTCTTATTCATTGTAATTCCCTAGAGAACATTTATTTTCAGCTTTGTAGCAATTTACTATAAAGTATATGCCACAGTACTAAGTCATTCTGGATTTTTTTTTTTAATTGAAAGGTTTTATACAATATACATCCCAAGACCCAGCCCCCTACCCCCCCCCCCCGCTTCCCAGAGCTGAGTACAGGGTTACAAATAAACAATCAAACTCTAAAAAAAACATTACCCAACTATACAAGTAACCAAGTCCATAATGCACTTTAACTCCCTTATAACATAAATATAAACAAATTAAAAATAAACATAATAATATAAACAAATCAATATTGTTAAACCATACTAAAACTAATAAAAATTAAAAAAGAAACTATTAATAATACTCTAAAGTTTACTCATAGGCTAAATGAAACTTTTTACTCCCATATTTATTCTGAATATAATCTATCCATCTTCTCCAAACCGAAATATATCTTTCTTGTGAGTGATCCTTCAAGTAAGCAGAAATTTTTGCCATTTCTGCTAAATTTGACACCTTAAGCGTTCAATCTTCTATAGTAGGCAAAGAGTCTTTCTTCCAATATTGTCCTACTAATAACCTTGCAGCTGTTATAAAATTCAACATCAAATTAGTTTCTTTAGCATCACAATCTACAATAACACCTAACAAAAATAGTTGTGGCGTGAACTTTATCTTTCTTTTAAAAATTTTTTGAATGTTCCACCAAATCTTAATCCAAAAAGCTTTTATATTTCTACAAGTCCACCAAATATGAAAATAGGTTGCATCCAAGCTACCACATCTCCAGCATTGGGGCTGTAAATTGGGATACATATAAGACAGCTTTTTGGGATCCAAATGCCACCTATAAAACATTTTATAAAAATTTTCTCTTAAATTTTGAGCCTGAGTAAATTTTACATTTCTAACCCAAATTACTTCCCATGTATCCAATGAAATCAGTTCTTGAATATTTTGAGTCCATTTTATCATACAATCTTTAACTAAATCCATTTCAGAATCCAATTCTATTAAAACATTATAAATTCTCTTTATGTGGGCTCGATTTGAATCTTTAATCTGTTTTACCAAATTCTCATCCCCTAAAGTAATACCAACCTTTTGATCTAAGCTCCACCTAACCAACAATTGGTTATACTGAAACCAAGACTGTACAGTATTTTCTTGCTTTAACTCAACTAAAGATTTTAATTGTCAATCCTTCCCTACCAATCTAAGTAATTCCTTATAAGAAATCCTATCCAAGTTCACACCCCTAGATACCCCCTCTATCGCGTGTCCAGGAATCCCCCAAATTGGTATTTTATAATTTAACCTATAATAATACTTCTTCCAGACACGCAATAAAGCACTTCTTAAAATATGGGATTTAAAAACCTGATCTACTTTTTTATCATAAATTAGATATGCGTGCCATCCATATAGTAAATCCCATCCCTCAAGAGAAGTCATTCTGGAACTTTTGAAGAGCATCTTATTAAAAGGAAGTTGATCTCTTGTTATAGCCTGACATGGGTTCAAGTAACCTTATTCTGCCATTACTGCATTTGTATTCTGGTAATAAGGGCCAAACTCTTGTCTTACACTATAAGTCTTTAAATACAGAGATTCACCCCTTCTGTAATGTTCTGAATTTTCTAACAAGGCATTCTTTCCTTTAAGGCAGGGTTATGGCTCTGGAGCAGAAAACTCTTTTCATTTTTTTATATATATAGGCAATTTCAGATGATGCTTTCGTAGTGAGGAAACTCAGCTTTGCCTTGATTCTGCAGATCCATTTTTATAAAGTTAATGATGAGCTCAACTCCTAATGGATACGAAAACATAATCATGCAATTTTTTTGGCATCAGCATGGAAGTAGTTAGCATTTGTCTTCTTTTGGCTCACTTCTTGACTTCATAACTTTTGACTGATTGTAGTTCTTATTTTTCTGGCAATTTCCTCTCTAAGTATTAACCAAGTATTAACAAAACCAAATACTGTTGCATAGCTTCCACACCAAGACAAGGTCAGCAAAGGACTACTGCTGCTAATACTACAGTTTTTGTACCAAGGGCAATATGTTGAAATCTACCTTCCAATTTTCCAGCAGTTTTCTTCCTCTGAAAACAGAATTCTGGGTTGTTGTTGAATCCTGGGTAAATCCATATAATAGAAATAAAATAAAATAGTCCGAGCACCAGTATAATATTAAAACAAAAACTGTTTAATACAAAAACTAAAACTAAGCTTTCATCAGCCAACACTGCCGACATCATCACAGCACAATACAAGATTACTGGGAGTCCTTTTTATATTGCTGGACGGCTCTGCACCCGGCTTCTCGATCTAGTCATCGGTCCATCCATTTTCTCTACTTGGTTTGTTCTGAGGTTTTCGCGGGTGTTTGTATGTAGGTCTTTGGTTATTCGGGTTTTCTCCCGCATAAAATTGGAAGTGTCTTGGCGACGTTTCGACGAAATCCCATTCGTCATCTTCAGGCTGGTGCTTTCAGCTTCGTGCTTCGAGGAGCAATGTGCACGAAGCAGAAAGCTGAAAGCACCAGCCTGAAGATGACGAATGGGACTTTGTTGAAACGTCGCCAAGACACTTCCAATTTTACGCGGGAGAAAACCTGAATAACCAAAGACCTACATATATATATATAGCATGAAGCCGAAAAGACCAGCCTGAAGATGACAAATGGGACTTCGTCGAAACGTTGCCAAGACACTTCCAATTTGATGTGGGAGAAAACCTGAATAACCAAAGACATATATATATCTTTTAAAATACTAAAAATGCGAATCCTGGGCATTATGCTAACAAATAAAAGAAAAAACAAACACCAGGATATAATAAGCCTGTTTAATATAAACAAGCCTGTGGTTAAGAAGACGGATGGATTGACAGCCGCCCTCCAAGTGCTTGCACACAATCGTTAAACTTGAGGATCGTAAAACAAACAGTGGAGTCAAAGACAGTTTGCCTGATGCGGAGCAACTCTGTGCGATATGGATTAACACAATCAACGGGCCGATGACTCGCTCAAGGAGCCGGGTGCAGAGGCAGGAGGCTATATGAGCTGCCTTCCCAATTTCCTGCTATTCTAACTCTGATGACGCCGGCAGTTTTTTGGCTGCACGAAAGCTTAGTGACTCTTCTTAACCACAGGCTTGTTTATATTAAACAGGCTGGTTGATTATATCCTGGTGTTCGGTATATATATATATATATATATATATATATATATATATATATATATATATATATGTATATATGCAGGTCTTGGTGTGTTTGGGTCTTTTCCCGTGTAAGATTGAGAGTATCTTGGCGATATAAAAATTTGGATTGCTAACAAAGAATTAAGGGAGAATGGAATAGCTATTTCGAGCTAATTAGCTCTCATCAGCCAAACATACCCTTCTGAGATTCAAACCTGGGCTGCTTGCACTTTAGGCAGCTGTGCTAACCTCTAGGCCACAGACTCTTTCTCACTTTGTCAGCTGTGTCAGGGAGGGATGAGACAGGGGAGGAGAATTACCTTGAATGTTTTTTTGATGCACCCTGTCGGCCCAAATATTGGAGAAAGAAATCTTTTGCCTGTATCAGATTGAGCTGATCTCATATATATATATGAGATCTCTGAGGTTTTGGGTGAACATCCTGGTTTCACCAACTTCACAGATACCCCACACCTTCTAAGAATTTCACCATTTAAAAAAAATAAAGAAAGAAAGAAATTATCCATGTCATGAATTGAGAATAGCAGGGAAATAAATCTAAAATGAATAGTTGGCATCAGTCTAGAAAGTATATTGTATAGATTTTATGTTCTGCTGCTTCAGTGTTGGCAGGTCTTCCATTATATATGAAATGTCCACCTCTTTGACTTAATCCTCCGGGAATTCATCCCATGAAACATTGCTTCCTTGTGTTCTTACCTATTATAAGAGAAGTACAGAGACCAAGATTTATGTCAGTTTAGTTTGCTATTGTTATATTTTTCCTCCCACTGGGAAGAAGTTTATTACATTGCTGGTATCCTTGCATCTCACATTACTTTTGTCATATATGTATTTTTTCCAAATTGGGAAATCCTTCTGAGCTGGAAATGTTAAATGTGCTCTTATCATCTAGAATGTCTTGAAAAGTTAATCATCTAGCATATGATGAAAGTTAATATTTGGCATTCCAATCTCACAGAAGTCTATTTATGTAGTGTCTGTCACAAGCAACTCCACAAAGCTTACAGATTCTTCTAAAACATAAGCACTACCTGTTGTAGACAGCATCCAGTGGCTCTTAGTCAAACAAAACATGTTAAAACTGCTAAAACAACAACAACTATAAAACAATATTAATAAGTCATTGTTTATAAGAGCAATTGGCATTAAAAATATCAAATGGCATGGCAGCTTTGAGAAAAGTATTTTCCCCGTGCTTCATGCCTAAACAGGATTCATCTGAATTGTGAAAATAGTCTTCTAATACTTCTGGGATTTTCCTTTAATTTCTATTGTGCTTTGTGAAGAAGTCCTTTGCACTGATATGCATTTCTACCTCAATATATATTTTGTTCCAATTTTGATATAATCTTGGTGAAGCAAAGTAAGAAGAAACTCAACTGTACAAGCATATTAGCATATTGTCTGTGATGAGTATATTGCAGATTCAAAGATTTTTTAAAAATGTTCCTCTATGCCATCGGCCCCAAGCCTTTTGGGCACCAGGGACTGGTTCTATGGAGAGAGGTTTTTCCATGGACTGGAGGGGACATGGTTTCATGTGCTGCCTGCATCCCAGGGATGGGATTTCTCTTGTATGCATGGCCCCAGTTGCTGGCATGTTGCTGGTCCATGGTTGGGGGTTGCCAGTGGTGGGATTCAGCCAGTTCGCACCAGTTCAGCAGAACCGGTAGCTAATTTTTTGTTGCCCAGGCCCAGAACGGACTTCCGGAAGCAGCATCCACACAGAGAACCGTTGTTCACATAGTTGAATCCCATCACTGGGGGATGCTCTATGATTTCACGTTAGACTTTCTTGTACTTTATATTTGTTAATGTATGGATATCCTATCAATGCATTAACAAACATAAAGTACAAGAAAGTCCAGTATGAAAGTACAGAGGATTATTTTTTTAAAAAAAGTCTCCTCTTGTCATGAAAAATGATATAATCTGATGCCTGTTCAATTATGTTGATAAAAATCAGTAAAAATAGTGATCCATTGAGAATGTGATCAAAATCCTCCTCTTGGTGTGTATTTGTAAAATCATTCTGCATTGACTATGTGATTTAACTGAATATGATAAATTGACGGCTATTATGAAAATGCAACATAACATGACTTCCATAAACACAGACAGGATCATATTGTATTATATTACATAATCAGGAAACCTATTCATAATGAAAGCAACACTTTCTCCATCATGTAAATGTGGCCATTAGCATTGTCACATAAACCAGATCCCAATGACAGCAAGGTAATAATATTTGATTAATGTCATCCCCAAATGGTTGAATTATCTAGGGAAGATGGCCTAGCTAATTACAGTCTATTAAACTAAGACCAACAACTAGTTTTTAATTCAAACCAATTATCAATTCAATTATTTTAGCATATTGATTGAAATCCATGCACAGTCCTTCGTGCCTTCACTCTAATTCTGAAACACAGCTGCTCTGGGAGGGAAAAGCGTGAAGAATACAGTTGTTTGAGATTATTTTTGAAAAGGAAAAAGGTAGAAATAAGGAGTACTGGTCTTACATTCATTTCTTCCCCTGTGCTTATTACTTCAGTTCTGGAGCCGTACATTAATATTGATGGGAAAATGAATAGAATAGAATAGAATAGAATAGAATAGAATAGAATAGAATAGAATAGAATAGAATAGAATAGAATAGAATAGAATAGGACTTGGAAGGACCTTGGAGATCTTCTAGTCCAATCCACTGCTCAGGCACGAAACTCTATACCATTTCAGATAAATGATTGTCCAGTCTCTTCTTAAAAACTTCCAATGTTGGAGCATCCACAACTTCTGTTGGCAATTCGTTTCACTTATTAATTGTTCTAACTGTCATGAAATTTCTGGGGGATGAAGAAATGTACAGATTGGTTCCAGATATGCTTGACTGTTGTGACTGGCATTCATACTGATTGATTTAATAAACTTATATGCTGCCCATTTCACTAGAGGTGACTTGAGGTGGCTTGCTCTTGAATTCCTCTGAGCTGTCTTGTCAGACTATAAGTATAGTCATGCTTTTATTTAGTAACTGCTTTGCTTAATGAGTTGTTGGTTCCAATTGTGGTCACTAAGTGAGGACTATCTGTAATTAATTAATCAGTGGAAACATTTATATACAACCATTTTGGAACCAAAGATATCTTACAGATATTTGAAAACAGCCCCTGGACAACTGAAATAAGTAGAACTAAAGCTGATTCATGGTATAAATAAAATGTTTCTGACAATTAAACCATCTTTGCCTGGCATTACATGTTTGACAAGTCTCTTTGAAAACTATATTTTGAGCTGACAGGCCATCAGTGAGAAGAAATACTCCTAAACAGCGGAATGCCTCAGGATAGAAGCAAACTCTTCTAAATCACTGAAATTACAGAACTTCAATGTTGAAGTGAGGTTATTTTTATTTTCAGCATTGTTTGCAGTCAGTATTTAATGTGTCCTCTTAAGAAGCTTTAAGCTTTCTGGTTGAAATATTTGATTATTTTTTTATTTAATTGAGTAAACCTCAAAGTTAACGTTAGATGTCGTAGTGGGGTTGGCTATTTGGAGTTGTTTATTTGCAGTCTCTGTGTTTGTTGTTTCCATGCGCCACATGTTTCTACAATTTAATGGAAGATAATATTCATTAGATAATTTGTCTGCAAGAGTACTCATTTCAGTACATAGCATTACATAAAGATTGATGTTGTTTTGCATATTATGGCTCATTGATAATCCATTCTACAGGTTAATAATGTTTAAACATGTTTGTGGTTTTTCCTACCACATATCATTCACTTATAAGAAAGTTGTTCTTATAATAATTCATATATATTGAAAATGATGCCCCTTGCCCATTTTGATAGGAGGGTGGTTTGAAATTCAACTACATCATCTCTCAGAATAAACACAGGATCATATGTGAATATTTACAAATGAACAACAACTAAGAAACTGATCCAATTCTCAGGAATTAACAAGTTTTTTTTAAAAAACCATTCAAAGTATGATTTAGAATGAACTTGTCTTTTAATTATTAAACTAGCCCTTTCAAATATAAACCAAGGAGATCATTTGAAATTTAAGGTTAAAATCCTCAGAATTATAGTTTCATTGTATTTCTTCAAATCACTCAACTTGTTGCAGATGTGCTGGATATAATTCCCATGTACAGTTAGGGCAGTAAGATGTTAATGGTATTATGGTCTCAGTACTTAGTTATCCCTGATGGATTTTTGTGATGCTGATCATCTGGTTGAAAACTTCTATCAAGTATATACCATGTTCAGCTTTTAGTAACAGTAGTGAGAACAATAGGCACTCCAAACAAATCTTATTGAATATAATCATCTCTTGTTCTGTTATTATTAAACAGTGAAAGAGACAACCCAGAAGTTGAAGTAAAATAAACTGCCTCAGTACTGACACATTGAATTAAGCCTTGGGATTTGTCTTGTAAGCAAAGTGAATACTTTCAGGATAGAATGCTTTCTAGATTTGAATCTTATTAATTAAGAGACTTTCTTCATTCCCTAAGTGGCAAATATTATTACAGAAGGAAACCTCTGTTCACTGTAATGACATTTCCTGTTTTCAAAGAAAAGTGTTCTCTCTAATATACTCATTTTGTGATATTTACTCTCAAGCCCAATTTGCATTTCTCTTACCCCAGTTTTAGAAAATAAATTCTATTTATACAACTGCTCCTGCATAAGTTTTTTTTTTGTTCAGAAGAGAATTACCATAGAAAGTAATGATTGAATAGATCAGTTTACAGAACTTTCTGGCACAGAAACAACATTGCATATTGATGCCTAACCTTGCCCCATCATAGAAGAATAAAGAAGAATAAAGTACAACCATTTGGGTAAGAGGTAAAGAAATGTAACAGGGTCCTACAATGCTAATCTTAAGAGTAGGTAGAATATTTCAAAGCTTGAGCTATTTAGATCCTAGGTTTACCTTAGAAATGGGCAGTCCATTGGTGCAGTTATTTTAATTCATAAGTATATATCTATGTATATATCTATGTTAATGCTATGCTGCGATTTGGTAAATTCATGATAGTCATTAGGCAATTCTTCACCAGTAATTGTGCAGATAGTATTGATGGCTTAATGGACAACTGAATTGTTGCAAATTATGCAGCATTACCATCACTATGATCACCAACCTGTAATAAGTTCATCTATTTTTATTCCTTTTTCTCAGTAATAAATGTAGCAAATGTGGTATTTTCTCTTTTTATCCATTCAGCATGCCTGTGATATTGCTTAGGCAGAGAATGATGATTTAGTCAACATCATACAGAAACAAAAAAGGGATTACAATCTGCATTTCTGCCATTATTCCAAACCCATTCAAGCTACTATGTCACATCAACTCCAGTTTCACTATGCTGTTTATTTTATAATCACAGATTATAAAAAGTATATTAAAAAAAAAGAATAGTACCTATGAAATAAAAGTTTCCAAATTATTACAAATATTTAATCATATTACTGTTGTGAACATACTCACTGTGAAGGTTGAATTGCTATTAGAGTAGGGTAGGAAATTTCAATTTTCCAGATGTTATTGAATTACAGCTCCTGGCAGCCCTAGCTGATAAGGGATATTGAAATTTGTAAATCAGTCATATATGAAGGTCAGCAGTTCCCAAATCAGTTTAGCCTAAATATTTTAGCAGAAAGAAGTGGCCTTCGTACATCAGGTTCTCTTTCAAAGTAACCTCTGCTATTTTTAGGATCCTGGTACAACTCTTTACCTCTTAATCAAATCAGTATACTTTATTCTTCTATGATGGGGCAAGGTTAGGCTTCAATATGCAATGTTGTTTCTGTGCCAGCATTATGATACCAGTGATGTTGTTCCACTACTCATTTTTACTATATGATATACAAGCATTAACTGACAACTTTTATCTATGACTATTAAAATATCTCATTTTCTTCTCCCCCCCTTCTCTTTCTCTCTCTCTGTAGTACTGATAGATTGATTATGTGACATCAGATCAGTTGACTCTTAGTGACAAAGTAGGCTTTCTCTGGGATGATCTATCTCTAACCTGATTCTTCAGTTCCTCCATTGGTGTTCCCTTTGCCATTGTAATTGAGTCCATCCACCTTGATGTTGGCCATTCTCTTCTTTTCTTTCTACCTTTCCCAGTATTATGGATTTCTGAAGAAAACGGCATTTTCTCAAAATGTGTCCAAAATATGAAAATTTAAGCATGGTCATATGTGTGTCATATGAGTACTCAAAAGATTGCTCTATGAGACATTTGTTTGGTTTCATAGCTATCCATGGTATTCTAAATAATCTTCTCCAACACCAACTTTAAAACACATCACTACTCTTCCTATTGTGCTTTTTCAAAATCCAATATTAGCATCCAAAGTTAGTATACCCACTGCAATGTGCAAACTAATATTTTTAAAATAGTAAATTTGTAATTCCAAAATGGATGCATTTGAATAATGGATAATAGACATCTGTAATTTTTCTTCTTAACAGATTTTTTTCACTTGTAGACAGCTGTGAAGAAATTATAATTATTTATAGTTTCTGAATGCATAATTTTCTGCCCAGGAACAGATTTCAGATTCAGCAGCCAACAGGTGTCATGTTCTGGTATGTGAGAATAATCCTGTTTTTGGCAAAAGCAAAATATTATTTTCCCTTTTTTGCTTGCTATAAGAATATATTTATTCTTTATTGAACAATCTCTACACACACACCAGAAGCTCAATTATTTTGACATTGGAATATCTTTGTCACTTTTTCAATCATTGGATTCCTTGGAAATACATAACATTATATGCTAGGGACAATATATAGTTCATGAATTTTACCAAGGGCTGCTGTAGGAAATCAGATTTATTTATTTTTAATAAATAAATAAAATTTGTTAGAAATCTAAACATTGATGTTTATTTTAACTGTTGAACAGATGAAATTAAGCTGCTTTTGTGCAAAGTGATAAAATCAACTAGAATTGCATTTAGACTCTGATTAAGCAAAATTGTTAATCAGCCACTTATATTTATGCATGATAGCTCTGTTCTCTTCTCTGGGGTTGCTTGTGAACTTAAATGAAGAGAAAATATGCTTAAGTGTTCTGCTGGGTCCTGTCAAGCTTTCACTTCTCTCAGGTCTTCCTAGATTAAGAAAAACGTTACCTGCGAAACGTAGCACTCTGTTAAGGGTTTTCAGATGTAAACATTGGGGTCTCACTCCCGATGCTCTGTGTCAATGACTGTAAATATGAATAAGCATGTTGCAGAATAATTATGTTGTCCCATTTTGCTTTGTTTCAAAAACTATCATAATTTTCCTTTGTTAAGAACTCTTTCAAGATTATTTAAAATATTATTTCAGACTTCTCAGATCTCTGGGTTGTGAACACTAAATGATATCATTTTTTAAAACAATGCTAGTTCAATACAGGTGGTTATGTAGAACTGGATGGGAACTGATGGAGGAGCCAAGAAAATTCATACATCTATGTCTTTGCAAACTGAGGCAGATGAGCTAATTTGGTTAGTCATGGACAATTGTGGACCTAAATGTTGACAGGGTCAGGACCACTATGAATAAATAAAATGATTGTAACTAGAACTGTGGTAAATATTCTCCATTTGATTATTCAGATTTTAAAAAGAGCTTTTCCAGGGCACTGAAAACTTGCTTTGCTTTTAGGCCATTTAAACATTCATCTATCTCTAGATCTGTCTGGTGCCATTATTTGCCCTGGCTGCTGATCAGTGTTGTCATGGTTCCTCAGTTATTCTGTTTTGGGATAGGTTTCCCATGGGCTACTTCCACACAGAGATCAAATGATGTCATTGCCTGTCACATTTCACAGCACAATGCAATTGGGGAGAAGTGAAAGTCCCCTGCCCCAAATATCCAAATATCAGAAAGTGAATAATAAATGACAGTTGTGATGTTTTTGTATGATGAACATAAGAAATTGTGAATCAGCATGTTTTCCTCAAATGTTTTTCCACCTCCGAACATATATACATAGTGCTCCCTTTCTGACTGTTTGTTTAGCGATCATTTGAAATACAACAGCACTGAAAAAGAAGATTTGCAACTAGTCTTCAAACTTGTGGCTGTTGCAACATTTTTACAGTCATGTGATCATAATTTGGGGGCTTGGCAACTGGTGTGCATTTATAACAAGCAAAGTCAGTGCAGAAGCCAGCATGAAGTCACAAGTTGGAGTCACATGATGTTGCACTTAATGACCACAGCTGATTTGTTTCATGATCACAGCCAGAACTGTAAATCAGATCTGATCATGTGGTGCTTCACTTTATGACTGCATGCATCATTTAGCGCTGGAGTTGCTGGTTCCAACTGCAATTGGTAAATGAAGACTATCTATATACTAATGTCCTAATTAGAAGTTTGGAATTTAGGAGATTGTAATAGGAAAACAAAGTTTTCCTACAAAGTTCTCTTGCCCAGATACGAACAGCCGCCTCAGGACATTTATCAATAAAACATGGACATAAGGCGTCCTTAGTACTCTCTGAGCTTGGTTGTTTCTTGCATCCAGTACTGATTATGTTACCTAATTTGGGTAATGAAACATCTGCAAGAAAACAACCAAGCTCAGAGAGCACCAAGGTCCCCTTATTTCAACCTTGAGCTACAGATATTCTCCTTTATTGGTAAAACATGGACATCTGCAGAAGGAATTTTTGTGGGAACATTAGTTTATATATTAATCTACATATGATTAAATATGCAGCAGTATCTAAGTTCTCCGATTATATTTCTTACATTTGACTGTATGGACATAGCTAAATAAAATAAATAAGCCCTATGTCGTCTTTTTTAAAATAATAATAATAATCCACCTTTACACTGTCCTCCTGCATGCAATACTCTGAAAGCGATGTTGAGATGATTAATAGACAAAAGCTTTTTTTATGGCACAATAAAAATTAAACGGGCCAAAAGTGTAAGGGCAAGTGTTTCTGCTTCATTCTTCAGTATATATCACTTGTCAACCCACAGAAACACAAACTTGAAGAGTTGCAGGTGGATAGTATTAAATTTCCTGAGGAGCATTTCAAAGAGCGTACATTTTAATTCATTCTTTTTTGTTCTCCAAAAGTTTCTTTAAAAAAAAAAATCTGATGGAGACCCCATAGGACTGTGATCTACATTTTTTAAAATCTTAGACCCTGAGGCTTATATTCCAAAATTTGAGATGCCACATAGGAATGAAATGCAGGAGATAAGATGAGATGTCATGCTTATGTTAGACTTTTGTCAGATTCTCTGAACTTTATTGAACAGTAAGTAATAGATTCATGAAGGAAATGGGCCTTGTGTGTAATTAACATGCCGAATGAAGCAGATGGATGTAGGAACATGTGCTTCCATCATGATGAAATGCAGCTTCTGAGGCCCTGGAGCCATATCAAGGATGTGGGCCCGCGGAGTTTCATCACTGTCGGCTTTAATCTGATCTACCAAATGAGCATGAGAGATGAATTGTCAGTCTTAAGAAAAAAGCAAAATACTACATTCAATTCCAGTTTTGCGAATAGCAATAGTTTAAACAGACCATTTGAAACAAGCTAATTAACTTTAGAAAATGAAAGGTGAAGAGATAAGCCAAATTTAGTATTATTAATAACACTGAACAAGAAAGAACTGTTTCTCTCTCTCTCTGTGTGTGAGATTCTTGATTGTATTTAGCTAATATTCTGCATTGCTGAATATTCAATCTGCTCAAATGAACTCCCAACTGAGCCCAATCCTTTTGTTATACTGTAATGCTTATGTGGAACAACCTTCTTATTCTTCCATTTTCAAATGAAGTGCAAACTAATGGCACAAAAAGGAATAAATCAACACATAACGGTAATACACGAAATTGGGCAGAAAATGACAAGCAATGAAAGTAACGGCCTTTAAAACAAAATGACCTTGAAAATGCGTTGATCTCTGAGAAACAGCTCAAGTCTTTTTTGCTTGTTCAAGATACCGCCCGAGGCAACAGTTTAAGGAAAAGATCGAAGTCCAGAATTCCTTTACTTGAAGTCTAAGGGCATTTCTTTCAAGAGCTTATGCTTTTGACATGGAAAGAGATGGGAGTCCTTGTGCATGATAAGCAAACTATACCTGGGAGAACAAGGCACACACGCACGCACACACACACAGAGACACACAAACACAGAGACACACAAATTAATGTGAATTGTTTGGAAGAAAGATCATAGAAGCAGTGGTTGCTTCATGAACGTTAACCAAATTAGATCACACTAATATCTACGTTATGAACATCCATGAAATGTTTTCTGCTGCTTTTACTTAGCACGGGACTTTTTTAAAAAAATACAATTAGGGTGATTAAAATATTTAAATAGGACCACCTCGCCACTCCCCAAAATGAACCCACTGTTTTTAACAAGGTTTATCAAATTGGCATCCGTGCATCAGGATGGCTCTTCATTGGAAGTGAAACATATGTATGGCAAATCTATAATTTCGTGAACAACTTATCATTTAATCATTTAGAGTTATTTGTAAAGAATGTATCTTGATTGTTCATCATTAATGGCTATTAATGCCTCTTGCTGAGAAGTTTTCTCCTGTTAGAAATGTTAGCTAGTAACACAGCTAATGTCTGCGGTCACGCAGCGGACAGAATTCTTGCTTCTTTTTTTAAACTTGGGTTGAACCTTGGCATTATCAAACAGGAGGATTAGAAAGAGTTGATCCTGAAGCCTTGCAAATCTGCTGGCAGCTTGGGTATACGCAGTACAAGGTCACAAGGACCTTTGACTAAATATAAGGAAGCTTCCCTCTCTCTTTTTGTTTATCTCTCTTTGTATGATATTATACTATGAAATGTTGTGTGGATACCAGCCGTATGTTTTATTGTTGCTAAATTTGGCTAAGGATACATTATTCCATCCTGAGTGGAATTCAAGTGTATGAGAAAAATTGTATCCGATCCCTGATTATGATTGTACATACTTGAAGAAAATCTCTTAATTGTCATCCATGCCAGAGGGGAAGAAGAAACTTGCTTAGTTTGCATTTTACACTACTAAGATATTAACTAATGTTCAATGCCCAAATGAACCCTAACAGTTCACTGAATATTTGTGATGTGGTGCTAAATCAAAAACTGTAAACAAGGTTGTCTATGTAGGAAAAAGAAAACACACTACAGAGAATTGCAAATAGAGAAATCTGTGGAAAATTGCAGTGACGAAGTGACTAAATGTAAGCAAAATACATAAAAATGCTTATAACGAGAGGGAGATAAATGTAGAACTGCAAGCTAATTTTCACTTGAGTTTCAAAAAGTTTTAAACATAGTAAATGACTTAGATAATACCATCTATTTGCAACATTCCTTCATTACATTCTGGTTAAGTTCTGATGGATGACTATCAGCAACTGATACATCTGGACTCTATCACTAGTGCTGAAGAAAATATATTAGAAATCACTTTTCATATGCCATAATATAATAAAGTCTTCTTCACTGATCACAAGAGTTTGAGCAATGGTAATACACAGGGAGCTACTTCACAATTGGAGAAATCCAGTTTCATAGAATTTGCTTGAATTTAAAGCTATCTTGTTTGGATGGCAAGTATGGATTAATACTATTAAATCTTTTTATAATATAACCTTTAAATTTAAGACTTATATTCATTTCTCCTGGTCTGACTGTCTAGTCTTTAAAACTAAACCAAGTCAAAATTTGTTAGCCACTGGATGGAAGACTGCTACCACTTTCAAGGGTTTAGGCTAAATCAGCAATTCAAAAAGATATTCTAAAAGAAAGCAGTAAAAAGCTACTGCAAATGTACACACATCTTCCATGCTGTAATTAAGAATTGAGCTTGAGCATCTTTGTATTTTAATTATAGTGTGTGTATGTGTGTATGCATGTATAATAGGGATATGTAAGGAATTTAATAGTTTTGTGTTATGTTTCAAAGTTGTCATCCACCCAAGGACTGAAATAGAAATTGAACTTGTGCATATTTGAATGATCTCAAACCTAGTGTTTCAAATTGATTTTAATCACCTCCTATTTCTCAAACATACAGATTGGTTGACTGGAACATCTGTTCATTTAACATGTCTTCTACTGCAAATTATGGCTTCATTAATTTAATTCAAAGGCATGTCAGAGTCAGAACCATGATGACCCTTTTTTTTCCCTAAGTCTAATCCACA
This sequence comes from Crotalus tigris, assembly GCF_016545835.1. Taxonomy (NCBI): domain Eukaryota; kingdom Metazoa; phylum Chordata; class Lepidosauria; order Squamata; family Viperidae; genus Crotalus; species Crotalus tigris. The sequence continues at coordinate 1,331,931 of NW_024100081.1, forward strand.
ACAGTGGGTCATGGTTCTTCACAAATTAAAGATACAGAAGTAAATGATTATTGTAGGCAGTAGAAAATTCTGTTCTTTATTTGATTTGAGCATTAAAATATTGTATATTGATCAGCATGAGGGGATTAATATAGTCAACCACCACATACATTTCATCTTTTGCAATGTTGAAACAGAAGGAAATTATAAAGTTGTGCTGTCACTATTGCTTTGAATGATGCCTAGTGATTTTTGCTAGCTAATTGGCAACTCATAGCATTTACATCAGTGTGTGCATGTTTTAATAGAGTATATGCTCTAGACAGTTGCTCATTCTGGAATATATGTGTTAATATGACAGGGATATATTTTAATACAATGGTTAGGATATCCGATTAAAACTGGGGATTCCTCACTCAACTATAAAACTATCTGGATGACTTTTGATTATTCATTATTTCTCATCTTAAGCTATTTATGGGGGAAAAAAGGTGGAGAGAATTGTGGAAACCTTTGAAGAAAAGACAGGTTGAATGGATGCAAGATAATATTTTGTTCATGGTCTCACAGATTAACCACAAATCTTTGATAGCAGTGTGTATGTGAAAATCAGTACCACTCTTTCTCCAAGATGACATTAGATGCCTTACACTCTAGCGATATTGGATAGCTTACACCACAACTTAATTCCAAAGTGACATTAGATACCTTACCCTGCAATTGAAACTTGTTGGTCTGCAGAATTGAAAACAAGAGTCAGTTATGGCTGGAAAGGTACAAGAAAATATGTCTATCTATTTTGGTGATGAGTAATCAGACAGCTTTAAATTGCCTCAGAGATGCCAATCATATGGAGGAATTGCCATGAAGAGAAGGGGCCTGAGCCATCCCTGAGAGCCTCCATTACCAATGCTCATTCAGTTACACGGATGATTTCCACCTCAAGGTCTGTGCACATAAAAGTTTATTTTCCACTGGGAAAGCAGATTGGATTCAGTCTTGTTTTAGTTTACTAACCGAAGGTATTTCTGTCAGCTCAAAGCAATCCCTGATCTGTTCTGCCCAGCTAGTCTCTATCAAGATCTGACTTAGACTGGAATGCCAGCCTTGTGTACAAGGAATCAAGGCAGAAGAAGCGATACATTTTGGGTTCAAGACAGGGAAGATGAGCAGACTAACATCCACAGATTTTTAAGAACATTCCCAATGGTCCTGTTAGACTTAAAATTGTTTTGTGGGACTGAGGTCTAGTTGATAATGCTTATAATAGGATGGCTGCTAATGAAAAGACATTTAATTGGATTGTTACTTGAAACCAATGCTGCCCAGGAGAGAATTTCGGTATGGTTCTTTATAATGTGATGGTACGTGAATGAGCAATGATCATGCAGCAGTTGCCTATAAAAAAAGGCTAAGGTAATTTAAATACTCACTATTAAGCCCCACTAAGCATTTTAATATAGGTAGTCATTCCCTAACTCCTACTTCAAAAATGTGGAGCCAAACTTTATTCTAAGTATTTCTTTCTCTATAATTCCACATCTTCTTGCTATTCAGCAAATAGCAAGGAAATAGAAATAACTTTTGAATATAGTCTACCACTTCATCTTTTTATATTTTTACTTTACATGCTTTAATATAGTATGATTTTTTTTAAATAAAATCAGATACTTAGGCAATAAGAGATGAGTAGAGCTGAGATAAAATGACTGGCCCAAGGGCAGGCAGCTGGCTTTATGCCCAAGTCTGGACTAGAAATCACAGTCTAGCCTCATGCTTTAACTACTACACATTTTATAGTAGTATATTGTAAATATAATATGCAAATATAAATGATTATATATAATTATAAATTACATAAATTATAATTCATTAAATTTGAATGCCACCTGACTCCCAAAGATTCTGGGCAACTCACAAGTAAAAACATTTTTAAAAAATACAATGAGAAAAAAATGAAATAATAGAAGATCGCAAAGGTGACAACAATTGGATAGGAATGACAAAGAAATGAACCCAGATAATCAAAATTTATATATAGCATGCTCAAATATAATTATATGTATAATATTCAAATATAAATGATGTTTATACACCACACACACACACACACACACACACACACACACACATGATTCCCAAATATATTAGCAAACATAGGAATTACATGTATGTTACATGATTCCAGCAATCAGCATTGCTTTATTTCCTAGCACATGCAAAGAAGGCTTTGGTCCAGAACGTCACTTAAAAGCAATTCCATGAAAATAAAGAAAGTTTTGGGATTCAGAAATACTAATAATGATTTAAAAATCTGGGCAACATGCAACCTCCTTTGATCTGACATTCCATGCAGTCCTGATCCTGCCATTATGGAGTTATGAGGATCAAGCAGAAATTACTTTGTAGAAAGGGCTCCTGGCTTTTATTTGAAAATGACAGTGATAAACTAATATGGTAGCTGTCTTGTCAACTCTGGCCTTATATGAGTTAAAGCAGGAGAAAAACGAAAATAATAAATAGTAAAGCAAAAAGGTGAAAATAACACCAAGGAATTCTGATTGGCTAGCTTCGCATTTTCTCAGGCTGTGGTCATGTGACACAAAGTAGCCAGTTACCTATATTATATAAATCCACTCAGAATAGGCATACCTATTTTTCTATCACCCTCACCACATCTAACATTGTCCTTCCTATTCTGATGGCTCTTCTTCTGAATATTTTTTTTCCCGGAGTTTATATAGTCCAATCTGATGGTTTAGATTTTTCAACCTAAAGTCATCCCCACCAAACTTTACTGTACAGAATAATCCAGTTAATTTATTGATTCTTCTGTAAAGCAGGCAATAAAGTTTTCAGTGCTGACACTCATTAAGCTTAATTCTGCCTCAGAAGAAGTAACTTGTTCTCATGGGACTTTTGAAGATGAAATATTGCTTCTGGGATTGCTTAATAAAATATTTTGTTCTCAGAGGGACTTAGAATAGATGAGTTGTCCAAGTATCTACCTCACAGAAATGCTTTGGGGAAATTTTCCAGATTTTTTTTTTCCTCAGCAAGCCCTGACTAAATTTGATCCATTTTTGTACTTGATTTTTCTTTCTTGCCACACCAAATTTGATTCAAATATTTTCAGAGAGTTAATCTGCAGATGGACAGGCCATGCCCTTAGAGATTACATACTTTCTTTCCAACATTTCTGTGGATTGGAAAGACTAAAAAACAGTATAAGATTCTTAAAATATCGAAGAATATGCTGATATTTTTAACCCTGCGCTAAGACAATGCATTGGGTTTTAAATGCTAGACAGAAATAAATCTTGTAACCAGAGCAACGTTATGAAGCACAATGTAGTATTTCTGTGCAATACCTCACATGTGATTTTGAAAAGGAGCTTCAGAGTGTCCAGAAGTGCAAACACCGTACTATGGGAAAGAAAACTTAATTCTAACTCCTACTGTGGGAAGGAGCTCCTTCCTTTTTTTACAGCAAGGTTTATTTCAGTTCATTTGTCTTCTCAAGACCACAAGCCCAACAGTCAGTCTCCAAAATAATTTATTTTTAAGGATGTGTGGAATCTGGTCTATCACACAAAGGAGACAATAACAATGCTCCCAAGAAGAAAGACCCCCTCCCATTGCCAAACAGAGGCCATATCTACTTGACAGAAACAAAAAGACTCAAATTGCAAAAAAGATTATTGGTTACAAGACAGGCAACAAACAACTCTGTACTTAGATATGGATAAAGTCATAGTAAGATAAAGTGTTCAATATATATTTGAGAAATATGCACTAAGCAATTTTTTATCTCTACTATGCTATGTCCTAGGCTGTACCAAGTGCAGAGATTTCACTATTTTCCTAAAGTACCCCTTTTCAAGAATTTAAAGCATCTGCACAGCTTCTTTTGGAGGCTAAACTGAAGACATTGCTTGGCCTTGTAAATATTTATTTTAAAGTATTTGTAAACTGCCCAGAGTCACTGAGGTAAATGAGTGTTAGAGGAATTTGATAAGTAAATAAATAAAATCAGAAATCTAATCAGGCAGAAAAAAAAATCTAAGCTTTGCTTAGCCTTATTAATTACTCCATTGCATACTGTGAATTTCCTCAATGATTGCTTCTTCCCAGTGCTCCTCTGATATCTACTAAAAATTAAATCAACACTAGGAAAAGATCTCCCTCCTTATTTTTTTTTTATAATGTCTTGTGATTTCTATCTGTCTCTTTTCTGTCTGTGGATAGCTTTTAAACTGTTCATTTATATAATCATATTTCAATGTACTCTGTTAGATCTGGTTTTTACTATGACATCAGCATTTGAAAGTCATTCTCATAATCCCTTGAAACATGGGACATAGATCCCTTAAGTCAAAATGAATCAATGATATCTTTGAGCTAATGCAGACTTTAAAACTAAGACTTTATTTTTCAGAATGGAGCAAAATAGGGAATTTGATCTCAACAGATGGCAGCACTGCCTAATCTTGTCTTCAGAATTAAGTGGGGTCATGCATGGTGAATGTATGGATAGAAATCAGGTTAGATCGTTTTTTAAAAAAACTCCAATAAAGTCCAGTGGTTTGTGTCTTCTGTGTCCAGGATGTCACAAACGCTAATCTCAACTTGAAAGTATCTTTATTTTTAGGCAAAAAATAAAAAGCACAATCAATAAAATTTCCATTTTTTAAAAAAAGAAATACTAAGCCATACAAGAGCACTGTCCTCTTTGCATCTTATTCCATTCCATAAACTTGCATGGAACAATGGAGAGAGTGAAAGTATTAGACAACAATAATCAAGAAGACTTTTCAGTTAACATAAATGATGAAAAATATGGTCCAAATCTAGTCCAAAAGTCAAAAGTACACTACTACCGTGTTTCTCTGAAAATAAGACCTACCCCCAAAATGAGCCCTAGCCTGATTTTTTGAGGTGGGCTTAATATAAGCCCCAATCAAAAATAAGTCCAGGGGGATGGGTGTGGCCAGCACAAAAGGGGGAAAGTGCATGGGGGCCGATGGCATCCGGCAGCAGCTGCAGCCCGTTGTCCCCTTGGAACAGCACAGATACGCCCGAGAGCAGAGGTAGAGGTGAGGAGGAGGCTGGTGATCTGGATGTGCTGTGTGGCTGCCTGGCTCATGGGAGGCTTGCAGGAGGCTTATGCGGTGGCACCGGTAGCAGGCAGAGGCAAAGGCACAAGGGGGAAGCAGATGATCCCAGCGCAGCCATAGACAACCCAAGAGATGGTGGGACAGAGTGGGCAATGTGTCGGGATTGTTCCTCTGCCTCCACCTGCTGCTGGTGCTGCCATGCAAGCCTCCCCCGCCTGGCTCCGCCACATACTTTTTGCCCAAAGGGAGACTGGAAGCTTCAAATTGAGCACTTTGAAATGAAGTGATTAGCAAAAAGAGTTTTTGGGCGCCTAAGCGGCACTTGGAAATGGAGCAAATCACAAATTGCTCCATTTCAAAGCATCCCATTTACAAGTAGATTAAGTTTCCAGTCTCCATCATTTCTCCGTCTGGGTGAAAAGTGTTTCTGCCCTGGGAAGCCCTGTAAGTCGTTGTGGCCGTGGGCAAGCAGAGAGTGGGAGGGAATGGGTTGGACAAAACTTGTGATGGAGGTGGAAGTTGAGAAATATGAATAGCAAAGCAAGAGTTCTGGGGCTGCCTGGAATGTGAGCTTTTTCAAACAAAGCATTTGCAGCAATTATCTCAAAGGTGCTTTCACCAAAAAGCACTGAACTATTTTTTTCCCCTTAACATTTTGCTTCTCATCCAAGAAGCTTCTTTAGTTCTAACTGACTGGTGGGGAATGAAAGGATTTATATTCTTTGCAGTCATCTGGTTGTTAGCACTCTGAGGGTCGGTGATTATCTCTGTGAGAGTCATTGAGGCCACTTGGGGGTTTTATCTCTATTCTCAGAATCACTTGGATCACAGTGTAACCCAGTGTGGAACTATCGTGGGACTCAAGAAGGACAAAAAACCAAGAAAGTCCAGTTGCTTTTCGGAAGAAGCAGCTTTGGGATAATTGCTGCAAGTGTTTTGCAAGTCGCAACTGGCAGCTAGATTGACAGCATCAGTATCCTTTTTTCAATAAATTCAATTTTTGTTTCAATTGTTATTCTTTTTATAGGATAAATTTATGCCTCCATGAAAAATAAATATAAGCTCAGAAATAAAGAACCATAATTTATTAATATAAAATTGTCAACCTAAATCCAACTTGGTTTTTAATGATTTGTTGCTAAGAAAAAAAAGTAATGTTAAATGCTCTATTCTCCAGAATATTTTCTATAAGTACCGGGAGTAGAAAGGTAACCAGATAGATAGTCAGATAGACACATGCATATATACACATCCATAGTAAGAGATTTTTTTTTCCCCTTTGAGAAATGTGGGCAGACTTCTCCAGAACTCCATCTGCTAATGGAAGTATCTCATCATTTCTTAATGGTATCATTCATGCAGGTCATTCCAGAGACATAACACATGTGGTCTCTGATTCTCAGAAATAAAGATTTGTACTATATAGCACTCTGCGTCCACAGAGGACTATACATAACACCAGAATGCGTATTTTTATTTCTGTAAGATCTTAGTAATATCTATCAATATTTTATCATTTAACAAAGCTGAAATATCAAAAATCTTTCCTTGATGTCACAGAATAAATGAAGCATAATATTTCAGATTCTCTGAGATTCTTGAATATTTTGTTGCACTGATACATTTCTTCACATACATTATTTTCTGAAGACATTTTGTTAGCACTGGAAATTATGGAAGTGCTATAGTTTATGTTTTAGGCAAAGATATAGGAGCTTTTCTCTGAAAATGCTATGACCAACAGATAGATGAATTAATACAGCAGAACTGGGGGATCTGTGATCATCCAGATGTCTTTAGATTAAAGTTCCCATCTACCTCAGCCGACAGGGTGAATGAAGATGGGAGTGATAGTTTGATGATTTTAATCTTTATAGAAGCTCTCTTAGATCAAACAAAGGTTTATACACTTTTCCTATGTTAAAACCAATATTGCCTGCAATACTGTAGTAAAAAATTATGCCATCATTGAAAATGATTGTTCAGAATAGGAAGCCAAGAGGACTAAAGTTTTTCCATTATTTTATGGCCATTGTTTTAAGCTTTCTAGCCTCAATTTTTAATTCTCAGAACAACTCCTAATCATGCTGTTGATTATGCTTGGCACAACTTTTCACATATCAATAACAAGGTAAGGGGAAAAATAGTGTGATCATCTACAAAGCTTAACACATTCATTTTATAGCTTATATCTGTAAAGTCCCTGTCTTTAAAGATTAAAGACAGCCAGTGAGGTAAGGAGTAGTGAGATCCTGGTTCTAGTCTAGGTTGTAAGGAAAAATTGTAGGAGAAAAAAATTGGTATGCCCCCTAGAGCTCTGATAGAAAAGGGAACCTTCTTAGAAACATAGAATAATAGGGTTTGAAGGGACCTTGAGGTCTTCTAGTCCAATCCCTATTCAAGTCAGGAACCTTATACCTTCTTATATATAAGTTTATACAACTTCTTATGTAACTCCTGCATATAGTATCCCTCATTTTCCTTGCCACCCCATACTTTCAGGAATGAGCTCAAGAGGTAGTAGCACAACTTTGAAATATATACCATAGTCCTGTTGCTTCCTCAGCTTTCAGTCCCAATATGTTTGTGATTAATGCTTATAGCAACACATTTTCGTCTGTAATGATCATCTTTGATACCTCTTCTTCATAATTCCAAACAAAGTTATTTGCTTCTATCTGTCAGCATGTCTGTGGCTAAAGTTTTCAAATCTTACATTTAAAGGGGATGCTACATAAAAAGAAAAATGTCTTGTTTTGCAAAGCTCCATTTAGAAAGTTTCAGCCAAGGAATGGGGTAGAAATGAAATTAATAAAGGTCACAATAATCAATATTATGGAATTTCTACACAATCACATTGGAAAACTGGCCTGACCAAACTAAAGAAATTTTAAATGTTCTTTGGCGTTTGTATTCAATGCTTATATCTTGCTTATTCTTACTTTTTGTGAGTGCCTTCTTCTATCCATCCTCTCATTTTTGGTTAGAGTAGAGTTTATTATTTCATCCAGATCAATAAACTATTTTTATACGTGTGCTGCAAACTAGTGCAAGGTTTTCAAAACAATAACTCAGGAAAATATAACAGGAAAATCTTTATTCTTTTCTCTCCAAAATCCTCTCTATCCATTCAGTACACACATCTGTGCCCTAAGTGTCAAATTAGACCATGAATAACAAATAAGGTATTTTATCATACTTGGATTAATCATTTATACAGCACTTCAAACATGTAAACTATTTTTTAATATTTATTTCATTCCTTCCTGTAAAATGTCACCTTGCCTTTCTGTCAATATACCATTATCAACATAGTAGCTAGTTTGACCTTAAAAACGTTGAAAATGTTAGTGATTTTAATGTTGTAAAATAAATTTGAATAATGCACTACTCACAGTTATTAAATTTTCGGTCCAATGAAAGTTAGAGACAGAGTGGAAGAGACACTTTTAATGATGATGAAAATCTAGATGGTATAAATATGATACAAAAAATTAGTACTGTTTTATATATTCCCAAAGTACTGAACATAATCCAGCCTGATTTCAGTAATTTAAAATACTACTGATTTGAACATAAAGTTAAAAACCCTATTTTGTTTGTTGCATTTCCTTCAGGAGTTCAAGATGGCATATAAAGCACTCTCCCTATGCTGTCATTATATTCACCTTGTTAAGTAGATTAGGATAAAAAAGAAAGAAAAAGAAAAAGAGACTGAAGTACATAATCTACCATATAAATTACACAGCTGAATAGAAATTTAAATTTAGATCTCCCAGTCACAGTGCAGCATTCTAACTTTTACACTGCATTGATGCTTTCTATGACTTATATTGAAAACTGTTGGAACAGAAGGATTTGCTTCTTCTTTTTTATCTGTCTCTTCCTCTTTTCCACCGTGCACCCCCTGAACATCTTCATAGTAGATCAGATTCTTTCAAACAGTACAGATTGCAATGATATACAGAATGGGAAGCTCTGATACAAAGGAAAGGTTGCTATAGGGTGAGAGTTGGTGACTTTGGCTATAAACTAAAGGCATCAATGACCTTTTGTTGAACAACACTATGACTACTGCCTTCGTTAATTTTCTTTGTGGTATGTTCAGAAACTACACTATTTTATTTTTTTATTTATTTACATTTTTCAGTATTATGTTTTGAAATGCTGATGGTAGAATAAATGAATCAATAGCTAGTTAATTCAAGCTCACATAATTATATTTTCACGTGATGTTATGGCTTAATTCCTTTGGCCATTGTTTACCAAGGAAATCATCAAGAACTCAGTATATGGTGTATTCTATTATGCCTACAACTCAGTTGAGCAGAATATTACGTGTTGCAATAGTTATTTTAGTTACTGTTGCTTAAGACTTCTGACCTACAAAATCTTACTTTGTAAAGCCCCCAATAGCTAACAAAATAGTGTACGATTGCATACTGCATATACCACATATACATATATGCTATATATACACAGCTCAACAGAACAGCAACAAGTAATGCATAAATGCAATAGATCTATCAAAATACATAACAAAAGGGAACAAGTTCCATTTCATGTCTATGGAGCTTCTCAGTCATCCAGGTCATGGTTGTCCCAAAGGTGCCTTTTCACAAGGCAACTGGACTTCCTTTTTTCTCTTGAAGATGTTTTGCTTCTTGTCCAAGAAGCTCTGAGCTGAAGAAGGTTCTTGGATAAGAAGCAATTGTCTTCATAGAGAAAAAAGAAAGTCCAGTTGCCTCATGAAAAAGCACCTTTGGGACAAGTTCCATTTCAGTCTCCATTTATGTTCAGTAACGTCAGTTTAGAATTGTGCTAGCGAAGCCTAGGATGCAATGTTGTTAACCGATTAATGTAGATTGATAAACTACTTTTCTCATGAAATTAGATAAAATAAGATAACCTTTATTGTCATTTTTTTACTGTGGGCACAATGGCACACATCAAAAATGAAATTTAGTTGCCACTCTCAAAGGGAAACACATACATGACACACACCTAAACATACTATGTACAACATATGTATAGAGCCACACCCCTACATATACATAACAAATAAATATTAAATACTGTCCATCTTGAATATATAACGGAAGGAGGAAGCTTGAGAGTTCACAAGATTAATGCTGTATGGAATGAAACTATGGCTGAATCTGGATGTTCTGCTTCGGATACCAAAAAGTCTCCTCCCAGAAGGTAACAAGGAAAACAGGGCGTGAAGAGGATGTGTAGTGTCCCAGTTAATCTTACAGACCCTGCTCAAGCAACGCTTCTGTGCTATGTCCTGGATGGGAGGGAGAGAGCTGCCAATGATCTTTTCGGCCATCCTCACCATTCTCTGCACCACCTTCCTGTCTGAAGCAGTGATGCTTCCAAACCAGACTGTGATGCTGTATGACAGGATGCTCTAAATCATCCCCCTGTAGAAAGTGGTCAGGACAGGGGAAGGAAGATGTGCTTTTCTCATGCAATGCAGAAAATGCAGGCGCTGCTGTGCCCACTTCACCAGTTTCTCACTGTTGAGTGACCAAGCCAGCCTACTCGTTAGCTGCACACCCAGGAATTTGATGCTGGTAATCATCTCCACAGGTGAATCATTAATGCACAGAGAAGTGTGGCTGTGCCTGCCTTTTCTGAAATTCAATATTCATAATGAACCTTGATGAACCTATTGCGGTTACATCACAAAAACAGGTAATACTCTTCCCCAAAGTCATTTCATTTTTAGTATGAACATAGGCAGATTAATGGAACAAATAAGGGCAAAGTAATGGTTAAGGCACCAAGTTCTATTTATACCTTAGGTATCAAGCTGTGTGGGTGATCTTGGGTCAGTCACTCTAAGCCCTAGGAAGAAAGCAGCAATAGAAAACCACTTCCAAAATCTAGCCAAGAAAATATCATGAATATGTCCGGGCAGTTACCAGCAGTCAACACTGACTCACAGAAGTAAATAAATGAATTATAAAATAAAATACATGTCTTGCAGTAATATTTCCTGTCTTTATTATTTCCTTATTAAGGGAAAAGTTATTTGTTACTTTAAGTGATCATATAAGTTAAAGCCGCTCCTAAAATATGACTTTTGAGCAAATGTAAAGAGTGTTGTGGAGTGAGCTAATGGCTTGAATAATAAATAAATAATGGGCTTACCGCATGCCAAAACCTGATAATGTGCAATAGGATATGCTATTTTAATGTTATATTATAGGCTTCTAAAAAGTTAATGGTGCACTTGCAGCTGCCAAAGACATATTAAACAGCCTCAAAGAACCTTTGAGAATTTTGAGAATCTCACTTAAAAAGAAGAGAGAGAATAAGCGTCTAAAGAAATATTTCTAACACTTGTATTTGCAGAGAAAGATGAAAAAGAAGACCGGAAAATTAAAATGTATTTATTATCTTTTTTTAAAAAAAATCATCATAATCATTTGTTTCTTGTGCATATTTGAGATTCATACAAAAAAGGAGATCATTCCATCTGGACACAGTAATTTCTTTTTTTTTTTTTAACTAATCTCTGGGAAGTACTAGAGTTTTCAATAATGATCCTTGGGATAAAGATGGGATGCAACTCTTGTTGTTTTTCTTAGTGTTTGTCCTGCATAGTTGCAAGATTCATTTGTTTTTGCATTGCGCTTACAGCAAAGCTATCAATATACACAGCAACATGGGCTTTTGTTTATCAACTGGCTTGTTGCAGAACCTGGTTAGGGTTGAGAGGCAGTAACTGTCTCAAGGTCTCCCAACAGGCTTCTGTGTCCATGGTAGGATTAGAACTTGGTCTTTTAGTCTAGTAACTTAACCACTACATCACTCTGGGTCTGTGACAACATTACCATGGAGCCCTTTATTACAGACATCAACAGCAGTCTATCAATAATAAGCAACACAGAACAATCTTCCCCAAACTGATGCTAGATTGCAAAGCTCAGACTTCTCAGCAAAGCCCAACAATCTAGAAAACTTACTTGGAAAGACACCCATCGTTTTTCTTATAATGACCTATAATCTATCTTTTTTCATGCAAATTATATTATCAATGCATGGGCAGATCAGGAAGAGATGGAACGTTTAGCTGCTTCATAGTTTTATTCACAAAGGCAAACTGATGTTAAGCTTGGGTGCCTATGGATAGCTAACATTCATAGATTTACTTTTCTCATCTAAGCATTATCCTAGCATGAAATATCCATATTTAAGCCAATGACCTGAGAAATGCCTTGTAGTACAGCCTGATTCACTTCTCTCTCCTTCTATGCCACTTAATCATTCTTAATGTTATTTATGTGTCCTATCTCTCTTGAGAGACAATATATTAATTAATGGTGTATCTTATTAATTCATGTTGTTTCCCCATCCTAATATTCTCCAAATGAACCTGATGCTGTGGATCAGGTTGCTGGATGGCTGCTTTTTATTTCAATAAAAAGACACACATGACAAGTGGTGCATTCCAGGTGATTATGCCTTCGGGATTGTTAGGGAACACAAGGTCAAAAGGCTGAGTGATTTTAACTACCTGAGAAGAGCACTATAATCCTTCTCAAAATAGGTTGTCTGGAGTGTGTTATGACTGCTACGTGGAGCCATAATAGTGCATTAATGTTGGATGTGTGTATGAGGTAAGACACAGTTTTAGGTACTTGCTTAGTCTTAATGGAACCTCAAAACCAAAATATTTACAAGCTGAAGTAGCAAGAGAAAGAGAATATTAAGCATGCTAATGTAATTGTATTCATTTATATCCCACCTTTATTCTCTTTTGTATAAATAATTTAAGGTGGCAAACATATACATGCCATTTCTCCTATTTTCCTCACAACAACAAATGTGTGAGATGAGTTGGGTTGAGAGAGTAAGGATGAAGTTCCATAGCCGTTTGTGTCAAGGAGATACTTGTAGAATGTCAACCCAAACAAATACCTAATCTTACCATAACAGCATAACTGAAGAGGTAAATTTATTTGGTCCTTAAGAATTTGTCTACAATTTCAGTACCGTACTTTGAATTAAGTTCAGAACTAATTTAATATTACACAAACTATTTTAAAAAATCAAGAACATAATTAAAATGTTACATTTTTTTATCTTGGACCCCTTTCATGGTAGCATGGCACAAGAATTTTAATTTTTTGTCATTGTCATTTATTTGGTTTTCTTAATTCCTGAAATATCAGCTACAATATGTTTACTTCTAGAGGACTAACTATATTATTCTGAAAAAGTCACTAAACTCATGTAGTATACAATACTGTGGGTGCAAAAGAAAGAGTGGAAACAGCCTGTAGTTTAGGGCTACTTGTTCTGAATCTACTAAGATACTGTGGAATACTTCTGGACATATACTAAGAGGGCTACAGAATCCTAGCAAAACTTAGAATTCAAAATAAAAAGGAATGACTTGTTTGCACGGAAGAATGCAGCAGTTTAAAATTCCAACTTAAAAATACCAGCAAGAACAAGGAACATGGAATTGAATATATTGTTCCATATCCTCATTGATTTTTCTCCTCTATTTCTTTGTGAGGTAATATATGAGGTAATGTGACTAGGTAGAATGTCAGGGAGTTATAAAATAGCACATTTTACTTTAACATTTATACCAAGAATCAAATTAGCTATTATATAACTTAATAGGGTTGTAAACAGATTCTTTTAATGTTACATCTTAAGGCAGCTTCTTTAAAGTATTCTCTTAGCTTACAGCAAGATGACTTCTATTAACTTGTATTTTATGAAGTGTCTCTAGCTGCTAAATCCTTGCCTTCCCTTGTAACAAATATAGGTCCCTAACTTGCCATTCTGGAGGACCTCCTTGACCTAAGATTTAAAGTTCAGACCAAATTCTTCTACTTACATCTTCCAAACACCTCTCCTTCAGCCTTCCACAATTCAATTGTGAAACTGAAACTGGGAGGAAGTTCTTTAACTACCATTATTTGAGTGACAATCCTGATACTAAATCTTCCCATGCAATGATTTGCTTCTAAATGCTGTCTGTTTTCTTGACTTTTGCACCCAACATATAATATATCCCAGTGAAGGATAACTGAATGGAATGAATGTCTATATGAAAATGCCTCAGTGTTTGCTCCTGAAAGTTTGCCTGATTGAATATTTGGACAAAAATTACTGTAAAATTGAGAAACTGCTGGATTCAGAAGAACTACTTTTCCCCCTAAAATTGAAATATGTCATTGGAGTTTTGGCTAGCACATTCGGGACTCCTTTCTCCATCCTAAAGCCATTGCAATTAGTCAGGAACACAGATGGTATGAAGTAGTCTGTTGAATTTATCCACATGCTGGTATGTCACCAGCCAACTGAGATCATGTAGTGCAGGGGTGTAAAACTGCCAGCCCATGAGCCGGATGCGTCTTGCCAAAACTTCACCCACCCCATTGCCGGAAATGGAAAAAAAGTCACGATACGTTGCGACACGTCATGTGATCTTGCAAGTTTGACACCCCCGATGTAGTGAATGTGATAATATCATTAGCTCTATGCAGGTACTTGTCTTTCTGCTTCTGATCTGGGGAAATGATAACATGGTGTTTATGATGTACACATGATGATTCCACACCTCCATATCTCAAATCAATGTCAAATACAGAGATATGAAGTTGAGCTTTATATGTTTTTCCTTATATATAAAAGGAACTCTAGCCATAATTAGAGGTCTCAGAACAGGGTGATGCTTCTCTTATTAATTCTGATTCTTTCTCCCACTATTACTACCTATACTTAGTCTAAGTGTTTCTCAGATAGGTTGCTGAAACACAACCATGCACCATGAGATAAACTCTATTGTGTTTTAATAAAAAGATCCACAACTTAATAAATTAGCAAACTAATATGGAGAAAAGAAAAGAAAACAACTCTTTAGAAAGAGTCTGCTTGCTGTTTCTGTGTTCTTCTTGGCCCCTTTGTCCCAGTGATGTGTAAATTTTATTTATTTTTAATCAGTTGTGAGTAGATTATTCAGTGATTTAATACACCTGGGATTAAAGGTACATCTCTTTATATCCCTGCATGAATCAAAATTCACATCTCAAAACATTATTTTTTTTTGATGGAAGAATGAAATTTGTCATGATATATTAGTAATAGTAGTAAAGTTGGAAGGGACCTTGGAGGTCATCTAGTCCAACCCCCTGCTCAGGCAGGAAACCCTACACCATTTCGGACAAATGGCTGTCCAGTCTCTTCTTAAAAACTTCCAGTGTTGGAGCATTCGCCGCTTCTGGAGGCAGGTTGTTCCACTGGTTAATTGTTCTAACCGTCAGGAAGTTTCTCCTTAGTTCTAGGTTTCTTCTCTCTTTGGTTAGTTGCTTCTTGTCCTGCCTTCAGGCGCTTTGGAAAATAGCTTGACTCCCTCTTCTTTGTGGCAGCCCCTGAGATATTGGAATACTGCTATCATGTCCCCCCTCGTCCTTCTCTTCGTTAAAACTAGACATACCCAATTCCAGCAACCGTTCCTTATATGTTTTAGCTTCCAGTCCCCTAATCATCTTTGTTGCTCTTCTCTGTACTCTTTCTAGAGTCTCAACATCTTTTTTACATCGTGGTGACCAAAACTTGATGCAGTATTCCAAGTGTGGCCTTACCAAGGCATTGTAAAGTGGTATTAACACTTCACGTGATCTTGATTCTATCCCTCTGTTAATGCAGCCTAGCACTGTGTTGGCCTTTTTGGCAGCTGCCGCACACTGCTGGCTCATATTTAGGTGATTGTCTACTAGGACTCCAAGGACCCTCTCACAGTTACTACTATTGAGCATGGTGCCACCTATGCTGTACTTGTGCATTTGGTTTTTCTTGCCTAAATGTAGAACCTTGCTTTTTTCATCATTGAATTTCATTTTGTTAGTTAGTGCCCAGTGTTCAAGTCTGTCCAGATCCTTCTGTATCTGAAGCCTGTCTTCTGGAGTGTTGGCTATTCCTGCCAGCTTGGTGTCATCTGCAAATTTGATGAGTTCCCCATCTATCCCTTCATCCAAATCGTTGATGAAGATGTTGAAGAGTACTGGGCCCAGAACAGAGCCCTGTGGCACCCCACTACACACTTCCCTCCATATAGATGCAGTTCCATTGAGGACCACTCGCTGAGTACAGCCGGTCAGCCATCTACGGATCCATCTAGTGGTGGTTCTGCCTACCCCACATTTTTCTATCTTGTCAAGTAGTAGGTTGTGATCTACTTTATCAAATGCCTTACTGAAGTCCAAGTAAATTATGTCCTAATTTTGTCGCTTGGTCAAAGAATGCAATAAGATTTCTCTGGCATGATCTATTTTTGACAAACCCATGTTGGCTTTTAGTTATGACTTTGTTTGCCTCTAGGTGTTCATTGATTCGTTGTTTGATTATCTTTTCCAGGATCTTCCCAGGTATTGAGGTCAGGCTGATAGGTCTGTAATTTCCTGGATCCATTTTTTTTCCTTTTTTGAGGATGGGACCTACATCAGCTCTTTTCCAGTCCTCTGGTAGTTCCCCTGTGTTCCAGGATCTTTGAAAAATATAGTTCAGTGGCTCCGATATCACATCTGCCAGTTCCTTGAGAACTCTGGGTGTAATCCATCTGGTCCTGGCGATTTGAACTCATCTAGGCTGGACAGGTGCTCACTTACCATTTTCTTGCCTATCTTAACTTGTGTTTCTATTTTGTTTTTTATGGCACTATTTTTGATAGGTTGGTCTGTTTTTTCCCTTTGTGTAAAGACAGATGCAAAAACCGAGTTAAATAGTTCTGCTTTCTCCCTGTTGCTTGTCACCTTCTTGCCACTTCCACCCACTAATGGACCAATCATTTCCTTCACTTTTTTCTTGTTTTTTACATGTTGAAAGAAGCTTTTTTTGTTATTTTTGACTTTGGTTTCTTCACTTCATCTTTGCAGGCTCAGGCTATTTGCTGATATTCTGACTTAGTTATGTTCCCCTCTTTCCACTTTCTATACTTGTCCTTTTTATCTTTCAATTTGTCAGAGAGTTCTTTATGCAGCCATGCTGGTTTCTTTTGAGAGCTGTTGTTTTTCCTCTTTGTTGGTATTGTGCTAGACTGTACTTTTATTATCTCATTTTTCAAAATTTCCCAAGCTTCTTGAGTTGTTTTCCCCTTGAGGATTCTCATCCATGGAATCCTTCCCAAGCTCTCTCTAAGTTTATTGAAATTAGCTCTCTTGAAGTCCAAGACTCTAGTTTGACTGTGTTCTATTGCTTGTGCTTCTATAATGTTGAATTCTAATATTGCATGATCACTTCCTCCCAGGGTTCCTATGGCTTCAACACCTTCTATCATTTCATCTCTGTCAGTGAGAATTAGATCCAAAATGGCTAATCCCCTAGTTCCCTTCTCTACCTTTTGGGAGACAAAGTTGTCTACTAGGTTTGCCAGGAACCTGATTGATATTAACCTGATTTATTAGATAGCAAATACCAAAATATGTCTAAACTAAACTATCAAATACCTTAGTATTAACGGCCAAAGCCTACTATATGGTTTTTGTTATACAGAGGGCAGTGGAAGATATACAGATGTAGCTAAGAAATTTAGTGTGGAAATGAATCTTTACAACCCAAAAATTTAGCATTGAACTGAAGAAGCTTCTTGAATAAGAAGTGAAATGTTTTCAAGGAAAAACAAAAAAAGTCCAGTTGCCTTTTGAAAAGGCACCTTTGGGATTAGCATTGTAAAGGTTTTCCATTTCTTCTCAGAGGGTGCCAAATGGCAGCTAAATTTGGTTTAGTTGCTATTATTTCAGGAATCTTATATTTACTTTCAGATAAACTCTTTCACTTCAAATTCACTGAGGCATTAAACTTTCTCATTAACCTAACTGACTCCTTAAACTGTTGAAGAATCTTCCAACATCCACTGGAAAGAAGTGTAGGTCCGTAGATATAATTAGATAATCACTAACCCTACGGAGAAATATTTAATGTGACCCAGGAGGTATAGATCTAATGGAAAGTATGCAACAGTGACTCTTATGACAAAGTTGGACAAATATAAGTTAAGCTGTATAAGTGTCCATATTGCAAGCAGCTTTCACAGTCTGTAACTTGCTTATTTAGACAGTCTATTAAATAATATTCCTCCATTTAAAAAGGTATTGATAATAGATTTTCAAAAGATAAGTGAAGTGATTATACCTTCTATATATTAGCCCATTGCCCCCAACTTGCTCAGTTTTCAGCTATTTCATTTATAAGAACTTAAACTTTGAGCTTATTGTTTTCATGGTTCAAGAGCTTTTTTTAAAAAAAAAATCTATGAAGTGGTACTGGCAAATTATACCAGCTGCAAAGCTAGAGAAGATTCTATAAAACATGTGTGGCTTTCTTAGGCTTAGTTTTCACTCAAGAGGATAAATTTGAATCTACATTATGTTTATGGGAAACACTTCATAGATGTTTTTATGGGAGAATATTTTTAATACTATACAATAAAGGCCTGCACAACATGACTTGGACTTACCTTTGAAGATGAGCTTTGTATCATACACATCCATACATTATGGAAACAGGTATAATAGTCACAATATAAATGTCTTCCTTTCATAATTGCATTACAGTGTTGTATACCATGAGTAAGAGATGGAGTTTGTGCTACAATGTCATGATGCTCATTTCATCAATTACCTCTCTTAAGTCAAGGTAGCCCCTTAGAAACATGGGGAAACTGTGTTATTTGCCAAAGCAACTTATAGGATGGGAAGGGCAGTTACTTAAATCTGTTAAAATGAAACAATTCTGGAAGATCTGCACAATCCCAATATAGTCCTCGTAACTACATTAAAATAAATAAGTCTTTGAGTTGAGTTTGTTGCATGATGAACTCATGAGTACACTTTTCTTGGCACCTATAGGTAAGTTATTTGCTATTGCAAACTTCTGGGAATTTTTTTTTTTTACTTTCCAATCTGGCTGACAACCCAGAATCTCCTAATGATGTCTTGTCCAAGTATGAACTTGGATTACTTAACTTCTATATCTAAATATGGTGAGTCAAGTCCTAACATCTAAAGTTGTATAAAGTTCTGGTTGAGCCATAAGTAACTGCAATTCAAGCAAGCAAGCAAGCAAACAAACAAACAATATACTCTCTTTACACAAAGCCTTGATATCTGTATCCATGCTTTTAATTGCTCTCTGAAGTAGTAGAGCCCAGACACAATTTAGTATTGAAGTAGAATGAAGACTGTAAGGAGTCATTTGATACTGTCTCTTGTTCCCATCATTTCTCTTAGGTATATTTGAAGCCTGGCTGAAAACCTGTACCTTTGCAAATTGTTATTGTAAATGTATTGTATTATTATATCAATAGCATTGACCGAGCAACATTTTGGCCTATAAGTGAAGATGCTTGCCTCCCATTCTATCAGGGCATAAAGAGAAAATATCTGCTGTGAACTCCACATAGGCATCAGAAAGGGCATCTGGCTAATAAATGCTCAGATCCATTCAGTCACCCTGGCTCCACCACAATGAAAAACGATTAGAGGGTCATAAAAAGAAAAAAAATCTATAGCATTAAGTATGATCACAGTTACTGAAATATTCAATGGGATGCATGATGAATCAGACTGAGAACTTTCAGATTGATTTATTCATTGGTTAGTTGGTTGATTATGCACCATTGTGTAATTCTGGGTAATCAACTCCTAGTGACTATATGAATAAATATTCTCTGTGACAATCTATCCCTAAACCCTCTTCCAGTAGTGTACTCGTTTCTGCTGTAACTGAGTGTAACACGGAAGCTATATAGGCAATGTTTTGAAAAAAAAAGTAAATAAAAATAAAAACAAACAACACATATCACTGGCAAAAAAACTCACATAACCATATAAATCATGCAATAATAAACTTATTACAAGCTGCTTGCATGTGTTATCATGTGACAATGGAGTATGTCAAGGCAAGCTTACAGATAGATGAACTAGTCATAAATTTACATGAATTGTCCAGCTATTTTTTTTCTTTGCTCTATCAGTTTGCTTCATGTTCCAAAACAAACAGATAACTATGAAACTCATTTCTGGAGATGTTTTATGTAAAGTTCTCTGACTTTCATTTATTTTCTTTTAATAGTGACAAGACTTGGTACTTGCCAGGGGGATCTAGACTTTAATGAACAGAAAAAGATTGGTTTCCTGGAAGTACTGAGGTAATTTTGATGATCTTTTTTTAAGTATCAATAGAACTACTAAATGTGCTTCTAGCAACCAAAGGCTTACATTTCGTGTTAATGCACACTGGAAGAGAATGTATTTCTTAATTATTTTAATGTTAACAAAATTATTTCTTAATATGTTGAATTATAAGCATGCTTTAATGTAATTTTTGTTTTCAAGTGATTGTCCCCCCCCCCCCTTTTCTCTATCTCTGTCTTCCCTGGATGAAATATCTCCTCCTCTCTCTTTCCCCACTCATCTATCATCTGTCTACAATCTATTTATCATGTTTATCTATCTGTCTAAACTTCAAAGGCTTTCTATGCTGCCATTTTTCATTTTCTTTGCCACTTATTTGTAAGACACAACTATTAGAAAAGCTATTATTACAGCGTTAGACACTTTGTCGTAATTATGCATTGATCAATTCAGGGACATTCTGATAGTTTTCTACATTTGCCTGTGGTGAGATGTGTGGTTATCAATATATTCTTACAGAAAAAAATGGGCTTTTTCATCTGTTTCCATAGTGATTTTAGAAATGACTTTAAGATTTAGAAGCTGGCACTGAGGTTGTATCTCTTAGTAGCCTCAGGCATGTATTATGGATATTGTGCTGAATCAGCTTCCTTGCTGTATACAGAGTGGTAACACTTTTTTGGTGGTTATGAAAACATCTTTAAGTTGATGGAAAACAAATTTATTCATCTTGCGCTTTA
The DNA here is from genome assembly GCF_016545835.1 of Crotalus tigris. Taxonomy (NCBI): domain Eukaryota; kingdom Metazoa; phylum Chordata; class Lepidosauria; order Squamata; family Viperidae; genus Crotalus; species Crotalus tigris. The sequence goes on from NW_024100081.1 coordinate 1,352,931, forward strand.
TGCAAATAAAAGCTAAATCATATTTCCAAAATCAGAAAGCAAACTGGATTAAAATTATCTTTCAATTTCCACCACTTTTAAAATGCATTTTTAATTCATTATAAAAAAGGTGTGTATACGTGCATCTGTGTGTATGCATGTGCACACAGAATGTATTTTTTAAAGACTGGAAATGTACTCAGAAACATAAACTAATATCAGTTTACAGTATGCTGTGAAAAACAATATACTGAGTGAAGCCAAATCTCCAGATACATTCATTCATTTTTTTTTCTGTAAAGAAGTGTATTCCATATCTACAATTCATATTAAAAATTGTTATTAGAATGTGATCACAGTAAACAGGAGCCCTTTTCTGATGAAGAAGTCTTGTCAAATGCCTATCAAAGTTTTGTATTTCTTCATAATAGGATCTTTAGGAAATTATGTGAAAGTCATCTATGTTAGGGATAGGCACTTTTTTCAGACCCAGGAGCTGAAATGTCCAATGCTTTGGAAGGCTGAGGCCTTGTCTGGTGAAAAGTGAGTATAGCTAGGCTGTATTTGGGATTTTCCCTCCCTTCCTCCCTCAATCCCATTCTATTTTAATCTGGTTTAATTTTTTTTAAGTAGGTTAGTCCATATTTGTTAAAACTCATGCTACAGTTAATGGTTGTTTCCATTCCATAAGTGGAAATTACAACAATTATTTTAATTGAGGTCTACAAAAAGGAAAAGGATCTGGAGCAAGCTTGCAGATTATCGAGCCCTGCTCTAGCCAATGGATATGATCACATTTGTTTGTTTGTTGTATTTATCATATTTTATTTTCCCATCTATCCATCCATCCAATATATTTTCTGAGGCTATTCTAGGAAGCTTACAGTAATAAAAAAGGAAGAAAATGAATAGTATAAGCAGAAGTGAAAATAATAGAACAATAAAATAAACATGAAAAAGAACACCAGATCGTCTATAATTGCCTCAAGTCATGTATCGTACCTTATAGCCATCATCTACTTACAGCTTTGAAGATACATATGGATGATTTTGTATTGTTCATTTTTTTGTTCTCCACTGAGATGTCCTCTTCCATCATAAAGTGCTTGGGCATCATTTTCAACAGAGTTCATGTTGCATAAGGTGAATATATACTTATGGTGCAATTCAGTTGTGCACGAGCACGAATAATGCTGAATATATTTGGTGATGATGGAGTGCATTTTGCAACATAAAATGATGAATAAGCTGCCATAAAAGTGTTTGAAATGCATGGAAGGAATTGAGGAAGCTGGAGAAGGTTATTGTGTAAGGAAACAGAAACTGGAAAGCATAGCTAGAAACAATAAAATAATTATGGAGTTATTTTTTGGTGTCTATGCTTTATTGTAAAAATGTAGCTGGCTATAACTTTCTATAGTTTTTTAGATTTTGTTCTCCCTTTTTGTAACCGCTCTTTCACAAAGAATTCCAAGAAACATTCAAAACTAATTTCATTGATCAAATATTGCTGAAGAAATGGATGGCATTTTCGTAGCATTTATGGAGCTTTAGATGGCAAGCCAGATCAATTAATTTAATTTCATAATAAAGTTAACCCCTTAGCTTTTGAAAGAATCTTACAGTCAAGACGAAACAAATCAGGACAAAAATGAAATATTTATACTGTTATGTGTATAATATTTGTGGTAACATAGTCATGAGCCCTCCTTACGTACCAAAAATAAATCAAAGTTTGCATATATATTAGGTATTTATTATTTTTCTGTCTCTTTACTGTTTATTTATAATTTAAAACAATATTTTTAAAAATATAATAACTAATAAATAGACAGGTAAGTTACTGAAAGTATACAATTAATGTTCAAATGTAAACATTAACAAATATTCCAAACAGAGTACATTGAGTTGTTTTCATGATATATTACAAACAGAGCAAGATGGGTGGCCAAATAAATTAAGTAAATAAATATAAAATAACTTTTACTTTTTTTGCAATCTTTTCAGGTTAACAAGGTTTTTATTTTTAAAAAAATTGTGTGTGTGTGTTTTAGGAGGAGATATTTATGAAATATTCATGAGCGGGATTAACAACAAGGTGAAGAAAGTATTAGTGACTGTCCGCCTTTCACTGTCCCAGTTATTTCTCCATTGTACTGAAACCTCTCTGGTTCCTTGCACTTTAGTTTAAGTCCCAGAGAAGACAAAGAGAGAAAATGAACTTCTCCCAGTGTTTTTTAACAGATCAAAATTGCAAGCAATTGGGGCAGTAGAGTGATGAGAGATTAAAAAACAGTCACAGAATCTTTTGGCAATCAACTGCAATAAAGTATGATACAGGTAAGCTTAGACAGCTCCATGAAAATAGATGATATACATAATAGAAACGTCTTTGTTAGCACAGGAAAGCTTTTCAGGAAATGAGATAGTGAAAGTAACAACAAAAACCCAATGGATTGTCCAGATGGACTATGCAACTATCTCAATAAGCAGATTTTTTAAAATATATATATATATATAGCAGTTGGATTACTTTCACATCCATTTTTTAGGATTTATGATTCATCATGGAACAGCTTGCCTTCAGGAAGTTGTGGTGCTTCACACTGGAAGCTTTTTAAGAATGGACTTGCTTAAAATGGTCAGGGTTTCCTGCCTAATCAGGTTGGACTAGAACAGGGGTTAGCTGGCTCAGGAATTCTGGGAGTTGAAATCCACGAGTCATAAAAGAGCCAAGGTTGACTACTCCTGGATTAGAAGAACTCAAAGGTCCTTTCCAACCTTATTCTTGGATATACACATGTACACTAATTATTTACCCAGATAAATTTTACATTTTGCACTCCACACAATAACTGAAGGTAATCTAGACTGAACTCTTTCATCAATCCAACCTGAGAAATATTCCTGATTGTTTTCAAACAAAACAAAACAAAAAAAGAAATCAGATGATATAAATGTTGTAATATATTTCACTTAGGGCCAGTGGTGGGATTCAAATATGGGAAACAACCGGTTCTCTGTGTGGGATGCTGCTTCCAGAAGTCCATTCTGGCCTGGGCACAAATCTGCCAAAGTGGTACGAACTTGGCTGAATCCTACACTGCTTAGGGGCAGTATGGATTTTGTTAGTTGAGTAGATAAGTGATCTGTGCTAAATTGATTGATTGCAAATTCCTAGAAAGTCTGTATCAATTTCATCCAAGGAGTCATGTTTTCCACTTTGCTGTCATCGATGATGGATTCTTGACTTGAGGGCAAGAGAGAAGTGTCAACAAATTCTTAAAGGAGTTATTTGCTCTGGTTTCTAATCCCAAATTGTTTTTATTTGGACTAGAATAGAAATGAAAAAAAAATGGTTATGGCCCATATATTTGTTTTTTTAAGCACATGATTACCTAATCATAAAAATCTTATGGCATGATATTGGAGATAGATAGATAGATAGATAGATAGATAGATAGATAGATAGATACGATAGATAATAGATAGATAGATAGATAAATAGATAGACAGACAAACAGACCGACAGACATATAGATGCTTTAAGGAACATGATATTGTCAGATATTAATGTTGTATACAGTGAATTTTAAAAGTGTTAATAAGTATCTATATGAGAACATCTGCAAAAATGTTGCCATCTCTCTCTCTCTCCTCTCTCTTTTCTTCTTCTCTCTCTCTCTCTCTCTCTCTCAACAAGTATTCCTCTCTCTTTTTCTATCTCTCATCTCGTCTCTCTCTGTATATATATATATATATATATATATATATTATATATATATATGGAAATGAATAAAGCGCGTTCACCAGGAGAGTTTTAAAGTTAAAATACTTTAATTAAAGTATTTTACTATATTAAAAGGTTGCCAAGCTTTCGTTGGGAAAACTCCCCAACATCTTCAGGGCTGAGAGACCGTTTCTAACAAGGTGATTCAAACGGGTTCCATAGACGTCTGCACGTGGTTCCTAGACTGTGCTAGCATTCCCTGCTGAACAGCTGATAGGTGGGAGAGGGAATCGGAGTAAAGATTTTCTGTCGTGTCTTCTCTCGAGCACTTTTGTTCACATTTCCGTCGACTCAGGGGGTATTGTTAAAGTTATGTTCCGCCCTCTACCGGCAGTACTGGCTCTCGTTGCAGTGGGGGATTTAGTTTGATGTCATTGTGTATCCTACCATGGAGGCGGGGCTTCATCGGCTGCAATTTAACATCTTTCCTCTGCTGCGTGCTCCGTATTTATCTTCGCTCGCATGTGCAAGCATCAACTGGATGTGGTATTTTTCAATGTTTGAATCATCCTCCTCCATCATGGTGTCCCCCATGCTCATCTTCCCTGTAGGTCAATATTCAAGTTAAATCCCCCCCATTTCTGTGAGCAAAAGTCTGTTGGTATTTGGGCAGATTCCCGCTCATGTTACTTTCCCTTTTATCAAGCGAACGGGTCGTCATCACATGTTTTTTCTCCCCTCTCTGTATGGGATATCCACCTTTATTTTATTATGGGTAGTGCTAAATTTAGTGGTTCTATCCTCAATTTCTTAAGCGCTCCAATGTCATTATTGTTGTTTTCTCCAATTAAAGGGGTGTGGGTTTCCCCTTGATATTGTTGGGGGGTTTCTGGTAGTCTATATCAGATTGTTTCTGGTAGGGAGGAGGTGTAGTTCCTGGTTAGAAATGTTGTGGATGTTGATTGTAAGGTTTGTGATATAAAGGATGATGGTTGAGTTCCATTTTCGTAGCGCTTGTTGTGCTGGGTGCAAGTCAATGTGACGATTTATTGAGTTGTTATTCGAGAACCAGGCTTCTTTTAGCAGCCGATCTCCCTTCGTGGCATCACTGGCTATGATAAGGGTGTTATTGAAGTCAAACTGATGGCCTTGTTGTGCCATATGCATCCAAAGTTTGTGAGTGTGGTTCGCCTCATTTTATGGCCAGTTTGTGTTCGTGGAGGCGAGTTTTCAAGCGTTGGCTGTTTCTCCCACATAGTTGCCTTCGCAGTTTTGCAGTTGATCTTATAAACAATAGCAGATTTCTCCATGGTAGGTAGGGGGTCCATTGGACGCATAATTTTTGATCGTAGGGTTTGGTTAGGTTTGTGAGCTACTTATATACCATGGGGTGCTAGTATACAAACAACGCTGTCCCTCTGAGATTTACATGTAAATCTCAGAGGCCACAGCAGTACTACTAGCACCCCATGGTATAGAAGTAGCTCACAAACCTAACCAAACCCTACGATCAAAAATTATGCGTCCAAAGGACCCCTACCTACCATGGAGAAATCTGCTATTGTTTATAAGATCAACTGCAAAACTGCGAAGGCAACTATGTGGGAGAAACAGCAAACGCTTGAAAACTCGCCTCCACGAACACAAACTGGCCATAAAATGAGGCGACCACACTCACAACTTTGGATGCATATGGCACAACAAGGCCATCAGTTGACTTCAATAACACCCTTATCATAGCCAGTGATGCCACGAAGGGAGATCGGCTGCTAAAAGAAGCCTGTTTCTCGAATAACAACTCAATAAATCGTCACATTGACTTGCACCCAGCACAACAAGCGCTACGAAAATGGAACTCAACCATCATCCTTTATATCACAAACCTTACAATCAACATCCACAACATTCTAAACCAGGAACTACACCTCCTCCCTACCAGAAACAATCTGATATAGACTACCCAGAAAACCCCCCAACAATATCAAGGGGAAACCACACCCCCTTTAATTGGAGAAAACAACAATAATGACATTGGAGCGCTTAAGAAATTGAGGATAGAACCACTAAATTTAGCACTACCCATAATAATAATAAAGGTGGATATCCATACAGAGAGGGGAGAAAAAACATGTGATGACGACCCGTTCTCTTGATAAAAGGGAAAGTAACATGAGCGGGGAATCTGCCCAAATACCAACAGACTTTTGCTCACAGAAATGGGGGGGATTTAACTTGAATATTGACCTACGAGGGAAGATGAGCATGGGGGACACCATGATGGAGAGGATGATTAACATTGAAAAATACCACATCCAGTTGATGCTTGCACATGCGAGCGAAGATAAATACGGGAGCACGCAGCAGAGGAAAGATGTTAAATTGCAGCCGATGAAGCCCCGCCTCCATGGTAGGATACACAATGACATCAAACTAAATCCCCCCACTGCAACGAGAGCCAGTACTGCCGGTAGAGGGCGGAACATAACTTTAACAATACCCCCTGAGTCGACGGAAATGTGAACAAAATGCTCGAGAGAACGACAGAAGAAATCTTTACTCCGATTCCCTCCCACCTATCAGCTGTTCAGCAGGGAATGCTAGCACAGTCTAGGAACCACGTGCAGACGTCTATGGAACCCGTTTGAATCACCTTGTTAGAAACGGTCTCTCAGCCCTGAAGATGTTGGGGAGTTTTCCCAACGAAAGCTTGGCAACCTTTTAATATAGTAAAATACTTTAATTAAAGTATTTTAACTTTAAACTCTCCTGGTTACGCGCTTGTCGCATTTCCCATCATTATATATATATATAGATATATATTATATATATATATATATATATATATATAGGGTCTTTGGTTATTCGGATTCCAATTTTACATGGGAGAAAAACGAAATAACCAAAGACCTACATACAAACACCCGTGAAAACCTCAAAAACACCACACACACACCACACACCACGTGTGTGTGTATGTGTACATATGTATATATGTGTACATATATATATATATATATATATATATATATATATATATATATATATATATATCTCCATGTGTGTATATGTATGTATGTGTGTGTGTGTGTTTGTGTGTGTGTGTGAATTATATCTGTCTGTCATTGGAATGCATGCTTTTCCACAACAATATATTTTAGCAAATGACTGAAATAGTTTTATTTTTATAGACCAGGATATTAGGTAAGGATGTTGAAAGCATCATTGTACATAATTGTAATAAATATCTGCTTTAAGATATGTAATCTTGAAATGGTACCTACTTATACTTGATCTATAAAATAGTGTTGGAATAATATGCTCATCTCCTTTAATTCCTCTAGTGAGGTATTCTCTTTCCCAGACATCAAAGGCAAGGCTGGTGTCTGCTGCTTCCCCAGGTTCAGAGTTAATGGCTAGTTCTTTGTTTGATTTCACAATGTTTATCTATGGATGAATGCTTCAACTCCATTGGAAGACAAAGATATAAGGATGCTTGAATACTTATTACACAGTGGCTAAAATATCTTTGTTGGAATATTGGGGTAACAAAAGAAGGAAATTATAATGAATGTAAATCACATATTATAAATTATAATAAGATAATAATCTTCATAAAAATATTAGATGGTGTCCTTTAAAGGTTATAACATGTAAATGTGGAATACACAATTTGCCAGAATAGTCAAGTTTAAGCAACTGAGTTATTTGACACAAGCACGTGCAACTTGTATGCTACTGTCGTCTCCAATTTGATTCTTTTTGGATTCATTGGACTCAATTTCCATAATCCCTAGCCAGGTAAACTTCTGCTCCTGCTCACCCAACATTCCGTTAAAGCAAATGCCACATTTTTGTGTGGCAATGGTGGTTGGAAAGTATTCTGCTTAATTCATGAGTACTCTGAATCATAGTACGTCTGATTGGAAGGGGTTAAAACTGAACCCAGTGGGAGTTAAAAACAAGTCTTCAGATGAAGACTTGAGTTTTGCAGAAAAAAGTGGGAGTGTTGGTACAATTGGGATTATTAAATTACACAGCGAAAAAAATGGAAACGCCATTGCCAGTAAAATTCATGGTCTTTGGTCTTATACATTAATACACACAGAATTGAAATAAACAAGGTTGATTGGAACTCTTAGTACCATAAGCATTAGGGTTAATATGCAGGATAAGGAATAATGGAATTTTATGTTTTAGATTTTTTTTAATTCTCTTTTTATTATTTTTATAAGTAACTCAACATAGCAAACCCACTTAGCACTCCTTCCTTCCTCAATTTTTCCTCACAATTATAACCTTGTGAGTAGGTTGGGCTGAGAGAAAATGCCTGGCCCAAAGTCACCCAGCCGGCTTTCATACCTAACTCAGGACTGGAATTCACTCTCCTATTTTATAGCCTGGTGTCTTAACCACTTGACCAAACTTGCTCTCAGGCTTAGATTTTTGAAGAGTAGATTCCAATCTAACTATAGAGAACACTTCTGATTCAGAGCAGTTTGACTTTGAATATAACTAGCTGACATATTAATGGGCTCCTGGTGCTGGCGGCATTGATGCTGAGGGTAGACAGGCATTTCTCAAGGATGTTTTACTTGGAGGGACTTAGACTCAAAGACCTAAATAACGGCTTCCAACTTTATAATTTCTAATGCATAATGGAAACAATAATGAAAAAAAAGGATGGTTTGTTTCAGTGCTTTAAAATAGCCTAAAGTAGTTTGATCGACTAAACTTCAGAACAAGCATAGAAACTAATGTTTAATATATTTGGGGTGATTAGGTACCAGTGAAACATATTCTGATATTTGGTAATTTTTCTGTTTCTTCCTTATAGAATATAAATATATACAGGACAGTATAATTACAAAATATCAGGACTCCTATACCTGTGAAATATATTCCATTTTTTTTTCTTGTAGAAATCGTCACCACCAACCTGGTATTGACTCATGATTGCCATGTAGGATGGCTGAGGTGGGAATTCTATTTCAGCAAAGTAGTGAAAATTAGGTGGCAGAAAATATTTTTATGCTTTATTCTCATACCAAAAATGTGACTAGACAATTGGAAGCCCAGTGGGCAAAGTATAAAAACCTGGTCTATTTTACTGATGAAAGTTAGAAAGTATTTTTTTTTTAAAAAAAATAATAATTTTGTAGGCAATTCTTTCTGGCATGTTCAACAAGACAATGTTAAATATAATATATGAAGCACCTATCATAGTTTTCTAGCTAGTAATTTTTTTAAAAAAAAATTCTTAGCTAGAAAACTATGAAGGGTGCTTCATATATTATATTTAACATTGTCTTATGAACATGCCATAAAGAATTGCTTACAAAATTAAATAGATCCCAGCATGCTTAGGGTGATGTGTGAATCCTGCTATTATCTTAGAAAGGCTCAAACGGTCTTTGTTGTTCCAATAACAAAGGATTCTTCTTCTTTTTATAACATCATCAGGTAGTAAAACAAGCAGCATTGCCCAAAAACACTAAGCTGAAATTTGACAGAAAAAAAGGAAAGGGAAAGTGTTGCGTCCTTGGCGGGAAAACAGACACGAGAAGCAGCTGGAGTTCTCAGGTTCTTTTATTCAGCGTTCAGCTTACAGGAAGATGGCTTCAGCTCAGCCCAACGCCTCGCAGCCCCTTATCTAGGCAACTCCCGGGTAAATGGGTTACTTTTCCCGCGCCAGCACCCGCGCATGCGCACGGCGCTGGCGACAGCCTGTCTGGTCCCGGGCAGCTTTGCACCTGCCCGGGACTGCCTGCAAACGCCCGAGCCGTTTGGAAAGGCTCGGGACATAACACCCCTTTCCCCCGGGCTAAAACTACTACCAACATACAACATTTATTTTATATAACATTTTGCTCCCCAGTGCTCCCACTGTTTACTGGCCTTTGCCTTGCCAGCAATGTTATGTAGTCTTCTAGGTACTTGGGAGATTTCTTTGCTCTCTGTGACCTTCTTAGCTGTGGGTTACTGGCATAAGTCCCCTGACTGGAGGGAGGCGTGAGCCTATTCTCTCTATTGGGCCCTGGTGTCTTCCAAGGACTGTGCCCCGATGCCTGGCCTGCTTGCTTGCCCACCGGGCTCGTCAGGCCAGGGCTTCTGTTGCTTTGTGACCTGGTTGACCTGCCTAGCTGTAGACCCTCAGGCCCCTTGAAGTGATAGCCGCTGCTGGGCGTCTCTGTAGGACCTCCTAGGTCAGTCCAAGACCTGTCAGGGGGCTGTCCATTCCCTGAACCCCATTCTGTGTTTGGGCTCATGTGGGTTTCTGTACTCTCCCAAAACTCAGGTGTCCCCTGATTTGTGCTAGGGGTGTTGTAGTCGGGACTTGGTTCCTCGACTAGCTCTGTGTATGTTTGACCCTCTGTAGGATTTGGGGTAAGGTCAGGCCAACTGTGGGGATTGTGTGCCAGCTCTCTTGCGGGGAATGATTTGTGGGGATGCCCCCGGGTATCCTCCGTGACTGGAGTGCTGTGTGATATGTGTGGAAAGTGAGTATGCCCCCGGGGTGACTCCCTGGCTGGAGTAGGCGTGGATGCCTGTTGTGTGGGTAAGCTCCATGACTTCCTTTTCGGAGCAATTGCAGAATCTTGGGACGGCCGTCTGTGGCTCCCTCAGTGGAGATGGGCAGTAACTCTTGCCCTTCCCTTTGCTCCAAAGGGTCCCCCTCCCCCCCTGGAAAAGACCCAGGAGTTTCAGCAGAAAAGTCCCGCCTAGAGCGGAGTTGGTCGATGTGCCGACGCAGGACACGACCGTTGTCCAGGGCAACCTCGTAGGAGAGAGGAACTGTGATCCTGGACACAGAAGCGGGGACCCATGTATGACCAGGCCCGTAATTGCGAGCCCAAACCGGGGCACCCACAAGTAGTTGTCTAGGTGCCCTAGGATGTGAGGTAGATGAAGGCAGTCTGTCCGGATGCAAACGGTCAAGTCTCGTAGTAAGTTGGCGCCCCCAACGAAGTTCAGCTGGACTTCTCCCTGTAGAAGTGGACGGTGTGGTGCGATAAGAAAGGAGAAAGTCAGCCAACCTGTGATGCCAGTCCCCGTAGGTGAGTCTCTTCAAGGCGTCCTTTGCGATGCGCACCATGCGTTCAGCCATACCGTGGGTGGAAGGGTGAAAGGGCGCAGATGTGGCATGACGAATCAGGTTTGCCTGTAAGAAAGCTTGGAATTCGGAGGAGGTGAATTGAGGGCCGTTGTCAGACACAATGACATCTGGCAGCCCGTGTGCAGCAAAAATCCCACTCAGTACCTGAATAGTCTTTGCAGTGGTGGTGGACGAGACAGGCACAACCTCAAGCCATTTTGAATGGCTGTCAACAAGGACCAAGAAGAACTGGCCCTGAAAGGGCCCAGCGTAGTCAATGTGCACCCTAGACCATGGGGACTGTGTGTCCTCCCATTTATGCACAGGAGCGTGGGGCATCTCTGGGCGAGATCGTTGGCACATGTGGCATGCGTGTACCTTAGCCTCAATATCTTTATCTAAAGCAGGCCACCACAAGTGGCTGCGTGCAAGAGCCTTCATGCGAACAATGCCAGGATGACCCTCGTGGAGGGATTCTAAGACCCTAGTCCTCATTGAGGTGGGAATGACAACTCTGTTTCCCCAAAGCAAACAACACTGAGAAAGGGACAATTCGTTCCTTTTGGACCAGAAACTCTGAAACTCAGGACTATGGCAGTGCTCAGGCCACCCGGACAGGACCCAGGAGCGACACGTGAAAGTGTTGTGATCTTTACCTTTTCAGCGTAACATCCATGGCACTAAGAGAATCTCGGTGCAGCTTGGATTGATAGAAAGGTTGACTAGCTGGCGCGGGGTCGCTTCTACTACTGGGGGCCCCAAGAGGCAACCACTGATGATCAGCATGGCCCATTTCCTTTCCCAGGCTGTGAGTAATGAAAACTCATGATCAAAACCAAAAAATAGACCACCTAAGCTTCCTAGGGGAAATGATGTGGGGAGTCTGCTTACGTGTGGTAAACAGTCCCAGCAGAGGCTTATGGTCAGTGAAGACCGTGAAATGCCTGCCATATAGAAATTCGTGGAATTTTTTAATTCCAGCAACAACAGCCAGAGCCTCCCTGTCTATCTGAGCGTAGTTGCGCTCGGCAGAAGACAATGTTCTGGAGTAGTATGCAATAGGAACCTGAGTTCCATCAGACCTGAGGTGACTCAGGACAGCTCCCACCCCGTAGGGGGATGCATCACAAGCGATGCACACAGGGAGAGACTCGTTGAAATGTGCAAGAACACTGTTAGAAGTGAGCAAGGCCTTGACTTCTTTAAAGCAAGCCTCATGTGCTTGTGACCAAGCACACAGCTTTGTTGTCTATTAGCCTGTGAAGAGGCTCAGCTACACTAGCCTTTATGTGGAAGAAAATAATTGTAGAAATTTCAGGAGGCCTATTAAGGCCTGGAAGGTTTCGTCCTTAGACTTGGCCTGGTGCTTCTAAAATAGCAGTTAGTTTGGATTCAGCAGGATGAATCCCAGCAGCAGAGAATTTTGAATCCCATAAATTCCAGTAGAAGGCACCCCAATCTTGCATTTGGTCTTTTCTGAGCTTAAGGCCTGATTGCCTGAATCTAACAGACAGGGCCCTAAGCCTTTCAGCTCGAATGTGGTGTGGAGTCTCCTGCAATCAAGACATTCGTCAAAGTAGGGGCAGACCCCTGGTAAACCTCGTAGTGTGTTTTTCCACTACGTTTGGAAAATCCAGAGCGACATTCACTCCAAACTGCAGCCTTTTTACCTTAACGGCTCCCCTGTGGGTCACAATAGTCTGAGCTATGGCAGCATCATTATCAACAGGCAGCTGTTGATATGCTTGAGCTAGGTCAAGCTTTGCAAAAACACGCCCCCCCTTGAGAGAGGCCAGGATGTGACTGACCACAGGAACAGGATAGGCATGTTGCTGCAATGCCTTATTGAGTGTGCATTTGTAAGCAGCACAAATGCGAATGTCCCCATTTGCCTTTAGAGGCGTGACAATGGGGGTCTCCCATGGGCTGGAATCAACAGGTTCTAGGATTCCTTGTTGGATTAGTTTGTCTAATTCAGTGTCAATCTTACTTTTTAAAGCAAAAGGGACCCTTCTTGCTTTAATCCTAATGGGAGTGACAGTGGTGTCTAGCTTTAAGGACACAGGTGGTCCTTTGAATGTGCCCAGCTGGGGGCTGAAAACATCTGCAAATTCCTTGCAGACTTCCTGTAGGTCGAGTGTTTGTAAGCGGTTGAGTCCTGTGACGTGTATCCCCAGGGCCTCAAACCAATCGAGTCCTATGAGACTCGTTCTTTCACCCCCTACTACTAACAAGTCTAGTGGACCTTCAAAACTCTTGTATTGCACGTTAAGGGTGGCCTCCCCCTTAACACACACTCTTGAGTTCTGAAAATCAGTTAATACCATATCAGAAGGCCTTAACTTGGCCTTAGTCCCACTACTGGAACAAATCTTCCTAAATGTATGCAATGAAATGATGGAAAGGGCGGACCCTGTGTCTAGTTCCATAGATAATGGAACCCCTTGTAGCTTCACGTGGAGTGACAGCTTTTTCTTCATGGGCTTGTGTGTGCCTGTCCTACAAATGTTTCTACGCGAAGCGCAAAAACCTACCCTATTCTGGCTGGGGACTCTGGTACCCTTCAGTCGTTCTTCTTGAGGTTGTGCCTTTCGTCGGCCCAGACACACAGCTGCAATGTGCCCTTGTTTGCCGCATGCCCGGCAGGTAGCGGAGCGGAACTTGCAGTCGGTTCTCCTGTGGCGACCTCCACAGCCGATGCACTTGAGCGGAGCTGAAGAGCTTTCCTTCTGATTTTCTCCCTTCGCGGGTTGTAGACGGTCGACTTCTTCGTCCGGATCCTCCTCGGAGTTTCGTCGGACGTCTTCTTGGTGCACGGACGCACCCTCTGCACTGCTTCTGATCGGCCGCATGTTCTTGACGGCGCCGCCTGCTGCTTCTTCCGCGGTGGCTTCCCTTAAAGCGTCTTGGAAGGATAATTCTTCCTTAGCGAAAAGTCTCTGTTGTAGCTCTCGATGCCTCAACCCGCACACGAATCGGTCCCTCAGTCGTTCCTCGAGGTCCTTGAACTCGCAGGGCTTGGCGGCCTTCCGGAACGCGGCGATGTATTCCTTGACTGACTCACCGGACCGTTGATCCCTCTGCTCGAAGGTGTGGCGCCATGAGATAACGGACACCTTGGGGTGGAAGTGGTCCTTCAGCAGCTTCTTCAGGTCTGCGTAGCTTACAGACTCTACTGGAACAGGTGCTGCTAGGTTTTCTGCGATTTCGAAGGCGTCTTGGCCGCAAGCGCAAAGCAGGGTGGCAGCCTTCAAGCTATCTTCCCTCACTTGGTTTGCCTTGAAGTAGTTCTCCATTCTGGATACGTAGGACTCCCACCGCGCTGGATGTGAGACGTCGAATTCCGCAAGCCTTCCGATTTTCGCCATCTTCGGATCTTCAGGAGACGGGTCTATCAGCCAGCCTACCCCCGAATGCGCACTGGATTGGCGGGCAGCTGCTGAGTCAACACCGGTCCTCTTCCGCCGCTCAGGACTCCTTGGGTAAGCTTACACTTTTTCCTTTCCGGGTAGTGCAAGGTATCCCACCTTCGTCGCCAGTGTTGCGTCCTTGGCGGGAAAACAGACACGAGAAACAGCTGGAGTTCTCAGGTTCTTTTATTCAGCGTTCAGCTTACAGGAAGATGGCTTCAGCTCAGCCCAAACGCCTCACAGCCTCTTATATAGGCAACTCCCGTGTAAATGGGTTACTTTTCCCGCGCCAGCACCCGCGCATGCGCACGGCGCTGGCGACAGCCTGTCTGGTCCCGGGCAGCTTTGCACCTGCCCGGGACTGCCTGCAAACGCCCGAGCCGTTTGCAAAGGCTCGGGACATAACAGAAAGTATGTAGAAAAATGATGTTGAAAGGAAAAGCTGAAAAGTGGACATGGAAATTGCAGTTGGTTTTGCCTTGGAAAAGATGGAGAATGGCCCTGGAAACAATAACATTTAGATGTCAAAAGAACAACCTTCAGTGGTAAAGAATTTCAGACTATAAAGCTGTTGAAATGCAAATGTTTAGCCTGCTGTTTGCATTATAGTGGATTCATCTATAAAAGCCCACTGATTTAACAGAAAGTTTGTGTACTCAAAATATGAGCACTGTATCTAAAATAGGGAGCAGACGGCACAGAACATTGGATAATGTAAGCATTTCTGGCTGTTTCTATAACACATTGATAACTTGCTGGGGGAAAAAATTACACACAGTTATAGCAGCAGGGATACATGCACTTCAATACACACACTCATGAACTTGTATAAGACATGATATTGATGGTGCAGCTTCTGCCTAAACACCATATTATATTGTCTAAAAAAGGAGAAGGAAAATTTTGCATTCAAAAATATTATCTCATTCTTTAGGACTTGTCTAAAAATCAGATTTCCATGTCCTTCCTGTGACAATATTACAATAGATATCTAAGAAGAACTAACATGAGTTTCCCTAAGAACCTGTAAAATGCCGCATATCTTATTGATATATGGTAACATCATAAACTATCCAAAATTGTTTTTAAAATGCAGAAAAATTGGAAAATAAAACTATAGCAATAATGAACAGGTTGTGGAATGTCTACCTCAGGGGTATCAAACTGCCGGCCTGCAGGCCGGATGCGTCATGCCGAAACCGCCCGCACCCCCAGTTCCGGCAATGGGGAAAAAGTCACAATACATCGCGACATGTCACATGATGTTGCGCGTTTGACACCCCTGGTCAACATACATCGCTGTATTCAGATTCTCTCCATCATCAGCAAAAAAAGATAAAAGGCTGTGAGTTTGAATATCATAATTGTTACGACTGTCATATTACATAGTCCAAGAACTAATAGTTCTTCTACTTTTTTCTTCTTAAAGTAATGGGTGCCGTATTCAAAATTTCATCCTTTTTTACAAAAATTGAAAGGAATATGAATCCAGAAGTTATGTCCTGATTTTTAGGAATGCTAGAATATGCAAATGTTTATGTGGCATATCCGAATAGTTTATTTTCCAAGACAGAAGGATGTTGCCTTGCTGTATTTTATGATCCTTTTACATCTTATTTCTACACTCAAAACAAATGGAGCAATTTCATTGTGAGCGACTTCCTTCCCCTCTCAGGCACCCCTCTGAAGGAAACTTTTTTTTCATTCAGTCTGTTAGAAAAAGCAAATATGATGTGATTTCACATGCAAATATATGAATATGATTGCAAATATATGAACAAGAGCCCAAGGGAGATGGGCAGTATAAAAATGTAATAAATAAATGAATAAACAACTTCTTTTGTTCTTATATTTTAAGAAATAAGATAAAAATATTAAAGTTCATGAACTGAAGATACATGATATTGTAAATTAAGAAAGATGAAAGACAAGGTATCTGCAATCTACTTCTCTCTGTGTTTCTCTACTATTATGATTTCCATAATGAAAAAAGTGGTCTCGCATATACAGTATACAGCATAAGGCCTGTATGTGTGTGTGTGTGTGTGATTCATTCTTGCAATGTTTTATTAATACATTAATAATGTACAAAGGCAAAAATATATAATTTACTGAAGGCTGAAGATTAGTGAAATACAATGGCAAATAATAAATAGAGAATTAAAAATTATCTTAGATCATTTAAATTTGAGAAGAAATAAATCATAGGAGCTTAATAGAATAATAAATGCATGGGACAGAAGGAACTTATTCATCCAAAGTGAAAACCAAATTAGTTTTAAAAGCTAAGAACTACAAGAATTTGTTATTTTTATTTTTTTACTGAAGGCCTAATGCAGATGACCTAGTTACCTTTTAAAAGCATTTTCATGCAAATCTCAGCTGTGTTTATTCACATTCTGTTCTGTTAAAAATTCCCATACTAAATTTAAAAAGGAATAGGATAAATAACGATTGCTTTTTATTTTTCAAGCATGCATTATTCTGCTTAATTCAAAAGAGCCAACAATTTGCAAGACTTCTATTCTCACACTGTTTATCCTGGAATAGATATATGAAAGCATGATTATCTGCCTCTCAGGTCAATGAATCTGTTTTAGAAGAACAATTTACAGAACTGTTTTCAAAAGTATTACTGAGGCTGTACATAATTGTAGAAGTGGGAAAAGTCTATAAAAATGATTGTTTAATGTTCTCCAGTAGGAATTGTGTTACTGATGCTAAATGCCATACTTATTCAATTGCACTGGAATACGGTAGCAGATGCCTTCTGGACTTGTTATATCTGATGAAGTTCTTTCATGATCTGAAAAGCAAAGGTAAAAAAACCCTTTTAGAGACATTTCTGGCTGCAATATAGCCATGCTGTTGCAGAATTCAGAATATAAGCCAATGACAGAGCAGAAGGTTTTAAATAAATAATATACTCTGACAAAACAGATTGGACATATTACTACTATTCTTGAGCTGGGTAACAGAGCTGGGTAAAATCTCTAATTAAGATTTCAGATTTTACTTTTCAGTTGTATGAGGGCAATGCAGAAATAAACCCCCATTTGGTTATCAATGACAGACACTGCAGATACAGAACTTTTATTAGAAAGTTAGAAAACACATTAGAAAACTACAACAGTACATTACTTTTTGACATAATTGCCATTCAAATTGAGGCACTTGTCTTAACGTCTTACCAGGTTTGAAATTCCTTAGTAGTAGTCGCTCAGTGCCAAATCTGGGCTATGGGGGTGGTGATCAAAAACATCCCAATGGAGCTGCTTCAAAAGTTCTTAGGTGCATCTAGTGGTGTGTGGGTGAGCATTATTGTGAACCAATACCACACCGAAAGTCAACATGCCCCGACGCTTGTTATGGATGGCTCTTCTGAGTTTTTGTAACGTTTCACGGTAGACTTCTGAATTGATGGCCAAACCACACTCCATGAACTTCACTAGCAATACTCCTTTGGCATCTTCAAATTTGGCAGGATTTCTATGGCAACACCACACCACCACTGTGTGGTGTTGGTTCACGATAACGTTTTTATTACTATTATTTTAGTTAATAGAGAAGATGTGTGAGAAGAGGGATACACTGCTTCAAAGAAAATAAAATCAGCAGACTTTCTAAATCTGTCTGGCTTTGATTCCGCCATCATTGAGAAAGCTACATAATTGGAGTCAATTTGGGATGAGTCTATATTTAAAGGACCCCTACTTCTGAGCATATTTAAGTTCAAAGCTAAAGACATCCCTTTCAAAGAAAAATCTATTCTTTGTCATCTAGTCAGGTTTTGTTTTTTTTTTTCATTTCAGCTTTATTGAGGGTTTGGATGAAGCTTGTTTGTTCATACGGTTTTCCAGGTACAGGGTGTCCAGAAAAACTTTCCAATATATTACAACTCAGCCAATGATCAAAAGTCTTTGAAATTGGTGCAACATCTCAAAATTTATAGTTCGGTAGTGACACAGAAGAATGATTTTTTTTTACGGGGGCAGGACTTTTTTTTATTAGGCTAGAGATCTTGTGAAGAGAGAAAAACAGGTAATTACGTTACCATGAAATCTGCAGTTATAAAATGGAATCCTGTCAAGGAAGAGTACCGAATGCCTAATATCTCTCTCTCTCTCTCTCTCTCTCTCTCTCTCTCTCTCTCGCTCTCTCTCTCTCTCTCTCTCTCTCTCTCATATCCCTTCCATTTATAATGAAGCCCACCTTTACTTTTCTGCATTCATTTTGCAACATCACTGCACAAAACTGGGTTTTTCTTTGCTAGCTTCTTCTTCAATATCAATACCAAATTTGGACCGATTCTGGTTTGCTTTTAAATAATTGTACAGGACAGACAGGTGGATGGACATATATAGAGATGGACAGATAGAATTCTGATCCTCTTTCCAATCTTGCATTGAGCTGGAAAGGAAAAAATGTTGAAAAGGCAAGAAACAATATTTCTTTTGCTTGTGAAAGATTGGCTGTTTTGCTTCTCCGATCTCACACTGCATCTTAGATAACTGGCATCAAAGGACCACACCTTTCCCCTCCCCTGAGCTCTTTTTCTGGAAAGAATCTGTGTGCTGTTTTGTTACGGAAGCAGAATAGAGTCCAAAGTCCACTTCTTTGAGCTGGCTTATTTTGGTACTGGAAACTACATTGGATGCCAGACTTTTGTTCTTCTATGAGGAGGAGTGCTATGTCACAAGTACAAGAATTTATGTCAGAAAAGATTTTTTTTTTCTGTTGTCCTCATAACTGATGAGGACCACTATTTAAACAGTAAAAATCAGACACATTTATTGCAATCCTAGAATTTCCAATTTAAATCATTCCAGTACACATGTCCTGACATTCCCCTTTTTTTTTACAATCTTACACATCACAATATTATATATTTTATTATCCATATGTGCAAATGTCCTCCATTATTTCTATTAGCCTTCTTAAATATAATCATTCATTTTTTTTGTCTTTTGGTTTTGAGTGATTGTCTTTATCTCCAGAAGCACTTTTATCTTTCATTTTCCTTTTCTACTGCCCACTCTCCTTTGTTTAATGAAATGACAAAAAACATCTATATTGTTTTGAAGTTGTTTGATGGCTTGCTGGTGGAGGCTTAAATGCCAATTACTAAGATGTGAACTACAGATTTAGAGATGGAAGGGAGGAGATGATCACTTAATAAATTTATTATGAAGGCAAATGAGTCCATCATAAATCATATTACCTCATTAAGGAAGGCATTCACTCATCTAAATACATAAGTGGCAGAGGTTAACTCTGCTACCTTGACATCAACTTTGGCATCATTTCTTCACATCTAAGTGGGGAGTCATTATTTCCTAATGTCCTGGATTCCCATTCTTACATTGCACGGTATTTGTTTATGTCAACCTCAAGATGTGACAACTGAAATAAATGCCAGTGAAATGTGAATATATATAGGGGAAATGATGATGATAATAAATATGCAAGCCCATTATCTCAATTGGTTAATGGACATTATTCCTGAGTTCCTCAGTTAATGTAAGCTATGACTGAGGTGGCAAAGCAGAATGCCAGAAGAGGAGTAGAATGAAGGAAGACCTGTCCCCTGCACTAATTTCTAATATCATAAAGCCAAATATATATTATCCAATATGACAGAACCTCACTAAATATATAAACTAGAATATGGAGTGGGGAACTGAATGTAAGGTATATTCATTTGTAGCTACAGTGACTCTATGTCAAATAATATGCTTTCTTTTTGAAGAAGCAAAAGAGATCCAGTGATGGTACCTTATAAAACGAAGCCTCCAGACATCATAGGAATTATGCAATGATTAAAATATGTTTTAAAATCCAGCAAACATGACTTTAAAGGTCTTTAGATTCAGTTTGGTCTGGTGGTTAAGACACCAGGCTAAAAAGTGGGAGACCATGACTTCAAGTTCAGCTTTAGCCATGAAAGGCAGCTGGTGACTTTGGGCCAGTCATTCTCTCTCTCTTTCCAAACCACTTGACAGGACTGTTGTTGTAAGAAAAATAGGAGGAGGAAGGTGTGTTGGATATATTTTATGCCTTGAGTTATTTGTAAAAAATAACAAAGGCAGGATAAAGATGAATAATAAAAATGCACAGATCATGGGACTTACATTGATGGACTTACAATGTTAAATACTATAATTGAACAAAACATTTGTTAATATAAATTACACATGGTAAAGAACTTTAGCCCATAATAATATACCTTAAAAGGCTTATGAGGATAAAAAAAATAGTATTGAATTAACAAATTGTATGTGTCAGGCAAACATAGCCCATAGAAAAAAGCCACCATAAATTTTCCCTCCCTTATTAAAACTCTCTAACCTTTACATAGAGGAAACAAGGACTGTTCACATAACCCTGGAATAGTAAATACTGCATTTAGCTCCATACTGCTTGTTCTTCCACTTACCATTAGCCATTTCCCAGAATTTGGCCAAATGCCCAAGTTATACTATATTACAAAAAATGACTATTGCATGAGCATCAGGCATAGCGTCAGTTATAAAAACTAGAAAAAACTGTAGCCCTTAGAATAATTCAGAACTTTGGGAGTGGATTATCCTTGTAATGATAATTTTTCATCTCTGCTAAACCAAATAGCCTCTCAGCAGAAAATAATCCGACCATGACAAGGGACAGGTTGTATATTTCCTTACCTTAAGACCTTTATCTTCATGCACTGTGGAAAAAGGAAATCAATTACAGATGCTGAGCCAAATACAAGTTGTGAAAACCTCATTACCATGTGGCACTTGTAAATCCTAAACTATCTTGATCCAATTGCCTTGGAATACCCTGATGAAAGCAATGAACTCAGTTTAAAGCATGCCTCTCACTCAAGGCAGATAATGAGGATCCTCATCTTATTTAGGTTTCGAAATCTATCTCTTCGTGTAGTGTAATATATGCAGTTCCATGTCTCATGATTACCATAACACATCAACACACTGACACTCGATCTTAATTTAGTTAAGCCTATGGTGAAAAATATTCAGTCTCAGCATGACAACAGAAACAACATCCTACCATATGTTGTACATAATGACTTAAAGCGGATGGGTGTGTCTGTCACTCTCCCAGCATATTTGCTAGGTCCAAATGCCTTTGGCAAGGCAACTGTTATGCCTAGATTCCTCTTTTTGTTTTCCTTTCAGCAGCTGCTTTAGCCAGAGTTTCTGTGGTACTGTCAAAATGCAGATGAAAGTGAAATAGCTGCAACTACTTTATCTTGAGCTAAAGATACCCTTTAATACAGGGGTTCTCAACCTTGGCAACTTTAAGACTTGTGGACTTCAATTCCCAAAATTCCTCAGCCAGCTTTGCTGGGAGTTGAAGTCCACAAGTCTTAAAGTTGCCATGCTGATGGTCACAAGTGTGAACCTGCTAGTTTTTTCCATTAAACAAGGGTGTCTCCTCTCATGACATCTCCTTCTGGAGTAGAAGACTTCCCAGGTCTCTCCCAACCCTGTTATTCTATGTTCCTAATAAAGAGAAGCCTACAGTGCAATCTTATCAACTTTTTGCAATGAAGGACACATTGTCCCCTGCAAAAGTATTTTGCTCTCATACTGGAAGGCTTTATTCATCCTATTTGCCAATCCTTTCTACTCTAGAAGTCAGATAGGTAACTAGATAATTCCTCTTGTTTCTTGCTTGAAGCCAGTTGAGGGATTAGTGCTTGTTTTATTTTGCCTAACATCATTCCCTGGGATCCAAAGATGGCTTCTGACCCATTTCTTTAACACAGTTGACTATGAAGAGTAGGTGGCATCTACTGTCATGGCATCGTCTTCTTGTGCTTCATGAATTAAACTAAATAGTAAGGATGATCGCATCTCTTGCCAGTTTTTGATTAAAAGCCAAATCATTTGTATATGAAATTAATAAGGAGTAGGTAAAGAAAGCATTATCAAAACCAATCCAGAGATACCCTCCAAAAAATCCTACCATGAATCCAAAGACAGAAATCTCTGCAAGAAGGAAAATCAGGAGCTGCGTCAAAAGAAATTAGAAACAAAGGTTATTCCTCCCTCCCTCTAATAATAGAGGAATAGCCAGATCCCATGTACTTGGTACAAGCAAACTGATATGTCCTCCTGAAAAGTTGAAAACAAATTAATTTCAACCCTAATAGGACATGTTGATTGGCCAGCTATGAAAAAATGACCCAAAAACTTTCTATTCACTCCAAAAGTAAATACCTAAGAAGCAATTGTCACTGGGAAGCACGGAAATTATTGGCAACATAGTCATACTATTTGAAAAACTCTTTCCCAGGTCTTTTGTGATGCTTCATTTCAAAGCAGGAATAAATAAGCATTTCCACAGTAGAGCCTACATCTGGATAGAGAGATCAGCTTTTTGATTGCTTTCTCTGCTTTCCTTGTAATCATAGAGGGTCCCCAGAGTTTGTATCAAAGATATTGAGTTGTACAAAAGAAAACATAGACAATCCAGGAAGCACTTCTTATATACTTCTTTTAATGAAATATTGTTATCCTGGCCTTCATTTTTAAAGTTTCTTTCCAAAACAACCAAAAAAATCGGTTTTCCCAAAGAATAATCACTAGTGAGCTGCAAATTCTAAGACAAAGTTGAATACAGTTTCATATGTTGAAACAGATTTCTCTATTCCTGTAATCCAGTGCTTAAGCAAATGACAATCTACCATAAGTAGATTGTTATTGGATTAAGAGTTAGAAGCTTATAAAGAATTAAATGTTTTTAATTTTGCTTAAGAATTAGAAACTTGCCAACTTGGGCAATTAAAACTGTTTATTATTATTATTTATTGCTCATTATCTCAAGGCCTGGATTTGATGTTTGTCATTGTTCAATGACCCCTGTTTTCCTTTATGGGTTTTGTTAGCGCAGCATTTCAGTCTATGCTGTCTATTGATGTAGTGTTTCTTGGTATGTTTAGTTTAGTTTAGTTTAGTCTAGTTTAGTTTAGTTTACAACCTGTAGTTCACTGGAATTGGATTCATAATAAAGATAGATAGATAGATAGATAGATAGATAGATAGATAGATAGATAGATAGATAGATAGATAGATAGATAGATATTATTTCTATGTTCTGAATAATATTTTTACATATATCACCAGTTAAGTTAGTTGTATCCTGGCCAAATCTAATCAGGATCAGTTCTGATTAATAATTAGATAAGTGATATACCAAGCTAGATTCTGAAGTAAGAAAAAAGATATCCTGCAAGAAGAACTGCAAAGAAACATTTTATAAAAATGATAGAACTGTTGAAAATAGAACTTTATGCAAAATTGACTCAAAGCATGTATGCACCATAAATTGGATTTATTTCATGCAAAATTGCTTTATTTCTTAATAAATATTTCCATTATTAGTCACTTCTCTAAGTTTTATATCAAAATTCCTTAGGATTGTTTTCAGTTTTTTAAAGCAAGTTCTTTGTTCCTATTGATCTGCTAATAATTTATGTATATTGAGACAGTAAGAATTATGTTCCCTCCTTTAAAAGTTAATAAATCCAATTTCTGATATATAGATGCCACTTTGGATAGAAAACAATGTGAGTTGCTGTTTCCTTTTCAAATTGTATTATGATGAATCTTTTCATGAACACAAACACATATTGATTTGATGTGTCCCTGGCTGATTACTTAAATAGCCACACTAGGTGTCTGATGTGGAAATCAATTTTGACTGGGCTATTTCTGATATGTAAATGCTTGTGAAAAAAATCGGAACACACAAAAAGGAGATTTGGAAAACTGGGCAATAGCATTCCAAGGTGATTAAGATAAAAAGGGAAATAAAGCTGAAATTAAGTTCTGCAGCAACAGGGTAAAATTGACCTGACATCTTATTCTCTGGTGTCTTTTAAAGGATACTCTGTAAAACAATTAAGAAGGGAGTCCTGAATTGTTCAAAACTGGTTTGGGAAGTCTTTTGTTCGGGATTACATTTGAGCACAAAAGAAACCTAGGAAACTATTTATATTCTTCACTTATTGCTGCCTTTGCTAGGGAATCACATCAAAGATGTAAAGTGATTTACATATGAGCTGTAACTTGACTATCACAGATTTCATCTTGCAAGAAACTGGGGCAGAGTTTACCACAGAGATTCAGCAGGCCCTGGAAAAAGCTTAAAGAAAAATGAAGTTATTTTATATCTATCTGTACAAATCATTCAGCCACAGCAAGAATCACATCATACTGTGGGAGAAGAGGGGGGCAGAAAATAGATAAAAAAACATTATTAACCAATTATCAAAGTAGATAATTAATCTCTTTCAAATATCCTTTATGATTTAAAATCGTTCTATGAGGTAAGGAACACTAAGCTATTCAGGAGTCTCAGCAGAAATCCAGTCCTTTATATTAAATCTCTTTGCAAAAAACAAATCTTCTTACTTCAAGGTTTGCTTATATGTAAGAATAAGCTTTTCAGAAAATTAATTTATAATGTAATAAAGCTAAGAAGAAGAAAAATGGAGCAAGAAAATGTGCAGAGATGGAATAAAACCCCATGAAAAACCAAGACTTTTGTGTGTGGTGTGAAATGATCTAGGACTGGGTTTTAAGTACTTGCACTGCATAAATATGCAGTTTCATTATTTCTTTTCCAATAAATCATTTTAAAATGTTATGAAGTACACCTTGCTTTTGGGAATTTAATTTGTATTTTTCTGCAAAGATGAATTTTTATAGATACTAACGGATACCACTTTATACACAAATAATGTTTTATTTTATATGATTTTCTTAAGTGTACTTTCTTTTGCAGAAATTTGTTCAGAAACAAGACAACAACATTCCTTATTGCTGCCAATCTATACCATAAAGGTTTTAGAATCTACGATAGATCATAAAAATTCATGTTTTATAAATTCAGAGCAGGTTTCTTACTTATGAAGGAACCATGAAATGATGCAGTTGTCTGAATATAAACCTTTTGGTCAGACAAGGCTTTTTGATGTTCAAGCCTCCTTTTCACTTATATATTCTGTAACATTTATGATATCTAAGGGGATGACTTTTCCAAAATACTTTAAAGTATGAATTTGATTTGTTTATATATATATATATATATATATATATATATATATATATATATTATGAATGCTGTTATGCTGCTTTATTTATTTTGACTCACACAATGTTGGTTATGCCTGACAATACTGAACTGTCTTGGTTAACATGTGGGCTGCTGTACTTTGAATATTTGTAGTTTTTAGATGGTCTTCAAGGTGAGTCCCATGTAGAGCAGAGGTTCCCAATCTGTGGGCCGTGCGCACTTACCCCACAATCCTGCTAGCTTGTTGCTAGATCATTTGCAGCGTGTGCACATGCGGCCCTGTTCGTGTCTGCGCATCCACGTGTAAAGGCACCTGCCCCTCCATTTCCCTCCGGGCCACCAACCCAGAAAGGTTTGGAACCTTTGATGTAGAGCAGTGATTCTCAACCTTTCTAATGCCATGACCCCATAATACAGTTCCCCATATTGTGGTGACCCCCAACTACTTATATATCACCGGGTGCCAGGGGCGTGGCCAAAGAAAAGGGGGGAAAATGGCGGACAGCCTTGTTTGGCGACCCCCGTGAAATGGTCGTTCGACCCCAAATGGGGTCCCGACCCACAGGTTGAGAACCACTGATGTAGAGTATATTATAGTAGCTCATATTTGAGGTGATAAGGATATGGAAGATTATTGTTCATATAGGTAGTCCTTATTTTATGAGCACAACAGAGGACTGGAACTCCTATCATGAAGCAAGGCAGTTGTTAAGAGACTTGATTTTAAGGCCATTGTTACTGTGGTTGTTAAGTGAAACATAGTCATTAAGTGAATCTGCCTTCCCTCATTGACTTTGGTTGTCTTAGCAAGCAAAGATTGCAAAAGGTGATCACGTGACTCCATGGTGCTGTAACCCTCATAGTACATGCTGTTGGCTAAGCACCTGAATTTTAATCACATTTGCATAGGATTGTTGCAATGGTTGTAAATGCAGAAACTGGTCATAAGTCACTTTTTTCAGTGTTGTAATTTTCAAATGGTAATTAAACAAATACTTGTAAGTTGAGGACTACCTGTACCTTCTGCTGCAGGAATAATTATAATTGAAATGCTTGATGAAGTTGGGAAAAGGCCTACTGGTCACAGCTATTTCAGCAACAACTGAGAGCATAGGAGTGCTGCAAGATTGCACACATTTAAAAACAGCACAGAATTGGTTGCCACTCCTTTCTTCTGGGCCATTTTTTTATTTTATTTTACTTACCAACTTAACTATAGCCTTGGGATTTGGGAGGTGGTTTTCCAAGAAGTGCTAATAGAAATAGAAAATTTGTTAATGAATAATATGTAATATGTTTCCCTTGAATATCTCTAATGCTCACCAGCAGTCAGATCTGACTTTAATTACAGGAATAAAATGGAAGTGTTTGAAAGCAAAGGACCAGCTTCAAGCAACAACTTTATTGGAGAATACCCTGGGGTCCCATACGAATTTAGAAAATAAAAACAGTGCCACATTCCATTCCAGAGCATTCTGAAGCACTTTAGAGGAATCAAATCCAAAATGCTGCATAACTCTCTGTTGGTATGTGCTTTTAAATCAGCATTCATTCCTGGCAACTGCTTGGATAAATCCCTTCAATTTTCTTGGCAAGGTTTTTTTAGCCTTGTGACTAAGTTTTCTTTTCTTTTAGTTCCTTATTTTTGTCGTTGGTTTATTGTCCATGCTCCTATTTAAGTTTCTCTTTCATTTTGCAAAAATTATATATGCATAAATATATCCCCATCAACCTGTTTTCCTTACAAAGTATAGAAGAGAGTAATATATTATAAACAATACAAGATAAACAATACAAGATAAGGGTTAGTTTGGTGTAGTGGTTAATGGGGAGATTGTGAGTTCTAATCAATGAAAGCCAACAGGGTGACTTTGGCTCAGTTATTCTCGCTCAGCCCAGTCCACATCACAGGATTATTGTTGTGGGGTAAATAAGAGAAGGAAGAAGTATTAGATTTGTCCACTGCCTTGAGTTACCTATAAAGTGCTAAAGGCAGAATAAAAATCCAGAATAACAAAAAATAAGAAAAAGAGAATAAGAAATATGTCTAGTTTGTTTGTTGAGTACCTCAAGTCAGTCTTTATTCCTGGTGGCTTCCTGTACATGTTCCTGTGACACCTAATTTTCTATGGAACAAATTCTGCCACTTGTGGACTTAACTCTGTATTAACTCTCCAACTCTCTCTTTCTCTCTATTGGCTGGGTTTGAGAGTTGGTGACCCTGTTACTGGGAGATGGGTGCTATTTGAAAGACACAATGACGGCCCCTCTCTTCAAAATAACAATTTAATCCAAGTGGCAATCAAAACTATTCACTTATGCAGAACCATTATTCAGAAGAATCTCAGTTATATGATTACAATATAAGAGGCAATTATATTTTATACTCTTAGTGGTTTTATCTATTTTTATCTTTATGATGGTAAGCTGTCTGGAATTGAAGGAATGGATGTCAAATAAACATTTGTCATAAATCTTGTGAGAATAACACTACAGGAGCAGCTGAGATATGTGGAAAAATGCTAAAATATGGATGTAATTTGCTTACAGTGTGGCTGTATAACTGGTTTGATAGAAGGAGAGCCTATTCTGACAAGGCACCCGCTCTTTGAAACATCATTCTCCCTGAAATCAGATTTGCCCTGACTTTGCTGGCACACTGGAAGGGCTGGAAAACATGGCTTTGTTTTTAACTTTATCTGCTGCTCAGAGTCATGTATGTGAGATGTGTGACTATGTATCTTTACCAGATAAGAAAGTAAAGTATATGCAAAGAAAGATAAATAAGAAAGTAAAATATATGCAAAGGCTTTGTTGATGCTTCATGATTGGAATAATGCCATTATTATTCCTCTGTTCAACAGGAAGGATAGCAAGAGTGAAGGCAAAAAAAAAAAATTGCAGGTGAATTTATCTGTTAAATATATCTGAGAAGATATTTGGAAGAATTCTGATTAGAAGGGCGTAAGAGATGAAATTGAACAAAACTGGAGAAACTCAATCCAGCTTCACACTAGGTTGGGTGGTGGGCTTAGATTTTTAATCTCCAGTGGGACACTCAGAAAAGTGTAAATATGAGAAATAGGTTTATTGTATGGTTGTCGATTTAGAGAAAGCCCAAACATGAGATTTAGCTTGAATGATATGATATTTTATATGAATATGGGTTTAAATATGATTGCTAAATACAGTTAGAGTGGCATATAATAGTTTGTGAGAATAAATGGAATGCTTAATATATGATTATACATTAAATAAAAATATGTGCCATCTCCTTGGTTGTTTAATGTATTTATAGATAAATGAATACAGGATACTTGTGGGCACAATAAAGATCTGTTGGGTGAGAAAATGGATGTGTATATACTTTTGTACATAGACAGTGCTGTGTTATTAGTTGAGAACCTGCATGATTTGTATGAAATGCTAGACATATTAGGTGATTTAGAAGAAGCATGGAAATTAATAACAATTGTATTGGTTTTGTCTCACAAGCATACATATCTGCACACATCTTTGTGCATATGAAATATTCATAAAATAATTAATAATACTTTGCTAAATCAAACTGACCATCCTTAATATTGGCATTTTAAGACTGAGAGCCTCTTACTGAAGTTAAGTGATTGGATAGCACGAAATAGAGAATAGTTAGCTTTTTTATTTCATATACAAAGAGATTACATACTGTAGCAATGACATTTAGATTGCAGTAGGATAAAACCTCAAATAGAATTCTTATCAGTGAGTATGAAGATTTTTATACCCCATTGTAGAGATCCAAATATTTAGTCCTAAGCTAAATATTTAGCTCAGGACTAAATATTTTTCAGAGACTTAAATTTGTCCTATAACCTAGCCAAAAAAGAAAAGGAACAAGAGCATTTGTTATATATAGTACATCTGTACACAAACATACTGGTCTTGCATGATCAAGGGATCTAAATAAATAATATGTTAACAGGCATTTTGGGAGTCAAAGTAACCTGAAAGAAGGTTTCCTCATCTGAGTTTTGCTCATATGTCTGGGAGCTTTTGTATGGTTTTGGTACTGCATCCTGAATGAACAGGAAATGTCTGAAATAATGAACCCACACAAATGAGTTTACCAAGACATTGAAGAGACGGACTCCAAACGTAAGCCTTAGTAGTTTTCACCAAATAGCCCATTATCTGTTTCATTGACCAAGCCAATATATTTTCTCTAGAGATGTATGAAGCCATTTAGCCACTCAAGGAATGCAACTAGCTGAACATTTTTAGGTGCTCTTTAACTTGATTTACCGGTCTTTGAAAGTTGTGTCTTGATAGCATATAAGGATGATTCCTTTTCCTTGATAGGTGTAATTCCTCATGACTTACAATTACTAGTGCAGTCATAACTAAAACATGGATCTTCACCATTTCAGAAATATAGGTGACAGCTGGAACTCAGTACTGGTGAAATAGTCACCAGTGCAACTAATCAACAGAACTGAAAAAACTATGCAGCCTAATATAAAGAAGTATTACGGAAAATCATGTAAAAAAGACATCAACTCAGAATGAAAGTACGTATATTCAATTGTCAATGTTCACCAACACATCTATTGTAGCATTTATGGAATACAGATAGCTAAGATGAAAATCATAATGAATTCAGTGCTTACTTATGACATATTAGTAAGGAAAAATCCTGAATGTCTGATTTTTAATGATTATTTGAGGCTCTCATATTTTAAATATTGACCTTGTCAAACAATAATGTGGTGGCTCTTTGCTCTGAAAGAATGATTATCTCAAAATGATTGCATTTTGAGGTAAGAAATGTTACCTATGAGACCAACTCAATTCAGTGTTCACATTTCTAAAACTATAAACATGAGTAGATAGATGAAGTCCCACAGTGGAGTTTAAATGTGCAATGAAGGAGCAAATGTTGTTTCTAATTATATTATTTCAACCAAATCTTGAGCATTTCTCTTGTGAAAGGAGATTCTGAAAGAGAAATAAACAAAGAAAAGTAAACTAAACTATCCTTCTGTTTGCTGTCATATAGTGTAAAGAAGCCAACACAACAGGAATTCATGTAAAAATGCTCTGGGCTCCAAAGAATATGAAAATAATCCAAAATATTGCTCTTATAATAAATAACTGAGCCACAACTCACAACACAATGGAAATCATTTGAGCATAAGTGCTCAGTGCTGATAAACAGGATATTGGCAGTTGTGGTAATTTGAGCCTGGAATTTAATCTCCCCCTTTCATTTCCATACCATGAAATTGTACTCGTGACACAGTCCCTATGTGAGTTAATCTCCTGAGACTGCAGAAGAAAATACAACTTCCCCCACTCCTTTCCAAAGATTCAATATAAGCTTATTGCTTCTCTTTTTATTATTAAAACCACAAACTAGCCATTCACATCTTCCAATGCTGCACTTACAGGCTCAATGCTAAAGCATAAACTAAAGTAACGGACCAAGCTCTGACGTTTAATGAGCTATCTTAGAGGTGACAAAATCCTGCAGCTTTGACTGTAAAGAAATATATTCAATGATAATTTTCTGAATAACCTTTAATATTCTGAATGCGCTGCCTGCACTTTCTTTTTCAACTTGCATTAAGTCAAAATATTTTTCTCTTTGTGCACAAATATAAGAAACAAATGCAGCCAAAATAACTAAACTAGTCAAACATTGAAAATATTTTTTTCTAAACAAACCTGTCATTGTAGAAACTAAAAAAAAAATGCTTCTTTTGATAATATGGTTCAAGATAGTAGTGTGTCCTGGTTTGTATGGTACCTTATAAAATGAATGAAAGACATTGGCTGCAAATTGTCATTAAGGTGCTTATTTTTATATTTAATTCAGGTTTAGATGTCACACAATGTCCTGCATCCTATTTAATTGTATTCTTCTGGCTTTTATGGTCCATGCTTCTTTACAGGTATTATTTTTTTTCTAACCATATTGATGTATTTTCTTTCTTTTCTTTCTGTTTTTTCCCCCTTGGTTATTTTATTGTTCTATTTTACTTTCACTTTGTTTAAACTTTGTTTTTATTTCTTAATTTGTTATGGTTGTGAGACACCTAGAATAGTCCCATGGTGAGATAGATGGCAAATAAATTTAACAGTAATAGTAATAATTCAATTGTAAAAGGCAGCTTTACTTGGAAATGCTTACATTCTGCGATGATATCTGTAACTTCATCAAGTATCTACATCTGCGTATTCCAGATAGAATTTGATATGTAGACCAAAATGGCAAATCCAGTTTGACACCTGGCTGGCTGTGTGACAAACCATAATAATTGTGATTAAAAGTATACATGGTTAACCAGATGGTCTAGAATTCAAATTTCTTGTCAGTCATGAGCATGAAAAGTTTTAGAAAGAACCACCATGTCTTTTCCCCATTTTAGGAAAATTGTGTGGGGAGGTAGTACATTGTCTATCAAACTTCAGCCTAAAATATTTGAATCCCAATCATCAATCACTTCTAAAGATCAAAGGATGATTCTTAGTTGCAAATCTGCAGAAATATATTATGAACTGACATGCAAACCTTTAGAATGAAAGCAAGGCCTATTAATCCTAAATATATAAATAGAAATTTAATATAATCTGATGTAACCTGAGTGTCTGACTGCAATATTTATTTTGCTTTGTCAAAATTTTTTAGTTTTCATGCATGTTGGAAATATTTTTTAGAGTTCATTTTCTGATTCTATTAATTAGTCTCAGGAGAAAAGCAGTGGACATCTTTAGCTGAGGCCTTTCTAAATGCAAATGCTTATTTGTTCTTTTGTTATAAATATTACTTGGTCATAATTTAGGCTGAGATTTTCCAATACTTGTTATATAACAGCTGAATGGAGAAGTGCATCATTTTCAGCTTTCTGGCAATAGTCAAAAAGGGTGTGAGTGTCTTAACACACTAAAGTGACATTTAAAGGCCCCCATGCGAAGAAATGATTCATCCTTAAATGCTACAGCATGTAAAAGTCCCATCAATTTCATTTACCACCAACCCTTCTAGGAATTTGCTCTTTTATTCTTAGCTACCAGAATGGCACCAACTTTAATCTGAATTTACTCCCACTTAATGAACTTTTGTATTGACTGAAGCATCCTCCTCTCCAGATGTGTTTCCAACAGCAACTCCCAACACTTCCAACAATACAGCTGGTGCTTGGAATTTGTGGAGTTGCAACAGTTTATGGATTCATAATGGAGAAAGTATCTCACCAGGTAGCTGAAGTAAGTGAGAAGTGATGATGTTGCTTCCTGCAGGCGATACTATTACATGAGAGACGAGGAACTTGCAGAATTGGGAACTGTATCCAATGGAACCCAACAGAATTGGAGCTAGAACTGTATCATCTGAAGAGCTAGCAGAAAGATCATCAGGCAGATTATTATACCTTCCATCTCCTTTTGGTTGCCTCCTTTTGAGGCCATTGTAGGTTTTGAGAAGAGGACACAGTTCGTAATCAGAAACCATCTAGTTATTTCTAATATCATTCCATTTTGGATAAAGGAATTTAATTCTGACTTTTACAGGCAGGACATATAAGGAAGCCCTCTCAGTGAATGTCATTAAGGAACATCATGTAATGTCTTCACAATTAATTAGACACAGTCTAATCTGCGTCTGATATTTTAAACCCTGCCAACACTCAGCTCAGTTCCAAAAGCACTTTGCCAGAGCATGTCCCAGCCAATTTGATAGACCTTGTTCCTGTGAAGCACTTTGAAGAATCTGCTTGAGCTAGTTTCTCATGGACTTCTCTGGGCATCGGATCAAATTGCAGCTTTGTCATCACAGTGGGGCTGAAGGACACTGCAGTTAATGAGGTTCCCTACAGGTGACCTAATCATTTCTGCCCACAAGGATATTTTTTTAAATCAACATAAATCCATAACTATCAAAAACTTTCATTAAAATACTCATTATGTGAGCATTGCATCTTCATTATTTCTGCATGTCAGGATTGTATTATAATTAGCTGCTTTCCCTATTTTCTTTCCTAGTAGGTAGTTAATTTTAGGAAAAAATAGTAAATTACTGAATAAACTAGGTGTAGATCTTTAATCAAATACTGTGTGGCATACTGAAATCCCTCATCATCAGAACTACATGAAAGCATTTGCAAATGAATCAAATAAAAAAATGTCAGTTGTCATCTAATTAGGTCGGTTAACTAAACCAGAGTTTTTAAATTATTTTTCTTTGTTTTGCCTGACTTTGGAAAATGGATGTCCATTGTCCTGGTTAATTAGTGCCGAAATAGTCAGGTAGGACTGGTTGCAATAGTGCCATTTCATTAGAATAAAACTTCTGTCATTTCTGTTAATTCTGCTTCATTATCCAGCATGTATCAGATCACATATCATGCAGGTGAACATACCATTGCCTAACCGTGTTTATACGCCAGTATACTAGTGGTTGCACAAATTGTTCCAAATCCTAATTTGCTTATTTATTTGATTTCTGTGGCTGCTCATTTCATCAAATGACTCTGGGTGACATACATCATAAAACACAAAAACAAAATTAAAAATTAAAACAGTACAAAATAAATATATATGGTCACTAAGTAAAACTATTCCCTTGAATGTTATCACAAGAGCACACCCAAGTAATAGGTCCCTTAAACAGAGGTCTCCACCTTGGTTACTTTAAGAATTGTGGACTTTAATTCCTAAAATTACTCAGCCAGCTTGGCTGGCTAAGGAATTCTGGGAGTAGAAGTTCACAAGTCTTAAAGTTGCCAAGGTCAGGGACCTCTGCCTTAACCCACTTGGGAACCCAGATTTGGGCCCACAGACAAGTCTTCATGGTCTTACAAAAGATCAGCAAGGTCATCCTGATTTTTAAAGGGAGATTGTTCTAGAGTAAGTGGTTCTCAACCTGTGGGTCGGGACCCCATTTGGAGTCGAACGACCATTTCACTGGGGTCGCCAAACAACGCAGTCCGCCATTTTCCCCCCTTTCCTTAGCTGTTCTACTCCCTTTTATTCTATTGGCTTTTGAAAGCCAATAGAATAGACTCTCTTGAATAGAGTCTAATTTCTATTGGCTTTCAAAAGCCAATAGGAATTGTCCAGGCTGTCTCTGCCCTGCTGAGCCCGCCAAAAGTCCCATTCTGCAAACAGTGCTGCACCAGTTGAGTAGTCCTCAACTTACAACCGGTTGAGTAGTCCTCGACTTATGACCGGTTGGGGGTCGCGGCATTAAAAAGATTGAGAACCACTGTTCTAGAGGGCAGGGGCTACGGCAAAGAAAGTATATCTCCTGGTCTCCACAAGTTGACATTTCTTGGCTAATGGGACCCTTAATATACCCAACCTGCCAGACCGACTTGAAGAGATAGAAATGACTTTAGAGAAACCAGCCCCTTAGGTAACACATGAAGAGCTTTAAAGGCATATTATCCTTTAATAGGCACCATGAATAGCATCTTCTTTACCAATTCTTGGTGACATAGAGGAGATTACATCCTCCCTATATAGAATAGATAACATCAATAATGCTGCCATCTTCCAGACAGTGATATCTTAGGTATAATTTATTTGTTTGTTTATCACAATTGGGACCAAAATTTCCATTGTGAAGAAAGGAGTTGAAGTGTGCCTGATTTCATAATGTTGATTGTTAAATGAATTGAATAGTCATTAAGGGAATCCAGCTTCCCCATTGACTTTACTTGTTAGAAACTTGCTGGGAATGTTGGCGAATGGTAATCACATGGTAACTGTCATGAATTACATGCCAGTTGCCAAATGCCTGAATTTTGAACACTTGGCTGTGAGGATACTGTTATAGTGAAAACTCATATTTTTCAGGACCATTGTAACTTCAAATCATCACTAAATGAATGATTGTAAGTTGCAGACTACTTGTAGAGGGAAGCAACCCACCTAGGAGATTCTGAGCAACTAACATGAAATTGCAACCATAATAGGCAACAACAGCAAAGATAAAGCAAAACATACTCAGGCCCACCAAATCCAACATCCATGATCCACAATGGGAACATTAAACCATAGAGCTGGGGAAAAAACTATATCTTTAATGCCATTTGAAAAGTTAACAGAGTTAAATGGGAGTAAGACCATTTCAAAAGCCTGTAATTGTCATGCTTCCTAAATCCCACTAGATGACATTGATAGAGAGGACTAAAGCATGTCCAGCTTAGAAGAGTGGGATGAGTTACATGAACATAAAATGATATTCTAGTGATGTTACATGAACATAAAATGATATTCCCATAACTACCTGTGCCACTCCATTCTGGTTCATCTGCAGTCTTGATGGGTGATAGGAGTGATTAGGGTGATTCTAACTCAGGAATGGATGTAATTGAAAATAAGGCGATAGCAGCAGAAGATGCTGGATACCTGCAGGACTTCCTATGCCAACCAATATTGGGGCAGCTGATTAGAACAATTAGAGAGAGTAGAGTAGAGTAGAGTAGAGTAGAGTAGAGTAAACAAAGTTGGAAGGACCTTGGAGGTCTTCTAGTCCAAATCCCTGCTCAGGCAGGAAACCCTATACCATTTCAGACAAATGGTGGTCCAATCACTTCTTAAAAGCTTCCAGTGTTGGAGCATTCACAACTTCTGGAGGCAAGTTGTTCTAACTATCGGGACATTTCTTCTTAGTTCTATATTGCTTCTCTCTTTGTTTAGTTTCCATTTGTTGCTTCTTAAGAGAAACTAGTTCAAAACAACACTTTTGGATGGTTTGGAGGTTGAAAGAAGAAGCCACTACTTTTCTATGGCAACACTAACACTGTTCAATGGCTTCCGTGTAGAGATAATAGGCTAGCCCTCTTTTTACAGTCCTTTCAAAATTGTTGAGCTTGTTTCAGAGGGCTTTCCCTGAGCTTATTTATGATGTCATTGTTCATTCTCATTATTGTTTTGTTTTTGTGTTTGTTTTAAGTGATCGTTGGTTTTACTGTTGTCATGTGCTAAGTTGCTACATTGTTTTAAATGTTACTACGAAGGTTTCTATTCCTATTCTGTGTAAACCACCAAGAATCATTTTGATCCTGGCAGGGAAGAAATATGTTTAATAAATAAATAAAAGGAAATAAGTCTGCTAAGAATTCTGTTATGTTATTACATATACCTGACGGAAGTTTTTTAAGGGAAGAAAAAAGAATACCAGTTCCGTCAACCTCTGACAGACTAATATGGCTTATTTGACTTTCAATTTTCCCTTACTGCGTTTAGCAGTCATAAGACTTCTAGAAATAAAAGCTTCTGATCAAAGGATGGGAAAAGATTTCTCTAAGTGCCACATTGCAAATGAGACAAAGATGTCTAGTGACTGTAAGACCTACTTGATATGTTGAGACTTGTTTCCTAACTAATGCCATGTGAAAAACATTATTTCAGTTCCAGAGAACAAAATATGAAAAAGCTAATTATGTGTCACTACACAGACTCAATTATCCCAAAAGCTTGATAAACAAGCAAAAAAATGGTTATCGAATATTAAGAGTGTTTTACTTTAAGCTTGACATGACCAATTTTCATACACTGAATGTGTGAATATGAGTAAACCAATTTCACTAAATTTATTCTCAGAGGCTGGATTGTCCAACCCCAATGGTGATTCAACCTTCTGTTACTAAAGATTTTTCTTAGTACTTTATTACTTTAAAAATAGATTAAATTTCTGTACTTCAAAAGAAAGTATGACTGGTATTTAATTATGTCTTATGAAATCTCTTCTATGGAAGAAGTCAGATATAAATTTGTCTCCTAATTTTATTTCTGAACATATGGCATTTATTTTGTTCTCGAAACTTTTGAGTTACTCTTTTCTATCTAGCAACAAATGCTCCACATATATTATAAATTGTTTAATCCGTGTACTAGTCCCTACATAGTTGTCTATCACAAAAAATAACAGTTCAAAAGGGATGTTAGAAATGAAATTATATTTCTTTTTATGATTATTTTTCATAAAGGTCAATTTTAAGATATTTTTTTAAAAATTATAATGTAATTTCATAAAGATGAAGTTTAAATAATTAGCTATTCTCTTTTTTTTAAAAAAAAATGAAAGTTTTATTAAGGTTTATTATAGCATAAAATACAATGAAATAAATATTTTTTGAAAGGGGGAAGGGAAGTTCAGGATACAAAAAAGAGGAGAGAAAAAAAGTGTTGATTTCCAACATTTTCCAAAACAGTAAAATACTACCAGTAATACATTTACAACCTCAGCTTTTTGTTGCACAGACAAGCAGATGCTTAGACTGGATATGACATTTTTATCCCACCTATCGAGTCCTTCCCAAGGACTTAGGACTTTATAAACCAGTTCTATAACTTCTCCATTATTAAATCTTCAAACTAAATTCTAAATTTCATGATGTTTCTAAAAGCCAGAATCAATATCCCAATAGAAACAAGAGGAAATAAAATATCTTTGTATAAAGCAGTTTCCATTACCATCTTAATCAAATATATTTCCCCCAGTTGTGGGAAGCGATATATATTTATATTTATTAATCTTTCTAAATTATCATCATCTGCATTGATTATATTCTTTCAAATTCTTTAATCTTAAACTCTTTTATATTCATTTTAAGACTCTAAACATTTCTTAAGCAATTTCATCTTTATAATAAAATCAATTCTAATACATCTTTTTAAACTTTCTTTTAACATATATGCTTTCAAATTTCCTATCAATAATAGTTTGCAAATCTCGGGAATTAATTCAAATATTATCTATCTATCTATCTATCTATCTATCTATCTATCTATCTATCTATCTATCTATAAATATTCTCATGGGAACTAGCTGAGACCTAGAAGTTTTGGGATACCTTGAGAATTCTTAGAATTTTAGTTTTTCAAGAAGTATCAGTTTGACAAGGTTTGATTAGACAGATTACAATAAGAAAAATAATTGCTATTTGTGTAATTTAGAGAAGTTCTTCCCAATATAGCTTTCTGATAAGAAGAAAAAATAAAGTTCCTAGATCTTTTATTGACTTTCATTCAACTTTACATAAATAAGTATATTTCCCTTGCTTTGCACAATATTTCCCTGTCTTCTTCCCTTAGCTAGTCCTCCAATCCTCTCCTGAGTGGATGAGTATGCAGAATAATGGAGAGGGGGAGAAGAACCCATGTTCTTAGTTGATGTTAGCATAAAATATAAACCACTTCTTTTTTGTAAAGTTCTTTAGTAATATCATCAAATTTTCTCAATCTCTGAGAGGTGATTGATGGTATAATCCAATTCACAGACATTAAAAATAAGTGATGATGCATCTACTTCAATTTATTCTTTCACTCTTACATATACTGGCCTAGGATACAAAGCAAATCTCACTGAAATTAGAATGGTCCATGCCATGCCATGCCATAACATACCATGCCATTCCATTCCATTCCACTCTACTCCACTCCACAATATGCTAGCATCAAGCTGCAACTACATACCTTTCCCAAATGCAGAAGCCTGATTCATTTAGCTAGTTACAATTTCTGCCTCCATCTTTCCATATACTATTTTATTTGGGACTTTTTATATCATTGTTCACCATCCAGAGTTACTTGTTTGAAATGGGTAGCTATACAAATTACTTATTTAATTAATTAAAATGTTTGTTACTAATTGTTATAAGATGGCTTCCAATAGACGAGACCACACAAATCAGAACTCCGAGGCTAGAAACTTCCTCAAAGAAGGAAGTTTATTGGTTACATAATATTGGCATGGTCAAAAGTGAAACCAAGTCTAAAATCCCCTCCAAAGAGAAACACTATTACAAAGTTAAACTTCCCACCCCAGTGCTACGTTTCCCAATACAATAGTTTGGTGGGCTTTCTAATCAAATGCTCACCCCCCCCCACCTAATCAACAGAAATGATCTTGGTTCCCACGGGACAGTGAAATGTTTAGACTAGCAGAAATCTTCCGCACCCCCTCCCATTCTTTTGGCAACCTAGAATGAGCAAGATGGCTGCAGCCAGGTTCATTGTAAGGTTAGGAAAGAGGCATACTCTACAGCACTGGAAGCATCTTATTCCATACATGTTCATAGGCTATCAGACGGAAATAGCACCAAAAGCTCGTCCGCCAAATATTTCTGCATTAAGTAACAAGTGGGGATCTTGTTATAGTTTTCCAAAATTGTATTTTTCATTTACACAAATGACACAGAAAGAGAAATCCTCTCCTGACATTCTATTTCTTATTATCCTTTTGTTGAAAAATATAATTTATATTTATAAAAGTCCAGCTTAATCATGATTATTATAAATTGGCACATCAGAGACTAGGACAAAATCAATCTAATTATCATTGCACTATTGTCCAATGTAATATGGCAAGATTAGTTAAGACATTTCTTGGTTTAATGGGAGACTTCAGTGAGGTTTATATCAGGTTATTGATTGTACAAGGCATATTGTTCCCACCCATATCTGTATTCTTCTAAAGGACAGCTATTTATTTCAGTAATACATTTTCATTGAACAATCATGCACTGCACAATGTCACTTAATTTAAACCTGAAACAAAAAAACAGATATTTAATGAATGGATCTTTTGGAATAGAAAAAAAAGATTTAGGATATTTTTGTTTCAGGTATAAATTCAGTTATCTTTCTGCAATATAAAAGAATGACTTTCAGCATAACTTTTTTTCATCAAAAACCTTCAAAAACTACTGAGGCAATTCACACAAAGAAAGCATAAATGAAAAGTCAATTATATCTAGACAATTATGATGTGATGCAAATGAACAAACGGATGGTTTTCAAGGACTTGAAAAATAGCATCCAGCTATCTGATTTTCAGTTACTAAGGTCATTGTGACATAAAACCAGTTAAGCAAATGTCAACCAAAAAAACCAAAAACACAACGATATGTATATTTGTTAAGTCCCACAGTGACATTTCTAAACATCAGTTTAAACCCCCTTCTCCAGTCTGGTAATAAGCAAAGATCTTCCCAAAGAACTGATGACTTTCAAACTGAACAGTTGATTTAAAGAGGTTGGTTGGAAGAAAGAAAAATAACTTGAAGAAGAGGCTCCACCAGGTTTTTAAAGAGCAAACATCAAAGGATGGAGGTAAGTGACACACAGCAACATGGTGTGTTGTATCTCCATCAGTTGTGTGGAACCAAATCTGAGTTTTAATACCAGCTTAGTAAAGAAGTTACGTTTATTCTTCAGCAGCTGGGGCAAGTACCTTGTGATATAGTCTTATGGAAGAGGGATGTAATGAAGAAAACTATAAGAAGCCATTCTCAAGACTAGTAAAACATAGAAAGCTATGTTCTTTAGCATAGCAAGAGCTGTTCTTGATAGTTATTAGTAGAGGTTTATTCTCTGACAAGACAAGTATTTCCAAATATTTCTCTCTCTCTCTCTCTCTCTCTCTCTCTCTCTCTCTCTCTCTCACACACACACACACACACACACACACACACACACACACATATATATTCTGAGGTTTTTGCAGGTGTTTGTATGTAGGTCTTTGGTTATTCGGGTTTTCTCCCGTGTCAAATTGGAAGTGTCTTGGCGAAGTTTCGACGAAGTCTCATTCGTCATCTTCAGGATGGTATTTTTGGCTTCGTGCTTCTAGGAGCAATGTGTGATCTTGCTGTTTCTTCCTTTTAACTTCCTTCTTCCTTTTAAGTTCTTCCCTGGTCCAACACCTTAAAGCCACAAGACATGAAATTGACTTTAAAAAGACCAGAACTATTGCCCAAACTGAACACTTTAATACAGAATAATCAGAGAAGCCATCGAGATAGAAAAACAGCATGAATAAACGAGATGATACCTCCCGTCTACCAGCCATTTGGAAACCCACCCTTATTGACAAACGAGTTCCTAACACAAAGAATGACACCAGACCCACACTCACGAAAACCACACAGGATGTCACCATGACACATCCACGCAAAAAGCAAACCCAAACCCACACCGATAATGAGGCACGACCACAAACCAGAAGTCAGACCACAGCTGCATCATTAGCCACTTTAAACCCCTCCAAGCCATACATGAAGCAAACTAACACCCACCATGAAGATGAGGCACGACCACGAACGTGAAGCCAAAAAATAGCAAGACAGCCCACCAACTCACAACCCCCTGCAACTCAAACTAACCTGAGCATAACAAAGCCCCCACCCAAACAGAACACTTCCCCATCCAATCAGAGCACAGCCAACCCCCCATCCAATCAGAGCACAGCCAAGCCCCTAACCAATCAGAACACACCTCCACCCAATCAGAACACAGCCAAGCTCCCACCCAATCAGTTCATACCCCCACTGGCAGTTAAAAGGAAGAAACAACTACAATCACACATTGCTCCTAGAAGCACGAAACCGAAAACACCAGCCTGAATATGATGAATGAGACTTCATCGAAACGTCGCCAAGACACTTCCAATTTGATGCGGGAGAAAATCCGAATAACCAAAGATGAATATATATTCATGCTTAAAACAAGACTAGAATTCACAGTCTCATGTATATTGTATACATATATACAATGGTATGGTATGGTATGGTAGGGTAGGGTAGGGTAGGGTAGGGTAGGGTATGGTATGGTATGGTATGGATGGTATGGTATTCTATTCTATTCTATTCTACTGCATTGCATTATTATCTCTGAGTCAGTTTGGCATAGTGATTGACGCAACAGGCTAGAAACTGGGAGACCATGAATTCTAATCCTGCCTTGGGCATGAAGCTAGCTGTGTGATTTGAGCCAGTTACTTTTTTTCAGCACTAGGAAGGAGACAATGGCCAACCACTTCTGAAAAACTTTGCCAAGAAAACATCCAGGACAAGAGAAAGAGAGAAGGATAATGTTTTAGGCCATATTTGCTATCTGGTACATTGTCATTTACAGAACCAGTAAGCCAAAATATTAGTAATGATCAGTATTGTATCAATTCATATTTAACACATTTTATTAATATTAATATTTACTGTGAATTAATAAATAAACTTCCCTCTATATTGAAGTGGACTTCAGATTACAAATAATTCTACAATTAAGTTAGCAAGTGAAAGAGGTAGTACAGCACAAAAATGCATAGCTCCCTTTTATTAGATTCACTTAGATCAGATAGCCATTGTAGAAATTTGATAAATAAATAATGCATTTTGTATGGCCTTGGCATATTTATGATTTAAAACAAAAAATAAAAATTAAAAAGCAATAGTGGTTTAATAGTACCTTTGATAACTTTAGTATTGCAAAACTAGATAATGAGGATAATATACTTTTCACATTTTTATGATATTTATAGTATTCACAAATCTGAGTAAGAACAATTTTGAATTTCCAGTACATATTTATAATTCCTAATACAATTGAAGTTTGTTATTAATCTTATTTTACAAAGTAGGGTGCATGTGTTTACCTTTCTAAAGTTGATGATTAAATTCAGATTCATAATCAATGTTTTGAATATATTGTCTTTTTAAAAAAAAAGATTAAAAGGGCTGTGAATTACTTTATGGAATTCATATCTTTGGGGAATTCGTTCTTGCAATGTCCAAATATTCTAATCATCTCGCCTGATTAAATGGCTCATTATTGAATGGAAAAACTTGAAACAGTACATTCATTTGCAGGAATTCTTATTTTCAATTCTCAATAGAACTTTTTCACTGCACGCATGGAACACATTAAGATTAATGGTTCAGAAAAACTTACAGAGGGGAACCAACAGATTTTTCAAAGGCTCTGTTATTTCTAAAGAGGGCCCCAAGTGCCTTTGTCCTTCACAAATATGGATGTAAGGGGCATATAGTACAAGGTACAGCTGTAATTGTCCATTTAAAAATAATAATTCCTTAAAGACATGGATCACTTCCCCTTTTAAAAACCCAGTTTCTTTGACGTCAGTACCTTCCGTGATTTTGAAGAACTGACCTCTTCAAAGTGTGGGTGTGTGGTGCCATAGATGAAAAGCATTGTAGTGACGCACAATTGACTTCATTAGAGAGATGCCATGGAGTCAAAGATTTAATGAGGTGCTCTGGTGTGTAATCAACCTCACTAATGGGTACTCACTTTGAGTATATTATTCAACTAAGATGAATTACTTACAATAGAAGAGTACAAAATGTAATATTTGTAACATTGTACAACTAAAGACTTAATGAACCAGCCCTGAAACCATATATTATTTCAATAGCAACTAAACTAGCTAAGGGACATTTGAAGGTTGCTTTATTTTGCATATACCTCATACTTTCTGGCATATAAGATGACTTTCACAAGCATTAAAATTGGCGCCGAAGTCAGGGGTCATCTTATACGCCGAGTCGTCTTATACGCCAGAAATTATGGTAGTTTCCGGCGTATAAGATGATTTTCTAGGCATGTAACTTGGCAATGAAGACAGGGGTCGTCTTATACACCAGGTCGCCTTATACGCCAGAATATACGGTACCTTGTTGACTTAAAAAGTAACCAAGTTATAATGAGCAACAAAATTTTCATTTTATATATTCATATGCATTTTAAAAATGGGACAAAATTATGTTAGAGAGCCAAAAGAATAGTTTGGTCACATGTAGATCAAACGATATAATCACTGAGAAAATCTGAAGAGGTTCAGATATACCAAATCAGTCAGTCTCCTTAGGATATTTGTAAGGTACCAAAATCCCATGCGCAAAGCTACATAACAGGGAAAATATTCTCTTGAATTACATACCTAGTACACAGAATTTGATGACTGAACAATGCAAATGGATTTTTCATGTCTGTACTATAACAAAAAGACTGATATTGCAACATTGGAAAGAGAAATGTAGGGTGCTATTTACTGAAAGGATTGAAGACCTGATTGTGCTTGCTACTTATCAGCAGATTGCCTATAGACACTCTGAGTAAGAACAATTTGTACTTGATATGAATAAGTATAATAAAATAGGATGCATTCATACAAAATATGGTAAGTTAAAAAAATAATATAAGTGTATTAGAAATAAATTGTAGAAGAAAGAATAGCAGGGACAGTGGTAGGTGTGAAAAGAGGAATCAGCCTAGAATCACTATGTAGCCAAAAGGTCCAACC
This sequence comes from Crotalus tigris, assembly GCF_016545835.1. Lineage (NCBI taxonomy): Eukaryota > Metazoa > Chordata > Lepidosauria > Squamata > Viperidae > Crotalus > Crotalus tigris. The sequence goes on from NW_024100081.1 coordinate 1,397,321, forward strand.
CCCAGTGATCCTTATGTAACTCTAACCAAGTGCTGACTGTTAGTTGAGAAGATACCTGGGCATAGTCTTTTATCAATAAATCAATTAAATTGAAATTTCACTTGTGGACTTGGTCTTTTGCACCTGACATAAATAGATATATGCTTGTACAATCTTTGTATTAGATAATTATATATAGGATTGTAACAGTTGTAACAACATACTATACTCTAAATTTTAATTTTTGTTGTATTTTTTCACTTATTTTTAAGCATTTGTCATGCACTCTTTTGTGTTTTCTTCCTTTTTTCCCATCTGTTTCTGTAATTATTCTATTCTATTCTATTCTATTCTTATGTTAAAGTATGCCATCCAGAGTCACTTTCATGAGATGGTTGGCTATATAAATTTGATTAATTAATAAACAAGAACAAAAATAAATAATTATTACAATAAAGGAAATGACAGAAAGTTTAGGAACCCTTAGCTTAAATGGATGGACAGAAAAGGACTTCAAGTACTATGAGGGCAATTTGGAAATAAACTTCCATTTGAGGATATGCGAGAAATAAGCAGGGATAGTAATGCCTGCCTTATGGCACCATGTGCAGTAGTTCAGTGGGCAGTGAGGAGTGGAAGGAGAAGTTTGTGTGACAATTGACTCGTCCACTAGATCAATTGAAAATGAACCCTGACATAGAAAATCCCTCAAAATGTGAAGTCCGTGCAGTAATATGATTCCTGTGTGTGAAAAAACTTTTGACAGCTATGATTCATTACAAACTGTGTAATGTTTACAGACCAAACGTGATGAGTGAAGGTGTCGTATGTCAATGGTATCGCATGTTTAAAGATGGACGTGCATCATGAGGCAAGAAGTGGCCACCCATCTATAGTCAGCGATGAACTCATGCAGGAAATTGACAAAAAGTTCTGTGAAGTCCATTGGTTCATGATATCTGCACTTTCTTTACACTTTCCCAAAATTTCTCAGCCTGTTTTGTACAAGGTAGTGACAGAAAATTTGGGATACCGCAAGTTCTGTGCTTGTTGGGTACCAAAACTCCTTTCTGAGGAGCACAAAACACACCAAATGGGTTTCTCACACATTATGCTGAGGAAGGAGAACAATTTTGTAACAGAATAGTGACTGGTGATGAGACCAGGGTGTCATACATGAACCCCGAAAGCAAATAGCAGTCAATGCTGTGGTGTCATATGCACTCACCAAAGAAACCCCAAAAAGTTTGGCAAACATTGTCAGCCAGAAAGGTTATGGCAACAGTATTCTGGGATGCCAAAGGAATACTTCTAGTGAAGTTCATGGAGCGTGGTTTGACCATCAATTCAAGTGTCTACTATGAAGCATTATGCAAACTCAGACGAGACATCCATAACAAGTGTTGGGGCATCCTGACTTATGGTGTGGTGTTGGTTCACAATAATACTTGCCCACACACCACTAGACGTACCCACGAACTTTTGAAGCAATTCCGTTGGGATGTTTTTGATCACCTCCCTATAGCCCAGTTTTGGTGCCGAGCGACTACCCCCTCTTCAGGCACATGAAACAGTGGCTTGCGTCACACCACTTCGACGATGCTGTTACAAGGTGGCTTTATTCCCAGGCGGGAGATTTTTTTGCAGAAGGAATTTCAAACCTGGTAAGACGTTATGACAAGTGCCTCACTCTGAATGGCGATTATGTCAAAACATAATGTAATGTTGTAGTTTTCTAATGTGTATAATAAAAGTTCTGTATCTGTGAGTGATAACCAAATGGAGATTTATTTCCGAATTGTCCCCATATAAATCCTAGATACTCTAGAAAAAATATCAACACTAATACTTATTCAGTCCTGAAAAAATCATACTAATATACAACTAAGGTATATTTGTTTCTTTTAAAATAGACAAAAGCTCTCTGTTGAGCAACATTAGGTTAAGTTATTGGCAATAGTTGTATCTATACTGTTTATAGTTCTTTGTCTATTTTTTTTGAGCATAATCTATTTCATTTTCTGGATTTCTTTTAAATACCTGGAAATGCCAACATTTAATCAGAAATTGCGGATAACAAATATAGTTTTATCTTGTTGCCAACCATGGCACACAAACTTCAGTGGAGTCTTCTGTTTTGCTCTTTGTTTTAAAATGATTTGTCTACAGTGGAGGGGGAAATATCAAAGTATAGTCTACCCAGGCAGAAGAAAAGACAAATAATCTATTAACATTGTTTTTTGACCAGTGGAATTGATCCTCCTGTACCAAGCTTTAGTTATAGAGTAACTGAATATAACTCAGAAGAAAAATGAAAATTAATCCTGATAACTTGACACAGAGGTTCTGCTTGAAATAGAATTGATTTCATTTTATCACTATAATAAAGGCATCTAATGAAATGAAGAGATGACTAAAATCATACTGAGGAGAAAGACATATGAAGAAAATCAACTTCCTAAGAATCCAGCATTTTCCAGCTAGATATTTATTATTTGGCTTCATTTCTGCTGCAGTTAACCCGCATGTACTTCACTACTTTTTAAACAAGATTCTTATTTCCCAACAGTTTTCTCTTCATAATTTTCTTTGGTTCTTACCCTAAGATTTTAGCTATAGTCAGAGATATCATTGCTGTCAGTCACCCAACTGATTTCAGTAGAATTAGGTTAGTACACTTACAGCAGAGTCTTGCAGAAGTGTACAGAAATAGGCCTTGTAATGTGAGCATAGAAGAGCCACTTTTGTACTAAGTGAACACTTTTGCTTTCCTATTGTTAAACTGAAATTTGCACTATCCCAATTTGCCCATTCATCCTCTGTAATTAACATTTAGAGTTGACTACACATCAGAAAAAAAAATTCTCTAGGTAGATAAGAGGTATTTTTTTTTTTTAAGGGTTTGATGGAGACTCTGAAATAGACTTAATACATCTAACTGAGGAAAGATTTTATCTGGTTTTTTGGGGGGAAGATAGATTGGCTTTCGATACTGGATTTATTGTATTCAATCAATCAGCAAATGGTAAGAGGTGGTATAAAGAAACAAAGGTGGATATTTGATCCAGGACCCAGTAAAGTTAATATTTGGGATAATTGGGGATTGAAGCTGTAGTAAATTTTCTTTGAGTTGATTACAATAACAGTTTGTTAACAGACGGTTTTGGCATTTCAACTTGTCTTTCTCTTATTATTGTTCACAATGTTTATATAATATGCTCATTACTATTTATTTTGTTAACCATTTTGTTATTAATATAGTTTATAGATGGCAGGCTAACAATTTGTAAGTAGATTTAGTAGTTTACCAGTTTAAAATTATCTTGGCCTGTCTCGCAAAAGGTGGGAAACCAGCATTGTTGTATTATACTAATCAGCTTTCAACTAGGGAGGATGTTATATGTATATGTGTTTGGGGTTTTTTCTATTTTTGAAGAGACTTTTTTTGTTAATGTCTTTTTTGTTATGTTTTTTTTTTGCTTTTTTAATATTTGGATGTTTTGTTTTTTAATCTTTTTTGAATAAACTGAAATTTTCTAACAAACAAAAATTTCTAAAAAAACACAATTTCTGAGTTACATTGTTGTAGAGAAAGCAAAATCTTGATGGGATCTGTTTTTTGGGAGAGAAAAAAGCTAAATAACTATGACCGATGAGAGTTGGGAACTTCCATAGGATATGGAAGAGACATGTAGAGTTTACACAAACTAATGAGTATTATATTGTATTTATTCAAGCGGATTATTTATGAAACTTTATCTTGGTTGCTCAAGTAAGAGTAAAAGAAATAGCTATGCAATTGCACTGAAAGTCCCACAAATAAACTGGCTATGATACTGTACAACTATACCTGAAGGTTATACCAGAATGTATATGTGCAGGCTTTTAACACTCCATTTGGTGATGATAACTGAACACAAGAAATTAGAAAATTGTGAAGTTTGGGGCCTAAGTTAGAAGTTTAAACTGAGCCGATGTAAGAAAGGATCAGGCACTGAAACAAGAGCCCTTGCTCACTAGAAATGGCTGTAAACCAAAGGGGCATTTCAGATATTGATGTGCACATTACATCTCAAAAACATTTGATGATTAGTAACGTCTTCTCTAGAATTTGCACCCATAATAAAATTCTGGTGAAAGAAAATGGAAAGGAAAAGAACATGGCAAGTGAATGGTCATTTGATCCTTATAGTTTTTGGATGGACATTAACATTATAGATGAGAAGACCTCAAGTACTGCAAATATTGTGGAGAACATAATTATTTCTAAGAGACAGCTAACTTCAAAGACTACACATGGACAACTTTGAGAAAAACACATCAACAGCAGCACACTTGTAGTACAATCATGTACAGTAAATCTATAACAATACAAACCCATACCAAAATAACCTCAACTCTTTCTAGCCATTTAGCTTTGGGTTCTTCATTTGCAAACAAGGCAAATGATCTGAAGGTTTCACAAGTATCCCACTTGTCAAGGCTTATAGAGCATTGGAGGACAATATGCAGCTTTAAACCAGTTTGCCCACGCAGTGGTCATCTTATTTTTATAACTGAAAGAAAATTATATCCACTTCAAATATCTACTGACGACCCTTGCCAAATTAGTGTCAAATGAGATCAAACCATGAAAGTGACAATACTTGATAATACATTAATGCAGAAACATGTATAAACCCAGGATCATCTGATACATAAGAAGAGTAAAATATAAACTATACCCTCAGGTGAAACTTAGGGGAAGAAAAAGAAGGCACATCTGTCAAGCCAAGTAAGGAAAAGTGAGAACTGGAAGAGCACTGTTATTCCTAAACAGACATTCTAATTAAGTATAACAATATTTTAAAGCTTTTGGGAACAAAAGCCACACAGAAAGAAAATAGAAGCAAATATAGTACCTTATACAGGAAGAAAGGTCTTTAATAAGGTTAAAAGAACAATTCAGCAGCGTCCATTTGCTGCAGGAGACTCTATAACTGGAACAAACTCATCTAGAAAATAGCTGGACAAACTCTTCTTCTGAGGACTAATAGAGAAGTTCCATGCAGAAGGTGGGCCCTGCAAGTAATTAAAGTTAAATTGGTTTTTATCAACTGTGGAAAACCTAGTGACTTACTCTCTCAGATAGGACAAAGATTGCATCTAGCTCATCCAACTCTCACACACAAATGCTTAGACTTGTTTCAGACAATATTTTAAAGGTGGAATACCATAGCTGGATTATAGCAATTGTACGTCAGCAAGAGCACCAGTAACTTTTGACTCTGTTAATAAGGCACAATGATCTATTAATTTAAATACCTTCTTCAGGCAAGAGACCTCTGAGTAACTAAAAATTTCAGCAACATTTTGTAGCCCCTCTAGATAAAACTCATTACACAATCCAATCCTAGACATGATTTTCTTACTTGAAGAAATAAAGCTTACAACATTTAATGAATTGCCCTCTATGGAACAAAATCGTATCATAGCTAAACTGCCCTGGTTAAGAGAAGAATTGATTAATAAACAGGCACAATTACCACCTATAATTTGATCTTCCTAATCTCAAAAGCTCTGAAAAGGAGGGAACAATTCATCAAACAATGCAAAATAAGAGGAGAAGCAAGCTCTGTAGCATGGGAGAATGCACCTCCCTTTTTTTCTTCCTAGTGTTTTTTCCACATGTGCAGTATTTCTTTCTTTCTTTCTTTCTTTCTTTCTTTCTTTCTTTCTTTCTTTCTTTCTTCCTTCCTTCCTTCCTTCCTTCCTTCCTTCTTTTTTCTTTCTTTTCAGATCAACTAAATGTTGATCCATTTGACAGAAATCAGGAATTAATCCATTATATGAAAATTATGTAGTTTCTTGCCATAGACATCTAGGAACCTCACAACCACTTTTATTTAATTCTTTAAGATTCAATCACAAAAGTATCCAGCAAGCAGGAGGTCTAAACCTGTCTGTTGGATTTAATAAGCAAATGATGAGATCAGACTAAACATCTCAGACAAAATAACATTATACCTTCATCCAATGGTTACTGATATTCAAGGAACAAATAAAAACAAAGCTCCTATTGTATTAAATCAAATTGATACTATAAATGTTATAAATGTTATAAGTTATAAATGAGATATATTGAGATATATTGAGTGAACATTGTGACAACTCAGTCTGGAATCTATAGGTGACTTATCCAATCTAGGATGAAATATGGCAGGAACGAATGCGCAGTCAACTGAGAGATTTCTTCTTTTTGAATTATGATAGCAAATAAGATTGCTCAGTAATCTGAAATGTTTATATACCATGATTTTAATGCAAGAACGGGGTGTAATAAGCATAAAGCACGACATTAATGAACTACATTTTAGTTTCCCGTAGACTGCAAAGTAAATCTGGCAGGTCTTAAACTCCTAAATCTACTTTACAAATGGAATTTTAAAATTTTGAATTAGCCTCCCTGAAGAGATTTTCCCAATAATTATACATACTTATCAATAAATGGAACCCACCATTATAGACAATGTATGTATATCCTGTGCCAAAATAGAAAAAAATCAAAATATGGATGTTTTTGTATAACAATCTATCACATTCCAATGTACTGGTTTTTAAATCAGTGGAAGGCAAAAATATATAATGACCGTAGACCTGCACTACAACTCTCTGGCCAAAAAATAATTTAATGATCCATTAATTTAGCTGATAAAATCATTGCAATACTTCACTCAAGCCATCTGGCAGATATTCAGCTTAAATTGACTATGCTGACCCAGCTTCTCCAGCTATCATGAGCTACTATCAACAAATAGTTGAACAGTTAAAATCAGAATTAAGACAAGATGACCCTAAGCTAACATCATTTGACAGAAGCTTATTTTGGTTAAATTCTTTAGTAACATAATGATCCCTCTGACGAACTTCTCCAGGAATGCAAACATTATCTGAGGTGTGTTATTAATGCCACCTTTCTAAGAGGCACTCATAAAACTATGGCAAATGATGTCACATTTCTTAATATCTGATACAATACAGTGTGTAAGGAAATTCTTTAAGACTTTCCACATTATTTACTATATTTCCCTATTTCCACTTCAGCACACAGAACGTTGAAGCCTCTCTTGAAAGGAAGCATTCGCGCAATCACAATTAGGATAGTTGGCAGACAGCATCCCATGCTCACAGGATCACCATTTGCAACTTTCACAGCTGCTCTGATCTGATTCACATAAAATTGAATCTTATTTAGCAATCACAGTTGGGACTGGCAACTCTGTCATAAAGCAAAGTGGTTGCTAAGTGAAAAATCATGTTACTGTGCTTCTGATATTACTTCAGTTTTCTTTTACAGACCTGTGAAGGTCATAAATGCAGACATTGGTTGCAAAGTTACTTTTTCATCACCATTGTACAGTAACTCAGAATGGTTGCTGTCTGAAGCAGTTGCTAAGTGACGTCTACCTGTATGAATGACTAGCTTACAATATTAATTCCCATTGCAATTGTAATGTGAATCCCCGCACTGAATTAAAGGCAATATCACCTGACCATGACTTTCAACTTCCCACTAACTTTGATTGTCAGAAGCCAGCTGTGAAGGTTGCAAATGGTGATCCCATGACCATTGGATATTGCAACTGTCATAAATACACCCTTTCATAAATACACCTAATTGTGATTGTGTGATTAGAAGTATGCTGCAATGGATACAGCTTCAAGGAGCAGTCATAAGTTTCATAAGTCTCAGCACCATCATAACTTTGAAAAGTTGTTGAATGACTGGTCGTTAAGTGGAGACCACCTGTACAGTGATATTTATTCAATATTGACTAATGTTTCTAAATTCTAATGTTCATATAGCTTACATCTTTAGATATTTTTTAAAAAGAAGACATTATGAATTCTGGAATGTCAATATTGATAAGCATAAATTGATTTAAATTTTGCATCCAAAGCTAAATATGGAATTAATCACTGCTGAAGTAATTTTTGGCACAGCATCGCCATATTTGAAATTCTAATTCCAGATTCATCCTTATACCTGTTAGACATTAAGTAAATCATGTTTTCATGTATTCTAATAGTTGTTAATGAAATGTAGAGTCCCAATTACTTGCATTTTATCTACTGGGGTTTTGTTTTGTTTTGTTTTAATTGCTGCTAATTTTATTAGCCTATTCAGTAGATTTATCTGATATTTTTGTTGTTACTTGTATGAGAATAATAATGTAAAAGTATACTTAATAAACCCATAACTTCATACCAGTCTAAGAGTATGTCTGAAAATATTTCCTTCGTTTTGCTTGAATTTTCCCAATATTCTTCTTGTCATTAAATGCTCTCTATTCAGCAATAATAAAACCTCAATTATCAACAGTAAGAAGGAAATTACACATCACATTATTTCCAAAGCCTTCAACTGTAAGTGATAGCAATTAAAATATATCTTACACACCTAAACGGTTTCCTCCTGAATCAATAGAAAGCAATTCTGATATGAATCACTGTATACAATGAGTAACACAAACTCAATTATTGTCAAAATCCATGTTCAATTCTTCATACAATTACTCATTATGGTTTTCTTTCTGGTTCTCCTTCGTTTAATCAAATTATATTATTTTCCTCCCAGAATCTCTTCAGTCCTTGCGTATTACGGACATTTATGAATAGTGTCACTTGGTTGATTGGTTGTTGTTTTTAACCCAGTTTGAATTTGATTATTTATTTACTTGTTAAGGTATGCATTCTTTGATCTGTGTGTCCTTTTTACAAATTCATTTCTTTCATCTTCCTTCCTTAAATTGTGTGTCACCCTGAACTGTTCAGAAATAAAAGGTACAAGGAAAGTAAAGTAGTAAATGAAATATATGTGCAGTATACAATGTTCCCTTATCAAAGCAGCCATCCTTTCTGGAAACCTACAAAAACTCCAGATTAAATATAAAGAATTATCAGTTTGAGAAATTTCAACAACTGAATTGCAGTTATAATACAATAATATCATACCCAGCAAGCAGTTTCAAAACCTGGGCATTCAGCAGAAGCGAAAAAAACAAAAAACAAAAAAAAAAACAACTATTGGAAACTATCAGTTTGGGCCATCTGCCTCTCACCACAAAATTGTGAGCCTCTCCAAGCATTTCTTTATGTTAAAACAGTTTTTTTGTGGAAGAGCCATGCCATGGTAGTAGCTCTAGTTCAGCAACAGTAGTCGAAATATTGAACAAAACTTCTAAAGCAGAATTTATGTGTCAGAGATAATATGTAGAAGCTTGATGAAAGTTAGCTTTTACTTATGCGGCTTGTTTTGTTTTTAGCTAGTTCTGCAGATATGAAGCAGTTTAGCAGAAGCTTCCCTGCACCTGTACCTGGCTGCATTCAATCATTGCTTTATCTGATTCTCTCACAAAATAAGCAAACTAATTCTTTGCTCAATAATCTAAGCCACAACAAAAGAAACTGAAATGAAGCACTCTGTTTTTAACTGACTGTTTTTGAGCAGTATGTGAGTACAGTTGGTATTCAGACAGCTTTGGTGGAAGAATGAAAGGGATATTATACAGATAGTGATTTGTTGCACCTCCTGTATATGTTGGAGTAGAGTTCTTAAACAATCTGTATCGGATTTAGATTTTAATAAGTAATTTCTACAGGGGAAAGTCAAAATTGGTAAGATGGGAGATGGAACATGCATTGCACAAATGGGCAGGGATTTCACCACAATGTTCTGTCCACCAATTTGTCCATTTTGAACAATCCAGCAGAAACCGCTGGCAACAATCCATCTTGTTCTCGCTTAACAAAAGGCTGCATACAATACTTTTAATAGAAAAGATCAGAGGAAAGCAATCTCATAACTATTTAGAGAGTAGTAACTCCCTGTTAGCAGGAGGACTTCCAAATTTATTTTCAGAGGAGCCTGTGCACAGCTGCATTATTATGCAATCCTACATAGAAGAAAATTATGCTGAATACACTGAGAATTACAGGTGAATAAGTCTGAATGTTGTTCACTGTTATTTTAGATTTGATTTAGCCTAACCTGCTTTATAAAATCTGATTTAAAACTGAATGATATAAACTGAATTTTAAAACTTTCAAGAACGACATTTAATCTACCAACCTTAATAACTGCTTAATATAATTATTTTAATCATTTCAATGTTGTAATTTTTACACAAACATTTAAGCAATTCCTCATTTTAAAATATTATATTTACACTTTTTGTTCCCTTTTTTAAAAAGAAAATATTTTATTGTGTCCTGGAAACCTGCTGAGTTGGTTTCATGTAGGCCAGGGGTCTTCAAACTTGGCCCTTTTATGACTTGTGGACTTCAACTCCAAGAATTCCTCAGCCAGGCACACTGGCTGAGGAATTCTGGGAGTTGAAGTCCACAAGTCATAAAAGAGCCAAGTTTGAAGACCCCTAATGTAGGCTTTTCTTGATAAATCCTGGACCCAATTCAGCAGATTTTTGAGATGTAATAAAAACATTTCAGAAAAAAAAAAAATCAAACGGCTGCCCTCCATTATTGGATTCATTACTAAAAGCAAGTTGTATTAGCTGAATATAAAAATTATTTTTTTATGTTCATGCTATTAGCTGTCTTGTTTGTCCTAACCTTTTTAGGATCCAAGTAAATGAGATTATACACAACAGCAACTTTCTTGTGGGAGAAGAAAGTGTTCTGAGATTTAAGTAAAAGCAATGAAAAGCCCTAAGGATGGTTCAGTTAATTGGCTTTAGATAATAAAAAGTTTGAGCCCTAAGTTGTATATAGTGTTCTAATGAAGTATGCATACAATAACTTTATTTTAAATTCCATTTAGTTGCCAGAATGCTCAGATGCTATAATAACTAGGAAGTTAGAAGACGTAAACTAGGCAAGTAGTTCAACTATTTGAAAATAAGAGTTAGGTGACACTGTGTTCTCTTAATTTTTGTGCTATTTAAAACAAATGCAGTTCTTTCAATTATATAAATTTGTAAAGACAAAGTTTCTTTAGCTGACTACCAGTGACTTCATGGATAAATCCACAGTTTTATTGGAAGCAATATCGAAGTGATTAATCACCTCCCTAATTTTGTTTTTGTTTTATTTTTTGTTTGACTTCATAGATAAGCCAGCAGATCTAGAATTTCATGATAATACTTACCTTATTATTAACAATGTTTAATGCTGCTTAACTTTCTAAGATCACCCCAACTTAATGCACTGATGATTAAATTGTTTAGTTAATTTTGAATGGGTGGTTTTATATAGCTACCAGTCTGAAATTTACTATGTATGGTGTGATTTCTTTGTCCAACATAACACAATGCCTGATATTACATGCATTAGATCCTGCTTTCTGTTATCTGATTCTGTCATTATGTGATACACATGGAGACTGGTTCCCAAATGGAGAATTTTGCAAAATCTCTGTAATTCTACTATATATCATGAAGAATGGGGAGATGGAAATCAAAGAATATTGGTGTAGCTAATAAACCTCTATGTTCTTGTATGTTACTAATTTGCTTATCTTTGTTCTTGGTAAGGAAATCAATAGTGCTAATAAGAAAAGAGATCACCTGCTAAAACTAAGTTTTATCACCTGATAAAACTAAGATTTTTATGTTGCTGTTGATAGAATGTTTATATCCTGTATATGTCAGGAAAATAGATAAAGGGACATCTTTTTAAACACAGTTGCTTTGGAATTGGAATATATATTAACTCTGTCATATCTCCTACACAGTTTGTTCATCTTTCTCATGCTATTCCCACTTTTGGTGGGGAATATTTGACATCTGTCAATATTTTCCTTAACATTTAGTAACATTTTCCCTTGCAGTTCTTTGAATGAATGAATGAATGAATGAATGAATTTTCTCAAGTAATTGGGAGCTGCCCCCATCCTTTGTCACCACTTGAGATGGTAGCTATGAAGAGACAGGTAGCTGTGAAGGGACATTGAGAAACTGAAGGGTGTGTCTCTTTTTGAACAATCCTGGGCAAATGACAATGCTCCATTATCAAGATTGAAATAAAATGGAGCTAAGATGGATCTGTTTTGCCCTTTAACTCGGGAAACAAAGCACCTGAAAATCAATTGCAAAACACTGAACCAATTTGCTTGACATTAAAAACAGAGAGGCACAGTCCAGTTTTGTTAATTAATATTTTCTTCTGAGCTTTGAATCCCATATTAACAGCTATAATTCTCCAAGCACTTCTTCATGCAGAGCATGATTAGAATTAGTTGGAATATCCTGGGAGATACCCAATGATCTGACTATAGTCTGGATAAAGAGCTATATATATATAAAAAAAATACAGCAATAATGGGTAGTGAGGCGCAGATAAAAATTAAATTGTGGAAGAAAGCATCTGCTGATCCACAACAGGAGCCTAAGCATATTTTCTTGTAAAAAAAAAAAGATGGTTAATTTTGCTTTATTATACACTGTCTTTTAAAACTATTACAGTGTCTATTGAACTGCATTTCTAATAAGACTATGAGTTCCAATGTCAGAAAATATCAAACTCTATCAGGAGGGCTTATATGGCTAATGGAATCCAAACCTTTAATCCCCTCCCTTTTATTTTTCCTTTGTAATCCAGAACGAATCTTGAATCACCAAGTGGAACTCTCTTGTCCTGCTGCTCAGAAAATCTCTCCAGCTGTAAATTAATTACTTTTGAAAGTGTCTAAGAAATGGGGCTTGTGTGAACCCTGTGTCCATATAGGCTGCATTACAGCTATGAGCTTGATTGAAATCCCTTGATCTCCATTTGTTCAACTCACACGGCATCTGCAAAATCCTCAATTCCTGCAATTTATCCATGAGGAGAAGCTGTCCAAAGTGCAAGTGGGTGATCTCACACTCTCTCATTTATCCAGAAAGACTGTCTCAGCCAGAAATCAATATCTGGCTGCCAGTCTACATCACAACATCATCCTCACGCCTTCAGGGATGTCTAGTCTACCATAAATACTCACCGGAAGTCATAATCCCCTATTAACAGCTATAATTCTCTAAGTAGTTTTTCATACAGAGCATGATTCAAATTAGTTGGAAATATCCTGGGAAATATCCAATGGTCTGACTACAGTCTGGATGAAGAGCCTATATCTTTACAGATTTCTTTTCTTGTTAAAAATGATTAATTTTGCTTTATTAAGCACTGTCTTTTAAAACTATTACATTAGCAACTGAACTGTATTCATAATAAGACAATTAAGCTCTAATATCACCAAATATGAACTGGATCAGGAGGGCTTATATAATTAATGTATTCCAAACAATTCTGTTCCACTCTGAAATATCCCAGGATAAGGAGAATTTAACCTGTTCTGATTTATTTGCTTCCTCTGATAGGGAAGTGAAGAGAAGAAACATGCTTTACTTCTAATTTGCTAGCATTGAGCCAAGTTTTAGATTCCACACAAAATGAACGTGGAGCTTTCTTAAATTATACGTAGGACTACCCTGTCAGACTGTTGTCAAATATACTAGTTAGCAAATTTTCTATCTAGGAGATTTTCCCATCCTTTGTAATAGGACTATTAAGGGATGAAGTACAGGACAATTTCCATGTACTCAAACTTAATCTCAATCCCAACTCTTCCAGATATCAGCTTCTCTCCTTTTCTGTTGTGCAGTATTTCAGTTGGGAAATGATCTCAGGGTATTTCAGACCAAAATCAAAGATAGCACCACTCCAAATATTTAAAACAAACAAACAAACAAACTTTAATGACTCAGCTCCATGATTCTTTACGATTACAGATACATTAGTGTCATTTCCCAAGTTTTTTTACAAATAACAATAGCACTTAGACCTATATACCACTTCACAGAGCTTTACTGCACTCTCTAAGTGGTTTAGAGAGTCAGCATATTGCCCCCAACAATCTGGGTCCTCATTTTACCAATCTCAGAAAGATAAAAGGCTACCTTGAACCAATCAGGATCGAATTCCTGGATGTGGGCAGAGTTAGCCTGTAGTACTGCATTCTAACCGCTGTTGAACCACTAGAAAATTCTTAAAATAAATTAATTTTGTCCTATAAACCACAGAAGGATTTCCTGATGGAGTTTCCCCCTTTATCTATTTTTTTTCCAGTTTTCATAGATACTTGACCAGGAGGAAATCAATATTAGTATATAAGATTTGTCCCAATATGTGGTTATGACAGATTGTGATTTTGGCAAATAGAGGTCTAAATCAAAAGGATGTTACGTACTTCCCTGAAACTACTTTAAATCCTTCAGATGGAAAAGTGGCCTATACATAATAATAAAAGAAAACCTCATGGTATATCTGTATACTTTTGCTGAACTGGAATTTATTACAGTTTTAGTGTATAACAGATGCTAAGGGAAAGGGATAAAGTACCATTAATTGCCATTAAATGGTAATCAAAATTGACCATTAAATTGCTTCCAAAAAGGAACCAAGTATGAAAAGTATATTTGCTTAATGATGGTTTCAAGTTAAAAAAGCATAGTGTTGGATTTGTAGATTGCATATAAAGTGTATCTCATGGGAAAACTTCAAAAGAGCTTTCAAATGTCATTAAGAACTTCTATCTATATTCAGTGACAACAGTTCCTGTAATGACCCTCATAAATTTGAAGGTAACTTGTAATTTGTATGACAAGTATACAAGGAACAAAATGATGCCAGGACAAAATAAAGGCACTCATTCCTAGAAACCTTTGACAAGAAGCCGCTATCTTGTCAACCTGTTTAGATAACAGCATGTAAAGCACTACTGCATTACACAGGAATCAATATTCTACCTACTGCAATAAGTTTTAAGGTATCAGATAGAGAGATAGACAGACTGGCAGACTGAACAACAGATAATAGGTTTGGGTTTATAAGGATGAAGAGGGGGGGGGGGGAAGAGAAATTTCCCAACAGTATCTCAATATTATTATTCTGAAGAACAAAAGAAAAAGTAATTCCAAGTTTTGTACTGCAAGTAAGAACATGAAATATCTTTCTTTTTTCCCCAGAGTAGGTGAAATATTTTGAAGTTTTGCACATTTGTTTCTCTGGCACCATAGTCAGAAGATGTTAGCAAGGAATAATCAAGATCACTACTGTCCTCTGAAAATATGAAATGCTTTATTTCTGCTTGGAAATATTCCTGTGTCTTCTTAAAATGCAGATGGAGTCTGGTTGTTTCTTGATATTTTGAAGAAAAGGAAACAGCAAGAAACAGCAAATGATAAAAGTCGTGAAATGCAGTTGGGACAAATGTAAATCCATAAAAATTCACTTTGGTTTTTTTTTTTTAGGGTAAGTGAAAAAAGATGGCTGATGTTTTCATACCTAACTCATAAGAGAAAAACCTCCTTGTAAAACATTTCCATGCGATTACAGACTATTCATTGCTTTACATAAAATGTCACAAACAAAGACTAATCAACCAGCAATGCTGTTATTGAATGCAATGACTTAAAACTATTTCACTGCAGAATTAATATATTAATATTGTTACATGTTACCTTTGGCCTATCTTCCAGTAATTTTTAAAGATTCATATTACATCATATGGTACACATATTACTGATATCACCAATGCAACTTGCAGTTTAAATAAAATAGGCAGTGGGCAGATTTCTTGTTTGTTTATTTAATCACAAAAGAATTGCAAATAAATAAATACTTAGACGAGGGAATTGAAGGGGAACTCATCAAATTTGCAGATGACAACAAACTGTCAGGAGTAGCCAACACCCCAGAAGACAATCTCAAGATCCAAAAAGATCTTGACAAACTTGAACAATGGGCCCTATTCAACAAAATTAGTTTCAATGTGAAGAAAAGCAAAATCTTACACTTAGGCAGGATAAACCAAAGGAACAAATATAGATTGGGTGAGACCTGGCTTAAAAACAGTAACTGTGAGAGGGACTTTGGAGTCCTAGTGGACAATCACTTAAATATGGGCCAGGAGTGTGCTGTACCTACGAAAAAGGCCAACACAGTTCTAGGTTAACAGAGGGATAAAATCAAGGTCACATGAAGTATTAATATCACTTTAAGACCACACTTTGGAATACTGCATCCAGTTTTGGTTGCCACAATGTAAAAAAGATGTTGAGACTCTAGAAAGAGTGCAGAGAAGGGCAACAAAGATAACTGAAGGATAAAACATACAAAGAACCTTTTGCTGGAATTGGGTATGTCTAGTTCACGGGTCGGCAACCCGCGGCTCCGGAGCCGCATGCGGCTCTTTGAGCCATCTCCTGCGGCTCCGGAGCCTCCTCCTCCCCCCTCCCCCTCCCCCTCCCCCTCCCCCTCCTTCCTCCTGCTGCCCCCCCCCAGGCTTCAGTCCTGGCTGGGGCGGCAGGAACATCACTTCCTGGGCTGTCGAGCTGGCCACGTGTCTGCCCAGGCCAGGTGGCAGTCCTGGCTGGGGCGGCGGCTGCGTCTCCCCAGGCCGGGCTGGGTGGCAGGGGGACATTGCTTCCTGTGCCGTCCCTGGGCCACTCACCCGGCCATATGTCTCCCTGGGCCAGGCAGGCTGCAGCAGGGGGGCATCACTTCCTGGGCCGTCCCCAGGCCGTTCCCTAGGCAGCCGAGCTCACCATGCATCTCCCCGGGCTGGTCCGTGGGGTCCCGGGCACCTTTCAGCGACTTTTACCGCCTCCTGCCTCCGTCCCCTCCCTGCCCCTTTGGCGCCATCTGCCTTGCTTTCTCTCTCTCTCTCTCCTCATCTGGAGGGGGGGGCAGAGGAAAGAGAGAGAAAGAGAGAGGGTGACTTGTTCGGGCAAAGAACCAGTGGGGGACAAGGTGAGCTAAGTCAAAAGACACGGAACTTTCGTGCTAGCTTCTCCCGAACCCTTGTTATCCCTGCCACAAACTCAGCTCATCCGCCCTCACTCTCTCCTCTCCTCTCTGCGAACGAGGCTGCTTGCTTCAAATGGCTTGCTACCGAGGTCCGGGAGCCAGGCAGGCGGGTAAGTCTCGATCGCAGTATTTTGTTGCTGTTGTTTTGCGCACGCGTGGCGCTGGCTGGGAACAGAGCCAAGCAAGCTCTGTGGTTGGAAGTCCCTGCAACTTAGGAGCCAGGATTTCCCCCCTCTCAGTCCCAAATCCCAAGCAGGATTCACCACTTTGGGATTGGAAGTGAGCTGCGAGGAGATGGTCTGTCTCTTTTCCTCCCCTGCTCTCTTCCGCGCCGGCTACTGAGGCTCCCTGCTGGGTGCAGTCGGCTTGAAGCGGAGGAGGGGGAGGGGCCTTTCAAAGCGTGAGATTGCAATGGATGGAACAGCCTTTCAGGAGGGTGCGGATGAACTGTAGCTCTCGAGATATTGCTAACATACAGCGTTTGCTGTCCCTGCAGCAGAATTGATGAGAGGTGCTGGCATTTCTCTTGGTCAGAATGTGGTGAATCCACATTGCCCATCTCTAAAGGAGGAAGTTAAACGTTTTGGTAGGTGAACTGGTTCTGTTAGTAAAGGGGGGGGAGGTGAAGAGAAAAAGAGAGGGAGAGAGAGAGGAAAGAGGGAGGAAAGAAAGAGAAAGAGGAAAGAGGAACAAAGAGAAAGGGAGAGGAAAGAGAGAGGGAGAGGGGAGAGAAAGGAAAGAAAGAGAAAGAGGGAGAAAGAGAAAGGGAGATGAAAGGGAGAGGGGGAGAGAGAAAAGAGGAAGTGAGAGGGGGAGAGAGAGGAAAGAGAAAGAGGAAAGGGAGAAAGGAAAGAAAGAGAAAGAGGAAGAAAGAAAGGGAGATGAAAGAAAGGGAGAGGGGGAGAGAGGGGAAAGAAATAGAAAGAGGGAGAAAGGGAGGAAAGGGAGAAAGAGGAAAGGAAAGAGGAGAGAAAGAGAGGGGGAAGAGGGAGAGGAAGAGGAAAGGAAAGAGGAAAGAAAAGGAGAGAAAGGAAGAAAGGATAGAAAGGGAGAAAGAGGAAAGAAAGAAAGGGAGAGGGAGAGGAAAGGGGGAGAGAGGAAAGAGGAAAAAGGGAGAAAGAGAGGAAAGAGAAAGGGAGAAGAAACAGGAAAGAGAAAGGGAGGTAGAGGAAAGGGAGAGAGGAAAGGGAGGGGAAAGAGAAAGAGGGAGGGGGAGAGAGGAAAGAAAGGAAAGAGGAAAGAAAGAAAGCGAGAAAGAGAAAAGAGAAAGGGAGATGAAAGAAAGGGAGAGGGGGGAGAGAGGAAAGAAATAGAAAGAGGGAGAAAGAGGAAAGAAAGAAAGGAAGAAAAGAGAAAGGGAAAGGAAAGAGAAAGGGGGAGGGGGAGAGAGAGGAAAGAGAGGAAAGGAAGGGAGAAAGAGAAAAGAGAAAGGGAGATGAAAGAAGGTGAGGGAGAGGAAAGAAATAGAAAGGGAGACAGGAAAGAAAGGGAGAAAGGAAAAGAAGAAAGAGAAAAGAAAGGGAGAGGAAAGAAAGGGAGGGGAGAGAGGAAAGAGGAAAGAAAGGGAGAAAGAGAAAGGGAGAGGAGGAGAGGAAAGAAATAGAAAGGGGGAAAGAGGAAGAAAAGAAAGGGAAAGGAAAGGAAAGAGGGAGAAAGAAAAGAAAGGGAGATGAAAGAAGGGGAGGGAGAGAGAGGGGGAAAAGAAATAGAAAGGGGGAAAGAGGGAGAAAGGAAAAAAGGGAGAGAGAGGAAAGAAAGGAAAGAGGAAAGAGGGAGAAAGGAAAGGAAAGAGGAGAGAAAGGGAGAAAGGAAAGAAAGGGAGAAAGAGAGGAAGGAAAGAAAGGGAGAGGGAGAGGAAAGGGGGAGAGAGTAAATAGAAAGAGGGAGAAAGAGGAAAGAGAAAAGGAGAAGAAAGAGGAAAGAGAAAGGGAGGGAGAGGAAAGAAAGGGAGAGAAGAAAGAGGGAGAGGAAAGAGAGAAAGGGGGGAAGCGCAAGTGCCCCCCCACACACACACACAGGGGAAAGAAGACTAGCAGACCAAGGGCAGAAAGAGGGAGGGGGAGAGGGAGAGAGAGAGAGAGAGATCCTTTTGACATCTAAAATGAAGATAAGACTGCATATATCCATATATATATATGGATATATGCAGTCTTATCTTCATTTTAGATATCCAAAGGGTTTTGCGGCTCCCTGTGTTTTGTTTTCAGTGGGAAACGGGTCCAAGTGGCTCTTTGAGTATTTTGGGTTGCTTACCCCTGGTCTAGTTTAATGAAGAGAAGGACTTGGAGTGACATGATAGCAGTGCTCCAATATCTCAGGGGCTGCCACAAAGAAGAGGGAGTCAAGCTATTCTCCAAAGCACCTGAAGGCAGGACAAGAAGCAATGGAAGGAAAACTAATCAAGGAGAGAAGCATCCAAGATCTAAGGAAAATTTTCTGACAGAACAATTAATCAATGGAACCTCTTGCTTCTAGAAGTTGTGAATGCTTCAACACTGGAAGTTTTTAAAAAGAGATTGGACATTTGTCTGAAATGGCATAGAGTTTCCTGCCTGAGCAAAAGGTTGGACTAGAAGACCTCCAAGTTCCCTTCCAACTCTGTCATTCTATTCTTATAACCATTGCAGCATCCCGATAGTTACATAATCAAAATTTGAGCGTTTGACAACTAGCAAGTATTTATAATGGTTACAGTATCCTGGATCACGTGATTGCCATTTGGGACCTTCCAAGGGACTTCCAATAAGCAAAATGAATAAGGGAACCCAGATTCACATAATAAGCATATGATTTTCTCTACAGCTGCAGCACAAAAGCTAATAAAATTGGGCATGATCTACTGAAACATTGTATCACTTAGCAACAAAAAATCCTGGTCCAAGTTGTGTTGTAAGTCAAGGACTATCTATATAGATTCCTAGGCATATCTATGTGTATTGCTATTCAGGATAAGCCTTCATGACATCTTGTGCATCTTGACATCACACAATTACACAAATTATGTAGTTTACATCAATTGTGTGCCTGATGCAAACTTCTTATCTCATGTCATTTGTATGATGCTGTCATCACACACACACACACACACACACACACACACACACACACACAGAGTTTTTATTATCTTTACTTACTATTCTTTTCTTATTGGTGGAATTTTGAGCTTCCTTTATTGCTGAAAAGTGATAAAGGTGACTGTATTTTTCTTTATATATTTCTCCATAGAAGGAGTCATTTCATGAAGGCTTTCCCTGTAATTTAATTGTAGGATGGAAAGCCAGTGAGATTACTGGAAATATTATTGTATTAGGAAAGACTGGCTACTCGCACATCACAAATCAACCTTCTCATATGGTATGAGCAAGATCTCTGTGCAGGACCCCCATGAGTATTTGTCAAATTTTCTTCTCCTTTGGAAAAAAAGAAAATTTCTTTTTTCATCAGATTGAATAATGAATCAAAATAAAATCAGAATAGCACTAATTTCAAAAAAAGGAAGCCCATGTATTTCCATTTGCAACCGATTCCGTTTTAAATAAGAAGGCACCAAATAAAGGACTTCGTTGTATAGGTTTAACTTGTACTGCTGTCCATTTGTTCCAGCTACTTAGAAGAATATAAACATTTAGTCTGTTTCCAGTGCAAGCTAAAACAGGCATTAGATTAGACCAGTGGTTCTCAACCTGTGGGTCGGGACCCCATTTGGGGTCGAACGACCATTTCACGGGGGTCGCCAAACAATGCAGTCCACCATTTTTTCCCCTTTTCCTTAGCTGTGCTACTCCCTTTTATTCTATTGGCTTTTGAAAGCAAATAGAATAGACTCTCTTGAATAGAGTCTAATTCTATTGGCTTTCAAAAGCCAATAGGAATTGTCCAGGCTGTCTCTGCCCTGCTGAGCCTGCCAAAAGTCCCATTCTGCAGACGGTGCTGCACCAGTAAGTCCTCGACTTACGACCGGTTGAGTAGTCCTCGACTTACGACCAGTTGGGGGTTGCGGCATTAAAAAGGTTGAGAATCACTGGATTAGATGCTCAGTGCTACACAATGTAAAATAGCACAAAACAAAGTATACAATGGACTCTGTAGAAAATAAATTCAGTTTAGGTCTAGCTACTTTAGAGATGGTTCCTTTCAAAATCTTTAGCTATAGTTTTCCAATGCTTCTTTAGTGACCAGCAAAAAATAAAAATCTGTCTGCATTTATGCATACTAAGATATAGATTGTTTCAAAGTAAAGTCCTTGACCAAACCACAATTGGCAGCTTCAGAAAAATACTGTAAAAGACCAAACCCAAATAAACCAAACCATGAATTAGTGTGAAGTATGAAATTGGCATTCTGCTACTTTATACACGCTTGTGTGTTTTCCATAAGTTTCTTTTTCCCACATTGCTATCATTTGAAATATTCTATGCACATACAATTATTTCTTGACTTAGGACCACAACTGAGTCCAAAATTTATGTTGTTAAGCAAAATAGTTATTAGGTGAATTTTGCTTCATTTTGCAATGTTTCTTGTCACAATTGTTAAGTACATCTCTGCAATTGTTAAGTTGGTAAACATTGTTGTTCAGTGAAATTGGCATCTGCATTGACTTTGTTTATGAGATCGCAAAAGTGATCACATGATCACAAGACACTGCAACCATCATAAATACATGCTAATTGCCAAGCATCTAAACTTTGATTACGTGACCACAGGGCTGCTGCAATGGTCATACGTGTGGAAAACACGTTCCTTTTTTTTCATTGACATTGTAACTTCAAACAGTCACTAAATGAATGGTTGAAAGTCAGAGATGACCTGTAGACATAAACATTCAAAATGGTAGCTGGGAAAATAGAAAGGAATACCAAGGAGATGAATTTGAAAAATGATAGAAGCAATTGAGCTTGTGACTTTCAGCTTCCAATCTGTGTCACTCCCAGGGGTCGGCAACCTTAAACACTCAAAGAGCCATTTGGACCCGTTTCCCACAGAAAAGAAAACACTGGGAGCCACAAAACTCTCGCGCACATGCACGCGCCAGAGGAGGGGGCTTGATTGAAGCGTTTAATTAAAAAGAAATAGAGGCTGCTGTGCATGAGTTCTCCCCTCCCTCCCTCCCTCTCTCTCTCTCCCTCTCTTTCTCTTCCTCCCCTCCTCTCTCTGTCTCTCTCTCCGATCTTCTGCTCACCTGGCCAGCTTGCCTGATGCTGTTCTCCGACAAGCTGACACACATTCTTATTGGGCTGACTCTCTCCTGCCCTTGATCTGCCAGTCCTGTTCCCTCACTCAGTGTGATTGTGTGTGTGTGTGTGTGTGTGTGTGTGAGAGAGAGAGAGAGAGAGAGAGAGAGAGAGAGAGAGAGAGCTGCTGCTTTCTGCTTCCTGTGGAGATGCAGCAAAGGCAGGAGCCCCACCCAATAAGGTTGTCAGCTTGCCGGAGAACAGCATGAGGCCACTCTCTTTTTTACACACACACACACACACACACAGAGAGAGAGAGAGAGAGAGAGAGAGAGAGAGAGAAAGTGCAAGTGCAAGTGCCTCTGTCTATCTCTCTCTGTCTCTCTCTCTCTCTCTGCAAATGGCCACAGGAGAAGACTAAAAGAGCCGCATGCAGCTCCAGAGCCATGGGTTGCCGACCCGTGGTCATGCCTATTGTTTTCATTTTTGCCCTTCCCCTTGTGATAATATATAGAAAGCTTTCCCAAATTGGGGGGTCTCTAAAGAAGAGGAATTGTAGTTTAAACAAGTAGCTAGGCAACATTTCTAAAAATGAACAACTCTATTGAATGAAAATCCTTTGCAAATCACTTTTGCAAGGAAAAAGGAATATACCAGTAATGATGCTTGAAACTGTCATATGTCCATCATCAGGAAGAACCACACAGAGAGCAGATTTAAACAGTGTTGTTTTGAATCTAAAGCATGACAAAGTTGTAGCTGGAGGCTTTCTTTAATTTTGTGAATACCTTCATATGGGTAGAAGGAATTTTCCTAAAAAACATCCCTTCTGGCTTTTTTTTAAGCAATAAGCTGTTGGAGTTTGGAGATCAGCCAATAGAGGAAACCAGGTTGTTATTGGCATAATTTTAATCATGATAGGCAATTAGCAAAGCTTAATTATGTTTTAAAAAAAAGAAAGCAAGCATGAGTGGCAATAATGAATTTCTCCAGTCTCTTGTGCTTCAAAATGAAATAGTTGACCTATAAATAAATGACATTAGAAGAGGTATTTGCCAAATGGCCTAGCACTGTTTACTTTATATTAGCTGGAGCATTTATATTGAAACTAGTGAAGAATCTAAAACAACAAGAATAGATAGAAACAATCAGTTGTTAATTTTTTAAGGTGCTGCATCATTTTTAAGAACCTTCTTTTGCCTGAACATGTTGCACCACTATGTTGCAACAATCTTTTTCCACTGAATGAATCCAATGCAACTGGAATTTGCAAATGTGCTGGTTTTGATTTTAGTTTTTGGCAGCATAACTTTTTTTCCACACTGTTAGTTTCATGTAGTGGTTAAGGAATCAGGCTAGGAAGAGGCCTTAGGCACAAAGCCAACTGGATGACCTTCAGCCATTCACTCTCTTTTTGCCCTAGGAAGGAAGCAATGGCAAACCACTTGCCAAGAAAGTTGCGAAGTCTAGTCCAGGCAGGAGTCAAAAACTGACTTGAAGATGTACACCCTCACAAAGAATCATAGTCATAGCATGGTCATAATAAACCATGTTAATGGGATTATATAGCAAAGTGGGAAGTGAATATCTGATCAAATATTTCTCAGGCTTGGAATTCTTTTGGAACTGGACATCCTTCTCATTTCATTGAGTCAGAGATTTGGCAAGAGCTACAGAATTAAGACTGAATTAAGCCCAAAATGATTGGAAATCTCTAAATCTCTCTGATAAAGGTGTTGCAGAACTGCAGAAATATGATTGCTATGGTGGGCATGGTCTTCAAACTAAGTAAGTAAATTATCAGTATATTGAAAGACTTCCAGATATTCAAGGAAAACATGATTTCTGAATCTTTAGAAGACCAATATTTCCTCCAAGAAGGCAAAGAGCATTACTGTGTATTGAAACTTTTGTGATAGACAGGCATTCATTGTCCTCCTTTGTATGTATGAAATTACAAACACTTCCATGCCCCCAGGTCCACCTCCATGAAAATCAGCATCTTTAGTATCCTTTGTAAGAGCTTCAAAATCAAAGGGAGAGAATAGAAAACACTATTGGGGTCCCCTTTTTGATAAGGAGAGGTTCATTAGTAGAATATGGGGAAGGAGAATCATATACGTCCCTTCTGTAGATTTGTGTTGATGAATTCTTGTAGGTAGGCCAACTCTGCCTCTGACATGGATAGGACAAAAAGCATGCATTTGGGGCCCAGGAATAAGGTTAATAGTGAAATAATATACTGTAACTGATGATTGGCAAGGATTGGGCCTTTCCCAAATAAATCTGTAAAATGTATTATTTGAGAGCAAGAGTGGAGAATTCCAACTTGCATGGTGATAGCTGCTAGAATCTGAGAGTTTACAGGGTTGAAACACAGGTTGCATATCATGTGTTGGAGAACTTGTTGGAACTGCTATTGGGTTTGTAAGGAAGACTCAAGTTTTCTGCAGATGTTGGCCCTGGAGATCAGCTAAATGGTTGGTTGTGAGTTCA
Source organism: Crotalus tigris (assembly GCF_016545835.1). NCBI lineage: Eukaryota > Metazoa > Chordata > Lepidosauria > Squamata > Viperidae > Crotalus > Crotalus tigris. The sequence goes on from NW_024100081.1 coordinate 1,421,815, forward strand.
GGAAGGACAAATCTCATTCCAATTCATGCTCTTTAATTGACAACCAATTAAGCTGGAGTCTATGCTAGAAGTCTGTTTAGCTTTTTTGTAGAGCTGTGCAATGCTTTGGATTTGAAGGTGGAAAGGTGTGATGGAAATTGAACATAACACCTGTCTGCAATTTCTAAAAACTACTGTGCTATTTCTTGGGATTGCTCCAGTAATAGTAAGACTGTAAAGTGCTTTTAAAAACCCAACTTTTTTGCCTTTTAATCTGAAGCATTCTACAATTCAGTCTCATTTCTTGCACATGTCATGCTGAACTGAATATACAATACATAGTAGTGATAAAATACTTTCATTTTGTGGTATTTAAAACTCAGATCCTTGTGTCACAATGCCTATGATTATGAAGAAAGGCAGTAGCTCACTCATAAAACTTTGCGCACTCTCATTTATGAGCCAAGCCAGGATTGATGGTTATTATACTTATTAGGCTGCAAGGCTCATTATAAAACATGTGAAATATTGTATTGTAGTAATGAACTCTGAGTTAGAAATCAGAGCAATTATATAGAAGCATATTCCTATGAAGATGATAGAAGTCAGAAATTTATATCTCAAGTTGTTTTTGTGAATAAATTGAAAATTTTAAACTAAAACTAAGTCAAATCCAAAATGGATGTACAAATTGTGAAAACTTCATTCTAAAACAACAGGCTTATGCTGTCTTGTGCAGTGTTAAATTTAGTGCACCTCATGCTTTGTGAGGGATGGTATCCATTGATTTATTGATTATGTTTAGCTCAAAAGTTCTTCCAACTATTTGACCATCTTCTTTATTGATTTTATCAAGAGGTGAATTTTATCAATAAATTACTTTAAGATTTTATGCCTTTGATGATTCTTCATTTTATAAGATGTTGTTCTAAGATTTTCTAGAAGCTTAAAAACTGTCCTGTTGGGGATCTGATCTACACCAAAATGTCATTTCAGATTCTGGATTTCATATTTCTTTGGAATATTTCTTTATATATTTTTTCAAATCACTGAATGTATTATTATTGCGCTTTCCTATGAATAGTAAATTCCTTATAGGCAAAATGGCTAGTTAAAATAGACAGCAATCCAGGAGAAAAGAAAAAAAAACAAATTATTTTATTGCCATGTCAAGAAAGATAAAATCACCTAATGATTTCTTGCTGCCTAGTATATAAATTGTATACAGAATAATATAATTCATACTTGAAAAAAAATACAGCTTTTATCTTTTAACAAACTGAATTTTTACAACCTAATTCATAAATCTCTATAGCAGTGGTGGCGAACCTATGGCATGGGTGCCAGAGGCGGCACTCAGAGCCCTCTCTGTGGGCACGCGTGCCGTCACCCCAGTCCTAGGCCTTCAGCTGGGTTTTATAAAACCTTTTTGCTTTAGGCCTCTGCCGCCATGTACAAAAAAAAAAGGTTCAATCAATCAGTCAACTTCAACTTCTCGCAGGGGGAAAAAAAAGCTCTTGCAAAGTTGGAATTGATTGATTGAATTTTTTAGTCTGCCACCCAGTCTGCCATTACCACCGCAGCCACGCCCACCCAATGGGCCACACCCAGCCAATGGGCCACACCCACCCAGCACCCGACGATGCATAAGTGGGTTTTGGGCTGCAGTTTGGGCACTCGATCCCTAAAAGGTTTGCCATCACTGGTCTATAGTAATTCATATTCAACAAAAGGAGGACAGGTAGTCCTTGGCTTGTGACCATGACTGAGCCCCAAATTTCTGTTGCTAAATGAGACATTTGTTAAGTGAGCTTCACCCCATTTTACAACCTTTCTTGCCACAGTTGTTAAGTGAATCTCTGCAGTTGTTAGGTTAAATTAATAACCGGTGAATCTGGTTTCCCCATTGACTTTGTAATGGAATTACAAAAGGTGATCACGTGACTCTGGGACACTGCAATTGTCTTAAGTATGAGTCAGTTGCCAAGCATATGAATTTTGATAATTTGACCATGGGGATACTGCAATGGTCATAAGTGTGAAAAATGGCCATAAGCCACTTTTTTCAGTGCCGTGGAACTTCGAACAGTTAATAAAGTGTTGTAAGTTGAGGACTACCTATATCTTTTCAGTTTGCTACTGTATGAAATAGTGATATCATAGGTTAATATCCTAAAACCATCAAATTGTCTAAATAATAACAACACTAATAATATGAATGTTGGTCTCTAATTTTGCTGGGGAAATGTACTCTCACGTTGCTAGAAGTAAAATAGTTTGGATTAGCAAGGTTTAAGAACTGAGCTTCTATCAGACTTAAAATGCAGAGAACAGTGCCACCAGCACTGTATATAGCTATTTGGACAAAGAGGGGTAACTTTTGCATAACATAACTACAGAGCCATTTCTAAGCCATTGCACACCCAGCACAGGAAATCTGAGTGCCCTGGATAACAAATATTGACACCATATTTCCTCTCTGTGGATGAATACTCATTTGGAAATTGTACATTAGGATGCAAAAGGATGCAGATTTCACAAAAAGGATTTCAAAGCATGAAGTTAATCTTCTGCTTATAATTTGTCTTTCAAATTTATACACAAACAAGCAAATGATTGAAGCCTCTTAACAGAACAAATTCTTTCGTTAGAGAAGGGGGCTTGGCAATGACTGGCTTCAGTAGATTTATCTGGTTCCTTTAAAAAAAATCACACAGGACCCAAGACAAGAAGACCATTATTTTAAACTTATTACACTTCGGGATATTTTTAAAAGAAATTAAATGGTAATTAGATGTCTTAGATGTCTTGGACTCTTGGAAAACTACACAGGTAAATAAATTTAAATAAATAAAATAAAAGTAATAGATTTCATTTTTTAAAAAAAATGTATGTTCGAATAGTTTAAATGTTATTTAATAGTAAAATATACTTCATACAACTATGTTGCATATGTTAGCATAGTAATATTGACGTATTAAAACAAAAACAAGTGGTGTGTAAAGTAGTTCCACTTATTTTATTTATTTTTTATAGTTTTATTATTTTGAGGGCTATACGACAAATTGAAACATTGGTATCCTAACATAGGATTATATCAGTTGTTTGTAATATACCATCAAATTTAAAAGCATTTTAAGAAATTACTTCAAGTGTCTGAACGTATGTTCTTCATATGAAGAAGACCTGCACAAAATTATATTGTATAACTACTTTGGTAAACTTAAATAAATTCTCCTCCAATTTCCACTGACAGTTCCAAAATGCAACTTGGTAAAATGTAACTTAACAGGAATAGCATGCATTAAAATAATCTTGAGGACTGTACTTTTCTTCCCACCAATGAAATCCATCTTTTATGAAAATACAAGATGACAAAAAATAAAGTAAAAAAAAAAGAGTTCCAAAATTAGCTGTAACTACCAATAAATGGCATTGACCAATTGCTTTATTTTCATGTGCCGATTTGTACAAATCTCATTTGAATAATGAGAAGCCCAGCTGGTGCAAATCGTTAAGAACTGCATTTCAAAGCCATCTCTAATAGAAGCACATTCATTCTATTTTAACCAAGAACAAATTGTTTCAAATCATGCTTGAGCCTCTCAGATGTACTGAACACAAATCCAAATGGCTGCTTGGAAAGGACAATTAATTTATGGCTTATCTCATGCCAGATGTGAGCACTGACAGGTTTGCTCTCCAACCATTGCCTGAAGATCTCCCAAGTGAGTACAATTTTGGGGTAGAAGAAACATCTCACTACCCACATAATGCAACCTTGGCAGGCAAAGTTGCTCAACAACCTGTTTATTAGTTGCTCTACTCCTCCCCTGCTGTTCTATTAATATAACGAATTGTTCACAGGTGCTCCAAATGAAGTTTAGATGATCATTGGGAATGTTCTTACCAAGCGCGCCAAATTAGGTAGAGCAGATGCATCAAAACCACAACAATCCCAATAGGGAAAAAAGTACAAAACATTTGTCCATGAAGGTCATTGAACATAAATGGCTTACTAACCCTAGGAATAGTAGAACAATTTAAAATGATACCTTTAAACTATGTTGTGAAAAAAGATCTTTCCATGTGTCCAATTCAGTGCTGCAGTACCACAAACAAGGATATCTTTTAAGAAAATAACCCATTTCCTTTAGGGGACAATGCCTCAGACTTTTATTATATACATTTATGGTTTTTTCACTGCTTGAGCAACAGCTAACAAGGAAATCAGTGCTAAATGTTAGTCAAGACAAAGCATGTTCTAATGCAATTGATTTCATTTATCAAATTTTGGTCTTAGACTGGCCTTCCCAGCTTTGTGTCTTCCTGATATGTGGAGACTATAATTCCCAGAATTCCCAGCCGGTATCATAGTCATATAATTTGTAGAGGAATGATAGAGTTAATTGACAAATTACCCAACTGTATATTGCAACGTGAGCAGGGAAACAATATAAAACTAAAGGATCAAATCTAAAATCCAAAACAATAAAATATGCAGCGCAATTAATTTTATGATACTTGAGAATTGATTTACATTGAACATGCGGTCATCCCTTGTTTGGTTATTCTTTAGCTCTCAGCAAACAAACCAACACAAGCTCTCAAAAATAATCCCAGATTAAAATAAGAGAAGAGACAATCAGTACATTTTCTTCATCACTACATATAAACGTGAAGGAAGCATGGATAGAAATATTTGACTTTTTTTTCTCTATATTTTGGACACATGAGAAGGTCAGAAGCATTAGAAAAATATTTTTGTTGTTATGAGCTCCCATATATGGAAGACCATTTAAATAAACCAGAAAGTGGCTGTAAAAAAAGCTAGTCTTCAGGCCCTAAATTATACTGTTGAAGAATTCAATAAACAGATGTAATTGCATTGTGCAAACATTTATAAAGGGAAAAAAATATAATAGAATCCAGAGGCAATCTGCTTCTACATATATTCAGAAGTAGCTTCCATGGTACTTAATGTAACTTTGCCCCAAGAAAGGCATTGCCCCCTTCAGTGGAAATGCTAAGACGCTTTAAGACATTGCAGTTATCTAAACAGAAGATCTAAATGTTTCATCTGGACATAATTCACATTGTATTGTAGAACACAACAGTTGCAAACTATTTGATACTTCAATTATTTAGATAATGATGTCCCAGTTGGTGTAGAAATTTTAAATTGGGATAGACAATCATTCTGAATCCAGGGCATATTTAGAATTTGGAGAGCAAGTGGTAGACCCTCTGCAAAGTAGCTCCCATAGGTGACTTCACAATTCACAACATACCATAGCAGCCGCAGTAGATCTGGACAGTCAGAAAACAACCATCTATCGGAACTCCAACTAGTGCCCTCAAATGTTCTTTAACTCCTAATTGGATTTTTATGCTGCCAAAGACACTACTGAAAATAAATATTATAGAGGCTGCTGTTTTGCTTTACCACATCAAGGTCCTATTTATTAAATATTTTGAATTATTTTTATATAAGATTAGCCTGTTGGATATAGTAGAAGGTACCTAGGAAATATAAGTGATTGCAAGCACAATACTTTTGGGGGGGGGGGGGTTATGGCAAGTTTTGTCAAATTGTGATTTTTTTCCCCCTTTTAAAGTTCCCCAGATAAGGTTTGGAAGATGTAGTCAACCAAATAAAGGGATTTAGATTAAAGGCATAACATGCAAATTAGAAATAATAATAGGCTGAGTGTCAATAAGGAGGCTATGGCATTTTATGACAATAGGGAATGGCCACCTTCTCAGATTATTTAAATTTAAATACATTTTAAACCAACAAAAAAAACAAATTAACGTGAGCAAATTAAAATAGTGGAAAACAGGATATTTGAATATGTCATAAAGCTCTTTTAGCTTTTTTTAAAAATTAGGGGTAAAGAGGTTCCATTTATAGGTTGCAGATGCTGCATTGCCAGACTTTGCCTAATACTTCATTTTAATTTCATTATTTTTTCTGCGAAGGCGAAAATATTAAAACAAAAGTCAAAATTGTACTCAGGCACTGAGTAAGTATGTCACCTTAATTTCCTGCACACTGCTAAGAAGAGGAGAAGTCTGAATCAGAGCTGAGTCTTTTCTTTTGCTGAATTTTCCAGTTAAAAACTGGTCTATGTTCCCAGCTTATTATTTACATTGGGAGAAGCTCTTCAGTGTTTCTATAATGAAAGCTTCCATTCCAATGAAAATAGCAGCTTCTAAGAACAATTTTCTACCCCACTTTTTCTAGGTTACAGTTTGCAGTTTATTTAAAAATAACCTAAAAAACAAAATCAAAGAAATCTTAAAAGCTCACACAACGTAACTTGCTTAAAGTAATCATCAGGATAGTTTCACAGTGTATTTCTGAAAGTAGTCTCTCAAATAGCAAACAAATTCATAAAGAAGCTGGATAGGGATTATTCAGATTTGTATATGTATGCATACTGATCATACCTCATTAACAATATTTTGATGACAACTTGGTTTTGCTGGTTTACAATAAGAAACACAACTATATAACCAAAATAGAATCATTACATTAAAATGAGGGAATATTACAAATGCATGCAGTTTATTTAAAGAAAGAAAGAAATGTGGGATGCAAGAGAAAAGATACTGGAAAAAGCTAAGAGCAAGAGGAGAGAGAGGGTGTGTATCTTCCTAGCAATTTAATTTAGTGTATATGTTATGTGTGATAATTAACATTAGAGTTATGCATACTTAAATCATGTCTGGATTTGAAAGAGGTTTGGACTCTGTAAAACATCATCAATAAGACAATATTAATAAAGTGTTGCAGCAGATGAATTTTCTGGAAAGTCACTTTTTATCGATCAAGGAACCAGAAATGAGAAAGACGAGAATTTAAGCCCTTCATTATTTGAGACAAAAAAAAAAGAGTAGGTGGGGAGATTGTAGCCAGTGAAGATTGTCCCATATACAATAAAGAAAGATAACATAATTGATACTTTAAGTGTTATCAATTCATCAGATTACAGCTGGACACAATTATCCTACAAAGGTGAGATACAAAACTCTTTTAGAACGCTCTAGTAAACGTTGGCAGAACTGTATAACTCTGTGTTTGAGCAAAAGCTGCTGGCTTTGATCCAGAAGTATGTACAGTATATTGGGTTCAGTTTTGAATAGAACTCTGCTGAAAATTTGTTCTGCAATTTTAATAACCGGGGAAGTGAAGTGGCGGTTGCTACACTCTGCATATGGGGAAGGAGCATGTTTGCATATGTAAAAATGAGGCTTTAGAGATGGAGCGGATGGATGCACAGAAATACTGCAGTGCTATGACTGCTGTTGCTTTTAAGTTGTATGAATGGTGGCAAATCTTTTCCAACACATTGCTGCTTCCCTGACTTTGCTTGTCAAAGATCTCAAAAGGTGATCAAATGATCCCAGGATACTGTGACCATCATAAATATGAGTCAGTTGCCAAGCATCTGAATTTTGATCGCGGTGATGCTGCAATAGTCATAAGTATGAAAAATGATCATGTGTTACTTTTTTCAATGACGTTGTAATTTTAAATGGTCAATAAAAGAAATGTTGTAAGTCAAGGATTACCTGTATTTCTGTCTACCCATGGAATGTGCTTAAAGGTCTCAGTCTATCTTCTTGGAGGTGAGACTGTAACTTGTAATTACTGAATTATTTCATGTACTAAAGAGGACCAATTTCTAATTGGTCCTCTTCTAAGCAGTCTTCATCACTGTTTCATTCACAAAATAAAAGATTTCCATGAAAGTGCACAAAATCATATTTTGACTACTTGGCAGAGATATGCACAAGTAGATATAATGAACCTCTTAACCATGAGGAGCAAACCCAGCACAAACCATTGTGTATCAAATTGAAAGATCAGGTTGTGAATAATCTTACAAAATTACATTTGATATTGTATTTTGTGGCAGTCCTGATATTGCTTTTCTGAGCAAAAGCAGCACGACTGGAAATGTAAAAATTCTCTTTGTCCTATCAATTGAAGCAGAAAATAAGGTGCTATGAAAACAATAGAAACTTCTTCAAGTCATGCTTGTTATACATCAGTCCAAGTGGAACATGAACAGATTATCTGTGTGAAGATGCCATTAGAGAAGATATAGTTTCTGCAGCCAACATGTCAAGTAGATTTTCAATTATTGCTGATGAAACTGCTGACATACCTGGAAATGAGCAATTGTTACTAGGTGCACATTTTACATACTTCTGGTACTGAAAGGATTATTTGAAAGGAGTTCCTTGGTTTGGCTAGATTCAATGAATTGAGTGCTATCACCATTGCTCATTTAATTAGGTATGAGAGCACAAGCTCTTGCCTAAATCTAGGGGTTATTTGGCCAAATATACAATGGGTGTTGTCCTATGATAAGAAAAGAAATGATGATGGGCGCAGAACTTTGGTGAGCCAGTCTTATTGGACACTTGGGAAACTATTTGGGTGAGAAATGTCAAATTTACTCAAGCACAAAATTTAAGGGAGAATTTTTATAAAATGTTTTATAGATGGCACCTTGATCCACAAAAAATGTCTTATATGTACCCTGACGTACAACCCAAATGCTGGAGATGTGGTTATAAGGAGGCTTCTTATTATCATATTTGGTGGTCATGCAGAGAGATAAAAGCATTTTGGATTAAAATATGGTGGAATATCCAGAGAATTTTTAGAAGGAGGGTAAAATTCACTCCGCAATTATTTTTGTTAGGTATTGTTACAGATTGTGATACAAAGGAGGTTGTATTGATGTTAAACTTGATCACAGCCGCGAGGCTGTTAGTTGGACAATAGTGGAAGAAGGAATCTTTGCCTACATTGCAGGAATGGTTTTTTAAAGTAGCTTATTTGGCGGAAATGGCAAAGATTTCGGCTTTCTTAAAGCAACAAACGCAAGAGAAGTTTCTTGCTATTTGGGATAAATGGATAAAATTTATACAATTCAGATTGGGTATACAAAAATATCATATAGCTTTTTCATAAGTTTTATTTTCATATATATTATAGACATCTTTTTTATATATATAAATATAAAGTTTTTATTTTAATTTTTATCTTTATTTTTTAAGCCTATATTCTGCTCTGGGAAGCTCAGGGGGGGGAAGGGAGGGTTTTTGGGAGGGGTCTGGGATGGGGTTTTTTTTTTTATATATATGTTTGTTTAATTTTTCTTTTTTGTATATGTTGTTCTTTGTTTTGTATTGTTTTTATTTTTTTTGTAAAATTTATAAAACTTTTAATAAAAAAAAAAAAAAAAAAAGAAAAGAAATGATGCACAGCTGTAAGAAGAAGTAGATATCCCAGAGGTTCTTCTGTTTCCTATGCAAACATAGATTTGATCTGGTGGTGAATTATTTCAGTGCTGCATCTAAGATAAGGCATTCAGATGGCACAGAAAAAGGCATTGGTTTTTTTTTTTTTCAATGAGAGTGCAAATGGAAAATACTTTATTCCAAGTGTTCACGGACTAAACATGGTAGACTGCAAAATACAAAAATAACATAATTTTTTTACCACCATCTTTCCAAATATTTTTGATCAATTGAGCAGTGATTGCTGCAACTTTAGGGAAAGCACTTTACAATGCACAGGAATAATAACTGTCTTTTCAAGCATTTCAACTTTCTGCTTTTCTCTTATTATAATTTCAACCTATTTGTCAGAACGGAAGCCAGTGACAAAAGTTCAGCAAGCCCTTCAGCTTAGTTTCATGCAAGTGTACAAAGTTTGACAGGACTTCCTTTGAGTCTCTCAGAGTTACAAGGAAACACAGAAGAACATTTCAAAGGAGCCATTACAGAAATTCAACCGGTAGCAGTCAAGGTGGCCACTGAATTTTACATTCCTGGATGATGTGGTTTACAGAAATACCACTCAAATTCTGTGACTCGGTGGTGGGAGAATATTTCCATCATTCAAGCTATATAGCCCATTTGGACTGAATAATATTATCAGTGGGATACCAGGTTTTTCCAGAAAGCAACGAGTCTTCATTTTTTTCCTCAGTTCACGCCATATAAATAGCAAATCCTGGAGATAGAGAATTCAAAACAAAGATTGATAAAAATGTTAATGAAATTATGGAGTTGAAAATTTGGAAGCTGAAGTATACACCTGGTTTGAAATGTGGCCAAAGAACATAAAAGAGTTCTAAAGCTAGAAAACTGACTTTTGAATTTGCTGCAACACACTCGTCTATTTCCTTCAGCCCAGCCAGCAGTTCTAATCTCTTTGACACTACCAGTAGCAACCTGTACAAGGGAAAGGTCACTCAGAACAATCAGAACTGTGAAAACCTGGTTGAGATCAACAATAGCAGATGGCCGATTATCTGGACTTTGCATGATGAATGTTTGCTGAGGAAGATTAATGAAAGCAAGGACAAACTACTTGAACCGCTGATTGACAGATTTGGACAAGATCCCAGGTATTTGCTTTTCCTGTTTCAGGAATAGCTAGTGAAGTATACACACAATTTGGTCACAGATTTGATAAGAGATGACAATATGTGCTCGTATGTTAAAACTCATTCAACTTTAAATATTTCATAGTACAAACCCAGGCTGATTAAGCAGTGATTAAGTTTTCAGTTCTTGTTCAGTGACTTCAAAGTTCCTAGAAACTGCATAGGGACAATATATCATGTGTAAATGATTGAGAATAGGATCTCCTCCAGAAGACTTTGAAGCCAGTTTAAATATGTTATCATTTGTAACGATATTGTGAAACCTGTCAAAAAGCCAGTGTGGCTATGTGTTACTCTTTTGTATTTATGGTTTTATCTATGGTTGCTTTAATACTAGCATGTAAGATGTCTAGGATGGATGGATGGACAGACAAACAGACAGATATGACCTTATAGTTGTATGTTTAACTCTATACAGTAGTTTTATTGTACAATTATTATGACACAGAAAGTTTATTATGATAGAAATAATAAGCTTTCCCAGTGATATATCACACACTTCTACAGTCCTACTGCATACTTTCTGAGTTCTTTCTGATATAGCAGTAACTTAAAAACATCAATAATATCTTAACTTTCTAGCTCAGACATGTCAAACACAAGGCCCGGGTGGCGCATCCTGGAAACAGTGAGGGAACAGCCCCCACTGCCTTGGCCCTGGCCCTGGCTGGCCAGGAGCCAATGTACAATTTTGTGGTGGCCATCTATGCTGAAACACATTCAGTCTTAGCTCCACAAGGTCGTCTGGAAACAGCAAGGAACCAGCCCCTGCTGTGTTGGCTCCACCCCCTGGGTGCATGCTGGGGAGGTATCACTCTTTGTGAGGAATGAAGAAATGGACCATGCCTTGGCGCTTGCCTTGGTCCCACCCCCTTCTGCCAGAGACCCTCAGATCTGTCCCACTTCTGCCCAGGCCCCCACAGGCACCCGTGACACGAACGATGTAGAGCTGGCCATGCCCACCCAGTAGGCCACTCCATCCATACCCACCCAGTATGCCACAGCCACCCTGGCCACACACACCCCCGAAGGCAACCGTAATGCTGATGCGGCCCTCAATGAAATTGAGTTTGACACCCCTGTCCTAGCTGATTAAGAAAACCTGAATTTATTTTTTTTGCCTGAGATTTTGACCTTTCATATTCAGGTTCCTACATCTACTTAAATATTTTAGCAGTGCTCTATGATGGCCTAAAATACAGAAGCACAAGAGGGAAGGGAGATACAATCTTTAATGCCCAAGAAGGAGGAATAATCTAGGTTTAGATAATAGTAACATATAGAGAAAGATATCACATGTTGCATGAGAGACTTTCCTGGCAGGAATACAAGCCCTATGCTGACATAGTATTCTACTTACTGAATAATTAAGAACCTTCTGCTTCTACTTTTCCTTGGAGGTCTCCCGTCCAATTATTGACTGCTTCCCACTATGGTTAACTTATAAAGTCTGACAAGAGCAGACCCCAAGGTAGAATACCTATTTAAACATTTATTTGGGTCAATGACACATTTATACTACTGCTCATGACTAAATATACAAATACAAAATATGAAAATGGAAAATTGAGTTTGACATAAGCGGAAGCAGAAGCCAATTTATTGGCAAAGAAAGACAATTGTTCCTTTGAAATAATTATGTCTTTCATAGAAGTATGGTAAGTGGATTACTAATAGTCTTATATTGGTGTTTTTATACAATGTTGGGTTTTTTTTGCCAAAAATGTGTTGGCAAAACTGTTTCACAATATCTTATTTTAGGATCGCACGTCCAATGACAAAAGTTCAAGTGATCAAAGCACCCACAATATTTATGCAATCATTATAATATTTATATACCATCAACTCCATATAGTTTCCAAGCAGTTTATAATATCTTCATAAACCCATATAATGAATGATTAAAATCACTGATTTTATCCAAAGTTCTAGCATGAAATAGTTCCATGAAAGAGCTCCATGAAATAGTTCCATTTTCACTGCTTTCCTAAATGCCATTAAGGGCACTATCTGGATCTCAGAAGGTAGCAAATCACTCCATCTACTCCTGTAATCATGAAGCAGAAAGAGTGAGAGTGAGAAAGAATAAAATAAAACATTATTTCTGTTGTAAAAATATTTGAGGAACAAATATTTCTCCAAAGTTCATTTTAGGCTGCAATTTGGGAGATATGGTGGGAGATAGGAAGTGGCTCATTGTTGGGAAAAGTGGAATCACCAGTTTCACTTTTCAGCTCCTCAGCCCTGGTGCCTGCCAGCAGTCCTTCATAGACCCTGGCTTTTTGTTGCTGCTTTTGAATGTTGGCTTGGTCTGTCCAGTAATAAGGCCTCCTTCACTAATGGTTTTATCACTGTTGAGAGGGCCAACCTGACATGTATCACAAGACCTGGCTGAGGAGGTTAAGCAGGTAGCCCTTTTGGAGATATCCACAGCTGGTGTTGGGTATAGCATCAATCAAGATGCTGGGGCAGGAGTAGAAGTGTGGGAGTTGTCATTCAAGAATTTCTTATAGCCTTCAAGGGATGGTATTCTCTCTCTCTCTCTCTCTCTCTCTCTCTCTCTCTCTCTCTCTCTCTGTGTGTGTGTGTGTGTGTGTTTCTGTGTCAGTGAGTCTGTGTATATGGGTACAGGTCACTGGATGTGAGATGCTATTCATTAAGTTGGGCTTTAGGAATCTGTTGAGGTTTATTTATGTATTTATTTAATACATTTATATAGCTGCCCAACTCACATATGGAAACTCCAAGTGGCATACAACATTAAAAAATCAACAATGTAGAAACCCCAGAACCCCATTTACCTGTGGCAACAACAAATATGATCAGAGAAGTCACTTGATTGCCTCCAAATCAACCTAACATCTCCAGATCTGCTTATAAACCCATGTCTTCAGGGCCTTCTGGAAAAGTAGCAAGTGGGAGAAATCTTATTTCCAGGGAAATTATGTTCCAAAAGGAAGAATCCATTTCAGAGAAGGCCCTTCTTCTAGCGTCCCTCAGGTGAACTTCCTTAGTAAGTGGGACCTACAATATACATACCTATCTTCCATCTTCTGAGCCAGGTAGATATAGATACAGAAGGTCCTGCAAATTCCAATGCAGGGCTTTAAAAGTGACAACCAGTAGCTTGAATTGTACCCAGAGGCAAATCAGCAACCACTGGATATAGTTTTTAATAATAAATGTTTTATATATTTATTGAGGTTTTTTTTAAATTAAGTATCATATGTTGCTCAGAGTCACATTTTTGTGAGATAGGCAGATGTATAAATTTGATAAATAAGTAAAATCAATGTATGTATAGATTTTCATGACAGGACTGTGCTAGTATAATGCTTGCTTCTCCTGCTATGGGGAGAAATATTCATGTGCATGTAAATGCCCTCATTCAATTATCTTCAACGTAAAGTTATGAACTAAAAATATTTTGCACTAAATTGGAACAGATTGCTTATGGTAACTCTTGCATAATGAAAGGGTACAATGAAAAATTGCAATTCAAATTACTTTTCAAGTCTGTTCAATTTTATTTTAATTTTTATATAGAAAATTGCACAGTATAATTACAGCATGCTCATTTATTCATACAAAATCTCATGAGCAAATATAAAATATATTTATAAACTGTGTAAAATATATATTATATATTGTGTGTAATTCGAATCAATGAATTATAATAGAAAACATCAAATTGGTTTTCCTTATTCAACTTTCTTATTTCCATAAAAGGTCTGGCATTGCTCTGTATAGAAAAGTTGCAACTTATGAAAATAACCAGTTAAGACTGAGAGTCCAAAGATATTAAAATAACAACTTAGTAAACAGTATTGTACTGCATAATCATTATCCAAAGCAAAGTTAGGAACATTTAATTCAGTTATAGCTAGTATAAAACAGCAGGATTTTATTAGAACATAGGTGGACAAGCTGGGTCCTACAGACACAGCATGTTCTTATGTGCCTTAAATGCCATCCTTGGGATGCTTATAATGGCTGGAGACAAATTTAAGTGGCACATTCATTGCCATCATTGTCTTTTCCTCACATGAGGTAAAAAGTAGGGCCACACATCACTCTGAACTTGGAGAGAAAGATGCATTAGAACATTTGGAGGTCAAATTGGACCTGTCAGCAACAATTTAAAGCAGCTGCATCTTTTCCTAGGATTGCACAATGGTAAGGACAGATGCATTTGGCTTAAGGAGTTGCCAACAGAAGCTACTTATGTGAAAATACCTTACTCCTCTTAATTTTTTGAGACTATGTCAATTACTAAAAGATAAGTGAAGATATGTATAAAATGAATCTGATAGAAGAGAGTTGAAGCTCTAAGAAAAATAAATAAAGATGGAATGGCAAAAATAGAATTCATGTGCAAAATGTGTTCGTTTGTTTAGCAGAGGTGGTGAAAGAAATGAAAACAAAGTTAAATGCAAATTAAAGAGATGCTTAATTTTTCTGTAACTTTTCATAGACTATATTCCTTTTCAGATTTTGGCCAATCCTTTTTTTCCATGTACTATCTGACATATTCCTTAACACTAACAAAATCCCTTAATTTTTTTCCTTAAGTTGACTAGCAATGGTTTAAAAAATTAGGAAAAATGGCTTGTTTAAAACTTCAGTCACACCTGAAGTTCCCTAGAAGACTTTTATAAGTCATGCTTTTTTTCCCTCAGAGAGAGAAAATATCTTTTTTTAAAAAAACTGGAAACACATCAGAATCTAGCTAGAATCTGGCCTGAGTATTTAGTCATGCATGGGGAAAGGCATAGACAAAAAGCAGAATAATTCTAAAATGGCTACTGCCCATATATAAGGCATATATGAATGATGATTTCTGTTGGGCAATGATTTTAGTTTCAATATTAGTTATGGGAGCACTATTACAATTTCCTTCATTAGCCAAATGCTACTGTCTTAAAGAACCCAAAACAATGACACTCTTAAGACTGGATTTTAGATTTCTCAAATATTGTTCCCCTGATGTCCGTTAATATATACAGTATCCATTAATATGGATATATGTGCAAAACAACCAAACTCAGAAAGCACCAAGGACTCCCATATCTACAATATGCTTGGTGGGGGCGGAGAGGGGCTTTTTCAGTTGCTGCTCTTTAAAATTCTCCATATGTCTGGCTTCCCATTTATAAATTTCCTCTAACTTGCAAATACGTTATTATTTAGATAGGATTTGTTATTTATATCTTGAGTTACCTCTGAGACACATGAGTGGTAGAATAGTGTTGCACAATAGTTCTACAATAGTTTGAACTGGATACTCTTTTTAAAAAGTAATCTTTTAAAAATGTGCATAGACTTTGCAGGAGCTGCTTGATACTGCTTGGATGTCGAGAAGAGGGGAAGTTGGTGAACTTGCTGTTCATTTAATCCTTTATTTACATTGTGAAGAGTATGGGCATATGGCCACAGTAGAAATTTCTATGTCTCCAAATTGGTAGTCTAATATATATATAGCGGTGTCATATTTTGCTACCCTACAAAGAAATTTGCTCCAAATTCATAGGCATCATCCTAATTCCTTGCTAACCTTTGAAGAAGCTTTTGATGGACAATGCTTTGTGTACTTTCTTTAGTATAAATTCTTTCAGGAAGTGATATGAATGCCCATCTCCTTTTTTTTTCTTTTTCCGCCTGTAGGGAATGGAGAAGCTTCTGTTTCTGATGAAGCTGCTATAACAGAATAGGTTTAATGGGTCGTGAATTCTGCATTGAAATGATAGCTTCTCTAGGACTTCTGGTCTGCTTTCACAGGCCCAGTGCTGAGCTAGAGACCTAGACAGTAGACCTACTGCCTCAACAGCAAGTGCATTAGACTACATATGCTCAGCTCATTGACTCTGAAGGTAACAGCCTTAAATGCCTCATTAAATTTTCATGGGTGACTGAGGAGCCAGGAGGAAACAAAACAAAACAAAAAACCAGTCCTTCAGCCCTGATTTGTTCTTACAGTATGTTTTCCAGAAAGGGAAAAATAAATAAATAACAACACTGACATGTACAGCAAGAAACCATTTCTCAAGAAATGGTCCATTGGGAAGCTCCTTCCCCCCCCCTCAAAATTTTATCTTTCTGCAACATGGGTTATTAATGAAAAAAATGGTTGGCTGTTACAAAGAAGTGTACAAAGGTGCAAGATTCTGAAAGGATGAGTCAGAGATCTGATTTCTCCTCCTCCCCCCACATGAAATAAAATTTCTCAACAGATCCCTTTGTAAATTTAGTTTTCTTTTTACACAATATGTGGGCTATATATGGACTTGTGAGTTCAGAAGTGTGGAAAGAAATAACTTCCTTGAAGGAATTAGCATTCACTCTGTTTTCTCCGTACAAACCGAACGTGTAACTATATATAATTTTCCAGCAACTCTCTTTAACTCCACCGTTTATGAAATTGGCAAATTAAAGTTAGTTTCTTTCCAGGTGTTATTAGCACTTCTCCCTCCCCTTTCACGAGTGGAGGGAGGGGAGAAGAGAGAACGAAGTAGATGCATTTACGCGGCCAAAATGCGGAGGAGATGCCAGGCGGGTGGAGTTTAGTGGAAAGTGTGTCCGCTGGCAAATCTCCCACATTCCCTCTCCCCGCTACTCTAATGCGATTCTTTCTACGGGGGGGAGGGGAGGGGGAAGAAAAGAAGGCAAAACTGTCATTTCTTGCAAAGTTTGTCCCCGGCTTAACATGGGCGGGGGGGGGAGAGACAGAAGAGAACGGGGCTCTGAACAACTCGCGGTTGCCAACAGGCTGGAAATGAGAGGAAAGGCTCAAAAGGGTGGCGCGAGCTCGCTCGGCTTTGCTGGGTGAGTGGTCGCGTGAGGGAAATCCGGTGTGGTTCTCTCTCTCTCTCTCCCTCCACACCCCTCTCCACCCTCTTCACACGCCGGAGACATCCTCATGTTGCTTCGCCCAGAGTAAGAAAGGTGTTTTCAACACGCACACAGACACGCGCGCGCACACACACACCCACCCCGCATTTCTCAAAGAGGAGGAGGAGGAGGAGAGGACCTCCGGCACAACAAGGGATCCCGCTTCGCCTCCCCTCTTTTTTTT
Organism: Crotalus tigris; assembly: GCF_016545835.1. NCBI lineage: Eukaryota > Metazoa > Chordata > Lepidosauria > Squamata > Viperidae > Crotalus > Crotalus tigris. Next base: position 1,439,341 of record NW_024100081.1, read on the forward strand.
TTTTTCCAGGCTGGCTTAGGCTTAACGCCGCCGTCAGCGGCCTGAGAGGGCAGAGAAAGCGGGAGGCGGATGCGCCCGGCGAGCGGAGGGGGATGGAGCGGCTGGCGGAGCGGCGCGCGAGCTGAGCCAGCCGGGCGCGAGAGGCGAGGCGAGGCGAGGGAGCACGCGGACAGGGGCCACCTCGCTTGCCCACCCTGCGCGCCATGGCCAGGAGGGAAGGCTCGGCGGGGCGAGGTGAGTCGAGGGGCGCGGAGAGCCCGCGCAGGAGGGGTGGCGGGAGCCCGCCTCGCATTCCGGCAGGGCTGGCTGGCTGGTTGCTGGTGGGCGCGGGTGCTGCGTCTGGGCAACTCGGAGTGTTCGCTGACCTTTGGCGACTCCTCTGGCGCCAAATCAGCTCCCGCTCGGCTCTCGGGCCTTGCTGGGCACATCTTAAAAGTCGAGGAGCCATTGTCCGCCTAGGAAGCCTCCCTGCCCCCGGGTTCCCCCGAGCCAGCCCCCTCCCTTGGCGGGACTTCGGTGGCAGACCCAGCTTCTGAGGAGCAGGTGCCGAGTGGCAAGCGGAAAGGCTCCCTTCTTCTGAATAACAGGTGTAGTTCTTTCTACCCGTTACTTCTTTTTTGTGTAGGAAAACAAACTGGACACGTGTGTGAAGGAAGTGTGTGTGTGTGTTGCGGACGCAACAACATAGGAGATGCATGCATTTCATCTCTCTCTCTTTCTTTCTCTTCCCCCTCCCTCATTGTATTTCTTCGACTGCTTTGAAGGTTTACTCCACTGGTTAAATACTGGTTGATCTCTCCCTCCCATTGTGATTGCCGTTCTCTCTTTTTTCCACCTGCATGCTTTGCTTTAGAAATGTGGGTGGCAAAGCCCGTTCTCGTGCAGACCTATGTGGTAGTTGAGAGACTAGTTTCTTCGGGAAGGACACCCATCCTACAAAGTAGCTTAGTGCAAATAACCTGCCGTTCCCGTTATAATGAGTAACTAAAAAAAAAAAAAAAAAGCTGGGAAATGTCTTATTTTGGCTGCCTTGAACTGCTAGCTCCCCAGCATAGACATGATAGGGAGGAGGGTCCCCAGTAATTGCTCTGTTGAGGAGAAATGCTTCAAGCTGCTCATTATTTCCTCACTTCATTACAAAGCAGAGATTCTACAGGCATTGACAGTAGTGTTCATTCCATACTCATTTCCAACTTGACTCTCTATTCTCCGTGCTCCCGCCCCTGCAAAGGAGGACTTTCTGCTGCTCTTCTTTTTAAACTGAACAGTGGAAGCTTTCTCCCAGATATGTGACATGTATTTGTAATAAGGCAGATTTGTATGTTTTGTAAGACAGACTTCTTATTCTATTGCTCTATCTGTGAAGCTCCTGTGAAAATCAGCTTCATCTCCATAATTTTACTCCCAGCTAAATGGCACAAGGGAGAAACAAAAACATGTGATTGTGTGATTAAAAGAAGAAAAAAGAAAGAAAGAAAAGTCTTCGGTATCCAGGGTTCCCCTTAGAAGAGAGTGGAGTTTGTTGTGTGACTGAGTAATAGTTTCTTTTGTATCCTTATAGCTTTACACAATGCCATGTTATTGTGACAGCCTGCAAAAATACGCCTTTTCTTCTTTTGTGTTTACTATTATATTCAATGTTGCAGATGCTTTAGTAGTTCCCTGGGGCTGTTCATAAGGTAATTGCACAAACAATCTCTCTCATTTCTATAGCTTCTATTTCCCATAGAAGGAATTCCAGATATACATTTTTTAAAAGAAAGAAAGAAAATGCAAGTCTTTATTATTTGAAGTTGTACTCATTTTGATTGAGCCAAAACTGATGCATACTTAGGGATAATCTTGATTTGCAATCTGTCATTTTTACAATGCATCTCCTGTGCATCATTGTGCTGCTCCCTACTGTTCATTTTTTAAAAATATCAATGATTGTGGAGACTCATATTTTTTAAAACACTTATTTATAGATCTTCCTCTTTTATATGATATATTAGGGGATCTGTGTCTTCTTTTTTATATAAATAGGAAACAAAGGGCACTACAAGTTTCAAAACTAGGTTGTCAGATTGCAAATTAGCGAATTACTATGTCTTTAAGAAAATGCCATTACTTAAAAGTGAGTTGTTTAACCCTGTATCATAATAATGGAGTAAAAAAGCCATTTCAAGACATGACAGCTTGCTCTGTTCACCATTTAGAGCTATTTAGTGATTTGCATAGACCAGATACCAACCCTGAGTCATAAGGAGCTTGCCATACATACAGAGCAGCCAATATTTTTCTGAAGGTAAAGCTATCAAAGGGAGAACTAGCTCTCTGTGTGCTTCTTTCTAAATATGTAGGCTTTATCTCTGGTTATAATCTTGGATCAAAGTTATATTATGAAGTTATGTTGTACATGCTTTACATTTGAAAGAGAACTGTAGAGAGTCACATAATGGTAATTTGACTTCAAGAACTTGCTAAAAGAAATTGTTGCTAAGATGACTTAATCAGAAGTAGGACTTTGAGGGCTGGATCCAGCAGTTTATAATCAAACCTTCATGGTTCGGAATTTCACTTTGTTTTGGACCTGAATTTAGAAAAATGGACCCCGATTTACAAAAATGAGGAGGACTCTTTTTTGTGCTAAATGTTGTTTAGGGTTCGGTTTCCCTCTTCCATAATTGAGAAAGTATTTGAAATATGGAAGTAATATACAGAGGTCCATATTTAATTGTATGCCACATATTAATGAAGGCCATATTCCAAGTCTCTATGATGCTTTGCATAAGAAAGACATGAAGGATTTTTATTCTTCTTGCGAAGCATCATTTTGACTCTTACCTGCCTTATTCACTGAGTTAATATGGCCACTGATTCCCAAGTTAGTGCAGTCCTTTGTCTGAGTATAATACAATATATCATAGACATTATAGCTACATATTTTAACTGTAGATCTTAGGAAACATTTGTTCCCAAAGTTCTTGACAACTGCAGTTTGGCTGAAACCCTCTCCTGCCCTTTAGATATTTCTAATCAAAGTTCTGTGAAGTTCTATCACCATAATTTTATCACTTACTGAAGATTAAATAACTGGAGCAAATGATGGTGGCCTGATCACAAGGCTCATTTTAGAGCAAGGGTGGCAAACTTGCAACGTCACGTGACGTGTCGCGACATATCGTGACTATTTTGCCCAGCAATGGGGTGGGCACGGTTTCGCTATGATTCATCCAGCTCATAGGCCGGCTGCTTGACACCCCTGTTTTAGGGTATTTGATGATGAAATATTTTCATAGTCTTTGCCCATCCTATAGAACAGTGGTTCTCAACCTGTGGGTCAGGACCCCATTTGGGGTTGAACGACTATTTCATGGGGGTCGCCAAACAACGCAGTCCACCATTTTTTCCCCCTTTTCCTTAGCTGTGCTACTCCCTTTTATTCTATTGGCTTTTTAAAGCCAATAGAATATTCTCTCTTGAATAGAGTCTAATTCTATTGGCTTTCAAAAGCCAATAGGAATTGTCCAGGCTGTCTCTGCCCTGCTGAGCCTGCCATAAGTCCCATTCTGCAAACGGTGCTGCAAGTTGTCTGCAGCGAAGGCGAGCTGTCTGGAAGTTTCCACCCCTCCCTGCTGAGCAACTACTAAAAATGCAAATAAAAGAGAGCCAGGGGTGGGAGGTGGGAGGCCAGCGGTGCAGGGAGGGTTGCTGGCGTGCGTGGGGCCCGGCGGGTGCCTTACCTCCCTTGGGCTGGGCCAGCTGGTGGCCCAGCCAGTGGCCGCCCTGCACTGTCACTGCCCCTTGCCAGCTACGCCTTGGCCAGCGCAGGGGGCGGCACCACGCATGCGCGGCGCTCCAGGGCAGAGAAAGTCCTCGACTTACGACCAGTTGGGTAGTCCTCGATTTACGACTGGTTGGGTAGTCCTTGACTTACGACTGGTTGGGTAGTCCTTGACTTATGACCGGTTGGGTAGTCGTCGACTTATGACCGGTTGGGGTCGCAGCATTAAAAAGGTTGAGAACCACTGCTATAGAATCTTACAGAATTAGCATGTTCCCAGTCTCTTTGTTTAAGCAGTGTTATGTGACTGGATTCAGGAAACTGCTGCAGCACTTCACCTCTAGAACAATATTCTTCTTGAGATGAATGTGGCCCCAGTCTGACTTTATTTAAATATTCCCTTAAAATCTGGCTGTTGCCCCAGGCCTTCGGCTGCAGCAGAATGAAACTAATGTTCTAAGATAAGATTGGGCTTGGAACTATAAAATGGTTAGTTAGATGAATTTTTGTGATTGTTGCCCAGGGTTGAGTGATATTTAGGAATTGAAGCTGAAATCCATGGATTATACTAGCATCCTTGCCAGTTACTTTCAGTGTTATTTCATAAAATGCCCCAGAACTATTCAGTTTTCATATCCTCAATTGGAAGTACTCCAGTTCAAATAGTATGGGAAATTATATTTATGAAATATGCACATCTTTGAAGAAAGTGTGTATAAAGGGAGCAAAGAATTGAAAGGTTTATTTAGGAAGAATGCACCTAATTATGGCTTTCATGAACTATATTTTTCTATGATTGGGGTTGTTGGACACTGAATTAAAATGGTAAGGAGTATTTAAATAATTCAGCCAGAACAAGTACCTTTAAGATCTTGATGGTTCTGAGTAGCAGTTGTAGTTTATCATGTCTCTAGAGAGCACTTGGCAATTCTTATTATGATAAAGCTTTAATATTATGTCTCTCCCTGATACAACATTACATGTTGTTGGAATTAAATACTTGTCTCAAAATACGATCAGAGCCATCAATGCTCTGATTCAGACTGAATTCAGGTTCAATTTTAAAAAGATCCTTCAGTGCCAAAAAGGTGCAAGAAGCAAAATGTAGTATCTGCCTGTAACTTTTTAAAGCAGCTGTGTTTTTCCTGGAATCTTCTACTTGCCTTCTGTAATTAACAAATGATGGAAGTGATGTGCAACCCTTGGAAAAGAAGCAGCACTTTAAAAAGTTACATACTGGTGTTAGGTTTGTGTTCTGAACAATTTTTTGGGGTATTCAGTATTCATGTCCAGTGTAGACAAGGAAAATGTGTTTGAATTAAGGAGGCCTTAAAGAGATAGAAGGGTGATAACACATAGTCATAATCCCTTCCTTAACACCTTATTAAAGCAAAATGTGTATTTTCCCTAAACCTATATGGCTATTGGTCTAGCACCAGAAATTGAAAGTATTAAAAGGTTGCCTAACTCTTACCCATTTTGGATCCAAATGTCACTGCTCTATGTTTTGGAATTGAATCCAAACCATTGCACAATCCTATTGGCTCTAGTGTCCTTTACTGAAATTATTTAACTGAATTACTTGATGATACAAATACCTAATCGTTCATATATTTGGTCACAATGGTATGATGCCTTTAATAATACAATGCATTTTGCTTAAGGTTTAAACAAATTAAAGGCGATATTTACAGGGGATATATATTGTTTAAAATTTAAAACTTTATGCACTTTATTTACTATTTTAATTCACGTGTATTCTACGTATTTAAAATTACTAAAATAATTTATAATACACAAATAGAACAATACACAAATAGAACAAATTGTATTTTAATTCTTTCCATATGTTCCAATCATAACCCCTGAGATATATTTTTTATTTAGATTTTATTTAGATTTTTTTTTATTTAGGTGGAATGGAAATTCTTCTGGATTTTTCCAGAACCAAAAGGTGGATGTAGACATATAGAGAATCCTCTGATCCCTAAAGAACAGAAATGTTCTTATTTCTCCATTTGCCCTAATAATAGAGAACTTATGTCATAGGCTAAAGAAATTTTCTTGTCCGTACCTGTTAAACTATGTATGAATTTATGTTTGTATGTACATATGTATGTATGTATGTATGTATGTATTGATTAAGACTTCCCCCAGTCTCCTCCCATCTGAATATATAATGAAATTAGGGCTTAAATTTTTTCTACTTTTATGTATGCAGAGAAATAATTGGAAAAAATAAATAAAATTCTCCAACAGCTTAATTGTCTGGAACATGAGAAGAATTTCATTCCATCCTCTGGTTTATGCATCATATTTAGCTAAGCTTACTTAACTATCATTTATTGAAAAAGCCATGGTTGGGTGGGTTTGCATGACATACAGTGCCAGTATTAACCAAACCACATTACGGCTTTGCATAGCAGGCTCTTGCTTTTTTTTTTTTTTTTTTTTTGCTTGCCTCTAGCATTAAAATCTCATGTCCAAAAAGTTTTTGCTTGCTGTGAATACAGCCAGCTGGTGATATCTTTGTACTATATGGTATGGATGCATAATTTTTTATTTAAGTTTTCCAGATTTACCCTGTTATAAGAAGGCTGCCAGTAAATTTGATAGATGATAGATAGATAGATAGATAGATAGATAGATAGATAGATAGATAGATAGATAGAGTGCTTTTTTTTCTAAAAAAAAAAAAAAAGGTGCCGGAACTCACACACGTCATACAACCCACCTTGCCTACCTTATAAGGTTCCATCCAAAAAAGGTGCCGGAACTCCATTATGGGTGTTCTATGAGAAAAAAAAACCTGGACAGACAGACAGACAGACAGACAGATAGATAGGTAGGTAGATAGGTAGATAGGTAGATAGATAGATAGATATAATTGTCAAACATCAGGGAAAAAATGTGAGACAGATGAGATAAACAAACGTAATCAATTAGTGTGCAAAATTCACTAGATGGCAAAAACGTAACGAGAACCACACAGTGTTTGAATCTGACAGACTGACAGGATCTAACAAGTTTATTTTTCTTCTGAAATATAAATTCTGACTCAATATAGTCATTTAAACATTCAGATAAAGTTTTTTGTTTTAAAAAAAGTTTTTTATCAGAGTGCTCACTTTAATTAGGGTTTTTTCCAGTAACCAAACTCCAGTGAGTAAGTATGCTTATCTGAGGCTCTTAGGCTGCATGTCTGGAAGAAGGGCAAAGGTCTTAGAAACAGAGGGTGGTTGTCAAAAACATTAAGGGAACTGACCAAGATCTAGATTTTTATAACAGTTTTAATTCTTTGCATAGTTTAAAGTTTTTTCAAGTAATCAGTTAGTGACTTTACGCTTGTCTGCTTTAAAATAGAGCAGGAAGCCACAATCAACAACAAAAAAGTAGAATTAGAACAAAAAATACCAAGGTGCAGTTCCATCAGTACCTTTTCTATTTATTGAATAATGCTTCTTAAAAGAAAGAGAAATACTAATTATCTTCTAAGAAAAATGAATAGCTTTAGAACAGTACCATTTTAAGGTACTGGTGCTGTGCCTATTCCCATTGGAAGAAATGAATACTGTATTCTAAACTTCTTTCTGAGAATGCATAATTGGAAATGTGCATAAAACATGAATGCAAACTCTGAAGCAGGTTACTCTGAAAACACTGAAATCTCTGTTGGAAACAGTTTTACAAGAAGTCAAGTTCACCATTACTTTATGGCAAAGACTATATCTAAAGTTTTGTATTCATTTTGAAGCTTTGAAAGACTGTTTAATGGTTAATAACTGTGACTCTCTCATGTTTCTGCGGAGTAAACTGAATTAACATTTTTAAAAAGTCTTAAACTTTCACTACCTTTTTGCAGGTTGATTCTGTTAGGACTAAAACAGATTAAGAATTAATTGCAATTGCTGGAATGATTTTACCTTAAAACAATTTGTTCTTAAAATGTAGTAATTTTATTTGATTTTATTGCTAACTCTTTTAATCATTGCCATGTATTGAAGAGCAGTGTGAAATCCTCAAGAAAGCATTAAATATAGTAAAGCTCATTGCAATCTTTCAGCATTTTCTCTTGTGCCAAATACAGGCAGTCCTAACTTGGGACTGGTTGCTTAGCTATTGGTTGCGGTTATGATGATCCTTTCTGGGGTCCAGTCACCCACCCCTCTGTGTTTACATGACCACACTTTGGGCCCTCTGCAACCAAGCCACATTTACTTCCAGTTTTCAGTAAAATCGTGGCCATAGAAAATTATTGATTCTCTTAACAAACGTGGACTCACTTAATGACCTCTACAAAATTTATAAAATTGCGTCAGATCACATGGGTGACCTGATTGATGGCCATCACAAGTTAAAACGTGATGGGCAAGCTCCACTACAGTTGTAATTTGAGGACTACCTATATTATCCTTCACAGCTCAAGCTTTAGAAGTTGATCATCCCATAACTTTTATAGTTTGTGAGACTTGCAGGGATGTAAGATTTTAGAAAGGTCCCAAAATGTTTAAATCAGAAATCAGCAGCATGTGATGATGGAGCTAAGGGATTTCTTGCCCTTCCAACTTTCCTAAACCTCAGTTAGCTGCAAATAGAAGCTGGAATTACAATTATTCTGATAAAGCTATAGGATAACTAGAGTTCTTCATAAGATAGAAGATGTGTTTTGCTTCACGGTCTGACAAAACCAGCTTATTTTTAAAAATGATAACTCAGAACAAGCTCATTACTCTTTTATTTTCCATCTCAGAACCATAAGAACAGGTAGATGACAGTCTGGGGATTGTTACTAGTAAACGAACTTGCAGAAAGATTGGCAAAAGGAAGACACTAAAACAAACATAGGAAAAATAACATTCTGTTTACAGTCTCTCATTTAGTAACTACAATTTGTTCCAGTGAAATGGTTACTAAGCAAGCCTTGTGACTACGTGTTTGTGTGTGTGAAAGAAAGTGATATTGTAAAGATCACTGGCTGCTGTTGTCATATTTAGATAACATTTTCTCATGTAGTGATACCAGCATTATTTTCACCTCAGTGTGCTTTGTTGTCAGACATAAAAACTTGGTTGCAAGTAGTATTAATTGCTCACAAAATGATTTTTTTTAAAATTAAGGTCTATTATCATTTATTACTATTGTATTTGTGAATGATTACTGACTGAAGTGATCAATAAACGAGGTTTGGTTGTAACTGGTTCTGATACTATCATTCAAATCTACTCCATAATTCAACTTTTTGAATAAAAGTCTTTTCAGTTCTTTAAATCAAGGCTTTTCAACCAGTGGTACAGGTACCACCTGTGGTACATTGGCACCTGGCAGATGGTACGCCACCATCCTAGAAAAATAGCGGGAGAGGGGAATGAGCTGAACCGGTGGCAGCACCACACAAGTCTGGGCGAGAGATAACTGGAGCTGCAGTTCTGTCAGGGCTCAGTGGAAGCGCCAGGATCTGCACTTCTTCAGGGCTGTCAGGGCTCAGTAGAAGCACCAGGATCAGTGCCAGGCTCCAGCTGGAGCTTGGCGCTGATCCTGGTGCTTCTGCTGAGCCCAGAGGAAGTGTCAATCAGCTGGAATGTTACAGCATCTCCAGGGTCTTGTGATTTACATTCAGATGTTTGGCAACTGGTTCATATTTATAATGGTCACAGTGTCCCAGGGTCATGTGAAGTGACCAAAACCAAAGCTGCAATCACCCAGCAGACGGGGAGAATAAAAACCAAACACCCCCCACCCCACCCCCGCTGCCAATCCTCAACAGAAATGCTCACAACAATGAAAACCTCGGACAGGAGGAAGAGTGCCGCTGGGCAGGCAGGCAGGTGTCTTGCTTGGCTGTGGCTTGGGGCCACTTTTTTTCAGTGCCATTGTTACTTCGAACAGTCACTAAGCGAACTGTTGTAAGTCAAGAACTACCTGTACTTCATCACTTTTTTTCCTTTTTTTATCATCAAGTTTTTGACACATTGCTAGGTGACTGGTGGTACTTGGATATTGCCATATCCTAAAAGTGGTACAATGGGTCAAAAGGTTCAAAAGCCCTGCTTTAAATAAATCCTGAGGCACTGAGCCAGCACACTGACGAGCCAAAATAACTGATTTCTTCAATATTCCTTTCTATTAGCAGTTCTTCTACCTTGCAGATACACATACAGTATTTGACCTGAAGCTAAACAATTTAGTCAGCCTAGGTCAAATTGTATTTCTAACTTTTTATTTTAATGTTTTCCAGTGTCTTAAAAATATCTCAAAATATTTTAAGATTATATTTTTCTCTGGGCATTGGTACTCCACCTTAGCAAGATGTGGTACAGCAACTAGCAACAAGTCTTTTCTTTCTTTCTTTTTTCTTTTTTGCAGCTTGCCTGCTTGCCAAACAAAAACTGAGCAAAAATAATTAACTTACTCATTGCAATGTTTGTTTATACATGTTTATACATGTGGTGTTGTAAGATAGAGAATTTGACTTTGATAATTCTTGACTGTTTGAATAGCTTTATCATAAGAACAAAACAAAACAGCATGGACAGAGTGAATGCACACAATGAAGTTCAAAAACTATCCAACAGTACATTTTTGCACATTAAGAATGTACACAGAGTGCATGCAAACATCATTTGATATTTTTGTTCTGATAAGGGACATGTTCTGTGGGTGGAAAGTGCTCAGGTATTCTCCTTTTGGCCAGATCATTAGTTAGTTAAGGTTGGATTAGCAGCTTCACCCCACCTTTATAGGAATAATATATTTATTAGGTTGTTCTGTCTGAGATCTAATGGGCTTTAAGAAACATTAGAAGATTTGGAGTTGGTTTTATCAATGATTGGATCAATGTCCTGGTTGGTGTCTGGAATAGAGAGTGTATTAGGTCATTTGATACACTAGCTCCAAAGGTCCTGTTTTAACCTGCTCCAAAATTCTATGGTCCACACCTGAATTGTGTTCTCAGCTGGTAAGTTGGACAGCTACCTAAGCCATAGGATGAGGGAAAACAGTTCTGCTTTGGATTCATAATATTAGGTCTTGCCTACAGCAGTTAAACTAAAGTTTTCCCCTATCCCAAAGTTGAAGCAGTTTCCATTTGGATCTCACCTACTTTGTTTCATTTCTAATCGCGACACATTGCAATTCATGCACATGCCTATGGACTCTACAGAGGCATTCCAAAGACCAGAAAATGGGCTTCAGGATTAAACCTGCAATCTGCAAGAACTTCCTGGTGACCCCCAGAAGTGGAGAGCTGTATCTATTATTGCTGTAATGCCCTATCACTTATGGCACTGTTTCCCTAGCAGTTGTAATGGATGGCATTTTAAATAAAACAACTTGCCAGATTGCAATTGTCAGCTGAGCTAATCGCATTCTGAGATCTCTATCATTGTGCATCCAGTGCAGTGAACAAGAAAACTGCCATCATGCCATTCTAATCTGTTCTTTACGATATGCTTTCAAAGGCAAAGTTTGAGTGTTGATACTTTATATTCACGCATTAGACCTGACTACCTAGAATGCTGTATTAATAATGTTCAGGTTCAGGTAGATCTCGCTTACTGTACCACCATTTGTTCAGCAATCATTCAAAGCTACGACAGTGCTGAAAAAAATAATGTTATGACCAATTTACAACTATTTATGACCTTTGCAGTATCCTCAGTGTTATTCTCTGCTTGTTCCTGTCCTTACAAAGCATAAATACTAGAGAGAAGGGGATTGCAAGAATGTATGCTCTTTGTTTTTCTATGTATTGAAAGCATTGCAATTTCAGTAGCAGCCCAGGACTGAGAGCTGCAGGTGCACTATGCAAACAATTTAAGAGCACTCTCTTGAAACCTCTTTCTCTCCAATCTCTGCTTTGTGATGTTGCTGGAGTGAGAGAGAAGAAACAACCAGTTTTCTTAAGAAATCGCTCCTTTGCTTGTCCATTCCCCCATCCCATCCTCTGCAGAGCAGAGAGATTGAAGAGGAAAAGAAATCAAGAGAGAAAGCTATTTGCTCTTCTGTACGTCAAAAACAATGTGATTGTATCAGCAATGGTAAAGGGTCAGACAAAGAAGAGATTGCCTAAAGAAATCACTTGTCTCTCTCCCCCTCCCCGATATTTAAATAATAAAATATAAATATTTCTAAAACAATTAATTGGAAATTGCAATGAAAAATAGAATAATAGCAATAGCACTCAGACTTATATACCACTCCATAGTTATTTACAGCCCTCTCCAAACAGTTTACAGAGTCAGATATTGCCTTAACAATCAGAGCTGTCATTTTACTGACCTTGGAAGGATCAGGATCGAATTCCTGTCAGTGAGCAGAATTAGCCTACAATACTGCATTCTAACCACTGCACTGGCTCTTAATTATAATTAAATAATAATTAAAATATAGAGAGGGAGGGAGCAGGACATGCTGGGGGGGAGGTGGGATTGCCTCTTAATTTATCAGTTCCTCCAGTATGATGCTCCCCTTTCAGGCCCAAAGCCATCTGGCAGAGCCAGGTCAGGCCCTTATGGGAGGTCAAAAGGGTGGAAGCTGATCTTACCTCAGATGTTCCAAAGAGAAGGAGCCACAGCAGAGAAGACTCCTCTCCTGAACCTCGCCATCTAAAACTCCTTGACTGACGAGGCCCGCAGGATGTCTCATCTGCTGGCAGGCCAGTCCCAATGGGGTGAGACGGTTCCTCAGGTAACCTGGACCCATGCCATACAGGACTTTCAAGGTAATAACCAACCTTGAATTGCATTTGGAAGCAAACTGGTAGCCATTGCAGCTTGCGGAGGGTTGGTATAACATGGGTCAACTTAGGGGCCCTAAGAACTTCCTGTATGGCCCACCACACACACCAGTTGAAGTTTCTGAATGCTCTTCAAGGAAATTCATGAGTTCATAGGTTATGTTATAAATATTAATAATATATTTTATCTTTATGAAAATAAATGACTATAAGTTCATAGGTAAAATATATGGCTTTGTTTGGATAAAAATAAACTGTTTTTTGAGAGAGGAAAAAAAGAAAAGAAAAAAGGAAATAGACCATCTATATATTCTAATGAATTTATTAAAATGTTTGGTCAAACATATTTTAACCTACATAATAGCCAAATCTTTATTCTGTAGCGTCTTATTTTTATTTCTATAATTATTTTGCCAATTTCCTAAATTCTGACTATATGTCTGTAGTACTTAATCATCTTTATTGTTTCCAGCCATTTAAATGGAATAAAAATTACTTATTGTTGTTGAAACTTATCTCGCAAGCTGTTGTACAATATGTTTATATTGCTGGATTCTCTGCAACTGTGGAAGTTGCAGAGAATATACTTAATTTAAAATAATAGTATCCATCTACTTCTCGTGTGATTTGTACTGAGCTGTGGTGGCGCAGTGGTTAGAATGCAGTATTGCAGGCTAATTCTGCTGACTGTCAGGGGTTCCATCCTTACCAGATCAAAGTTGACTCAGCTTTCCATCCTTCTGAGGTCAGTAAAATGAGGACCTTGATTGTTGGGGGAAGTATGTTGACAACATGCTTAGAGAGGGCTGTAAAGCACTGTGAAGTGGTATATAAGTCTAAGTGCTATTGCTATTAAAGAAAGCTAATAAAGTAACTAGTTAAAACTTCCTCTGTTAACCAATACTTGAAATGTTACTTATTGCATATAGTATTTACTGTATGCTGTTTAAGCCTATTAAAAGTATAATAATTCATTATTTGCTCACAAGTGCTGACTATATTATTAATTTAATAATGCTTGACATTTAATAATTTTATTTCATAAAAAATAAAAGGTAACAAAGAGGGATATTTATATACTCCATATAAACAATAAGCAATCAATATAAGCCACATTCATCTGCAATAATCTTTACTATTAGAGGAAAAATGATTTTGATATACTTTCAGTATATGTTTGCTTTGTGTTTGCAATTTAGAACAGCAAGGAGCCAGTCAGCAGCTTTAATATTTCGTAGCGGGATATATTTTTCTTATTTCTGTGTGCACATATAACCAGTAGTTTCGTTTTATGATGATTGAAATTGATTTTTCTTTTTTATCTGAGCCGGTGAAAGATCCAGTGGGTGCCCCTTGACCTGTAACCTCAGATGATGAAGTGATACCAAAGATGGAGATTATCATCTAGAGATAGCAGCTATAGGGCACCAAGAATAGAGCTATTAGATGAAGCAGTAAGTGTACTTGGTTGAAGCTGTAAGCGTGCTTAAATGTATTTACAATCCATGCCCATTAGCAAGTAGAATTGAACTAAAAGAGGAGCTAGTGTTTATTAGGATTAAAGCTAGATCTTTCCCATGGAGATCTGAAAAATGCCTAGAAGACTAGCATACCAGACTGGGGGATGCTGGGAAAAAAGTGAGAGAGAGGGAGAAAAACTGAAATTTCTTTTCTAGTTCTCATGATGGAAACAGTTATGTATAAAGAGTAACAAATATTATTTATATGTAGACAATGAAACTTACCACCCACATTCTTATGTGCCATAACTCTGGTTGGTTCACACAAACAGCAGTAAAAATATAAAAGAAACAGTAAAAACCCACATCCCTAAAATGTATGTCTTAGCATGTGACAGGCCATAAGCAACCTTGGCTGATCTCAGAAACTAAACAAATCTTCATTAATACTAAAGGGATGTACCCTGTGAATTGCAAGATTGTAAGATAGAGTGAGAAGTTTTTGTTTTTGTTGTTGTTTTTTAAAAAAACAACCTGCAAAAAGGCAATGGCAAAAATTTTCATAACCCTGGCAAGAAAACTGCGTGGATATACTGGTCATTGAGAAATGAGCATGTCTTAACTTTACTCAGCTCAATAGCAACAACTTGCTAATCTTGGTTTATTTCAAAAGGTTAGAGTTTCAGATCTGATTAATACTAGGATGGGTTGCTACTGAGAATATTTAAAGTCTAAACTAGACAAGAAGATGGAAAGCATGTAGGAAACACTCCCGTTGCAATAAACAATGTGGGAATGTCTGTGAAATCATTAATAAGATAATTATTTATTTTCTTTCTTCTTCTTTTTTTTTTGAACTGCACCCACTATTCTATCTGGCATCAGAGTAATTACAGAAAATGTACACTTCTATTTAAAATTTCATGTACAATTTATCTTCATAAAAGTGAACTTCTGATTATTTCATCAACAGCCATTGTGGCAAATAATTTATTAATATTTCAATTTTTAGTTCATTCTTACACAATAAAATATGCATTAAATTATATTTCTTCTTGTCCTTGTTCTAAAGTACAGAAGGAAATAAAGCCCACTAGTTTTCATATATACCATTATTGTCCTAGGTATGACATGTAAAATGCATCAACAGCAACTAATATACCACAGCACAAATGAAATTTATCTGCTAGCTAATTTCATCTTGTTTGCTTATTATTCATCTACCAAACCATGGATTTTTCCTCCATATATGTGTTCTCCTTTTCATTTTGAAGAATATAATATGGATGCTTTTTCTTTTACTGAAAATACCTTGTTTGCCTATCTGGGAATTAATTGCTGTTTTTTTTATATCGAGCTCTAATTACTACAAGGTAAGATTGGAATTAGAAGCCATTTTTATTCATAGACTTTGTAGTTAACTTGCAGAGGATTGTCTCATGTGAAATTTTTAAAAGGATCGCTCTATTGCTTAACTTCTAACTTTTATGAGTCACTTAGTTTATCCAATTGTTCTTTTTGATAAAATATAATACAAAGATACAGATTCAAGCAGTACTAAAGAAACTGCTACTTCAACAGCTTTATTAATCTGAGGATTTAGATAAATATCCTTTTGGAGTCTGAATTTGGCTATTGTTTTTCAGTGGTGACACATGTTAAACATACATTTGTATATTTCTACTGCATAGGAAACATCTAGATACTACCAAAAACATTTATGCACTCTCTAGATCAAAGTCTGGTTAAATACCGTCCTTTATAAATAGTGCAGACACTTCCATTCTAGAATTCTTCTTAATAGTTTGAACCTTTGATGTTGAATTTACTTTTCTTTTTAATGCTAATACCTGAATGTATCCCTTTAAGGCAACTAAATCATATATCGATCCTATGTACGCTTGCCTGAAAATAAATAGATAACGAGAATGTGTATGTTACTGCAAGGTTGCATAAGCACCTTTCAGTTTTTAAATTATGTAGATGGGAAGATAGCATTAGGCATGACTTCTTTGCTAGCAGATTTTCTTTTTTACATTTGGGACGTGGAACTGCATCACTAATTGAAGTGGTTGCTAATTGCTAATCGTGTAGCTGTGACTACATGATTAGAAAGAGACTAAGACCAGTTTTACACTTTTGGCTTTTGTTTGCCTCCTAACCATTCACCCACCCTTTGGAAAGCTTGTTACTTATTTCTTACTGTCTTATGAACATCAAAATCTATGCAATCATGCCATAACCTAAAGGAGCCATGGGCCTGCTCTGCAAATAGATTAGTCTCCTGAAATCCTTTTTTCTCCAATCTCTCTGTTTTGCACTGGGGGGGAGGGGAGAAAAAAAGCAAGCAATTTCTATCAGTGATTTCTCCTTTGCCAGATCTTTCCTCCCTGCACATGAAGAGCAATGAGAAGGTTCCAGCAGCTCAGGACTGGGAGATGCAGGCACCCTACACAAACAGGTTACAATACTCTCTTGAAGTCTCTTCTCCAAACTCTCTGCTCTGCTAGTGAACAGGGAAACAAGCAATTTCTGTAGGCAATCTCTCTTTTGCCTAACAGTTTTCTGCTGCAAGTATGATTTCATTGCTTTCAATGTGCAGAAGAGCAATCAGCTTTGTCTCATAAATTCTCACCCTAATCTGCACCCTAAGGGAACAATTGATTTCTGTAAGCAGTACTCCTCCAGACGCCTCCCCACTGCAGAATGGAGGGATTAGAGAAGGAAATTCAACAGAGCATTGTAAGCTGTTTGAATAGCATACCTGTGGCTCCCACTGATTTCAATGTTTACAAGAGCAAATAGCTTATTCTCTTTCAAGCTTCTTCTTTCCAATCTGTTTGCTCTGCAAGAGCAGAAAAATAAATGCCGGTCTCAAGCACAGGCCAATATCTACTGACTGTGATAGGGTTCATGTGACTGATGAATTCTATGAAGGTTGTACATGAGCTGTAAACTTATTTTTTCAACATCAGTGCAATTTTGAATGGTCACTGAATAAGTGGACAGTAAGCTTAAACTACTTGTAGTTCTATAGCATCTTTGGAATCACTTTGTGTGTGCTTTTGAATAAATGTTGACTCCTGATGACTGTCTGGACTAGTCCCTGCAATTTTCTTGCCAAGTTCTTCAAATTAGATTGCCATTCTCTTCTTCCTAGAGTTGCAAGAGAATATCTGGCCCAAGGTCATCCAGCTGGCTTTGTACCTAAGGCCTGACTGGGATTTATGGTTTCCCAATTACTAGACTGTGCCTTAGCCAATACACAAAAATGTCTTTATTTTGGTGTTTAGGTAAACATAAAATAATATGTTTTAGTTAAAGTTGAATCATAGTTTTACTTCCTCCATCCCTGTGATAATTCTTAGCAAGATACTATAAGCCATCTAAAACAAGGTGAATTAATTTACAAGAACATCCCGACATTTTTTCGAGTAGCAGCATTCATCTCATTATGTTGGATTGAGTATGTCTGATAGGCTACTAGCAAATTCTGTGATTAATCTTAGTCTTCATGAATGATAAATTACATCTTGAATGACAGCTTCATTAAAGATGCAGCACTCAATATAGAAAGTTTAGCAAAGTTATGGAATGATTGTAATTTAGATGACTATGTCATAAACACATTTTTTTTATTTCTAAATTACTGAATCTTTGGAATATATTTATTATCAATATCTACAATTAGTCCTCAACTTGCAACAGTTCATTTAGTGACCGTTCAAAGTTAGAATAGCACTGAAAAAAGTGACTTATGACCTTTTTTCATGCTTATGACTGTTGTAGCATCCTCATGGTCATGTGACTTACATTCGGATGCTTGACAAGTGGTTCATATTTATGATGGCTGTAGTGGCCCGGGATCATATGACCATCTTTTGCTACTTTCTGACAAGCAAAGTCAATGGGGATGCCAGATTCATTTAACAACTGTGTTACTTATTTAACAACTGCAATGATTCACTTAACAAATGAGGCAAGAAAAGTCGTAAAATGGGACAAAACTCTCTTAACAAATTTCTCATTTAAATTCTGGATTCAACTGTGGTTGTAAGTCAAGGACTACTTGTATTTGTATGTTGTACATATTATAATATGTACTTCATGCATGTTTTTTAATACATGTAGTTCTCAACTTACGACTGTAATGGAGCTTAGAATTTCTGTTGTAAGACATGATGATAATAAGTCAAGGCACCTATATGACTGTCCCAATTTTACAATTTTTTTTGCAGTAGTCAATCCTTCCATGCCCCAAAAAGGTTTGTGCCCTTTTCAGCATATTCTCTGTTTTCTTCATGAAAGAAAGTCTTAACACATAGGCTGCAGCAATTTCCTTAGTGAAGCACACTCCCAGTTTGCTGGTTGACCTGTTTTCACAATAAATAAGTCCTTCCTACTTTGCTGATTATTATGTTTTACTGTTAGAAATATCATTTAGCTGAGTTCAGAATAGGTTTTTAATTGTATTTGTGGTAGTTGCTTGTCAGAACTAATGTCAGATTCTTTGGCACCTACATAAAACTGAAAGTAATTTCTTTTCCACATATAATTCTCATGGAGATTCTTTAACAAGATTTATAAAGTTGAAGGACATGGGATTACAAGAATTCTGGCAATTGAACTATTTCCATCTATGACCAGTATATCTCAAAAGTACATTAGGGCAAAATTTTCCTTATTTTCTTTTTTACTTTCTTTCTCTGAGCCAGCACTGGCAGATCTAGTTACTGTATTAATATTGAAGAGGCAACCGCTGTACTATTAAAGCACTCATGCCTGTTTGTCTGCTTGTAACCTTCAGTTAGCCCAAACTGGGCATCAGAGTGCAAATTTTGTTTGAATCAAGGTATTCGCTATTTAAGAAATGCATACAAAATCTGGGACCCATTTCTTTTTGTAATTGAAATTTCAAGGATCTTCACCTCAGTTGTGTTCACAAAATTCTGGTCACATCATAACAGTTAGCAATGGTCATGTGATTATGAACCCACATTCCAGAAGGCCTGGAAGCCATCAGGTACTACAGCAGAGAAGGATTGCCATAAAGGGCTTCAGAAGTAATAGCCAATACCTTGAACTGTACCCAGAAACCTACTGGTAACCAGTGGAGCTCTGGAGCAAAGATGCTACAGGAGACTTTATGAAATATACCCATAATTACCCATGCCATGGCATTATAGACCAACTGTGGCTTCTGAGTGGTTGTCAAGGACTGTCCCATGTAGAGTGCATTTAGTAATCAATGTGTGAAGTGACCAAAGTATGATGGTCTATGTAAGGACACAATTGGCACACAAGATAATTTTGTGTTAAAGCTTTCTTAGTCACATCTGCCATTTGCTTCTGAAGCAGGAACTGTGACTTGAAGAAAAATTGCACACCATTCCTGAAGGAGAAAGTACAATCCTATTGAGAACCAAAGATGAAACATTCCTAGTCAGTCTTGTCATGATTAAGTTTCAGCCTTCTATCTGTTCAGTTCTCCACAATTTCCAGGCACTGGGAGAAGAGTCTGACAGCATCCCATGGTAGGTCTGTGTTGAAATGTTTCTTTGAGTATGATCTGCACATTGATGAAATCTGATCCCAAACTGGTGAATGACTTCACCTAGCAACATCATGACATGTTTAACAGAAAGGAACCAGAGTGTAGAATTCTGAGATAATCCACACACCGGGGGTCTGAGAAACCATTGTTCCCCCTCCAGTCAAATTGACTGGAACCAACCCCAGAGAGAGGAAATTCTGATCTCTGCAGAAGCTTATCATTTGATTCCCCATAAGCCTCTGAAGAGACTTCCTTATATAGAGTTTCTTTTTTATAGAGAGACTTTTTGATAGTTTAAAAACTTTATGGAAATGAATTGTATTCAAATGATTGAAGTACATAAAATAATTTGTAATAATTAAATAAGGTGAATCCCAACTTGATAGTTCAAACAGTCATTTTGGATTAATAGATACCCTTCAGTTAAAATGTCCAGTGGGAACTGGATTATACTGTAACAATTTTCAAACATTACATCAATATAATTTACATATTTCTCTTATTAGATGTATAAGATGATATTTGTGGGCTGCTAATTTCTACATACTGCTTGTACTGAAATGATTATGTTTGCATTTAATAAAGATGCTGGCTACAATAAAAAGTGTGATACTAACCACATTCCATTCATTGTAACTTATTTATGCATTTAATCAGTTTAATCAAATTTAAGACTACCCACTTTTAATTGGCTTTTCTCACCAGTTGAACCAGCGAAACTAATTAAAAATAGAAAGCTTAGCTTGTTATTAGATAATAACATATATAAATTGGCTATATGGACATAAGCATTACAAATCAAGATAATAGATACATAGCAATTTATGAATTTTGACTTGTTTGCTTAATTGTTGATCCATATGCCTTGAAAATCTTGTCATTTCAGGTAGCTTCAATCTTTGGATAATTTCTTTTAAATATGTTAAACTTTTTCCTGTATTAGATTATGTGTTATACTGATTGATTCTGTTTTATTTTCTCCTATTTCAAACATTATATATTCAAAACTAATTTGAAAAAATAAACAGGACAAAGATTGTTTGGTTTTATATTTATTGCATTACATTTCTATCCCAGTGCTCTTCTTGATGTTTAAGCAGCACAGATAGGAGTTTTCTCTTATTTTATAGCTACAGTTGCCATAACCCTGTGAAATCTGTTGGATAGAGACTTGGGGAGCTCCATGGTTAAATGAGGTCTTGAACCTGGCTTTCCCAGACACTGCTCACTTAAACGTATGACTGTCATGTTGTATGCTATTAAAATTTAATCACTGCTCTCTGATATTTAGGTCAGGAAGAGTTGAAAAGAACAGAAGAAGAGCATAAATTTGATGGGTAGCAAAATATTTCAGTCAGTGAACACAGTGATTTAATTCTTTAAGGAGTGCCTAAGGGAAAATGAATTAGTATTCTTATAGGTAAACAGCAGGAAAAAGTTAGTATATTATCTAGAAAGTTTTACAATACAATGTTTTTTTTTTATTACAGTAGTCTTTGACTTACGAACGTAATTGAGCCCAGAATTGTAGTCAAATGTTATTGCAGTCATTAAAGAGGACACCCTGTGACCGCATCCGATTTTACAAATTTTTTTACTGTAGTTGTTAAACAAATGCAGTGATTGTTAAATGAATGCAGTGGTCTTAAACATGAATCTATTTTACCCACTGGAAATTTTTTTTGCTGGAAACTGGAAATAAATACTGGAAATCATCAAAAATTGCACTCACATAATTGTGGGGTGCTGCAAATGGCTATAAAAGTGAACTGGTTGCCAAGAGTCCAAAATGCGATCACTTGACCTTGGGTGTGTGCATATGGCCATTGTAACTTCAAAAATTGGGGGATAAGTAGGTTTGGGGAAGAGATCTGACATAACTAAACAGTCACTAAGCGACCAGTTGAAGAAAAGTCAAAAGTGCAAAAAAACAGTACAAAATAGAAAAAACAGCTTCCAATTTTCTTTTCAGCAAATTTAAGTATGGTTACAAGGTTATCTCTTACACTGTGATTAAAATAAAGAGTTATCCTTTTCTATTAACCAATAGAAAATATCGATTGCCAATGTCTAAATCAAAACCACAAATCATAACGGCATTTTCTTTCTATTCCATGTAAAAAGTCTATAAGGGGAATGTAATTGTTGTGTTTTCTTTGATCAAGGAAATTTAAACATCCCTGCAAGTTTCACCAATCATTCCTCCATTGTCAACCCTTTCCACTTTTGAACATATAATAATCATGCTGCAGTCATCATATATAAAAAGAAAATTGCATGACTGTTTTCTAGTTGCCTGTCTATTAGTCCTAAAACAAAAGCCTCTGGTTTTAATTGTACTTTACTCTTTAAAATCTGAATGAATGTATATATTTGTAGCCAATTATTTTTACCATTTTTAAGATTCACCAAACACGAGAGAATATCCCTTCTTATTGTTCATGTCCAACAAAGATTCAAAGTAATTTTATACATTCTGATCAACTTCTCTAGTGACAGAGACCAACAATACATCATCGTGTAAAAAAAAAATCTTTTTTTAAGAGTAGAACATAATTGTAAATATTTAACTCATTTTTTCCCCTGCCATATAATTTAGATGTATTCTATTACCATTGTTTAAATGTAGATCAGTTGTCAAAACAGGTATTGTCTGAAACACAAATACAATTCTAGGTAAAACATTCATCTTAATCAGCAAAATTCTACCCAACAGTGACAATTGTAATTTATTTCATTTTGACATATTGTTATAAACCTCATTCCATTTCCATGTCTTAACATAGTTATTTTGAAATAACATACAATTCACATTTGTCATAATTATGACACTGGAGTAGTTTACCTTCTTTTAAGATTCTTCTGAATCTTAAAACCCAATTTCCATCTGAAAGAACTAGATTTTCCTTTATAAACCAGACCCCCAGGATTATGATTTGAAAAAGCCTTTGGTAAAAATTTCTATCTTAAAAATTTTAGTAGCCAAGTCTCTTGAAATCCAAGTTATGTCTACTTTTGAAAAAAATCTCTGTCTTTCTGAAAAATAGGTATACTGTCCTGAATTACCATTTTCTGTCTTTATACATAAACCAACTCTAAATTATCAATTCAAAGAAAACTCTTATGTAGAATTCTAATAACAATCTCTTTCAGAACAATTATATCTGCATTATCCATTTTTAGTCGTATTAAAACGCTATTGCTGGACTTGATCTTTTGTCTTCATTCTAATAAAATGAACGAAAATATTTGTAGGGACATTCGTCATTCTGGTAAATCTGAAATTTATTCTATAACTCTTTATGAATTTATGTTCCATATCTTCTACTTCTAGATTCATAAAAATTGCCAATAGCTTAATAAGCCTCTCTGTAATATTTTAATCTGGAACCTCTGTAACACTATAAATCTCAAACAATTCTTTTCCTTTCAATTCCAGTAAAGATATATTATCCATGTCTACTCTAAAATGTTCATTTTGTCATTAATTTGTTTTACCTCTCCAGATATTTGCTTTGTAAAACTTTCCTTTTTTTACATCTTTTCTCATTTGCTCTCTTAACTTCATGAATTGTCCATCCATTATTTTTTTCACAAGCATCCATTTTCAATCTGATCACATTTTTTTCCCCATCTGCTCAAATATTTTCTGAAATATACCTTGTTTAATTGTCCCGCTAGTTGCTTTTCTTATTATTTTTCTACTAGCCATTTTTAATCCAAAAGTAGAAATGTCTCAAGCAGGCAAAATAAAACAAACAAACAAACAAGTTTCTTCTCCTTCACAAAATTATATTTTTGTTTCTAGCACTTTCATTTTAGTGCCTTTCAATAACTTTGACCACAACAAGCCACAACACATTTCCATGACAACTAAACATCTCAATCACAGTCTGGTTCTTTGCCTTATCTTTTGTTGTGCAGATTCCAACAAATATTCCCATGCTTGCCTGGTCACTTTAAACTGAACTAGTGAAAAATTAAATTAAAAATAATAATTAAAAAAATTTAAATTAAAGAACGTCATCCAATTTTTTTAAAAAAAAAAAAAAAACGCATTCGTTTGCCCGCTCCCAAAGAAGCCATTGCTGGATCCCATTATATGGGATAATTTTCATCACCTCCTTTTCTGGGGAAGATATTAAAGTAGGTGGTTGTACAACAGCTTCAGAGAGCTTTGGAAGAAGCAGATTATCTTCATCCTTTCCAGTCAGGACTGAGACCAAGTTATGGGATGGCAAAGGTATTAGTCATCCTTTTGAATGACCTCTGGTGTGGGTGGGATGGGGAAAGGGGATCGATCATTGCGCTGACTGACCTTTTGGTGGGTTTTGATATCACCAATCATGGTATCTTTAGGGAACATTTCAGGATCAGTCCTG
Source organism: Crotalus tigris (assembly GCF_016545835.1). Classification (NCBI taxonomy): domain Eukaryota; kingdom Metazoa; phylum Chordata; class Lepidosauria; order Squamata; family Viperidae; genus Crotalus; species Crotalus tigris. The sequence continues at coordinate 1,463,237 of NW_024100081.1, forward strand.
CCTTACTTCTAGGTTGATTCCAATTGGTAATGATTGGGGAAGAGAGATCCGGTCTTCGGCTCCTACTATGTGGGTGCCACAGAGTTCTCTCCTTTTGAACATCTACATGAGGATGTTGGATGAGCTGATTCATCACCATGGGATCAGGTATCATCAGTATGTTGATGACAGCTAATTATATATCTGCATACCTGGTGAATTAAATAATAGTATAAACATCTTACCCAGTGGCCTGTACACTGTGGGCATCTGGATGGGGAACAAAAGACTTCAGCAAAACCTTAGCAAGACCAAGTGGCTCTGATTTTGAAGCTTACTTGTCCAAGAACTATGCTATCTTTCAGGTTGGATAGGGTTAGACTGTCACAGAAAGACCCAGTGCACAAATTGGGGGAGGGGTCTTCCTAGACTCACAACTCCTGCTCAATGAGCAGGTGGCAGTTGTAGCTAGGAAGGTGTCTTGCACAGCTCCATCTTGTGTACCAGCTGCACTGATTCCTGGATTACACCCCCTCTTACCGTCACATCTATATAATCACCATATGCCCATAAAATCTATCAAAATTCATGAATACAATCAAGTACCAACAGAGCAGAATATTTTAGCTTGGGGTCCTTAGTGCTCTTTGAGCTTGGTTGTTTTCTTGCAGACATTGTGCTGGTGGAAGGGTTCTTGGTGGCATTTGATTCATTAGATAGGGAGGAGATGTTTTGGTCTTTTTGTGTCCTTTTTGGTTTTTTGAGCTTGGACATCTCACAGAGGCCAGCAAATATTCCAGCAACTCCCCACTGTAATGGTTTGATGTAATCAAAGTCCTACATTAAATTAATTTGCTCATCTTGAGAAGGCATAGTAAGAGATTGCATGGAGTCAAATTTATCTCCCTCCTTCGGCCTGATGGATTTTTTTTCCTGAAGAATATTATTGGAAGCCTTGTTATCAGAAACAGGCCTGGATGTATCCTCCTGGTTCTGCCTTGGCAAGCTTCCCAGGAGCCAGGAGGGGGTGGGTATAGTTGGCGCAATTCCAAAGCTCTGTAGAAAGTGCTTGAGTCTTAAGAGCATTTAGGTTAGTACTAGTTATTGAAACAATAGCACAAGCCTCTTAAAGCCTTGGCAGGACAGAAGCCGTGTTATCTCTGTTAGTTTCTTGGTGTTACTTTACACATAAGTAACTGTGGCAGAGATTTCAGGAAGGCTCTTTTTATGCTCTGTCTTTAATTATTTGTGTGGATTATTTCTGTGTGTCACATGACTTTCCTCAGTTGAAGTACATATGTTTCTTCTGATGCTAAAATTTGATTTTTTTGCTTACCATTTGTACTGGAGTATGGTACCATGCTCACAGTCTTGGGGGCCAATCTTCTCCCCTGTATTGACATTCTCACCTCTTATTTCACCTTCCTTTACAAAGCTAGGGAATCTTTCTGCTGCTAGCGTTTTTTATTTCCTTTAGCTTTTTATTGGCGTCAGTCAGCTGATCAAATATAGATATGATTGTGTGGGAAGTAAGTAAGGAAAAAATCTATCTTCACTCTAATGAGTGGCAGGTTAAATCCATTTCATTGGTGTCAGTTTCCATTCCAGCTACTTCTCCCTTTTTGTCTACTACAGTTAAATCCCCAACAGAGAATAAGAGCTTGTCAGAATCCCAGTCAAATAAGTTATGATACTTATCAACTCTTGTTTTAAGAGGGAAGGTAGGCTTACATGCCTTCTTTTTGTTGTTAAGACAGCCGTGGGTTTTTTTGGTTGCTTATCTTCTTCTAGTTGCTTTGACATTTTTCTAGGACACTTCTTGTTGCAGTTCTTTGTGCATGCTTTTGTCACGTTGTGCTCGCATTCCTGCAGGCATATGAATATTTGTGGTCTCTCACTTCTGACACTTAATAAAATTTAATACTCTAAAATTCATAAAACTTTGAAAAATAAAACATCAAATATAAAATGCACAATAGGGATAAGAGTAGTGGGTTAAAAGATTATTTCTGACATAGAATAGGATAATAATAGAATAATAATAGTACAAAAGCATGAGTACAAAAGAATGCCTTTTATATGATATTCAAAAAGGGCTTGTTCTACAATGCAATAATAATGGCTAACAAATAGCTTAAAGTGTGCTGTTTTTAACGTTGCAGCTAAATATACAAAGTGCAGTATTGACTTCTGAAAAGTCCATAAATAGATGCAGTAGAAAAGGGAACATTCTCATTCCCTTTTTCAGTTTGTTTTTAAAACAGTTGCAATTTTTGGATTGTTTTTCCTCAATTGCTCTTCAACAAATGATACCAAACAACCTCTTCTGGTATTGGCTGGATATATTAATTATATTAGTGTTAAACTAATAGGAGCACTATTAATTCAGAGTGCCATAGATTCTCCTGGTTGGACAAGAGTACAAGCTATTTTGTGGTAGTATACTGTTGAATTTATCTTCTATGACCATAGATGGGCTGAAAGCCAAAATAATTTAGGGATAGGGTTATTTATTTGAATAAATTATTATATACTTATTTGGTGTATTAGCTGCCGGAAAAAAATAGTTCTGGTGCACACTATTAACATAAGCTTCAAAAGAAAGAGTAGCAACAAAAATATGTAATGGCAAGTAGAGCAGCAAAATAGTGACCTTGACTCAAATTATTTTTGTACACAAATACATGTATGCATATCGTACATAGTTACACACATACATGCAATGTGTGTGTGTGTATTTATATGTATATAACAATATTTGAAGTTGCATTAAGAGAGGAGGGATTTTAAATGTAATACATGAGTATATTATACAAATTGAATAACTGCAAAAAAAGGTGCAAATCAGGTTGGTTAAAAATGCAGACCAGACAATTTTGAAGCTATTTGAGGTGATTTTGCTATTGTGTATAGAGCTCAGTGTATTTCATAAACAAGGAAAGTTGTTTGCATTATTCTTTCAATATCATTTAAGTCACTACTTTTGGGGAAAGGACCATTGTTCTGTTGTTACATCTAGGTCCCATAGTCAATCATTAGCAGTTTTGTTGTAATGAAAACGAATGCTGATTTGTAAATGTAAATGCAAATCAGAGTCTATGAGGTTGTGGGGATCTGGATGGGGGGAATATTGTGTTCCTGTTTTGAGGCAGGAACTATTTTTACAAATCTGGCCAAGCATAATATTGATTGATTATATGCTATTAACTCAGTATTGAGTTCTAGTGACTACGTAGTAGATGTATTTTCTCTTTGAGGATCTTACCCGTCTGTCTTTCAGGTGTTCCAGTCTTACGTCTATTGCTGCTGTAATTGAGTCAATCAATCTTGCCATTGTCTATCCTCTTCTCTTTCCTTCCACTTTCCCAATTTTATTGAGAGCAAATTTGGTGTAGTAAGGTGCTGGCCTAGAAACCTAGAGACTATCTAGACCTCCCTTATTCATGAAACCCAGTTGGCCAGTCATTCACTGTCAGCCCAGCCTACCTTACAGGGTTGTTGTTGTGGAAAAATAGGAGTCAGAAATCATACCTATGTTCACTGTATTGAGTTATATACAGGTAGTCCTCAACTTACAACTGTTTGTATAGTGACCATTCAAAGTTATAAAAGCACTGAAAAAAGGGACGTACAATCAGTACTCTCACTTACAATCTTTACATTATCCCCTGGGTCACGTGATCCACATTTGGGCACCAGGCAGCCAAAACCATAGCATAGATTATTGACATTTCTTCTTCCAGTTTTAAAATCCTGCTTATCTTCTTCCAGCACCTTGATTTGATTTTATATTATGTCTTATATGACCCAATTTGGTTTGTGAACAGTATTTTATAGTAATACTTTCCTGTACAAATTAGACGCATGGACTTAAAAATGCTCAGCAGTGGCTGTGCTGAATGTGGAATTTAGAAGTTGAAGCCCATAGATAAGTTGCCCAGGTTCATAAACATTGATTCCTACCTTAATGAGTACAACATTGTTAGTATTTATACTGGCACAATATTTTCGGTATGTATTACAGTAAAACCTGGGAAACCATTGGAATCCAAAAGTGAATATTCGTTATGGCTTTCAATGTAATACATTGTTATCCCGTTAAGAACCATTTTCTGTTTCTTTTGGTCATTTTTAGTAGATCCTTGACCTAATGAGATAATAGCTTTCTTCATAACAACAAGGCTTTGCTGTCAATAATGGTTTACTGTTTCCATGCCTGACAGAAGGTTGGAATAGTTCATCCAACGGTAGAACTGTCACATGAGATCTTTACTATGCGCCTGTCAGTCTAGTTAAAATGTTAATATGCAAACCTCTTTGTAGTAATCCACATATGTTTTGTTTGCTGGCTGAAGGAATTACAGTTGACCTCTTGTTCAGAATATCTGGAACGTTTAGCAAATGAGAGTGATGTTATCTGCCAAGAAAAAGATCAAAATAGGCCTTTAAAAGATTAAACTCCAGGATTATTTGAAAAGAGAGGATCTGAATGCAGTTGACATTTACTAGGGAAAGAAATAGATATTCTGTTTTTCAGCCTATTATCACATTTGTTTAGATATTGACAAAGAATAGATATAAGAATCATGGTAATAGGTCAGATTGAAATATTCTAAGCAGTGTTCTCACTATGACTTAGGATTTTAGTTTCTAATTTATCCCTAATTTACATGAGCTTTGCTCATGAATATTATTTCAAGTTTTGTAATATGCAGTCATAGCACCAAAGTGTGATCTACCTTACAGGGATGCAAACAAAGCAAAGCTGGGATTTTAGCAAAAGTTCTTACCTTATCTTCTCTCTGCGACTCTGTTTTTATTGTGAATGCTAATTGTATCACTCTCATTTATTGCTTGCTTACCTCCAAATATACCCTCAGTATATTTAAATTAAAAGCATAATTTGGATTCCTTGGTTTTATCAGATAACGATTTCTTAAAGAAGTAGAATGTTAATTCTACTACTGATGTTAATTAGTAAGCAGATATAATTTCAGATCACATTTTGAATGGGCTTCAGTTTTAGACCATGTGTTTGTATCGGGAAATCAAATATCTACTTGAATAACCAAATAGGTCCATGAGCTTATTTCTATGGTTCGCTATAAAAATATGAGAAATATAAGAAGAAGAAAGGGAAATAAAATTCTCAGATAAATTACTGCTTTATTATTGCCCTCTATATTAGAATTACATCCACATAAAGGCTATCTTCTGATACAGCTTCAGGGTTTAAGAGTGAATGGCACTGTGTTGCACTGTTTCTCTGCCATCTTCTGAAGCTGGTTCCAGTTGATGTTCACGAAGAGGGAGCTCCTGATTTCTGGGGTTCTTCAAGGCTTGAACACAACTGCTTAAGAGCTACACAAAGCTGCTGGATGAGTTAATTCAATGGCACAAGTGAGATATTGTCAGCAAGCTGCTGATATCTTTACTTTTTTGCATTGGACTGAACAGGTGATGTGGTGGAAGCTCTGTCTTGGTGTCTGGAGGCTGTGGGAGCTTGGATGGGGAAGGACAAGTTTCAATCCAATCCTGCTGGGGGGGGGGTGGAACCCCTGGTTCTAGAAAGTTTTCCTTTCTTATTCTGAATGGGGTTGCATTATCCCAAACAGAATCCATGTGCAATTTCGATGTCTTTCTGGATGGCTTGGAGGATTTTTGCACAGCTTTGTGTTGTAGGCCAATTGCATCCTTTCCTAAACCAAGAGGCTCTGTACATAGTCCTTCATGCTTTTGTCACCTCCTGAGTCGGTTATTGTAATTAGCTCTACATGGGTTTGGCCTTGAAAAACATTTAGATGCTCCAGCTGGTCTTAAATGAGGCAGTTATGGACTCCCCCTGGTGTGGATATGTTACACTTCTACTGGTTACCAGTATGCTTCTGCGTGCAATTCACTAGTAGTCATCTACAAAGACCTTCATGGCATGGGGCCTGGTTATTTGTGGGGCCACCTCTCCTTGATTGTTTCTACTCATCCCATCACATCTGTCAGAAAAAGAATGTTATGGTTGTTATGCTGGTGACCCAGAGGTAAAGGGAGCAGCTGGAAAATTTGCACGCATGTGCACGGGTGTGCATGCGGAAACAGCACCCACACAGTGCTAGCAGCTCCATTTGCATAGGCATGCAGGTGTTAGCTGTTGCTAGCTGTTGCAAATGGGGTGTGCAACCCTTGTGCATGCTAGCGGCCCCATTTGCGCAGATATGGAGACGCTAGCCACCACTGCTAGCTCCACATACACACGCAAATGGGTCCACAGGCGCTAGTGTGAGTGGGGGTCAGTGCATGCACGAGTGTGTGTGCACACTGGTCAGCTTGTCCCACGGCCCATAGTGGGCCGCTGCCCATTGGTTGGGGACCCCTGCTACAGCTTATCCATCTGGCCAAACATAGAAAATGGGATTGTGCTAAGAAAGCACGGTAAACAGTTTCATTGTTAATAATGACTGATCTAATACTGGCTTGGTTAAAATAAACACACTTTCATTCCTTGAATCCTTATTAAATGGGCTTTTAAAACCTGTAGAATTATATATCCTCTTTTTAAATTTATTTAGATTAGATTTAAAATAGGTTTTTTTTTATTGAAAATTTATAAGGTTTTACAATACAAAAACAAAAGTTTTCCCCATCCCTCCCCAACCCTCCCCTTCCCTCCCCCGACTATCCCAGAGCTGGATATAGGCTTAATTAGAATTTCTTCAAAAAATCTTAAGAAAAATATAAAATGTAAATAAATCTAGATACATTACTTAAACAAATTACTAAATAATTAACAATAATATATATGTAAAAAAAGAAAAACATAAATACCAAAAATAAAATAGGTCTTATGATATTCTGCTTTTCCAAATAAAGTTACCCTATATTTAGGTTACAATTACCAGAGTTAGAACTTCTGCATAGATAACCCATGTGATTATCTAAAACAAGGACAGTTATCCTGAAGAAGGAATGCAGTCCCATGGGAAAAAGGCTAAAATACTTTTGATTCTTTAATCCTATAAAATTCATCTCAATACTTAAATGATTTTTTACAGTGAAATCAAATTTGTTACAGATTTTTGTGTCTGCAAAAGAAAACAGCGATATTTTTCTACTATATCGTCTGCTTCCTTCTCCCTGCTGTAAATCTGTGCTATAAATGGAATTGGACGAACTTTCCCTCTCCTCCCCCCATCCCTAAGTCTCAGAAACTTACTGATATGCTAATATAAGAGGAGGGAGAGAAATAGTTGAAGGAAGATGTCTATTAAAAAGAAAAGGGGGATAGCCCATCATCCCTTTCTGAGTAACATGATGAATTGTGGAAACTCTGATTGAAAATTCTAATCACAGCCTTGCAGTCCTTCAGATCTCAACGGCTGACAGTTGATTCACTCCTTTTCATGCCTGCTGCTCACACTGCTTATGGTGTCTCTTATGCATGAATCTATCATTAGCACACAAAGCATGATGGATTGGTTAGAGAGTACCTCTGTCCTCAAAACCTGGGAAATGCTTCTTTTTCAGGATTGCAGAGCCTGCGTGTGACATCGTCATGAACGAAAGAAGAAAGTAATACAGCATTGGATGCGCCTGCTTGCTGCCCATAGCAAAAAGAGAGGGGAGAAAATGATGCATTGTGGGGAATGTGAGTATATGGCCTGTTCTGACCTCACCAGGACTCAGTGCAGAACATCATTTTCCTTAATCAGGGCAAAGTGGCAAAAATATTGGGACTGAATATTTCACTGAGAAATCAAAAAAGTAAACTTCATCCCCTGCTGCATGAAATATATTTAAACATTTGGATTTTTAGAGCAGTCTTTGCAACCAGAAAGACTAATTAATTATAATGTAGATGAGATTTTTTTTCTGTGTGTGTGAACCTCTGTCTTTTATTTGTCTTTACTATCTTCCTATATTTAAAGGCTACATTTTAGTTTTATCTGCTTTTCTGGTTGATATGCCATGTCTTTGAGAAAACATAGCTGTGTTTTGGCTGAGAAGGAAGATCAAATGTTCAGTCAAAACTCTGAGTAATAGGTCATAATATGCTTCACTACGCTGTCTTGTAATAAATAAATTTGCAGAGTTGACAGAAATTTGTTTTAAAGTATAGAACTGTGTACTTAATCTCAAAATTCAATAAGAAAAAATATATTAAGAAGACTAGGTGCATCATGCAGAAAATTTGAGGAACTACCAAACTGGAATGGATTTATGTTGTGTTTTCTGTTATTTACCTACACAGATGCATAGCAAAACTTTTTAAAAAAAATCAGAATTCTCTTCATTTATGAATAGTCTGAATGTTTATAGCAGCTGGTTATGGATGATCAGTGGTTGGAAATGTAGACGTATCAGAGGCAGACTACAGTATTGTCTTGTGAATACCAATGTACACAGAAATATTTTCATTGATGCCTGTCAAGCTTCAGACCCCATATAACTTTATTATTTTTGATTCTTAAGTTAGCATATATAAAAGGGAAGCAAGGATGATGCAAAGTAAAGCAAGACACAGTCTCTAGCATAATATTTACTTAAAATAATCGTTCTTGACCTCACCTAGTCCTCACAGCCTATATGAAGTATTAATTTAAGTGATACAGCTTTTTTAGAATTATGTTTACATGCCAGGGGGGGAAAGTCTCCTAGGTTTCTTATATAGTAAAGGAACTGACAGGAATCTGTCTTTTGGAAGATGTGATTTTTGTGATTAGTCTTGCCTTTCGTGGTAATCATTTTATAAATAGTCCAATAATTGCCATTTTGATAAAATAACCTAGGTATGTTCTGAAAATTCCATTGGGTTATACAAGTAAGCCTTGACACAACCACAATTTGAACCACATCTTCTGTGGTTAAGTGTTGCAGTGAATCATGCCTGATTTCACAACCTTTTCTGCTGTTGTTAAGCAAATCACCACAAATCACACAATCATTAAGAGAATCCACCTTCCTCCATTGCTATTGCTTGTCAGAAGCTCCCTGGAAAGATCATGAATGGCAATCACAGGACCCAGGGACTCTGCAACCATCATAAATACGTGCTGGTTGCTAAGCAACTGAATTTTGATCATGTGACTACAGGGACGTTGTGATGATCATAAGTCCAAGGACCGATTATAAGTCACTTTTTTCAGTGCCATTGTAACTTTTAACATTTGTTAAATGAATATTTGTAAGTCAAGGACTACCTGTAAAGGCTAGCTCCTGTGTATAGCATTCACTACAGATAGAATATGCTCATGGTAGGAATATAGGAAACAAAGATGAAATATATAAAGAAGTAGAGCTATTAGTAAGAAATATTATTTTATGGTATATTAAGAACTCACAGATTTATAAATAAAAAATATAAAGGGATTCCCTATCAGTCGTATCTGACTCTCTAGGGCATGGTGCTCATCTCTGTTTCTTGGCTGAGAGAGAGCCAGTATTGTCTGAAGACCATTTCCTCAGTCATGTGACCAGCATGACTATATGGTGAAGGCACACAGAATGCCTTCTGTGGTACCTATTAATCTACTTGAATTTACATGCTTTCACTACTAGGTGTACAGGTGCTGGGGCAAATAACAGGAGCTCAACTGCTTTAACCACTGAACCATCGGTCCCTGATTTACAGATAGACCTTGACATATGGCCATTTATTCAGTGACTGTGTGCAAATGCACTTGAAGAAGGCAGTGGCAGGTGCCTCTCCTCCATTCTCTCCTCCCTGCATTTAGGAGGACGAAGAAGATGATGAGACAATGCAATTAGGGATGGCTTTTGCCCAGGCCACTGACACATTTATTTATAGTTATTTACTAATTACAGTACGTACATGTGTTAAAATAACTTCTTGTAATTACAAATAACATATTTAATCTCATATATCAACTTGTTAGTGGTGGAGGATGCACTAAAGCTATAATGGCTTGGCCATCATTTGCCATCATTTAAATGTAAACTCACCTTAAAAATATCTTAGAACATATTTATAAATAAGAATCATTTCCATTAGCCTCAGTGTAATAAACATTATATTTTATTTTAATGCATTTGAACGAAAGGCATATATGGCTATATATGCACAATGCTCAATGATTGCATGTAACAAAATATCTTATTTGGAAGCTCCTCTCGTCTAGAAAATACAACGAAAATGAATGCGCATTAATTGTATAGTGTATGACAGCCATATTCTACAGTGTCTTTAATCATCTGAATCATTCTGTCCAGATTTTAAGGTTAGCAATGGAAAATCTTTCTAGTTTCCTATTTTTTAGGATAGTTAAATAAATAAATATAAGGACCCAAGCTTACTCAAAGGTACTGCTATATAAAATTAGCATCAGCAATCACATTTTAAGAAAATACTCAAAAATCATTTTCTATAGTCTTTTCTTCACTGAGTTTTATCTAAACTGAATTTTAGTATTTATGTCACTATTATTTGGTTCATACATTCATTAATTTATAAATGTTTATTACTGTTTTTTCTTTTTAAACAAAATAGGATTAAATTTTGAAAACTGTCTTGGAAATGATTTTAGCTTTATATATCTCACATGGATTCCTTTTGAGATAAGCACTTTTTTCAGAGCCGTTGTAATTTTGAATGGTCACTAAATGAACTGCTGCAAGGACTACCCAAATTTTCTCTAAATCAACAAACATACAACAATTTTCTTTCTGACAGTCATGTCTTTCAGTGACCCAAGGAGTAAAAATCAGGTTTGTACCTACTCTCAGCCTAAAACCATATTGAATTCCCTTCAATTGCTCATGGTAACCTCTCATGCTTTGTAAGCTGAACACCTCCTGTATACACTTAATAAATTAATGCTACTGTAAATTTTGCAGCTTCTAATGCTGTGTTTTCTGTTCCAGTTGTCATGCAGTCCTCACATACACATTAAACAAGTTTCTATAGCCACTCCATAAACAAACAACATCCATATTTTAACATTTATTCGGTTAACACCACCTACACCTTTAGCCCTATCATCTTTCAACATTCTCTTAGTGTTTGATGACTTCATTTTTTGGACATTAATATTTGTAACCTTCATTTCCCTGTCACACTTTGACATATTACCTATTCCCATACAGATCTCTAAAATATTCCTTCCAACATTCCTTCATTTCAAGTTCACCCCAAATAATTATACTACTTTTATTTTTTATTTTCATACAGTTGGGTGGAAGTTCTTGTTCACTGCCTTCACTCCTTTTAAAATATTTACTTTCATTTAAATTATGTTTAATTTTTTTGCCTATTTTAATCTTGACCATTCCTTACTCTCTCCTGTAAATGCTTTGTAAATATATTTTTCTCTGCATACATACTATATAAAGTACTCTCTTTCTATTTTCCTTGTTTTTTTCCCCTTATATTTATTTTTCTGTCATATAGAACAGAGGTTCCCGGCCTTTTGGGCACCAGGGACCGGTTCAGTGGAGAAGGGTTTTTCCATGGAGCAGAGAGTTCATGGTTTTGTGTGCTGCCTGCATCCCACGGATGGTGCTTTGCTTATTTGTGCGGACCAGCTGCTGGCATGCCATGGCCCGGTATCGGTCCATAGACCGGGGGTTGGGGAACCCCTAATATAGAAAGTCTCTTTTATTGCCTCATTCTATCAAGCACCCTTTTTCAACTTCACATTAGTGTAATTATATGAATTTCTTTACACTTAGTAACATTGTTTTACTATATTTCTTATGTTCACTTTTATTTTGTTGCAAGGTTAATTGTTTTTTTTTTCACTCAGACCTTATTCTCTCCCTTCTTTTCATAGCTGTATTTTTACTTCAATTGTTTCACTTTTTTTTTCTTGCATGTCCATTTTTCAATCAGAATCAGTCTGATCCTGATACTTGCAATGGCTAATTTAATTTGCATTCAGAATCTCTAATCAGCTTTGTATTCTTTCAATCTTTTGCCATAAATCATTCATGTTATTAGGTTAATATTCACTCCTTTGCTAAGTGTACATATAAATAGATTGAATACTTAAACCTCCTATTAAAAACAATGAGGTCTTTTTCTAAACAGATACTTTCTCATCACTATTCTATTCTATTTTCCGCCCCTGCGGAAACGTTTATGACGCTATGCAGTCATAAACATCCGAATGCAACAATTCATATTTTGTCACATATATTTTAGGCTTTCTTTCTGTTCATACTTAAGCCTATAGATTCCTTTCCCTTTGTGTATTAGGACCATTCCATAAGTTCAAACTACTTGATTTAGATTTATTACAACCTTTCCTTTTGGTTTTGTTTTATAGGCACACAATATAATCTCTTTTACATTCCTTCATTTCATATTTTTATTCATAATCTTCACTGTTTTACACCTCTTATGTTCCAAATTGCAATATTCCATATGCTTTGGACATCACCAGATTGGCTGGTGGATTTTTTTTTTTAATCAAGGCATATGTAAGACAGAGAAGGTGTAGTCTAGAATATCTGCTTTAGATTTTGTACTAACAGTAAGGATAATACCTGCCAGTTTGGGCAACTGAGGTTAGTCTGATACAAGCACAATTAAAACACAGTTTTACCCCAAGCATGTTCATATTTCCTATACCAAGTAAAATCTCTGATTTAGAGCAGGGGTCCCCAACTCCCAGTCCATTGACTGATACTGGTCCACGGCATGCCAGAAACCGGTTCGCGCAAACCAGTGAAGCCCCATCTGCGGGATTTATTTTATTTATTTTATTTTATTTTATTTTATTTTATTTATTTTATTTAACTAGCATGCAAAGCTATACCTCCTCTGGTCCAGGAAAAGACCTCTCTCCGTGGAACCAGTCCCTGGTGCCCAAAAGGTTGGGGAACTCTGATTAAGAAATAACTTGCAAGGCAACTTAACTGTTGCATATGTCCTGCTAAGTAGGATATACAGGTAGGATATAAAAAAGTTACTCAAAAATAAATGAATACAAAACATTTATTTGAAGGAATTATCTTCCATCTAAAAACTTTATAAAAGTCTGTCCAGTTGTTTCCAACTCTAGGAGGTGGTGTTCATCTCCCGTTTCTTAGATGAGGGAGCCAGTGTTGTACCATTTCTGTGGTCATGTGTTCAGCATGACTATACACCGAGGCGCATGGAACACTTATCTTCCCACCAAAATGGTACCTATTTATCTACTAGTATTTGCACGTGTTCGAACTGCTAGGTGGGCAGGAGCTATGGCAAAGAATGGGGGCCCACCCCGGGTCTCAAACATCAGCTCAGCATCTTTAACCGCTCAACCATTGTGCCCCCTTTAAAAAACTTTATACCACATGGATAATTGAATATCAGTTTGGAATTTTTCTTGTTACATCAGCATGCTTTAAAAGAGTAGATAAACATCAGGTTCTGGTAAAGGAGAAAGCAAGTTTACACAGTCTGATTGCATGCAGAATGAATGGTTAAAGGTGAACTGATAAACATTAAATGGTTATGAATAATGTGCTATGAAACTAGCATAAGTTTTCTTCGTCTGTAAATCTTGTATAAATCTGTGGATTACATTTATTATTTTCCTTATGAATTTAAAATTTATGTGTTATCAGATTTTATGTAACATAAACATCACTCAACATACTATTGTTTCCTGTTCTGTTACTACGTTTTTTCTTTTGCATAGAAATGTGATTGTATTAAAATTACATAGTATTTATTATAAATTCCTAAAATTCCTTTGGGTAATAGTGGGAGATAAATGTTTCTCAAATTAAAAGAAAAAGAGCACTAAACTATATTAAACTATATTTAGCAAGTGATATGTTATTCAACTAAATAGAATCAACAAGAAAGCATAATTTAAAAAGTTATTATGTCACCATGATTTCTGTTTATCCTTCTGGTCTTGTTCCAAGCAAGTATTGGTGCTAATATGTTTCTGACTGTGATTTGGTTTTATATATACCCATTCTATAAATAGTATGTTTCTCTTTAGGCTTTTTTGCTTCTTCCAAAAGAATGGTTTTTTTAAAAAAGAATAGGTTAACATTTTGGAGGCATCTAGCTTAAATCTGGCAGGGCTAATTTTTTTTTTTTAAGTGTTTTGCCTCTTATTTCATTCATTCACTTTCATTCTGTTCTGTCAAAAAGGATAGCTATTTCAAGTTTTTTGAAGTATTCCCATGTAGTATGGTTATGAAGGTTAAATGAAAAGTGATTCTTCCAATGTTATGAATTACCACAGATGGCAGTTATGAAATAGAAACTTAGACATGTAGGTAGGACATTAGTTGTAAGAAAAGGATATATTGCTACTATTTCTGAAATGGAAACTGACAGTGAATAGTCACTGTAGTGCTTTAAAGCATATATTGTGACTAGGTTTACTCTAAATGCAGATAGTTATAGTGATGACTGTAAGAATGTGAATAGTGTGCATCGCTGGACCAGAAAACATAAAGGTGGTGAATTGGGAAGAGATGATTTATGAGTTTCAAGAATAAAATGAATGATCTGTGTCAGCAATCAACAAGTTTCACATGAGAAAGGTTGATGAACTGATTAAGAGCAATTGATGGATCACTCAGAGAGAAATTGTTGTCAGACTTGGCACTTCACAGCAGCAGCATCTTATTGATGTTCTTTCATATCAGAAAGTTTATGTAAGATATTTCCTTGAATGCAGATGGTCAAGATGAAAGTTCTGGAGTTTGAAATTTGCTAACAGTTGTTATCAAACTATAGGAACAAAGGTGAGGAATTTTTTCACAGCATTATGACAGACAGCAATACAAGGATCATGACCCAGAAACAAATCATCAGCCCATGGGACAGGCCCGCGGGCCGGTTGCATCATGCAGAGGCCGTGCCCACCCAAGCTCCGGCAATGCAAAAAAAGTCACGATATTTCGTGACATGTCACGTGATGTGACGAGTTTGACACCCGTGCCATGGGATGTCATCATGAAGTTTCACCTGGAAAGGCAGGAGGGAATCAAGACACAAGCTTTGGCAGGAAAACACACAGTTACAACTTTTTTAGGGATACAGATGGTATTATTTTCACGGATTACCTTGAGTTGGAATCATTATCAATTGAAGAGTGCTATACTGAATACTTTGAATTTTTAAGTTGCATTTCGAAGCATATAAAGGACATTTAAGGATAATGCTAAGCCTTAACTTCATGAGCCACCCAAGAGATAATTGCAAAGTCTCACCATCTTGCTCAACTTCCCATATAATCCAAACTTGCAATCATATAACTTTCACTTTCTCTCAAAATGGAAGGAATATCTTCATGAACTGAATGTTTGATTGAAATTAAGAGTTTGAAAAAAATAGTCAGAAATTGACTGAAGAATGTTTGATGTTCTTTCATGGTTACTTTAATAAGTTTGTCCATCATTGACAGAACTGTGTAGAAAATGATGGTGATTAATAGAAATATAAATAGAGGTAACATAAAAAGCTAATTTCAAGGATGATTTTTATTTTTTCAAGCATCCCTATTTAAATTAAAGTTTTGGGGATAGATGCATACTTTTCATTCTTGCATGTTTTCCTTTTCTTGCATTTTTAATTTTGTTACAAAATAAAAACAGAATATATATCAACATTTTTTTGCACTGACGGCTGAATATAATATTTCGGGCAGAAGCTGGCCATTAAAAAGTCTCATATTAAAAGTGAAACTATATTATGAAAATATGAATAGTTTTAATATAAATAGGTATTTACATTCCAATTTAGTTTTCAGACAGCAATATTGCTTATTTGTCACTACCAAAATGGGTAATGATATTTCTGGGTAATATTGATTTTCCTAATAAGTCTCATCAGCAAAACTCATTACTGGGCTCCATAAACTTCTCTTTTTCCAATGTGCATATATTCCTTCAGCTCTGTAACATTGCTCTTTTAATTCTCCTAGGCTTCTCTTAAGAATAAGGAATGAATATAGCCTTGCCCTGCCTCCTTTTGTGGTTCAATACTTGGAACAGAATTAATTTAATGCAAGTAGACATTGGCATATGGAAATGAGATTGCACACACAATACAAGCATTGAATCGTTCTTAGGTGGTTACAACTTCTGAATTTGGAAGGATTAGAATGGTGACCTAAGGTGAAAGGTTGTGGATCTCATTACAGATTGCCTGACCAATCATTTCCATTAAAAGGTTGTTTTTTTTAAAAAAAATACTTTTTTAATTTAGAGATTTTAGTGTGAGAATGTGTCGGTGCTTGTGAAATACATGTTCTTATAGAAATTAACTAAGTGCAAAAAATCTCTAAGAAAGCATATATTAAATGGACATAATTTGTCCATTCAGTATGCACTATTTCGTGGTATTTCAAAATTTGGGTGCAAAAATTGTTGTTTCATTCATTATTTAGAATCCTTGTTGCCTAACAACCACTTGATACAACATGCTAACTATAAACAGTGATTCACAAATCAGTTTGGTTGGATTCACACATGCTGCTAGGCCAGAGTTATTTCTGGTACAATTATGTGATGTGTGAATCAGCTCAGTAAGTCAAATTTCTTTAAATCATCTTCCTAAATCTGATGTCAAGAGACAAAGGAAATATAAATATTGAAAATCCAGCAAATCTGGAAAGCACTAGACTGGGAGTCTATCCTAAGTCGTAAATAATGAAATTTGGAGATTTTTGTGTCAGAAAAGTTTGCAAAATGGTTTGAATATTACTATTATTTGTGAGTTCACACACTGAAATAATTTTAAGTGTTTGTTCCTAGACTGTGGAACTCCCAAAAGACATCTGTTTATCTTGCTCTGAAGACCTATTTAATGATCTTCTGTCAAGCTGTGCAGACTAGGCTTTTGTTCTGTTAAGTTGAATTGTCCTGCATCAATTATATGTTTTCTGTCTCTGAAGATGGGGTTAGTTATATGCTGTTTATTATCTGCTCAGATATTATCTATTTCTTTCTGTGACAAAGTATAAGCTAATGTTGCTGAAAAAACATTGTATATGCAGTCTTATTATGCTATAGTGGGCTTGGCATTGAATTCTGATTAATGTTTGTGTTGTTATTGAATGGGAATCACTATGCATATAGATCCGGGGTGTCAAACTGCCGGCCCGTGGGCCAGTTTCATCATACCAAAGCTGCGCCCACCCCATTGCTGGCAATACAAAAAGAGTCATGATATGTTGCAACATGTCACATGATGTGGCGAGTTTGACACCCGTGATATAGATCTTGTTCATGTTTGTGAGTGGATGTGTGTATGTGTATATATATGTATGTATGTATGTGTGTATATATGTATTAAAGGTAGAATAAAGGACAAATATTTGTAATTCCATTATTTTGTGAGTTAAACCTGCTGGTGGGATGAGACCACTTAGAGACCATTCCATATGGTGACAAACTCAGAGAATTAATTCATTGTATTATTTTGGACTGTTTATTAGCTTTCTTTGTCTAGTTTACAGTCCTAGTTCTATTCAAGCATTAACCAGGATTGGCGCTGCTTAGATTTTTTTTATCAGCCAGAATAGTTGCTCTGTAATGCTGTTCTTATGATTTGTGATTCTTATCAATGCTTTCAGTATATTATTATTTATGTCTGATTTTGGAGGTTGATGTTTTTATTGAATAGATAAATTTGTTTTTGTTATCTTATGTTATATAGAATGTAGTATTAAATATATATTATAAGTCCACAAACTATACAGTGAAGGCTAGAATATTCTGTGACTTGTACTAATTGCATGTATGGTAGCAATTAGATAGTTCCTAGATATTTGAACCAGCTCACTGGGCTTAATTAATCCTGCATGCATAATATATTACAAGACACTTATGCAAACTTTCATGCAGAGTTATGATTGTAACTTGATCCCACATGTTGAAATGGGACTCATATATTTGCAGAGTGGGAATTAATCTTTTTTTAGAGCTAGAGAGAATTATTGCAGCTATTTTCAAATACAGAGTCCTCAACCTTCGGTGAATTGTGAAATAGGTACACCAGCATCTTGAATTGTGTGACCTTTAGAAGTTTTGAATAAGACTCAGAAAGGAGCAAAGTTCAGCACAGCCATCTGTGCCTCTATATTTGTGGTACAAAACATCATTTCTGTTTGCTGCCCTAGATTTATTAAAAAGCTAAGTTTATCCTTCTTGAATTCAGTCTGTTATATATTTACATAAACACTAAAATCAGTAAGATTTCATCAGTACAAAGCAAGATACAGTATGCTTTGAGTCATGCTCAACTGCTGATAATTTCATGGACAAGCCCATGTAATTTTCTTGGCAGCAGTACTGAAGTGTTTTGCCACTACTGTATTCTATAATAGACACAATACCCAACATGTGTTGTGAAAGCTCAGTAATAGTTAAAATAAATGGCCTTGGGTTATTCTAGTGCCAGGTTGTTATCAGGGAGAAAAATAAATCCTGTGCCAGTTTATATTTGCTTTGCATGAGTCAAACTGTGAAACTAATTTAAGAACTTTCACAGTTGGCTTCAGTGAAGACTGTCAGTACTTTGATCATATTAAATTGTACATGATTAGTTCCAAAAAGTCCTGGCTTCGATAGTATTCCTCGGAATCAGAGTGCCAAAGCTCAGTGAATGCTCTGATCAGCTAGCATAAAGGTGACCAATATGTTGAGAGAGTTAATCTTTAAAGCAGAATTAGTGCATTTTATGTGATAGAATGTAGTCCAGATTCCCAGGAGGGAAGGGAATACATTCCAGAGGAACAAGAGACAATTCAGACAATTTGTGTGACAGAAAGAGGCTGAAAACAGCTCCTCCTAATAGTTCCCAGAATATATCTTTATGGGAGTGGTAGTCTGCGTTAGTTTGGCAAGATTCTGGGAATGAGTGATGAACAATAAGGAAATCTGCTTGGAAGTATCACAGTGTGTCTTTCTTGGTTGTTGATGCCTGAGATCTTAAACGTATTGGATACTGGAGGATAGAAAGATAAATTAAGGGTCTTAGATCTTTGTGTTGCTTAGGCATTCTGGTTTTGGGGCATTTCTTTAATGGCATGTTTAGACATTATTAGCTTTTATGCCTATGTCATGATGATTAAACTTTCACCCACATATTCTTATTTAGATGTTTGTTTTACATACTTTCATTTGAAGACATTCCAAAGAATAAAACTGTTGTTCCTCAGCTGACATAAAGGATATCCTGAATAATATAATACTGTAGTAACAGTAACAGGTAGCTGAGTATCATCTGGTAACAACTGGCTAATTGGAGAAATAGTTTTATCAATTCTGTCTTGGAATGATTATCTATATCAAAAATATGCAAATAATCTGAAGCTGATGCAAATTATCTGATGGAAATAGGCTCAAACAACCCCTATCTTCAAAATTGTATTATTAGAGAGAGAGAAAAACTCTGTGTGAGACAATAGGATGTGTAACGGGTTTCAATATTGGCCATATGCACATGGATAGGAATAATTTTCTTTCAACATTTCTCATGACATTGTGCCTAAATGCACTATCCTCTTTCCCTTATGTAGCTGCAAAATGCCACATGAAACAAGTACTGTACTTAGCACCGTCCCAGATAGTATCAAATGTCATTTTATAACTTTTAAGAATAATTCTGTTTATGGCTGTTTTTTGTACAAAAATGAACAGTCTACACTGATTGGAACTTGGGATTGATTTATTATGTGCTGTTAATTCCCCCCCCCCATCATGATCAGTCCAAAAGCTGGTCCTTCAGCTATTCTAACAGTTGTTGTTGTTGTTGTTAATTGCGAAGTCGTGTCCGACCCATCGTGACCCCATGGACAACATTCCTCCAGATCTTCCTGTCCTCTATCATCTTCTGGAGTCCATTTAAGCTCACACCTACTGCTTCAGTGACTCCATCCAGCCATCACATTCTCTGTCGTCCCCTTCTTCTATTGCCCTCAATCTTTCCCAGCATTAGGCCCTTCTCCAGTGAGTCCTTCCTTCTCATTAGGTGGCCAAAGTATTTGAGTTTCAACTTCAGGATCTGGCCTTCTAAAGAGCAGTCGGGTTGATCTCTTCTAGGACTGACCGGTTTGAACGCCTTGCAGTCCAAGGGACTCGCAGGAGTCTTCTCCAGCACCATAGTTCAAAGGCCTCAATTCTTTTGCGCTCAGCCTTTCTTATGGTCCAACTTTCACAGCCATACATTGCAACTGGGAAAACCATGGCCTGGACTATACGCACTTTTGTTGGCAGGGTGATGTCTCTGCTTTTTAGTATGCTGTCTAGATTTGCCATAGCTTTCCTCCCCAGGAGCAAGCGTCTTTTAATTTCTTGGCTGCAGTCCCCATCTGAGGTGATCTTGGAGCCCAGAAAATAAAATCTGTCACTACCTCCATTTCTTCCCCATCTATTTGCCAGGAATTGAGAGGGCCGGATGCCATGATTTTGGTTTTCTTAATGTTGAGTTTCAAGCCAACTTTTGCACTCTCCTTCTTCACCCGCATCAAGAGGCTCTTTAGTTCCTCTTCACTTTCTACCATTAGAGTGGTATCATCTGCATATTCTAACAGTGCACCCATGCTACTATAACGGAGTCCATTCAGCTTGCTGCTAGTTGTCCTCTTCTTTTCTTCCTTTCAATCTTTCCCAGCATTAGAGGTTTCTCCAAGAGTTCGGTCTTCGCATAATGTGTCAAAATACAATAATTTGGCCATTTGTGTCTTTGAATGCCTCTGAATGATTCATTTGTTCATGTTCTTAACTATCCACTGTAATCTCAAGAGTCTTCTTCAATATCAAAGTTGAAAACATCAATAAGCGTCTTGTTTTGCTTCTTTAAAGTGGACCCAACCAAGGTCTATATAGAATAGATACATTTAATAATAACTTATTATAAAGTTTGCTTGCTTTTTTGTCTGTTTATTACAATAATTATTTGCCAGTTGGCCTGGAGACCTAATGGGGGAGTTCCACATTGGAAGTGGCTGCTGGATTGATGGCAGACTCTATCTGTCCAACTTATTCTCTGCTCTCCACCCATTGTTGTTATCATACTGATGTATTCTCACTGCTTTCTTTTTCATTGTTTATTTTATTCTATTATTTTACTTCTGTTTTGTTGTTGTAAGCCACCTAGAGTAGCCCCATGGCTAGATAAGGTGGCAAACTTAAGAAACAAACAAATAAATTTCTTTATTGTCCAGTTTATTTATTACAGTAATTTATTTTATTATTTGAATTATCCTTTTAAGGATAAAAGGTACATAAAGTTGCAGGTCCTTTGGTAGTAACAGATCTCATGATTCTAGATTTTTTAAGATTGCTGCTTTTTGGGGAAGGTAGGCTATAGTATAGAGAGTAATAAAGCTATCATTTATGAAATATTTACCTGATGTATAACTGGGCAGTAGAACAAATAATTACTATATACAATTGTTACAAATTGTTATTCTGTCTATTTTTTATTCTAGACAAATGCCTACGGGAAACTAATGTATTTGATATCCGCTGGTTTGCAAAAGAAAACCTTTAGGCATTGGCTTTTGTAATTATTGTTGTTTAAATAATAAAAGGCACTCCTTTAAATGCCAGGACATTAAAGACAAAGATATTATTCTAGAAATAATTTCCAAATACCTGCAATAAATAAGAATTGATGGCAGATTTTCAGACTTTGGCATATTAAACCTCATTAAATTGAAAATGCAAACCCAGTTACGTCCAAGACCATATAAGAATATGTAGGCTAGCTAGTATTCACAAAGAGGACTCAATTTACCTCAAACAGTTAGCCAACACAAATGAAGAAACACTTAGATTTCTTGATTTATGATTTATAAAGGTCTGAGGGAATGAGTAAAGTGCTGGAAAATAGAAAACATACAATAACAGAAGATCAAAGCTTTCTTGGTATCTTCAAGCTTAAATTATTTAAGGACTTTTTAGAAATCATTCTGAGTTTTGTGAGTTTGTATATGTGTTGATGTGCATTTATATATATAGGTTTGACATTCAAAAGCTAATATTACTTATATTATCTATAACTGTTGAAAATCTTTGATTGCATCACTCCTAGTGAGCCTTTGAAGCTGACTGAAGTTGAGTAAAGTCTCCCTGTAGTGCATTGCAATTAGTATTTGAAATATAGCCACAAGTTCAGTCACTTCAATCCTCCATTTGGTTCACAGTTCTTTTTAAATGGATATAGCAAATAGGAGAATAGTGCTGAGATGAAGTTCAGCCCTTAAAGATATTGAGATAAAAAAATTAACATTTGGAGATAATAATTACACTGAGATAATTGGTTGCTACTTAATTATGCCAAAAAAGCAGAATGAATGTAAGTCATCAAAAGAACAATGAAAAAAAATGATAAAGTCAGATTACTATCCTGCTGTCCTTTGAAATAATCTGGAATGTAAAATCAGGTTTCATAGCAACCTTATATGTTTTTGGAATTACATCTCTCAAGATATTTTTATAATACACATTCCTAAGAATAGCATAAACCCTTACTAAGTTATAAAATAGGCTATAAATTAAGTAGTAAGGATTTATACTGTTCTAGGGCAAAATATACATGTATGAAATTTCTAATCTGATTTGGAATAGTGATTCTCTTCACATAGTCTAATCATGCACAACTTCCATTAACCGTTTTCTGTATTATGATATTTTTCATTAATCTCTGTCCAGATTCTATAGTACAGTAAAAGAATTGCATCTATCAAATGAAAACACAGATCATAGTCTTAGAAGATAATTAATGAAGATATTGAATAAATAAATAAATAAATAACATAGTATTAATAAGATTTTTGAATAATAATATTTTGCCTGCATTGATACAGACTATTTTTTTTTTAAATCAGAACAGATCACAGTGTATCTGAGCCATTGACTAAATGGAAAATACATTTTGGGCTTAATAGATAATTTGCATCAGATTAGTCATTCTACGGAATATTATTTTTTTCTTAAAGTTTTCTTATGCCGTTGCTTCCCCTCCAAAGGTCTTTTAAGTCGAAACATTAATTTTTACTCCTTAAAAGTAAATCATACAGATCATGATATCTCGGATGAAGGGGCTGCTAGAAAGCTTATGCAGAATATTACTGTGACTGACCCCAAATTCTTAATTCTTCAGCTGTCAGTAAAATTGCCCAGGGAATCTGCTAAGAGACCAGATGCTGCTGCCACTATGGAGGGGGTGATGGTGAAAGCAGACTGTACCTTGACATTTGTCCTATAATTGTTTTCCATCAGAAAAGAAACTGAGATATGACAGAAGGCATTAAATGTCTCCTCACTGCAAGCTACCTGGGTGACCTAAAAATGGGTTCATTTTTTTGTGTCATGTTAGCATCCTATAATGTATCATTCTGTAAACTAGTGAACTTGGCTAGTTTTTTATTTTTGTAGCAGTTAGTTATTTGTGTGGATGATTGTAGCCTTGTGCAGATATTCTTATTAAATGGACGATTTCTGCTTGCTCCCATACATGCAACTTCTGAAAAATGATCAGAATATCTGCATAAGAGTTCCATATATATATATATATATATATATATATATATATATATATATATATATATATCCTTATATTGGAAAAATAGAGTATATGAACAATATAACTAGAAACCAGTAGCCATACATTTTTAAGCAGGTGTTTGTTCACTTTTTAAATCAAAAATATTAGCTGAGTATATAGCCATGGTGAGAACTGCGGGGTTAGGAATTGGTCATAATTCTGCTAAAAAAAACCCCCAAATTGTAAGCATAAGGTAGGTGGGAATCAATTTTCTTTGGGTCATTAATGTATATTTAACTATACCTTTTTAAACCAGGAGCCCAAATTAGTGTTGGAGTTATTTTTTCTAAGAAACTGGAAGATGTCACTTTTTCACTAGTCCAGATTAAAATGGACTGTGATAGTCTTTCAAAGCCAAAGAGGGTTGAACATGGAAGTGTTTGGATGGAGACCATCAATAAACCATTAGAACAATAGACTAAAAATGCCCATAAGGGGACCATGGAAAACCACCACTATGTTATTTCCAAGAAAATTTTATGGACTCTTCTTCTTTAATAATAAAACTTTATTAAAATTAATTTTCCCCATCTAATATTTTACTTATATAATGCTATATTAAAAATTTCCTATGCATTTTGATCCATCTTCAATTTAGTAAATTACAATTTGTTTTTAATTATTTTCAAAGTGAAGTTCTCAGGAAAATATATACTGCTGATATACTCTTTTCTATATTATAACAAAAGAAATGTATGTAGAACAAGAGTGGCAGAACCTGGGGGTGGATCAGCCTAGAGCAGGGGTAGGCAACCCAAAATACTCAAAGAGCCACTTGGACCCGTTTCCCACTGAAAACAAAACACAGGGAGCCGCAAAACCCTTTGGATATCTAAAATGAAGATAAGACTGCATATATCCATATATATATATGGATATATGCAGTCTTATCTT
The DNA here is from genome assembly GCF_016545835.1 of Crotalus tigris. Classification (NCBI taxonomy): domain Eukaryota; kingdom Metazoa; phylum Chordata; class Lepidosauria; order Squamata; family Viperidae; genus Crotalus; species Crotalus tigris. Next base: position 1,487,628 of record NW_024100081.1, read on the forward strand.
CATTTTAGATGTCAAAAGGATCTCTCTCTCTCTCTCTCCCTCTCCCCCTCCCTCTTTCTGCCCTTGGTCTGCTAGTCTTCTTTCCCCTGTGTGTGTGTGTGGGGGGCACTTGCGCTTCCCCCCTTTCTCTCTTTCTTCTCTCCCTTTCTTTCCTCTCCCTCCCTTTCTCTTTCCTCTTTCTTCTCCTTTTCTCTTTCCTCTTTCTCCCTCTTTCTATTTACTTTCTCCCCCTTTCCTCTCCCTTTCCCTTTCTTTCCTTCCTCTCTTTCTCCCTTTCTTTCCTTTCTCCCTTTCTCTCCTCTTTCCTTTCCTTTCTCCCTCTTTCCTCTTTCCTTTCTTTCCTCTCTCTCCCTTTTTTCCTTTCTCCCTCTTTCCCCCTTTCTATTTCTTTCCCCCCTCTCTCCCTCCCCTTCTTTCATCTCCCTTTCTTTTCTTTCTCCCTCTTTCCTTTCCTTTCCCTTTCTTTTCTTCCTCTTTCCCCCTTTCTATTTCTTTCCTCTCCTCCTCTCCCTTTCTCTTTCTCCCTTTCTTTCCTCTTTCCTCTCTCCCCTCCCTTTCTTTCCTCTCCCTTTCTTTTCTCTTTCTTCTTTTCCTTTCTCCCTTTCTTTCCTGTCTCCCTTTCTATTTCTTTCCTCTCCCTCACCTTCTTTCATCTCCCTTTCTCTTTTCTCTTTCTCCCTTCCTTTCCTCTCTTTCCTCTCTCTCCCCCTCCCCCTTTCTCTTTCCTTTCCCTTTCTCTTTTCTTTCTTTCTTTCCTCTTTCTCCCTCTTTCTATTTCTTTCCTCTCTCCCCCCTCTCCCTTTCTTTCATCTCCCTTTCTCTTTTCTCTTCTTTCTTTCTCTTTCCTTTCTTTCCTCTCTCCCCCTCCCTCTTTCTTTCCCCTCCCTTTCCTCTACCTCCCTTTCTCTTTCCTGTTTCTTCTCCCTTTCTCTTTCCTCTCTTTCTCCCTTTTTCCTCTTTCCTCTCTCCCCCTTTCCTCTCCCTCTCCCTTTCTTTCTTTCCTCTTTCTCCCTTTCTTCCTTTCCTTTTTCTTTTCTTTCCTCTTTCTCCCTTTCTCTCTTTCCTCTTTCCTTTCCTCTCTCCCCCTCTCCCTTTCTCTCCTCTTTCCTTTCCTCTTTCTCCCTTTCCTCCCTTTCTCCCTCTTTCTATTTCTTTCCTCTCTCTCCCCCTCTCCCTTTCTTTCATCTCCCTTTCTTTCTTCCTCTTTCTCTTTCTTTCCTTTCTCCCTTTCCTCTTTCTCTTTCCTCTCTCTCCCCCTCTCACTTCCTCTTTTCTCTCTCCCCCTCTCCCTTTCATCTCCCTTTCTCTTTCTCCCTCTTTCTCTTTCTTTCCTTTCTCTCCCCTCTCCCTCTCTCTTTCCTCTCCCTTTCTCTTTGTTCCTCTTTCCTCTTTCTCTTTCTTTCCTCCCTCTTTCCTCTCTCTCTCCCTCTCTTTTTCTCTTCACCTCCCCCCCCCTTTACTAACAGAAGCAGTTCACCTACCAAAACGTTTAACTTCCTCCTTTAGAGATGGGCAATGTGGATTCACCACATTCTGACCAAGAGAAATGCCAGCACCTCTCATCAATTCTGCTGCAGGGACAGCAAACGCTGTATGTTAGCAATATCTCGAGAGCTACAGTTCATCCGCACCCTCCTGAAAGGCTGTCCCATCCGTTGCAATCTCACGCTTTGAAAGGCCCCTCCCCCTCCTCCGCTTCAAGCCGACTGCACCCAGCAGGGAGCCTCAGTAGCCGGCGCGGAAGAGAGCAGGGGAGGAAAAGAGACAGACCATCTCCTCGCAGCTCACTTCCAATCCCAAAGTGGTGAATCCTGCTTGGGATTTGGGACTGAGAGGGGGGAAATCCTGGCTCCTAAGTTGCAGGGACTTCCAACCACAGAGCTTGCTTGGCTCTGTTCCCAGCCAGCGCCACGCGTGCGCAAAACAACAGCAACAAAATACTGCGATCGAGACTTACCCGCCTGCCTGGCTCCCGGACCTCGGTAGCAAGCCATTTGAAGCAAGCAGCCTCGTTCGCAGAGAGGAGAGGAGAGAGTGAGGGCGGATGAGCTGAGTTTGTGGCAGGGATAACAAGGGTTCGGGAGAAGCTAGCACGAAAGTTCCGTGTCTTTTGACTTAGCTCACCTTGTCCCCCACTGGTTCTTTGCCCGAACAAGTCACCCTCTCTCTTTCTCTCTCTTTCCTCTGCCCCCCCCTCCAGATGAGGAGAGAGAGAGAGAGAAAGCAAGGCAGATGGCGCCAAAGGGGCAGGGAGGGGACGGAGGCAGGAGGCGGTAAAAGTCGCTGAAAGGTGCCCGGGACCCCACGGACCAGCCCGGGGAGATGCATGGTGACCTCGGCTGCCTGGGGACGGCCCAGGAAGTGATGCCCCCCTGCTGCAGCCTGCCTGGCCCAGGGAGACATATGGCCGGGTGAGTGGCCCAGGGACGGCACAGGAAGCAATGTCCCCCTGCCACCCAGCCCGGCCTGGGGAGACGCAGCCGCCGCCCCAGCCAGGACTGCCACCTGGCCTGGGCAGACACGTGGCCAGCTCGACAGCCCAGGAAGTGATGTTCCTGCCGCCCCAGCCAGGACTGAAGCCTGGGGGGGGGCAGCAGGAGGAAGGAGGGGGAGGGGGAGGGGGAGGGGGGAGGAGGAGGCTCCGGAGCCGCAGGAGATGGCTCAAAGAGCCGCATGCGGCTCCGGAGCCGCGGGTTGCCGACCCGTGGCCTAGAGTCACTACCTAATCACAAATGGACCAAGTCCAACCTGTCCTGAATTCCATTGAGCTTCTCTAGTGCCAAAATAGTGTTAACTATTAGCTGAGTAGATTCCTATGCGTAAGCATGAATAATAATAAATCAGTTTGATTGGACCTTCCCATGTGATCCTGGTCTTTCATGCCTGACAGGAAAATGAACTTATAACAAAGGACAAGGAATCCTGTTTCTTATTAACCATTTCTTCTAAAAAAATAAACAAAAATTTAAAGCAGTTTCTTTTGGTGAATTGAAAAAGGATGAAAAATCAGAATTTGTGGTTATTACTTATTAAAATATAAACACTTAACATTCTAAAAATATCACACTCTACCTAATAGAGCCCTATTACTGAGAATTGTTGATGATTCTCACTAGAAGTGAGCCGTGGTGGTGCAGTGGTTAGAATGCAGTACTGCAGGCCACTTTAGCTGACTCTGTTCAGCAGGTCAGCGGTTCAAATCTCACCGGCTCAAGGTTGACTCAGCCTTCCATCCTTCCGAGGTAGGTAAAATGAGGACCCAGATTGTTGGGGGCAATGTAAATATATATATATATATATATATATACATTGCTTACTGGTGTACACCGCTTAGAGAGTTCTTGCACTTAAAGCGGTATATAAGTCTCATAAATAAATAAATAATAAATAAAATGCAATATTACTAGTTAATTCTGCCAACTGCCAGCAGTTCAGTCCTGATAAGCTCACGGCCGACTCAGCCTTCCATCGTTCTGAGGTGAGTAAAATGAGGGTCTAGATTGTTGGGGGCAAACTGCTTAAAGAGGGCTGTAAAGCACTGTGAAACAGTATATAAGTCCAAGTGCTATTGTTATTGCTAGTGGATCATAAAGAAGAATGAATTGAAATATAATAATTGGCAGAATCATATTATCACTGAATCATTTTGTATTATTCTAAATTTATATTTTGTTACATTTTGAAATCATGATTCCGGTAATAACTTTTAAAATAATGCAGCAGTGGGCTAGGATTATAGAAAGGGATAGACTTAGGACGAAATGAAATTCTGTCCACAGTTATTCTCTTTGACTTTGATTTTAATGCATTTGTTTGTCACTATAAAATTTTAACATACTGTTGCAATTTTGATAAGAGGCTTGGAGACCCCAGCAGGGTTGGGAGGCTGTTGTTTATACTGAGACATCTGGCTGAACGCGCATACTATAATGGTGATATCAAATATAACAGCAGCAGATATTTGTTATGAAAATTACAGGAATTTTTTAAATAATTTTTTGAAAAGTTGACTTTTCCTTCTCTATTCTTTAGTTAAAAAGAAGCAGAAATGGAACAATATTTAACTTTATAAAATGACATAATTGTGATACAAAAAATAAGAATTTTGCTGGCCTTTATGTTTGTTTCACATACAACTTGAAGTACAAAATGCTTCTGAAAACTTATATCTCATATTATCTTGAAGATTACTCTGTGTCCCTGAAGTAACATTCATTTTCATTCAGTAGACATTTCACAGCCATAATTACAACACATTCCAATCTCAACTGTGTACTTTGTTCTCTCTAGTTTCCTAGTGTTGTTTTCACTTTTTTTAGTAGTATCAAGAGCTTCCCAAGAGAGGAAAAAATATTGTCGGCTTGTCACAATAAATTCCAACAGCATGGATTTGGTAATGTACAAAGTTGTTTTCCTTCATATTTGTTTTAATATTCTTCAGGCAGAAGAACTGTTTAGAGCAGGAGTTTGCAAACTGAGTATTCGAAGATTGTTTTTCTTTCAAATTCATAATGTATTTTCAATGCAAGATAACTACAACATACAGGGTTTTTAGCCAAGCAGATCCAAATGCATGGATAGGTAAGCTATGGGAGAAATATGCTGGGCAATAATATTAGGTAATATGAGATGTTCCAATGAGTTGTGAGTCACGTTGCAGAACAGACACTGGGAATAACAGGCAAAGTATATAGACAGTGTTTGAATATCCCATTAAACCAGTTTTATAAATTGGATCATTAAGAACAGAAAAGTTTCAGTTTTACCCAACACAATAAAAACCTGAGCGGAGTTTCTGGGTTTAATTACTTCTGGCCAGATGAAGCCAGATATGAACAGTGTTACAGTACAGTACCAGTCCGGTGTACCTTCATCTTGTATAATATCATGTTGTAATGTGAGATACAAACATTAATTTAGTAGCAGATACACATAGTTTCCAGGAATGAAGCGATAGCAGCGTTCTAAATCAGGAAATAATGCAAACTAAAAAAAAAAAGGAATTCAGGGCAGGACTGCTTGACTACCTAGTCAGGATAATAGTTTTATCTTATTTTCAATTCAGAAACGATCTGAATATAACCAAATTGTGCATTTTTCCTTTGGTTGCTAAATGAACAGCAGGATTAATTTACTAGGTGCAGTTTAATAAACAAAGTATTTTCTCTCCAGAGATTGGTCTAAATTGCTATATTTGGGATGATAACTGAACAACAAAGAAAAGGAATTAAATTATTGATTTAAAACAATAGAATTAGAAGAAGCTGGTGAGTGATACATTGAGTACGTTTGGGCAATTTAATAAATGATTTCCAGGTTTATTCCCTGAGGTCATTGATCTGAAATATTTCTTTTTGTTTTATTCATTTGGCTTAACTTTTTATTTGTGCGTGAAGAATTCTTGGCAAGATTCTTTCTCCCACTCTTTTTTTCTCCTTTAAAAATGAATTTTTATTCTTAAAATAATACAATACAGATAGTCCTTGACTTATGACCACAATTGAGCCCAAAATTTCTGTTGCTTAGCAAGACAGTTGTTGTGACTTTTGTCACATTTTATGACCTTTCTGTAAGTGAACCACTGCAGTTGATAAGTTAATAATATGAATGTTAAGTGAATTGGCTTCCCCATTGACTTTGCTCGTCAGAAGGTCACAAAAGGTGATCATGTGATTCCTGGACACTGCAACCGTCATAAATACATGCCAGTTGCCAAGTATCTGAATTTTGATCACATGACCATGGGTATGCTGCAATGGTTGTAAATGTGAAAAATGGTCATAAATCACTTTTTCATGGCTGTTGTAACTTGAAATGGTTATTAATTGAATGGTTATAAGTTGAAGACTACCTGTACAAAAGAAAATAAAAAAACAATAAGATACAACAAAAGAGTAACTACTAAACATAAATTTAAAAAAAATATCACAATGAAAAATCTTTCTGGTATTACTCCTCATCCCTTCTATTTGTGTTCCCAACTGTTAAACACAGTTTAAATATTTATTATTTTCTATTTATTTATTTTGTTAAAATTTATTATAGCTGCACTACTAGACTCTGAGCAGCTTGAAGAATCTAATGCTCAATTAAAACAATTAAAAACCTAGAGAAACCAAAGAGGCTTAGACTAAAAACACAGCATGACAGGGACCCAAAACACATCAGCCCCGGACCTGAGGTCAAAGGTAGATTTTACAAGCTATTCAAAGCCCCATTTCTATAGCATTTTATAAAAGTTTTCTCTTTAGCTTAACTTTAGGTTTAATTTAATTTATTATTTTTCCATAACTCTTCCCATTTATGTCCTGTGATAACCTGCTTCAAATTTTGAATCCATTATATCATACCATTTTTAACTTATTATACATCTATATTCCAACAACAATGGGTCCTAATAGATTATTTGGGTTTTCCATAAGAGTTTCTAATTCTGTCATAGTTTTCAAAATCCCTCCTTTTTAAGGTCACTTTTTATTTTTTCAAGTTATTTGCAGATATATTAACCATGGTAAATTTCTTCTTTCATTGAGAGGTTCCTGTTGTCTGTTTAATCTGTTTTCTGAATCTGGATATATTATGTTGTTATGTGTAATTAATCTTTTTATTTTCGTTGTCCATAGAGTAAAAATATTTCACTGTAATGCTACTGGTTGGACTGGTGAACTTATTCTTGCTTTTAGAAGATTCCAAGTAGTTATCAAACTTTTTCTTATAATTAACTCCTTCCGATTCTTTTTGTTCGTTTGTTTGTTTTATTTCTTTGGACTGTAAATACCCATGAAGTTCATTGGCTACAGTTGTTTCTTCTGTCATGTTGCTCTTATATTGAAGACTCTCTGAAACAGTTTCATATTTACTAGCTAATGAAAAGCCAACAGTGCACAGCATATTGAATACCAAGGGGAAATCCTTTCCAAATAGTGTCTGATTAGTTGGTGAGATGCAGGGAATAGTATGTTGTCTTGCAAGATAGTTTCTCTGTCTTAAGATCTTAGTTGATCAGTTTAGTATAATTATTAATGGGACAAAAGAATGCTCCAATTATGCTTGTAATCTAGTTTATTGCATGTACCAGAAGTGACTTGCTTTATTCTGCATTTGGCAAAGGTCTGATTATGACTGATAATCTAGTTTACTATACTTTCTTTACCTTAGTAAAAAGCATTACATGACAACTTCAGTTAACCAAAGCCATTATGGGTACATAACACAGGTCAATGTCTATGGGGCTTTGGGTAATAACTCTCTTGGCACAACAAAAAAGTAAGTTGGATGAAGTAGGAATGGGATACTTAAGGGTATGTGATAAAATAAAAGTGACAGAGTAAAAAAATGAATGGGCTATGATTGAATACAAAGTGAGAAAGTTGTGACTGGATGGAATTGATGAGATCCTGAAAAAGAGGTGAAAAAACAAACAGTAACCTATAAAAAGATGTATAGCTGTGGAAGTAAGGACAAATTGCAAGGATAGAAAGCTATAGAGAGGTTTATATAGTTTATTTCCTTCTATTCCCCTTCTCTTTTATCTCATGATTTCTTTTGCTTTCTGTTTATTACTTTTCTTCTGCACTTCACATAACATTATGGTGTGGGAATAACAGAGTTGGAAGGGACCTTGGGGGTCTTATAGTCCAACTACCTGCTCAAGCAGGAGACCCTATACCTTTTCAGACAAATGATTGTCCATTCTCTTCTTAAAAACCACCGGTGGTGGAGCACCCACAACTTCTGAAGGCAAGTCATACAACTGATTAATTGTTCTCACTATCAGAAATTTGTCCTTAGTTCTAGGTTGGTTCTCTCTTTGGCTGGTTTCCTTCCATTGCTTCTGTTCAGGTGTTTTGGAGATTGTGGAAGCCCCTTAGATATTGGAACATTGCTATTATATTACCCCTAGTTGTTCTTTTCATACCCAAGAGCAGGGGTAGGCAACCTTGGCTCTTTTATGACTCGTGGACTTCAACTCCCAGACAACAGCTTCAACTTCTGGGAGTTGAAGTCCACAAGTCATAAAAGAGCCAAGGTTGCCTATCCCTGCCCAAGAGGGAGGGTCATACAAGTCTAAATTTCACAAAACACACACACACACACACACACACACAGAGAGAGAGAGAGAGAGAGAGAGAGAGAGAGAGAGAGAGAGAGAGAGAGAGAGAGAGAGAGAGACTTCACTAGCATTCTCTTATGCAATAGCTACTCTGTGTTTGCATAAAAATATTTGATAATTAAATCTACAGGTTTTTTTCAATAGCAGCTATTCTAGCTGTTGGAGTCAACCACAGTTGTAGGGATTCAGTAGCACACAAATTTGACAAATAAATCAATATATATTCTGTATATATTTAGTCAATAGTAGCCGTCAATGATTTTAGTATGACTTGCCTAAAGGTGCATTTAAAGTCTTAAACTGCTTATGGTACTTTTCTGTACCTTTAATAGTAAATAGATTAATTGTGCTTTTGTCTTTTACTGTTTTTTTCCCTACTGTGATACACTTCCTTTTTTATATAGAAATCTGCAAAAATATGTTTTTGAAGCTTCTGAAAGATGTTAGATAGAATTGGGACTTTATGGCACAGTAGCATCTGGGAAAATTGCACCATCAAAATTATGACAAAATGTAGCAGAAGGATAAGACCAATGTGGCTTGTCTGTATAAATAAATTATATGTCTCTACTAAAAACATGTGCTAACTAGGGAAAAAGCTTTCCACTTGACTCAGTTTTATACTTTAACAAAACAACAATATAATGTAATAAAAGTTCTAGAAATCACTTTTGCTTTCAACTTCATGTTCCTATGGATTAAGTCTTCAATTCTTTTGTTCTATTAAAATAAAGTAGGTTTAAAAAGGACATAATTCATCCTTAATATGTAGTTATGATGTACAAAATAGTAATTGTGTAACAGTCTGTTATCAAGATAGAATTGAAGATCCCCAGATATCTCTGTATCTTCAGTATGAAGTTTAGGCTGATTGTGTGGACCTAGGATGTGATATCTCTAACCTGTCAAAAATTAATCTTTAGCTTTTTTTGTGCAAGCTTGTGTGATTTTAATTGGATGATAAATAAATAATACTATGTGGTCTAAAAATAGTGGATTTTGTTTGGTTTATATTTTATGCGGAATGTGCCCAGTTTGCATATTTTAAACCAAACTATATTTTTCTGAATTTTATTTTTTTAATTAAAATGTTTAGTTTGTGTATATTTAAAAACGTTTATTACACTGATGTAATGAAAATAATATAGGGAACTCTATGAAAGTTCTATATTAATTGGATATTAAAAATTGATGTAAATTTAAACACTGATGCAAGCTTAACAAATGGTTAGATCTGGTCAGGGGTTGCAGAGAAAAATAGTTCAGAATTATTTTTTCCCAGGACTTCCCTATAGGAGAGACGGTTTGGGAGTGCCACAATATATTGCCTCCTGTGGCATTCTTAACCCCATATGCAGCCCATTTTGTACTTCTTAATACTAGATGCATTAGTGCAACTTGAAGGAAGAGCAAAAACACAGAGGTAATAATATGGATCTGCCTTGCTGATCTTTTACTTGGAAAATATTTTATTTTACCATACCAGTGGCAGGACATATGCACCTCATCCTTTTTTCTGTTTTTGTTTAATATTTATTATAATTTTTTAAAGTACATAGAAAGCAATCCAAAAAGAAATGTAAAGAATGATGTATCAACTTATCCTGATTAGACATTCATTCACACACTTGAAATATACCCTGATTAGTCCTTGGAAAGAAAATGTACCCTAGCTAAGCTAGAAAAATGATTCAAGGCATTTACCTGTCAAAGCAAATCATAATAGTCAATCATAATTTATTTTAATTAGTAATCAGAATTTCAGAAGAGAAAAAAGGGGGAGAAAGGAAAGAAAGGAAGAAAAGTTAAGAAGTATTTAAAAACTATCATAAAAACATTAGAGATGTAACCATTGCTTTTTTTTGTAAAAAAAAAAAAAAAGGTGTCGGAACTCACATATGTCATACAACCCACCTTGCCTACTGTACAAAGTTCCATCCAGAAAAGGTGCCAGAACTCCATTCTGGGCGTTCTATGACAAAAAAAAAAAGCCCTGGATGTAACCATTATCCCAGCGGTTCTCAACGTTTGTGTGACGGCGACCCCCGTCACACAAACGTTATGCGCATGCACGGTGCAGCGCGCATGGGGGCGGCCCCCCCATGCACAGCACGTATGCGCAGCGCCCCCCATGCGCGGCACGCATGTGTGGCGCCACCCCCAGAGGGGAGAAAATGGCAGATCGCCGCCTTTGGCCGATTGACCCCAAATGGGGTCGCGACCCATAGGTTGAGAACCGCTGCATTATCCATTGACACAGTCTTACAGTAGGGCATTTTCAATAATTAGAATGGCAACTGAAATTGGTTTCCTCCAATAGGAAGAGGAAGTTATAATCCCTCTTTCTTCTACCATATCTTCTATTTAGAAGAATTACAAAGACTGTGTAGGGAGGGGAAACACTATATGTATGTTGTTGTTCAGTATCTCTGATTTCAAAAGATAAAGATCCCTTCAGCTTGTTGGGACACCTAACGTTTTCAAAATGTTTTATTTCACTAATTATTCTGTCATCATTAGAGACTTATATTAGAGATGGTATAAGCAGTCCTTTTCTAAGAATTAAAAGTCAGCTCATTTAAAAAAAAATCTTTTCATTAGTTCTGTTTTGTCAAAAAAGAATCCATTTTTTTGTTTTGATTATATATAGAAGTTTTATAACTTGCAGGAAAATCAGTGATATGGACGCTTGTAGCAACAAATATTGTAGCAAAAATTGCATACTTTAAAAATATCAACAATTTTTAAAAAAGGTTTATAGGATTGGATCACTTTCACAAATAAAAATCAGAGCCAAAATGACATCACACTGATAAAACATGCTGTTCCTTTAAAAAAAAGTGATGATGACCTACATTAGCAGAGACAAAGGAAGATATGATTTTGAATAGCAGTTTGTTTGACATTCTAATTTGAATACTAAAAAAAAGATGGATTTTGGACAGTATTTTATTGTTGACTTCTACAAGCTACACAGAGGCCAAAAATTTGAATATAAAAGGCATTACGGAAGAGAGTTTATTCTTAGGAGTGAATTTTGATGTATTATTCTTTCCCTCAAAGCTGTTGTTTAAAAATAATGAATATGATTTGGCACTTATAATAAATTTGGTGGAATATATACATATTGTTATAGAATAATTAACGGTCTTTTATGCATATTTTTATGAAATTATTGCTTAATGAAATAGTTTCTACAAAGGGTAGTAGCTTTGTTTTATGGATGTACATTGATCAAAATATTCAGTTGGAAGAACAATTTGATAATTTAGAGAAAAGTCTTATTTTTTTAACAACTACTGCTGAGGAAGATTGTACTTTGGAAAATAATGGTGAATCGGAAAAATATTTCAGAATGGAAAGTTTGGGAAAGTATCTGTGATACTTACAATTTGATTTTTGCAGAGAGCTAAAGAGGATTTGCCTATATACTGTGGATTTTTATTTGTATAGGTAGTTCTCAACATACGACAGCATTTCCTGATAGGAAGTAAAATCACATTGTTACAAACAACTCACATACTTTCTTCCTAGGTAGTATCCTTATTGCCATATCTATACAGGTAATCCTCGACTTACAGCTGAAATTGAGTCCAAAATTTCTGTTGCTAAGCAAGACACTTCTTAATTAGTTTTGTCCCATTTTCCAACCTTTCTTGCCATGTTGTTAAGTGAATCACTGCAGTTTTTAAGTTAGTAATGTGGTGGTTAAGTGAATCTGACTTCCCTGTTAACTTTGCCTTTCACCAATCCATCAGTGAATCTAAAATATGCTTCTATCTTTCATCCATTTGTTAAATTATGTGTTTCTTTTTCTTGGTTACTGAAGAAAAAGCTGGATCTAAAAGTGTGATCCTACTGGGGTGGGGTGGGGGGAAACATTATGGAATTGGTGCTTTCGTTTTCAATTTTATGTAGGACTTAATGTTTCCTAAGCATGTTATTTAAAAAATGAGAAAAAAGTATATGTATTGAAGCAGTGTAATCTTATTCCCCCTTTTTAGCTTGAAATTCTTATTTTACAAATAGAATGCAATTCTATGTTGTAGTCTAAGGGTACTTAACAGCTCTCAAGTGCTCCATTTCTTAAGATTTCTGCTTGAAGCTTGTGCTGTTTGACATAGAAAGTAATCTTCATCAGTATGTTTTTGTTTTAATCATTCCACACCCACCCCGTGGGAAATTGAGGTTATTTATATTGTGTTTAAACAGCCACTCCTGTGAAACAGTTTCATTGTTATCATTTGAATGAGAGATCAGTTAAGTGAATGCTGTGTACCTGACAGCTCTTTAAAAAGAAATAATATGCCGTGATAATTAAAGGGGAAAAGCTTCTTTCCATTTCAGTTGAAATGACTTGAAAGACAACTTATTGGATCTAGACTGGGCGACTATTGAATGTATTCTTCCCCTTGTCAATCTAATTCTACAGCTTAATAAAGCACGGAGTACAAAACAGAGTTTAATCAAAAGAAAGAGGCCACCTCTACTCAACTAAGGCTAAATTATGATTACCATTGTCATTTTCTTTTTAAGAAAAACAACAATATAATTACACTTTCAGTTAAGGAACCTGCTTTATGTATATCTTACGTCCTATACTTTGGATATGCTTCTGACATTTCCATGTTTTTGACAGTCTTGATTGGATTATTTTTCATTACAATTACTGCTGCACCCATTTTACAGATGAAAACATTGAATTTTAGAATTGGAAGATTCTCTAAGTATTACTGATGTGTACAACTGTTAAAACAACTGATGTATACAACTGTTAAAACAACAATAATAGATGTAATTATGCATTTTGAATGCAATAAAGTTTATGCTAGTGTGATTGACAGTAAAAGCACTGACTAGGCCAGGGATAGGCAACCTTGGCTCTTTTATGACTCGTGGATTTCAACTCCCAGAATTCCTGAGCCAGCATGGCTCAGCTTAGAAACCTCTCCCTTTCCCTTCAGCATGGCTGGCTCAGGAATTCTGGGAGTTGAAGTCCACGAGTCATAAAAGAACCAAGGTTGCCTATCCCTCGACTAGGCTGATTTCCATCATTGTTTTTAAAGAATAATCTATACCAGGAACTGGAAAACACTTGATTTTGTTGGGCGTCTCATTAATTTTGAGTATCATTGCCCAAAATATGCTCTAATGGCATCGCCTTATGTTGATTCTGTCTTACGTTTCAAGACTTTGTAGATGTGATGCAAGATTACTGTAAAAAGCAAATGAAATGCATTGTAACATTGTACAGAATGTAAGCAGAGTCTTGCTTCTACCTCTTGTTTTTATGTCTTAAAGGTGCATATTGAATACATAAAAAAGCTTGTAAGTCAATTGGTCTTTTATACTGAAAATAATTAACAGATAATATTGTTTTGCTATGTATACTGTTGCATTTTTGATGAGTCTTCTTGAGTCCTTCCGTCAAATATCTTTCAAAACATTTTACTGGATAAGCTAAGAAGATGATATTGTAGTATTATTCAGAAAGGTACTCAGTCAGTGAAGACAAAATGCCTTCAGGGAGGTTAGATGTGGCTGCTTTGATGTCTTTCTAGGTAGAATGACACAAGAAATTGGTACATTCTACTTATATAAGTTGGACAGATTATCTTGTAAATTAATTAGATATTTATAAATCTCTTAAGATAAAGGTACCTAAAATTAAAAACTCTCTTTTGGTCTTTGGGTTTGGGGGGTTTGTAAAGTGATAAATAAGTGCCCTCAATCTTGCAAATGCTTTAATGCTTAATTAAGGTTGCCTGTGAAATTTCTGAGAAAATAGAATTTGAGCTGTATCACAGCCCACCTACCAAGAAAAGGAACACAGTGGCAAATTAGCAAAACAGTGGGGGGGGGCTAGATCTTTTCAAGGGTTAGGATTTCAAAATTATTATAGGGTTTCTGCATAATTTTATATTACTTAAAACATGGTTGTATCAAGATGTCTGTATTAGTTCAACTTCTTTAATTGTATAGTTTAATTATTTATTTTCTTTTAATTTAATTTACAACCCATTTGGAAGTTAGTGACTAGGAATGAATAGTTTTAAATTTGGGTTGTTTAGGTGATTTGAAAGTTGAGTTTATTTATTTGGGCTTCTGAAGAGTTGGCAGAAACTTTATTCTTCTAAACCAGTTATACAGACTTCGAAGATCTGTTTTTGAAAATTAGATAATGCACATACAGATCTGAAGAGCTCATTAAGAAGAACTATATACAAACCTTGACACACTAAAAGAATATTAAATCAGTTCAAATTGTGCATAGCCATGTAAGGTTATTGAAGCATTTCAAAACGTTGAAAGAGCTTGAATTTGAAAAGGGCAAGTAGTTTTAGAGACTTAATTTTAAACACTTATTGAAATCATTCTGAAGCAGTGAGGAGCTTTAATCTCTGGATTGTAAAATGCTGAGTTTCTTAAACTATTGTCAATAACTGAGATATGAAAAGTTTTGTTTGGGTTGAATTGCAGGATATTTTGAATCCTGGAAGGAATAAAATGACTTTAGGGGCATTTAACTTATGGCACTTTCAGAATGCTGAGCTTTACTTAGAAGGTCATTGTAAATGACTAAATCCCTGTTATAATGACAATTTATACAGAGTGACATAAGCCAAGGTTTATGTAGAAGAATCAGTGCAAAAGAATGAAAGAAGTTGTCAGGAAAGCAAGGTTTAAGAAAGATAAAGTGCTAGAGAATAATGTAGTTGATAACTATGGAATTAGCAGGAAGAAAGGTACTAAATTTGGGGGGGGGGAGGGGAAGGAAGCTAATCAACCAAAATGTTAAATGACAAAAATGTTTCAGGAACTGACTATTAAGTTCTTAAAGTCAACTTATTGTTTTTATATTTATTTTTCTACTTTAAACGATTTTGATCTCTATAATTGAACACAAAGGATAAATAAATTATAGGAGAAACTGAACTTGATAGAATAAGTTGCATAAAACACAGTCTCAATATAACAGAATACTGGAGATTGCCCTAAAGGTTAAACTAGGAGATTCAACTGACAGCCCTTTTCTGCAAGGACTGTTTGAAAGTTAAAGAAAATAAATATCTAGACAAATGCTAACCAAAAGCAACTCAGGGGAAACAGCATCAGTGTCCTTTTTATGTTTGGTTGGTTGTTTTTGGATTTGGGCAAGAGCAATGTTGCAATGAGAAATGAACAGAAAATAGAATATTATGGCTGAATGTGTGATTTCATTCCATTGGTCTCTGGTTTATACACATATTCTTTAGCTTTAAGGATTTTTAGTCTCAGGGATTTTTCAATATTTCACCAGAAATATTTCAGAGTGAGATATTATTGGTGAAGTACTGTATTGGCCTAGTGCAGTGTTTCCCAAACTTGACAATTTTAAGGCATGTGGACTTCAACTCCCAGAATTCCACAGCCAGCAATGCTGGCTGTGGAATTCTGGGAGTTGAAGTCCACATGCCTTAAAATAGTCAAGTTTGGGAAACACTGGCCTAGTGGTTAAGACACCAGGCTAGAAAGCAGGAGACAGTGAGTTCTAGTCCTGCCTTAGCCATGAAAGCCAGCTGGTTGACTTTGAGCTAGTCACTCATTCTCGACCCAGCTTTCCTTGCAGGGTTGTTATTGTGGGGAAAATAGGAGGAGGAAGGTATGTTAGGTATGTTTGCTCCCTTGAGATATTTATAAACATAATCAAGGTGGGATATAAGTAAATAAAATAATTTAGTCATCAACAGTAGCTAGGCTTAGTTAGTGTTTAGTTCAGTAAAACTAGCTTTGTTTTTGGTACTGGCCCTCTTGCTAAATAAAAGGCCAGGCAGCTTTAAGATCTGAGAGTATAAAGGAATCAGAATTTCAATAGAATGACAATGTTTTTCTATCATTCAGTAACTGATTTCCTCTTTCATGAAGATACACTTCTGCTGCATCACAAACAGTATTCTATAAAGCATCACTCATACTAATATCCTTACATGAATGAGTTTTCTAGTACATTTGCAATAGTGGTATGCTTATGAAGACAACATCCAGATTTTTTCATGCAATGAAAAGTGTATTTCCCATGAATAAGAAAATGGTTGATATGTTGTTTTTGAAAGGAAAGCAAAATAGATGTATAAATAAATAGTGAAAAAAATTATATAAAAAGCATTTAGATATTTAGCTGATATTTAAAATTAATTATTGGGTTCAAGAGTGTGAGCAGTGCAGTGGCCTAGAGGTGAAGACTCTCACCTCCTACTGAAATGATTGAGAGTTCAATCTTAGGCAACAGCAGATGTTTATCTATCAGGGTGCAAAGAGAAAATAGCTGCGAACTCTGTATAGGCATCAGGAAGGGCATCCGGCCAGTAAATGCTCAGTTCCACTCAGTCGCCTTGACTCCATCCCAAAGCAAGGAGTTACAGCAGGGGTATCAAACTGCTGGCCCACGGACCGGACAGATCACATGGAAGCCGCGCCCACCCCATTGCCGGCAATGGCAAAACTGGCCCGATACATTGAGTAATGTCATGTGACGTCGCGAGTTTGACATGCCTGGATTACAGGGTTGTAAAAAGAAAAAAACGTGTTCAAGAGTGTGATTTTGTTCAAATATAGAATTATATTAAAAATACAGAAAAGATGGATTTAAACAGTAGTCTGTTTTGTTACCTTAGTGTTTATAACTTTCAAGCAGTAGCTTGAAAAAAATGTGTGCAATCAGGTGGGCTGGTGGACAAGGAACCGTACATTGAGTATTTGTTCTGGTTCTTTTTTATGTTGTATGTATGATAGCTAATTGGCTATCTGCTATTGCTGTGTGAAGGAGGATCATTCTGTCTGATGATCTGGGCAATAATCGTAATCTAATTTGAGGCTGTCTTTTCTAGTCAGAAAATGGAATTGCACCATCTCAGCTCAAAAGTATTGAAATTTACCATCTTGCTTTAGACTTTCATTTCAAGCCTCTTTTAATATCAGGATGACAGTTCTAATCGGCATGATAGTGCTTCATTCTCTATGATACTACTTTGAAGAAGTGTTTCTGTGGGTTTCCTGCAAACTGAAGCACACATATACATAAACTTTATGTATATAATTGCCCATAAGTTGTTGAACCAGATACAAATCTAACCTCAGACAAGAACTGCTGTTTGGGAGATAATATGAAAATGTTGAATTATAAGCCATTTTCAGCTCACAGAGGAAACCCTAGATGTAAATTTAAGATTTTTTTTTCACACATAACTATAAATACAAATAACTTTATTGCAGTCATTACCAATAGAAACTATGAGTACATGTATGTTTATAAATTTTGTGTGTGTTTGTGTGTAGAAATGGTAAGAAATTCTCAAGAGTTTAGTAAATATCAAGGTTATTCATAATATTCATTTGTTACCTACTGTATATATCCCACTGAAATTAATATAACTCTCATAAATGTGAGAAAGAGAAAATAAGAGTTATTTCTTAACACACATGGGAATTAACATACATTACATAGGAAGCTTCAACTGAACCTTAATATGTCTTAGAAAACCTTATTCTTAAGATGGCTTAATTGTATTGTTTTTTTATTGTAGCACTTCAAAAGGGTGAATGAAATGAGCTCTTTCGATTCTAGTATTTGAAAAGCTAAGTAATTCTCTGGAAGAATTGTTCTAAATGAGCCTGGCCAAGATACTGGATCTGTGTGAAGAGGACTAAGGATACAATAGGATGTCAACTGAGACAGAACTTCAAGTGGCTGTTAAAACCAGCACAAAGAAAGAGTCTAAAAAGAAAGGTAGGAATTTCTTGTACTTTACAGCTTAGTTAAGGATGATTCTATTTATTCTTATAGGATCTTGTATTATTATTTTATTAGAAACTAACTGACCAGATGGGTACATCAGTTCTGTCTCCCCATTACACCTGAATGCATTGATGGAATTAAGTAATATGCAGATTTATAGATTCCTATATAAATGGGATTTGTTCTGTATTTTTCTATAAGCCTTTATAGGGGAAAGGGAATTTTCTAGAAGCTTCTCGAATATTTTCTCAAATTACTTTAAATGTGCCTTTTTATTGATTGCTTTAGACATAATTTTTGCTCTGTTTATTGATTTGTTTTCTCTTTTGACTTTATCAACCAATCTAGATTTTGATGCATATTCTAGCGAATCATATTTCAAATTTTTTGTATACTCTGATGTCTCTTCATAATGAGGATAGTGCTTTCTGGCTTTCATATGAATAAGCTCATCTGATCCTCTATTTCTACCCTGTGCTGTACATGTTTATTTCTTATCTATTCATGCAATCTATGAAGTTGCATTTACTTATAGTAGAGACTATATGAAATATTTTTGGCCTATTACACATATGTATATATTGAGGGGTATCCTTAATACATTTATGTGCATATATTTTTTAGTTTTTAAATATTCAAAATCTTTTCCTTTATAATCCAGGTAGTGGACCTCTCTATTATATCATATCTTCTCTAGAGATTTATATGGCCCGTATCCTGAAAAAGGTTAAAACTCATCCCCTACAGTGGTTGATGGATTGCTCATGGGATCTTTGTTTTATTGGTGTTGGCATTCTTTTTTTAGACATTTGTTCTGTAGGATCTCAGCTCTTATTTTTAATCATCTCAGATCATTTGCTGCCCAGAATTGGAAAGGAGATTAGCAGCTTATGTACCGTAAATGCTGGCGTAAAAGGCGACCCGGCGTATAAGACGACCCCCGTCTTTATAGCCGGGCCGCATTCCTAGAACGTCGTCTTATACGCCGGAAACTACCAGTATTTCCGGCGTATAAGACGACTCAGCGTATAAGACGACCCCCGTCTTTGGCGCCGATTTCAGCGCTCGCGGAAGTCGCCTTATACGCCGGCATTTACGGTATATATTTGTAACGTAATATAACATAACGAATGAGGGGCAGAATAGGCAGTACCGTGATCTTTTTTTCTATGTGGATTCTCACACAATTAGCAAGTGAAATGAGAATTACCATACTCCTCTGCAGAAGACCCCTTTTGAGGATGAAGCAAAATTATAAAAAACCACTAGCTTATAATAAACAAGTTCAATAAAATTCAGGAGTCGCCCTTATCAGTCAACACTGACTTCAGAATGGATTTTTTTGACTACATTTATAAAAAATGACTGCCATTGTTTTTCTTGTTTCTCATTCTCTTGTTGTCAGCTGGTCTTGAGAGTGAATTTTCTGACTCTTCTATTTCTTGGGCTAAAACACTCTTTGGACTGTATCTTGTGCTTGCCGACAACGGACTCTGTTTTTCTGTTACTGATTAATGAAGCAAATTTATCACGTAATCTATGTGGTGCATTAAAGAAGTACTTTGCAATGGTTTTGAAGTCCATGGTATAATCTTCTTTGTTCCTGCCTATCTCCACCAAAGATGGAAATTACCATGATCCAATCTGTGCTTTTCTACCTGTCTTATACAATAGATGTGACTTGTCTGGTGTGTTGGCAAAAATTCCTTTCTGTCAGTTTATGCTAAAATGAACATTTGAAAGAAATGCTAGTGTCCTTCTTTCATTCTTGTTGCTCTGAAGGGAAACCCTTGTAACTTATGCAGGAGATAATATTTGAGGAAAAAAGAGATATCTTTAAGATTGACAACTTGATCCTATTCCTTTCCTATTACTTAAAAGTGCATGAAAGAGACTTTAGAGCTGGATACTTTCTCTAGTATTATTTAGTATAGCTGCATGTAGCTAGTGCTGGGGGGTTGGTGGGAAGGAGGAAGGAAAGGGGAAATAAATGTATACTTAATGATATAAGAGTGGGATATTGAATCTTTACGGATGCAAGAAAACATCCAAATGCGTTGATGATATTATATAGTTGGGTAATGAAACATCTGCAGGCAAACAAGCAAGAAAGCTCAGAGAGCACCAAGGATTCTACAGTGCAAGTAAACAGTTAAACCTCACTTGAACCCAAGACCCTGGAGGTGAAGTAAGATAAGGTTCTCACAAAGCAGAATGCAAACCATTACAAGTTATATTCAGCAGTAGCAGAATAGGAAAACGATATAGCTTTGCTTTGATTTCAGATTTACAGCAACTGAAACCCAGTTTATCTACCCAAACAGAAGAACATCATATAATCAGTTCTGGATTTGGCTTCAAAGTGATTAAACATCCTCTTAGGGAAGTACTCTGAGTAAATCATGCTTATTTTGTCCTTTTGGGTGGCTTCTTTTTCTGCTGTATTGGCACTCTATGAACTATACTTGGACAATGCTGAGAAGTTGACACTTTACTCCATAGTCCTGTGCTCTTCAGTGACTGAAAAAGAAGTAAGTGCCTGAAATCAGCTTCACACTGTAAAGAAGAAAAAAGGGAGCTGCGTAGTTCCCATTCTTCTTCCTACGACTTGCTGGCTTAGTCAATAAATTATGCTTAAACAGCGTATGACTTAGAATTTGTGATTGATGTTGAATCACTTAGTAGAATTTGTGTTTAATGCCTTTCTGTAAGGCAGGATTCCTAGAATTAGCAGACAGAGATCACCGGGCAATGACTTGCTTAGCAAACTGATACATATTCTTGTGGGTTATGATATATGGAGAGGTACTTTAAAAATTAAAGGCCAAGAATTCCTTCTGAGCCATCAGTGTGAGCTCACAGTCTGCAGCAAGGAATGCTTAGGAATAATTAGGAAATTGAAAAAAAAATCACACATTGCCCACTCCTGCTGTCAACATAAGGAATTGAAAAACTTCAGCCATTGTTATATTCTTGGGCACAAGTATGTTTTTTAGTATTTCACAATAATTGGTTAATTGTAATTGTTAGGATATATGTTTTAAGCCATTAATATAATAACTGTTATGAAATTGTTCACTGGAGCCTCTAGAACAGTGGTTCTCAACGTTTGTGTGACGGCGACCCCCATCACACAAATGTGCCGCGCATGTGCGGTGGCGCGCGCATGCACGGCGCCCCCCATGCGCGGCGGCACCCCCTGAGGGGGAAAAATGGCGGATCGCCTTGTTTGGCGACCCCCGAGAAATGGTCGATTGACCCCAAATGGAATCGCAACCCATAGGTTGAGAACCGCTGCTCTAGAATGTAAATAACATTTTTTATTGAAGTCAGAATGAAACAAATAAGCCTTTGGTTTGAAAGCCAGTGTATGTTTTAGTGTATTAAGCAATCTATTTTCAGCTTGACTTCTCACTTCAGTAAGAGCTCAGCTTTATAATCATGGCACAAATACCATTTTTATGAGATATGTTCTCATGATATAGTTTCTCATTTTATAAAGTTGTGTTTGATTGTTCTGTAAGATTTTGCTGTAAGAAAAATCCACAGTTTCTTGGAAATGACCTAGCCTATGTGATGGTCAGTGTCAGGAAACTGCCCATTCCCTGTGGGCATGCCCAACTCTCCATCCCATGTCTGGGCACTCTTGTTTTGCCATTTTGTCTTCGGCTGTAGGAGAGACAAGAAAGCTGGATTTGTAGTTATGTTTTGTTTGTTTTTGTTTTGACAAAGGAATATTGATCCCTTAGGACTGAGGAGGTCTTTGGTGTTCTTTGAGCTTGGTTGTTTTCTTGCAGATGTTTTATTACCCAACTAGATAACATACCCAATGCCAGAAGGGAGTAGAGTCAGAGAGCAAACCCCATTGCCTTTTAGCACTTATTTTACCTGATTGGGTAATGAAATGTCTCCAAGAAAACAGTCAAGCTCAGAGAGCACTAAGGAACCCACAGTTAAAATCTGAGCTACAGATAGTCTCTTCTATTGATCTCCTAAGAGACCAACATTTTAAAATTACTATTTTTAACAATGAAATACATATCTTCTGTCTTCCTGCTGACCGTTGCCCCTGTAATCATTATGGATTGGACTGTAAGAGAATACTTGGACACTTGGCTTGTGCAGAATAGTTCTTAAAGAAGGATATCTGTTTACTTATTGGTTGTAGCATTTTTAAAGATATCTGAAAGATGTCTGTCTGACATCAATAATTAAAAGCAAGTGGAAGTAATTCTAATTCTTAAATATATTACTTCACATTCTATCCTAACTTCAAATGGTTACTTGCATAGCAAAGAAGTGAGGACAAAGAGATTTGAAGGAATCCTCTCAGGGATTTAATTACATTTATTTTGGCCATTTCCCCATAAAATGGGTATCCTATTGCAAGAGTCAACATTTTTTTAATAAATCTGACTCATGAGTTGTCTGCTCAGTTTTGTTGCTGTACAGGAGAATAAATCAGGTTATTAATAACCTTGAGAAAGGAAATTGTATGGTTTTATTAGTCATACTTATTAAAAATGTGTAATCCCTGATGGGAATTATAATAGTAAGAGAAGGCTCGTTGATTTAAATATTTATAGATTGAGGTACTAAAGATTTATTACTTCCACTTGAAATGTACACTGGCATTTCATTTATTTCTTGAGATGTTAACTTCATCACCTGAAGGAAAATATGGATAATTTAAAGTAAATCTGCTCCTTGCCCTTTCTAATTCATAGCCTGCTGCTCATCCCATATTGGGCAAGATGGTCATTTTTGCTCTGTTGATGAAGAAACAGTTTATTCATAGATAGACAAAGCTTCCATTTCATTCTCTTTTTTTAACACATTTTATTGGTTTTTTTTTTTTTTGATTCTTAAGAAAAAGTACTCAAGACCCACCGTGGTAGTTGGATGGTCCAACATTCAAAAGTAAAAACATATATAAACAAGTCCACTCAATACATTTCAGTATCCCCTCTCTATTTCCCTTGATTAACATGATACATTTAAATATTCCATTTCTATTTTAAATTTCTATTGCTACTAAACCTGTTTTATAACTTTATCAGTTTACTACCATAGTCTAAGTTTAAAACAAAAAATTATCAATTCTAATTCTTAATCTCTCACATTCCTCATTTTATCACCAATCTCATTTATTTCTTCTTCCAATACACAATAGTTATCCTAAAAACAATAAAATATTAATCAGCCCTATACATACGTAATCCCAGAATAAATCTATCACTTTAAAATAACAAAATAATATTAAACCTTAATTCATTCAGATTCATCAAACAAAATTCAAATTTTCTCCAATTACTTATCATGCCTTATCACATCTTTGTTGTCATACAGAAAAGTCATCCTAGTAATTTAAAACACTCCATTAATTATTGGCAGCATCCAATATAAACAGTCATTTTTCAATTCCAGTACAAAATGATTTCCATTTTATTCCCAAACGTTACATAAATACACAAATTCAGTGCATTCTTAATCTGTTTAAAACAGCGTTTCTCAACGTTTGTGTGACGGTGACCCCTGTCACACAAACGTTATGCGCATGCGCAGCACGGCAGCGCCCCCTGTGTGCCGCGCATGCGCGCTGACGCCCCGGTGCGTGGCGCGCATGCACGGCGCCCCCCCGGAGGCGCACCGCTGCCCCCATGCGCGGTGCGCATGCGCGGCGGCGCCCCCGGAGGGGACAAAATAGTGGATCGATGCCTTTGGCGGCCCCCGAAAAGAGGTCGATCGACCCCAAATGGGGTTGCGACCCATAGGTTGAGAACCGCTGGTTTAAAATATCTATTCTAATAATCATGCATATATGCATATTTCTAAGGTTTTCGTGGGTGTTTGTATGTAGGTCTTTGGTTATTCGGGTTTTCTC
The DNA here is from genome assembly GCF_016545835.1 of Crotalus tigris. Lineage (NCBI taxonomy): Eukaryota > Metazoa > Chordata > Lepidosauria > Squamata > Viperidae > Crotalus > Crotalus tigris. The sequence goes on from NW_024100081.1 coordinate 1,511,400, forward strand.
CCACGTAAAATTGGAAGTGTCTTGGCGACGTTTCGACAAAGTCTCATTCGTCATCTTCAGGCTGGTGCTTTCGGCTTCGTGCTTCTAGAAGCAATGTGTGGTTGTAGCTGTTTCCTCCTTTTAACTGCCAGTGGGGGTATGAACTGATTGGATGAGAGCTTGGCTGTGTTCTGATTGGATGGAGGTGTGGTTCTGATTGGTTAGGAGCTTGGCTGTGCTCTGATTGGCTGGGGGGTTGGCTGTGCTCTGATTGGCTGGGGGGTGGCTGTGCTCTGATTGGCTGGGGGAGTGTTCTGTTTGGGTGGGGGCTTTGTTGTGCTCAGGTTAGTCTGAGTTGCCGGGGGGGTTAAAATGGTGAGCTGCATTGCTATTTTTTGGCTTCGCGTTCGTGGTCGTGCCTCATCTTCATGGTGGGTGTCAGTTTGCTTCATGTATGGATTGGAGGAGTTTAAAGTGGCTAATGATGCAGCTGTGGTCTGGCTTCTGGTTTGTGGTCATGCCTCATCATCGGTGTGGCTTTGGGTTTGCGTGGATGTGTGGTGGTGACATCCTGTGTGGTTTTTGTGAGTGTGGGTCTGGTGTCATTTTTTGTGTTAGGGAGTCATTTGTCAATAAGGGCGGGTTTCCAAATGGCTGGTAGGCGGGAGGTATCATCTCGTTTGTTCATGCTGTGTGGGTGTTTTTCTATCTCGATGGCTTCTCTGATTATTCTGTTATTAAAATGTTCAGTTTTGGCGATAGTTCTGGTCTTTTTAAAGTCAATTTCATGTCCTGTGATTTTAAGGTGTTGGACCAGGGAAGAACTTGGTTCCTCTTTTTGGACGGAGTTCTTATGTTCTTCAATGCGTACACTTATTCTTCTGTTGGTTTCTCCGATGTATGTGGTGGGACAAGTGGTGCATGGGATTTCGTATACTCCTTGATTTTCTAATTCAATTTTATTTTTGGGGTTTCTTAAGATGGTGGATATTTTTCGTTTGGGCAGAATGCTGTCTTAATGTTGTGTTTGTGGAGGATCTTACTGATTCTGTCTGTGGTGCCTTTTATGTAAGGGAGGAGGGCTTTGCCATTTTCTTGTTCTCTGTCTTGGGTTTTAGTGGGGGTTTCTTTTTGGATTAGTTTGGTAATCTTATTTCATTGGAATCCATTGGATGTAAGTACATTAGTGAGAGTGTGTAGTTCAGTTTTTAGGTGTTGTTCATCAGCTAAGCGTTTTGTTCTAGAGATGAGTGTCTTGGCTATGGAATTGATCTGTGCTGGGTGGTGGTGTGAGAGAGCATGCAGATAGCGGTTTGTGTGTGTTTTCTTCTGGTAGATGGTGTGTTCTAGGGAGCCATTGGATTTTTTGTAGCCTAAGACATCTAGGAAGGGAACATCGCCAACAAATTTGGAGTGCTTGGGTATGGTTAGGAGGACATTGACTTTTCTAGGCTGAGCATTATATGTTTCCTGGTAGAATACATGGGAAAATCCCATTGGAAGAAAATTCCACTTAGGGTTTGGGTTAGTTCACCATGAACTCATAGAGCAAAATGGACATTGCCAACAAATTTGGAGCACTTGGGTATAGTTAAGAGGGCAATGACTTTTCTAGGCTACCCTATCTATGTTTCCTGGTAAAATACATGGGAAAATCCCATTGGAGGAAAATTCCACTTAGGATTAGGGTTAGGTCACAATGAACTCATAGAGCAAAATGGACATCGCCAACAAATTCGGAGCGCTTGGTTATGGTTAGTAGAGCACTGACTTTTCTAAGCTGAGCATTCTATGTTTCCTGGTAGAATACATGGGAAAATCCCATTGGAGGAAAATTCCACTTAGGGTTAGGGTTAGGTCACCATAAACTCACGGAGCAAAATGGACATCGCCAACAAATTCGTAGCGCTTGGGTATGGTTAGGAGGGCACTGACTTTTCTACGCTGAGCATTCTATGTTTCCTGGTAGAATATATGGGAAAAACCCAATGGAGGAAAAGTCCACTTAGGGTTAATGTTAATGTTAGAACTCATGGAGCAAAATGGACATGTATTTTACCAGGTAACATAGATAGGGCAGCCTAGAAAAGTCACTGCCCTCCTAACCATACCCAAGCGCTCCGAATTTGTTGGCAATCTCCATTTGGCTCCATGAGTTCATGGTGACCTAACCCTAACCCTAAGTGGAATTCCCCTGCAATGGGATTTTCCCATATATTTTACCAGGAAGCATAGATAGGGCTGCCTGGAAAAGTCAGGGCCCACCTAACCATGCCCAAGTGCTCCGAATTTGTTGGCAATGTCCATGTTGCTCTATCAGTTCATCGTGACCTAACCGTAACCCTAAGTGGAATTTTCCTCCAATGAGATTTTCCCATGTATTCTTCCAGGAAACATAAAGTGCTCAGCCTAGAAAAGTCAGTGCCCTACTAACCATACCCAAGAACTCCGAATTTGTTAGTGATGTCCATTTTGTTGCGTGAGTTCATGGTAACCTAACCCTAACCCTAAGTGGAATTTTACTCCAATGGGATTTTCCCATGTATTTTACCAGAAAACATAGATAGGGCAGCCTAGAAAAGTCAATGCCCTCCTAACCATACACAAGCGCTCCGAATTTGTTGACAATGTCCATTTTGCTCTAGGAGTTCATGGTGACCTAACCCTAACCCTAAGTGGAATTTTCCTCCAATGGGATTTTCCCATGTATTCTACCAGGAAACATAGATAGGGCTACCTAGAAAAGTAAGTGCCCAACTAACCATACCCAAGCACTCCGAATTTGTTGGCGATGTCCATTTTGCTATGTGAGTTCATGGTGACCTCACCCTAACCCTAAGTGGAATTTTCCTCCAATGGGATTTTCCCATGTATTTTCCCAGGAAACATAGATAGGGCAGCCTAGAAAAGTCAGTGCCCTCCTAACCATACACAAGCGCTCCGAATTTGTTGGCAATGTCCATTTTGCTGTATGAGTTCATGGTGACCTAACCCTAACCCTAAGTGGAATTTTCTTCCAATGGGATTTTCCCATGCATTCTACCAGGAAACATAGAATGCTCAGCCTAGAAAATTCTCTGCCCTACTAACCATACCCAGGCACTCCGAATTTGTTGGCAATGTCCATTTTGCTCCATGGGTTCATGGTGACCTAACCCTAACCCTAAGTGGAATTTTCCTCCAATGGGATTTTCCTATGTATTTTACCAGGAAACATAGACAGGGAAGCGTAAAAAAGTCAATGCCCTCCTAACCTTTCCCAAGCGCTCCGAATGTGTTGGCGATGTCCATTTTGCTCCATGAGTTCATGGTGACCTAACCCTAACCCTAAGTGGAATTTTCCTCAAATGGCATTTTCCCATGTATTCTACCAGGAAACATAGACAGGGCTAGCCTAGAAAAAGTCAGTGCCCTCTAACCATACCCAAGCACTCCGAATTTGTTGGCAATGTCCATTTTGGTGACTCCCTAACCCTAAGTGGTTCAATGGGATGTACCTAGACCCTAACCCTTCCCAAGCGCTGAATGAATTTTCCTCCAACCCTAACCCTAAGTGGAATTTTCCTCCAATGGGATTTTCCCATTTTACCAGGAAACATAGATAGGGCAGCCTAGAAAAGTCAGTGCCCTCCTAACCATACACAAGCGCTCCGAATTTGTTCGCAATGTCCATTTTGCTGTATGAGTTCATTGTGACCTAACCCTAACCCTAAGTGGAATTTTCCTCCAATGTGATTTTCCTATCTATTTTACCAGGAAAAATAGATAGGGCAGCGTAAAAAAGTCAGTGCCCTCCTAACCATAGCCAAGCGCTCCGAATGTGTTAGCGATGTCCATTTTGCTCCATGAGTTCATGGTGACCTAACCCTAACCCTAAGTGGAATTTTCCTCCAATGGGATTTTCCCATGCATTCTACCAGGAAACATAGAATGCTAAGCCTAGAAAATTCACTGCCTTACTAACCATACCCAGGCACTCCGAATTTGTTGGCAATGTCGATTTTGCTCCATGAGTTCATGGTGACCTAACCCTAACCCTAAGTGGAATTTACCTCTAATGGGATTTTCCTATGTATTTTACCAGGAAAAATAGATAGGGAAGTGTAAAAAAGTCAGTGCCCTCCTAACCCTTCCCAAGCGCTCCGAATGTGTTGGCGATGTCCATTTTGCTCCATGAGTTCATGGTGACCTAACCCTAACCCTAAGTGGAATTTTCCTCCAATGGGATTTTCCCATGTATTTTACCAGGAAACATAGATAGGGCAGCCTAGAAAAGTCAGTGCCCTCCTAACCATACACAAGCGCTCCGAATTTGTTCGCAATGTCCATTTTGCTGTATGAGTTCATTGTGACCTAACCCTAACCCTAAGTGGAATTTTCCTCCAATGTGATTTTCCTATGTATTTTACCAGGAAAAATAGATAGGGCAGCGTAAAAAAGTCAGTGCCCTCCTAACCATAGCCAAGCGCTCCGAATGTGTTAGCGATGTCCATTTTGCTCCATGAGTTCATGGTGACCTAACCCTAACCCTAAGTGGAATTTTCCTCCAATGGGATTTTCCCATGCATTCTACCAGGAAACATAGAATGCTAAGCCTAGAAAATTCACTGCCTTACTAACCATACCCAGGCACTCCGAATTTGTTGGCAATGTCCATTTTGCTCCATGAGTTCATGGTGACCTAACCCTAACCCTAAGTGGAATTTACCTCTAATGGGATTTTCCTATGTATTTTACCAGGAAAAATAGATAGGGAAGCGTAAAAAAGTCAGTGCCCTCCTAACCCTTCCCAAGCGCTCCGAATGTGTTGGCGATGTCCATTTTGCTCCATGAGTTCATGGTGACCTAACCCTAACCCTAAGTGGAATTTTCCTCAAATGGCATTTTCCCATGTATTTTACCAGGAAACATAGACAGGGCAGCGTAAAAAATTCAGTGCCCTCCTAACCATACCCAAGCGCTACGAATTTGTTGACGATGTCCATTTTGCTCCAGGAGTTCATGGTGACCTAACCCTAAAGCAGCGTAAAAAATTCAGTTCATCGTGACCTAACCGTAACCCTAAGTGGAATTTTCCTCCAATGGGATTTTCCCATGTATTTTACCAGGAAACATAGATAGGGCAGCCTAGAAAAGTCAGTGCCCTCCTAACCATACACAAGCGCTCCGAATTTGTTCGCAATGTCCATTTTGCTGTATGAGTTCATTGTGACCTAACCCTAACCCTAAGTGGAATTTTCCTCCAATGGGATTTTCCCATGTATTTTCCCAGGAAACATAGATAGGGCAGCCTAGAAAAGTCAATGCCCTCCTAACCATAAACAAGCGCTCCGAATTTGTTGGAATGTCCATTTTGCTCTAGGAGTTCATGGTGACCTAACACTAACCCTAAGTGGAATTTTCTTCCAATGGGATTTTCCCATGCATTCTACCAGGAAACATAGAATGCTCAGCCTAGAAAATTCTCTGCCCTACTAACCATACCCAGGCACTCCGAATTTGTTGGCAATGTCCATTTTGCTCCATGAGTTCATGGTGACCTAACCCTAACCCTAAGTGGAATTTAGCTCCAATGGGATTTTCCCATGTATTTTACCAGGAAACATAGATAGGGCAGCCTAGAAAAGTCAATGCCCTCCTAACCATACACAAGCGCTCCGAATTTGTTCGCAATGTCCATTTTGCTGTATGAGTTCATTGTGACCTAACCCTAACCCTAAGTGGAATTTTCCTCCAATGTGATTTTCCTATCTATTTTACCAGGAAAAATAGATAGGGCAGCGTAAAAAAGTCAGTGCCCTCCTAATCATAGCCAAGCGCTCCGAATGTGTTAGCGATGTCCATTTTGCTCCATGAGTTCATGGTGACCTAACCCTAACCCTAAGTGGAATTTTCCTCCAATGGGATTTTCCTATGTATTTTACCAGGAAACATAGATAGGGCAGCCTAGAAAAGTCAGTGCCCTCCTAACCATACACAAGCGCTCCGAATTTGTTGGCAATGTCCATTTTGCTGTATGAGTTCATGGTGACCTAACCCTAACCCTAAGTGGAATTTTCTTCCAATGGGATTTTCCCATGCATTCTACCAGGAAACATAGAATGCTCAGCCTAGAAAATTCTCTGCCCTACTAACCATACCCAGGCACTCCGAATTTGTTGGCAATGTCCATTTTGCTCCATGGGTTCATGGTGACCTAACCCTAACCCTAAGTGGAATTTTCCTCCAATGGGATTTTCCCATGTATTTTACCAGGAAACATAGATAGGGCAGCGTAAAAAAGTCAGTGCCCTCCTAACCATACACAAGCGCTCCGAATTTGTTGGCAATGTCCATTTTGCTTTAGGAGTTCATGGTGACCTAACACTAACCCTAAGTGGAATTTTCTTCCAATGGGATTTTCCCATGCATTCTACCAGGAAACATAGAATGCTCAGCCTAGAAAATTCTCTGCCCTACTAACCATACCCAGGCACTCCGAATTTGTTGGCAATGTCCATTTTGCTCCATGGGTTCATGGTGACCTAACCCTAACCCTAAGTGGAATTTTCCTCCAATGGGATTTTCCTATGTATTTTACCAGGAAAAATAGATAGGGCAGCGTAAAAAAGTCAGTGCCCTCCTAATCATACCCAAGCACTCCGAATTTGTTGGCGATGTCCATTTTGCTCCAGGAGTTCATGGTGACCTAACCCTAACCCTAAGTGGAATTTTCCTCCAATGGGATTTTCCCATGTATTTTCCCAGGAAACATAGATAGGGCAGCCTAGAAAAGTCAATGCCCTCCTAACCATACACAAGCGCTCCGAATTTGTTGGCAATGTCCATTTTGCTCTAGGAGTTCATGGTGACCTAACCCTAACTCTAAATGGAATTTTCCTCCAATGGCATTTTCCCATTCATTCTACCAGGAAACATAGAATGCTAAGCCTAGAAAATTCACTGCCCTACTAACCATACCCAGGCACTCCGAATTTGTTGGAAATGTCCATTTTGCTATGTGAGTTCATGGTGACCTAACCCTAACCCTAAGTGGAATTTTCCTCCAATGGGGTTTTCCCATGTATTTTACCAGGAAACATAGATAGGGCAGCGTAAAAAAGTCAGTGCCCTCCTAACCATACACAAGCGCTCCGAATTTGTTTGCAATGTCCATTTTGCTGTATGAGTTCATGGTGACCTAACACTAACCCTAAGTGGAATTTTCTTCCAATGGGATTTTCCCATGCATTCTACCAGGAAACATAGAATGCTCAGCCTAGAAAATTCTCTGCCCTACTAACCATACCCAGGCACTCCGAATTTGTTGGCAATGTCCACTTTCCTCCATGGGTTCATGGTGACCTAACCCTAACCCTAAGTGGAATTTTCCTCCAATGGGATTTTCCTATGTATTTTACCAGGAAAAATAGATAGGGCAGCGTAAAAAAGTCAGTGCCCTCCTAACCATACCCAAGCGCTCCGAATTTGTTGGCGATGTCCCTTTTGCTCCATGAGTTCATGGTGACCTAACCCTAACCCTAAGTGGAATTTTCCTCCAATGGAATTTTCCCATGTATTTTACCAGGAAACATAGACAGGGCAGCGTAAAAAATCAGTGCCCTCCTAACCATACCCAAGCGCTACGAATTTGTTGGCGATGTCCATTTTGCTCCTTGAGTTCATGGTGACCTAACCCTAACCCTAAGTGGAATTTTCTTCCAATGGGATTTTCCCATGCATTCTTCCGGGAAACATAGAATGCTCAGCCTAGAAAATTCACTGCCCTACTAACCATACCCAGGCACTCCGAATTTGTTGGAAATGTCCATTTTGCTATGTGAGTTCATGGTGACCTAACCCTAACCCTAAGTGGAATTTTCCTCCAATGGGGTTTTCCCATGTATTTTACCAGGAAACATAGATAGGGCAGCGTAAAAAAGTCAGTGCCCTCCTAACCATACACAAGCGCTCCGAATTTGTTTGCAATGTCCATTTTGCTGTATGAGTTCATGGTGACCTAACACTAACCCTAAGTGGAATTTTCTTCCAATGGGATTTTCCCATGCATTCTACCAGGAAACATAGAATGCTCAGCCTAGAAAATTCTCTGCCCTACTAACCATACCCAGGCACTCCGAATTTGTTGGCAATGTCCACTTTCCTCCATGGGTTCATGGTGACCTAACCCTAACCCTAAGTGGACTTTTCCTCCAATGGGATTTTCCTATGTATTTTACCAGGAAAAATAGATAGGGCAGCGTAAAAAAGTCAGTGCCCTCCTAACCATACCCAAGCGCTCCGAATTTGTTGGCGATGTCCCTTTTGCTCCATGAGTTCATGGTGACCTAACCCTAACCCTAAGTGGAATTTTCCTCCAATGGAATTTTCCCATGTATTTTACCAGGAAACATAGACAGGGCAGCGTAAAAAATCAGTGCCCTCCTAACCATACCCAAGCGCTACGAATTTGTTGGCGATGTCCATTTTGCTCCTTGAGTTCATGGTGACCTAACCCTAACCCTAAGTGGAATTTTCTTCCAATGGGATTTTCCCATGCATTCTTCCGGGAAACATAGAATGCTCAGCCTAGAAAATTCACTGCCCTACTAACCATACCCAGGCACTCCGAATTTGTTGGCGATGTCCATTTTGCTATGTGAGTTCATGGTGACCTAACCCTAACCTAAGTGGAATTTAGCTCCAATGGGATTTTCCTATGTATTTTACCAAGAAACATAGATAGGGCAGCCTAGAAAAGTCAGTGCCCTCCTAACCATAACCAAGCAGTCTGAATTTGTTGGCGATGTCCATTTTGCTCTGTCAGTTCATGGTGACCTAACCCTATCCCTAAGTAGAATTTTCGTCCAATGGGATTTTCCCATGTATTCTACCAGGAAACATAGAATGCTCAGCCTAGAAAAGTAAGTGCCCAACTAACCATACCCAAGCACTCCGAATTTGTTGGCGATTTCCATTTTGCTATGTGAGTTCATGGTGACCTAACCCTAACCCTACGTGGAATTTCCCTCCTATGGGATTTTCCCATATATTTTACCAGGAAACAGAGATAGGGCTGCCTAGAAAAATCAGGGCCCACCTAACCATACCCACGAGCTCCAAATTTGTTGGCAATGTCCATGTTACTCTATCAGTTCATCGTCACCTATCCCTAACCTTAAGTGGAATTTTCTTCCAATGGGATTTTCTTATGTATTCTACCAGGAAACATAGAATGCTCAGCCTAGAAATGTCAATGCCCTACTAACCATATCCAAAAACTCCGAATTTATTGGCGATGTCCATTTTGGTCTATGAGTTCATGGTGACCTAACCCTAACCCTAAGTGGAATTTTCCTCCAATGGGATTTTCCCATGTATTTTACCAGGAAACATAGATAGGGCAGCGTAAAAAAGTCAATGCCCTCCTAACCATACCCAAGCGCTCCTAATTTGTTGGCGATGTCCATTTTGCTCCTTGAGTTCATGGTGACCTAACCCTAAACCTAAGTGGAATTTTCTTCCAATGGGATTTTCCCATTCATTCTACCGGGAAACATAGAATGCTCAGCCTAGAAAATTCACTGCCCTACTAACCATACCCAGGCACTCCGAATTTGTTGGCAATGTCATGTTGCTCTATCATTTCATCGTGACCTAACCCTAACCCTAAGTGAAATTTTCCTCCAATGAGATTTTCCAATGTATTCTTCCAGGAAACATAGAATGCTCAGCCTAGAAAAGTCACTGCCCTACTAACCATACCCAGGCACTCCGAATTTGTTGGCAATGTCCATTTTGCTCCATGAGTTTATGGTGACCTAACCCTAACCCTAAGTGGAATTTTCCTCCAATGGGATTTTCCCATGTATTCTACCAGGAAACATAGATAGGGCAGCCTAGAAAAGTCAGTGCCCTCCTAACCATACCCAAGCGCTCCGAATTTGTTGGCGATGTCCATTTTGCTCTTTGAGTTCATGGTGACCTAACCCTAACCCTAAGTGGAATTTTCTTCCAATGGGATTTTCCCATGTATTTTACCAGGAAACATAGATAGGGCAGCATAAAAAAGTCAATGCCCTCCTAACCATACCCAAGCGCTCCTAATTTGTTGGCGATGTCCATTTTGCTATTGAGTTCATGGTGACCTAACCCTAACCCTAAGTGGAATTTTCTTCCAATGGGATTTTCCCATTCATTCTACCGGGAAACATAGAATGCTCAGCCTAGAAAATTCACTGCCCTACTAACCATACCCAGGCACTCCGAATTTGTTGGCGATGTCATTTTGCTCCATGAGTTTATGGTGACCTAACCCTAACCCTAAGTGGAATTTTCCTCCGATGGGATTTCCCATGTATTTTACCAGGAAACATAGATAGGGCAGCGTAAAAAAGTCAGTGCCCTCCTAACCATACCCAAGAACTCCGAATTTGTTGCCGATGTCCATTTTGCTCCTTGAGTTCATGGTGACCTAACCCTAACTCGAAGTGGAATTTTCTTCCAATGGGATTTTCCCATGCATTCTACCGGGAAACATAGAATGCTCAGCGTAGAAAATTCACTGCCCTACTAACCATACCCAGGCACTCCGAATTTGTTGGCGATGTCCATTTTGCTATGTGAGTTCATGGTGACCTAACCCTAACCTAAGTGGAATTTAGCTCCAATGGGATTTTCCTATGTATTTTACCAAGAAACATAGATAGGGCAGCCTAGAAAAGTCAGTGCCCTCCTAACCATAACCAAGCAGTCTGAATTTGTTGGCGATGTCCATTTTGCTCTGTCAGTTCATGGTGACCTAACCCTATCCCTAAGTGGAATTTTCGTCCAATGGGATTTTCCCATGTATTCTACCAGGAAACATAGAATGCTCAGCCTAGAAAAGTAAGTGCCCAACTAACCATACCCAAGCACTCCGAATTTGTTGGCGATTTCCATTTTGCTATGTGAGTTCATGGTGACCTAACCCTAACCCTACGTGGAATTTCCCTCCTATGGGATTTTCCCATATATTTTACCAGGAAACAGAGATAGGGCTGCCTAGAAAAATCAGGGCCCACCTAACCATACCCAGGTGCTCTGAATTTGTTGGCAATGTCCATGTTGCTCCATGAGTTCATCGTGACCTAACCCTAACCCTAAGTGGAATTTTCCTCCAATGAGATTTTCCAATGTATTTTTCCAGGAAACATAGAATGCTCAGCCTAGAAAATTCATTGCCCTACTAACCATACCCAAGAACTCCGAATTTGTTGGCGATGTCCATTTTGCTGCGTGAGTTCATGGTGACCTTACCCTAACCCTAAGTGGAATTACTCCTACAATGGGATTTTCCCATGTATTCTACCAGGAAACATAGATAGGGCAGCCTAGAAAAGTCAGTTCCCTCCTAACCATACACAAGCGCTCCGAATTTGTTGGCGATGTCCATTTTGCTCCATGAGTTCATGGTGACCTAACCCTAACCCTAAGTGGAATTTTCTTCCAATGGGATTTTCCCATGCATTCTACCAGGAAACATAGAATGCTCAGCCTAGAAAAGTCACTGCCCTACTAACCATACCCAGGCACTCCGAATTTGTTTGGCGATGTCCATTTTGTTATGTGAGTTCATGGTGACCTAACCTTAACCCTAAGTGGAATTTAGCTCCAATGGGATTTTCCTATGTATTTTACCAAGAAACATAGATAGGGCAGCCTAGAAAAGTCAGTGCCCTCCTAACCATAACCAAGCAGTCTGAATTTGTTGGCGATGTCCATTTTGCTCTGTCAGTTCATGGTGACCTAACCCTATCCCTAAGTGGAATTTTCGTCCAATGGGATTTTCCCATGTATTCTACCAGGAAACATAGAATGCTCAGCCTAGAAAAGTAAGTGCCCAACTAACCATACCCAAGCACTCCGAATTTGTTGGCGATTTCCATTTTGCTATGTGAGTTCATGGTGACCTAACCCTAACCCTACGTGGAATTTCCCTCCTATGGGATTTTCCCATATATTTTACCAGGAAACAGAGATAGGGGCTGCCTAGAAAAATCAGGGCCCACCTATACATACCCAAGAGCTCCGAATTTGTTGGCAATGTCCATGTTACTCTATCAGTTCATCGTCACCTAACCCTAACCCTAAGTGGAATTTTCTTCCAATGGGATTTTCTTATGTATTCTACCAGGAAACATAGAATGCTCAGCCTAGAAAGGTAAATGCCCTACTAACCATATCCAAAAACTCCGAATTTATTGGTGATGTCCATTTTGGTCTATGAGTTCATGGTGACCTAACCCTAACCCTACGTGGAATTTCCCTCCTATGGGATTTTCCAATATATTTTACCAGGAAACATAGATAGGGCTGCCTAGAAAAATCAGGGCCCACCTAACCATACCCAAGAGCTCCGAATTTGTTGGCAATGTCCAAGTTACTCTATCAGTTTATCGTCACCTAACCCTAACCCTAAGTGGAATTTTCTTCCAATGGGATTTTCTTATGTATTCTACTAGGAAACATAGATAGGGCAGCGTAAAAAAGTCAGTGCCCTCCTAACCATACCCAAGCGCTCCATATTTTTTGGCGATGTCCATTTTGCTCCATGAGTTCATGGTGACCTAACCCTAACCCTAAGTGGAATTTTCCTCCAATGGGATTTTCCCATGTATTTTACCAGGAAACATAGATAGGGCAGCGTAAAAAAGTCAGTGCCCTCCTAACCATACCCAAGCGCTCCATATTTGTTGGCGATGTCCATTTTGCTCCATGAGTTCATAGTGACCTAACCCTAACCTTAAGTTGAATTTTCTTCCAATGGCATTTTCCCATGTATTTTACCAGGAAATATAGACATGGCAGCATAAAAAAGTCAGTGCCCTCCTAACGATACCCATGCGCTACGAATTTGTTGGCAATTTCCATTTTGCTCCATGAGTTCATGGTGACCTAACCCTAACCCTAAGTGGAATTTTCTTCCAATGGGATTTTCCTATGTATTCTACCAGGAAACATAGAATGCTCAGCCTAGAAAAGTCACTGCCCTACTAACCATACCCAGGCACTCCGAATTTGTTGGCGATGTCCATTTTGCTATGTGAGTTCATGGTGACGTAACCTTAACCCTAAGTGGAATTTCCCTGCAATGGGATTTTCTTATGTATTTTACCAGGAAACATAGGTAGGGCAGCCTAGAAAAGTCAGTGCCCTCTTAACCATACCCAAGCAGTCTGAATTTGTTGGCAATGTCCATTTTGCTGTATGAGTTCATGGTGACCTAACCCTAACCCTAAGTGGAATTTTCTTCCAATGGGATTTTCCCATGCATTCTACCAGGAAACATAGAATGCTCAGCCTAGAAAATTCTCTGCCCTACTAACCATACCCAGGCACTCCGAATTTGTTGGCAATGTCCATTTTGCTATGTGAGTTCATGGTGACCTAACCCTAAGTGGAATTTAGCTCCAATGGGATTTTCCTATGTATTTAACCAGGAAACATAGATAGGGCAGCCTAGAAAAATCAGGGCCCACCTAATCATACCCAAGAGCTCCGAATTTGTTGGCAATGTCCATGTTGCTCTATCAGTTCATCGTGACCTAACCCTAACCCTAACTGGAATATTCCTCCAATGAGATTTTCCAATGTATTCTTCCAGGAAACATAGAATGCTCAGCCTAGAAAGGTCAGTGCCCTACTAACCATACACAAGTGCTCCGAACTTGTTGGCAATGTCCATTTTGCTGTATGAGTTCATGGTGACCTAACCTAACCCTAAGTGGAATTTTCTTCCAATGGGATTTTCCCATGCATTCTACCAGGAAACATAGAATGCTCAGCGTAGAAAATTCACTGCCCTACTAACCATACCCAGGCACTCCGAATTTGTTGGCAATGTCCATTTTGCTATGTGAGTTCATGGTGACCTAACCCTAAGTGGAATTTAGCTCCAATGGGATTTTCCTATGTATTTAACCAGGAAACATAGGTAGGGCAGCCTAGAAAAGTCAGTGCCCTCCTAACTATAACCAAGCAGTCTGAATTTGTTGGCAGTGTCCATTTTGCTGTATGAGTTCATTGTGACCTAACCCTAACCTTTAGTGGCATTTTCTTCCAATGGGATTTTCCCATGCATTCTACCAGGAAACATAGAATGCTCAGCCTAGAAAATTCTCTGCCCTACTAACCATACCCAGGCACTCCGAATTTGTTGGCAATGTCCATTTTGCTATGTGAGTTCATGGTTACCTAACCCTAAGTGGAATTTAGCTCCAATGGGATTTTCCTATGTATTTAACCAGGAAACATAGATAGGGCAGCCTAGAAAAATCAGGGCCCACCTAACCATACCCAAGAGCTCCGAATTTGTTGGCAATGTCCATGTTGCTCTATCAGTTCATCGTGACACAACCCTAACCCTAAGTGGAATTTTCCTCCAATGAGATTTTCCAATGTATTCTTCCAGGAAACATAGAATGCTTAGCCTAGAAAATTCACTGCCCTACTAACCATACACAGGCACTCCGAATTTGTTGGCAATGTCCATTTTGCTCCATGGGTTCATGGTGACCTAACCCTAACCCTAAGTGGAATTTTCCTAAAATGGGATTTTCCTATGTATTTTACCAGGAAAAATAGATAGGGAAGCGAAAAAAGTCAGTGCCCTCCTAACCATACCCAAGAGCTCCGAATTTGTTGGCAATGTCCAAGTTACTCTATCAGTTTATCGTCACCTAACCCTAACCCTAAGTGGAATTTTCTTCCAATGGGATTTTCTTATGTATTCTACTAGGAAACATAGATAGGGCAGCGTAAAAAAGTCAGTGCCCTCCTAACCATACCCAAGCGCTCCATATTTGTTGGCGATGTCCATTTTGCTCCATGAGTTCATGGTGACCTAACCCTAACCCTAAGTGGAATTTTCCTCCAATGGGATTTTCCCATGTATTTTACCAGGAAACATAGATAGGGCAGCGTAAAAAAGTCAGTGCCCTCCTAACCATACCCAAGCGCTCCATATTTGTTGGCGATGTCCATTTTGCTCCATGAGTTCATAGTGACCTAACCCTAACCTTAAGTTGAATTTTCTTCCAATGGCATTTTCCCATGTATTTTACCAGGAAATATAGACATGGCAGCATAAAAAAGTCAGTGCCCTCCTAACGATACCCATGCGCTACGAATTTGTTGGCAATTTCCATTTTGCTCCATGAGTTCATGGTGACCTAACCCTAACCCTAAGTGGAATTTTCTTCCAATGGGATTTTCCTATGTATTCTACCAGGAAACATAGAATGCTCAGCCTAGAAAAGTCACTGCCCTACTAACCATACCCAGGCACTCCGAATTTGTTGGCGATGTCCATTTTGCTATGTGAGTTCATGGTGACGTAACCTTAACCCTAAGTGGAATTTCCCTGCAATGGGATTTTCTTATGTATTTTACCAGGAAACATAGGTAGGGCAGCCTAGAAAAGTCAGTGCCCTCTTAACCATACCCAAGCAGTCTGAATTTGTTGGCAATGTCCATTTTGCTGTATGAGTTCATGGTGACCTAACCCTAACCCTAAGTGGAATTTTCTTCCAATGGGATTTTCCCATGCATTCTACCAGGAAACATAGAATGCTCAGCCTAGAAAATTCTCTGCCCTACTAACCATACCCAGGCACTCCGAATTTGTTGGCAATGTCCATTTTGCTATGTGAGTTCATGGTGACCTAACCCTAAGTGGAATTTAGCTCCAATGGGATTTTCCTATGTATTTAACCAGGAAACATAGATAGGGCAGCCTAGAAAAATCAGGGCCCACCTAATCATACCCAAGAGCTCCGAATTTGTTGGCAATGTCCATGTTGCTCTATCAGTTCATCGTGACCTAACCCTAACCCTAACTGGAATATTCCTCCAATGAGATTTTCCAATGTATTCTTCCAGGAAACATAGAATGCTCAGCCTAGAAAGGTCAGTGCCCTACTAACCATACACAAGTGCTCCGAACTTGTTGGCAATGTCCATTTTGCTGTATGAGTTCATGGTGACCTAACCTAACCCTAAGTGGAATTTTCTTCCAATGGGATTTTCCCATGCATTCTACCAGGAAACATAGAATGCTCAGCGTAGAAAATTCACTGCCCTACTAACCATACCCAGGCACTCCGAATTTGTTGGCAATGTCCATTTTGCTATGTGAGTTCATGGTGACCTAACCCTAAGTGGAATTTAGCTCCAATGGGATTTTCCTATGTATTTAACCAGGAAACATAGGTAGGGCAGCCTAGAAAAGTCAGTGCCCTCCTAACTATAACCAAGCAGTCTGAATTTGTTGGCAGTGTCCATTTTGCTGTATGAGTTCATTGTGACCTAACCCTAACCTTTAGTGGCATTTTCTTCCAATGGGATTTTCCCATGCATTCTACCAGGAAACATAGAATGCTCAGCCTAGAAAATTCTCTGCCCTACTAACCATACCCAGGCACTCCGAATTTGTTGGCAATGTCCATTTTGCTATGTGAGTTCATGGTTACCTAACCCTAAGTGGAATTTAGCTCCAATGGGATTTTCCTATGTATTTAACCAGGAAACATAGATAGGGCAGCCTAGAAAAATCAGGGCCCACCTAACCATACCCAAGAGCTCCGAATTTGTTGGCAATGTCCATGTTGCTCTATCAGTTCATCGTGACACAACCCTAACCCTAAGTGGAATTTTCCTCCAATGAGATTTTCCAATGTATTCTTCCAGGAAACATAGAATGCTTAGCCTAGAAAATTCACTGCCCTATTAACCATACACAGGCACTCCGAATTTGTTGGCAATGTCCATTTTGCTCCATGGGTTCATGGTGACCTAACCCTAACCCTAAGTGGAATTTTCCTAAAATGGGATTTTCCTATGTATTTTACCAGGAAAAATAGATAGGGAAGCGAAAAAAGTCAGTGCCCTCCTAACCATAACCAAGCGCTCCGAATTTGTTGGCGATGTCCATTTTGCTCCATGAGTTCATGGTGACGTAACCCTAACCCCAAATTTGTCCATTTTGCTGCGTGAGTTCATAGTGACCTAACCCTAACCCTAGGTGGAATTTCGTTCCAATGGGATTTTCCTATGTATTTTACCAGGAAACATAGATAGGGCAGCCTAGAAAAGTCACTGCCCTACTAACCATAACCAAGCACTCCGAATTTGTTGGCGATGTCCATTTTGCTGCGTGAGTTCATGGTAGCCTAACCCTAACCCTAAGTGGAATTATCCTCCAATGGGATTTTCCCATGTATTCTACCAGGAAACATAGAATGCTCCGATTAGAAAAGTCAGTGCCCTACTAACCATAACCAAGCACTCCGAATTTGTTGGCGATGTCCATTTTGCTCTGTGAGTTCATGGTGACCTAACCCTAACCCTAAGTGGAATTTCCCTCCAATGGGATTTTCCCGTGTATTTTACCCGGAAATATAGATAGGGAAGTCTAGAAAAGTCAGTGCCCTCCTAACCATACCCAAGTGCTCCGAATTTGTTGGCGATGTCCATTTTGCTCTATGAGTTCATGGTGACCTAACCCTAACCCTAAGTGGAATTTTCCTCCAATGGGATTTTCCCATGCATTCTACCAGGAAACATAGAATGCTTAGCGTAGATAAGTCAGTGTCCTCCTAACCATACCCAAGCAGTCCGAATTTCTTGACGAAGTCCATTTTGCTCTGTGGGTTCGTGGTGACCTAACCCTAACCCTAAGTGGAATTTCTCTCCAATGGGATTTTCCCGTGTAGTTTACCAGGAAACATAGATAAGGCAGCCTAGAAAAGTCAGTGTCCTCCTTACCATACCAAAGCACTCCGAATTTGTTGGCGATGTCCATTTTGCTCTGTGAGTTCATGGTGAGCTAACCCTAACCCTAAGTGAAATTTTCCTCCAATGGGATTTTCCCATGCATTCTACCAGGAAACATAGAATGCTTAGCGTAGATAAGTCAGTGTCCTCCTAACCATACCCAAGCAGTCCGAATTTCTTGACGAAGTCCATTTTGCTCTGTGAGTTCGTGGTGACCTAACCCTAACCCTAAGTGGAATTTCTCTCCAATGGGATTTTCCCGTGTAGTTTACCAGGAAACATAGATAAGGCAGCCTAGAAAAGTCAGTGCCCTCCTTACCATACCAAAGCACTCCGAATTTGTTGGCGATGTCCATTTTGCTCTGTGAGTTCATGGTGAGCTAACCCTAACCCTAAGTGAAATTTTCCTCCAATGGGATTTTCCCATGCATTCTACCAGGAAACATAGAATGCTTAGCGTAGATAAGTCAGTGTCCTCCTAACCATACCCAAGCAGTCCGAATTTCTTGACGAAGTCCATTTTGCTCTGTGAGTTCGTGGTGACCTAACCCTAACCCTAAGTGGAATTTCTCTCCAATGAGATTTTCCCGTGTAGTTTACCAGGAAACATAGATAAGGCAGCCTAGAAAAGTCAGTGTCCTACTAGACATACCCAAGTACTCTGAATTTGTTGGCAATGTCCATTTTGCTCCGTGAGTTTATGGTGACCTAACCCTAAGTGGAATTTTTTTTCAATGGGATTTTCCCATGTATTCTACCAGGAAACATAGAATTTTCACCCTAGAAAGTCAGTGCCCTACTAACTATACCCAAGCACTCCGAATTTGTTCACAATGTCCGTTTTGCTCTGAGATTTCATGGTGACCTAATCCTAACCCTAAGTGGAATTTCCCTCGAATCGGATTTTCCTATGTATTTTACCAGGAAACCTGGATAGGGCAGCCTAGAAAAGTCAGTGCCCTCGTAACCATACCCAAGCACTCTGAATTTGTTGGCAATGTCCCTTTTGCTCTGTGAGTTCATGGTGACCTAACCCTAACCCTAAGTGGAATTTCCCTCCAATGGGATTTTCCCGTGTATTTTACCAGGAAATATAGATAGGGAAGTCTAGAAAAGTCAGTGCCCTCCTAACCATACCCAAGCATTCCGAATTTGTTGGCGATGTCCATTTTGCTCTATGAGTTCATGGTGACCTAACCCTAACCCTAAGTGGAATTTTCCTCCAATGGGATTTTCCCATGTATTCTACCAGGAAACATAGAATGCTTAGCGTAGATAAGTCAGTGTCCTCCTAAGCATACCCAAGCAGTCCGAATTTCTTGACGAAGTCCATTTTGCTCTGTGAGTTCGTGGTGACCTAACCCTAACCCTAAGTGGAATTTCTCTCCAATGGGATTTTCCCGTGTAGTTTACCAGGAAACATAGATAAGGCAGCCTAGAAAAGTCAGTGCCCTCCTAACCATACCAAAGCAGTCCGAATTTGTTGGCGATGTCCATTTTGCTCTGTGAGTTCGTGGTGACCTAACCCTAACCCTAAGTGGAATTTCTCTCCAATGGGATTTTCCCGTGTAGTTTACCAGGAAACATAGATAAGGCAGCCTAGAAAAGTCAGTGTCCTACTAGACATACCCAAGTACTCTGAATTTGTTGGCGATGTCCATTTTGCTCTGTGAGTTTATGGTGACCTAACCCTAAGTGGAATTTTTTTTCAATGGGATTTTCCCATGTATTCTGCCAGGAAACTTAGAATTTTAACCCTAGAAAAGTCAGTGCCCTACTAACCATACCCAAGCACTCCGAATTTGTTCACAATGTCCGTTTTGCTCTGAGATTTCATGGTGACCTAATCCTAACCCTAAGTGGAATTTCCCTCGAATCGGATTTTCCTATGTATTTTACCAGGAAACCTGGATAGGGCAGCCTAGAAAAGTCAGTGCCCTCGTAACCATACCCAAGCACTCTGAATTTGTTGGCAATGTCCCTTTTGCTCTGTGAGTTCAATGTGACCTAACCCTAACCCTAAGTGGAATTTTCCTCCAATGGGATTTTCCCATGTATTCTACCAGGAAACATGCTCAGGCTTGAAAAGTCATTTTGTTTCCACTTAGGGTTAGGGCAGTGGTTCTCAACCTTTTTAATGCCGCGACCCCAACCGGTCATAAGTCAAGGACTACTCAACCGGTCGTAAGTCGAGGACTACTCAACTGGTGCAGCACCGTTTGCAGAATGGGCCTTTGGCAGGCTCAGCAGGGCAGAGACATAGACATAGACAGCTTTTGAAAGCCAATAGAATTAGATTCTATTCAAGAGAGTCAATTCTATTCGATTTCCAAAGCCAATAGAATAAAAGGGAGTAGCACAGCTAAGGAAAAGGAGGAAAAAAATGGCGGACTACATTGTTTGGCGACCCCCGTGAAATGATCATTCGACTCCAAATGGGATTCCGACCTACAGGTTGAGAACCATTGGTTTAGGGTTAGGTCACCATGAACTCATAGAGCAAAATGGACATTGCCAACAAATTCGGAGCGCTTGGGTTTGGTTAGGAGGGCCCTGACTTTTCTAGGCAGCCCTATCTATGTTTCTGGTAAAATACAAGGGAAAATCCCATTGGAGGAAAATTCCATTTTAGGGTGAGGGTTAGGTCACCATGAACTCATGGAGCAAAAGAGACATCGCCAACAAATTCGGAGTGCTTGGGTATGGTTAGTAGGGAACTGACTTTTCTAGGCTGAGAATTCTATGTTTCCTGGAAGAATACATGGGAAAATCCCATTGGAGGGAAATTCCACTTAGGTTTAGGGTTAGGTCACCATGAACTCACAGAGCAAAATGGACATAGCCAATAAATTAAGAGTGCTTGCGTATGGCTAGCAGGGCACTGACTTTTCTAGGCTGAGCATTCTATGTTTCCTGGAAGAATACATGGGAAAATCCCATTGGAGGATAATTCCAATTATGGTTAGGGTTAGGTCACCATGAACTCATGGAGGAAAATGGACATCGACAACAAATTCGGAGCGCTTGGGTATGGTTAGGAGAGCACTGACTTTTCTAGGCTGAGCATTCTGTTTCCTGGTAGAATAAATGGGAAAATCCCATTGGAGGAAAATTCCACTTAGGGTTAGGGTTAGGTCACCATGAACTCATAGAGCAAAATTGACATCGCCAACAAATTTCGAGCGCTTGAGTATGGTTAGGTGGGCACTGACTTTTCCAGGATGCCCTATCTATTTTTCCCGGTAAAATACATGGGAAAATCCTATTGGAGGAAAATTCCACTTAGGATTAGGGTTACGTCACCATGAACTCATAGAGCAAAATGGACATCAACAACAAATTCGGAGCGCTTGGGTATGGTTAGGAGGGCCCTGACTTTTCTAGGCAGCCCTATCTATGTTTCTGGTAAAATACAAGGGAAAATCCCATAGGAGGAAAATTCTACTTAGGGTTAGGGTTAGGTCACCATGAACTCATGGAGCAAAATGGACATCGCCAACAAATTTGGAGCGCTTGAGTATGGTTAGGTGGGCACTGACTTTTCCAGGATGTCCTATCTATTTTTCCTGGTAAAATACATGGGAAAATCCCATTGGAGGAAAATTCCACTTAGGGTTAGGGTTAGGTCACCCTGAACTCATGGAGGAAAATTGACATCGCCAACAAATTGGGAGTGCTTGGGTATGGTTAGGAGAGCACTGACTTTTCTAGGCTGAGCATTCTGTTTCCTGGTAGAATAAATGGGAAAATCCCATTGGAGGAAAATTCCACTTAGGGTTAGGGTTAAGGACCCATGAACTGACAGAGCAAAATGGACATCGCCAACAAATTCAGAGTGCTTGGGTATGGTTAGGAGGGCACTGACTTTTCTAGGCTGCCCTATCTTTGTTTCCTGGTAAAATATATGGGAAAATCCCATTGGAGGAAAATTCCACTTAGGGTTAGGGTTAAGTCACCATGAACTCATAGAGCAAAATGGACATCGCCAACAAATTCGGAGCGCTTGGGTATGGTTAGGAGGGCAATGACTTTTCTAGGCTGCCCTATTTATGTTACCTGGTAAAATACATGGGAAAATCCCATTGGAGGGAAATTCCACTTAGGCTTAGGGTTAGGTCACCATGAACTCATAGAGCAAAATGGACATCGACAACAAATTTGGAGCGCTGGAGAGCACTGACTTTTCTAGGCTGAGCATTCTGTTTCCTGGTAGAATAAATGGGAAAATCCCATTGGAGGAAAATTCCACTTAGGGTTAGGGTTAGGTCACCATGAACTGATAGAGCAAAATTGACATCGCCAACAAATTTCGAGCGCTTGAGTATGGTTAGGTGCGCACTGACTTTTCCAGGATTCCCTATCTATTTTTCCTGGTAAAATACATGGGAAAATCCCATTGGAGGAAAATTCCACTTAGGGTTAGGGTTAGGTCACCATGAACTCATGGAGGAAAATTGACATAGCCAACAAATTGGGAGTGCTTGGGTATGGTTAGGAGAGCACTGACTTTTCTAGGCTGAGCATTCTGTTTCCTGGTAGAATAAATGGGAAAAATACCATTGGAGGAAAATTCCACTTAGGGTTAGGGTTAGGTCACCATGAACTCATAGAGCAAAATTGACATCGCCAACAAATTTCGAGCGCTTGAGTATGGTTAGGTGGGCACTGACTTTTCCAGGATGCCCTATCTATTTTTCCTGGTAAAATACATGGGAAAATCCCATTGGAGGAAAATTCCACATAGGCTTAGGGTTAGGTCACCATGAACTCATAGAGCAAAATGGACATCAACAACAAATTCGGAGCACTTGGTTATGGTTAGGAGAGCACTGACTTTTCTAGGCTGAGCATTCTGTTTCCTGGTAGAATAAATGGGAAAATCCCATTGGAGGGAAATTCCACTTAGGGTTAGGGTTAGGTCACCATGAACTCATAGAGCAAAATTGACATCGCCAACAAATTGGGAGTGCTTGGGTATGGTTATTAGGGCACAGACTTTTCTAGGCTGAGCATTCAACGTTTCCTGGTAGAATAAATGGGAAAATCCCATTCGAGGAAAATTCCACTTAGGGTTAGGGTTAGGTCACCATGAAGTCATAGAGCAAAATTGACATCGCCAAAAAATTTGGAGCGTTTGGCTATGGTTAGGTGGGCACTGACTTTTCCAGGATGCCCTATCTATTTTAGCTGGTAAAATACATGGGAAAATCCCATTGGAGGAAAATTCTACTTAGGGTTAGGATTAGGTCACCATGAACTCATAGAGCAAAATTGACATCGCCAACAAATGCGGAGTGCTTGGGTATGGTTATTAGGGCACAGACTTTTCTAGGCTGA
Organism: Crotalus tigris; assembly: GCF_016545835.1. Classification (NCBI taxonomy): domain Eukaryota; kingdom Metazoa; phylum Chordata; class Lepidosauria; order Squamata; family Viperidae; genus Crotalus; species Crotalus tigris. Next base: position 1,534,509 of record NW_024100081.1, read on the forward strand.
GCATTCAATGTTTCCTGGTAGAATAAATGGGAAAATCCCATTGGAGGGAAATTCCACTTAGGGTTAGGGTTAGGTCAGCATGAACTCATAGAGCAAAATTGACATCGCCAACATATTTTGAGCGCTTGAGTATGGTTAGGTGGGCACTGACTTTTCCAGGATGCCCTATCTATTTTTCCTGGTAAAATACATGGGAAAATCCCATTGGAGGAAAATTCCACTTACGGTTAGGGTTAGGTCACCATGAACTCATAGAGCAAAATGGAAATCAACAAAAAATTTGGAGCGCTTGGGTATGGTTAGGAGAGCACTGACTTTTCTAGGCTGAGCATTCTGTTTCCTGGTAGAATAAATGGGAAAATCCCATAGGAGGAAAATTCTACTTAGGGTTAGGGTTAGGTCAACATGAATTCATAGAGCAAAATTGACATCGGCAACAAATTTCGAGCTCTTGAGTATGGTTAGGTGAGCACTGACTTTTCCAGGATGCCCTATCTATTTTTCCCGGTAAAATACATGGGAAAATCCCACTGGAGGAAAATTCCACTTAGGGTTAGGGTTAGGTCACCATGAACTCATGGAGGAAAATTGACATCGCCAACAAATTGGGAGTGCTTGGGTATGGTTATTAGGGCACAGACTTTTCTAGGCTGAGCATTCAATGTTTCCTGGTAGAATAAATGGGAAAATCCCATTGGAGGAAAATTCCACTTAGGGTTAGGGTTAGGTCATCATGAACTCATAGAGCAAAATGGACATCGCCAACAAATTTGAGCGCTTGAGTATGGTTAGGTGGCACTGACTTTTCCAGGATTCCCTATCTATTTTTCCTGGTAAAATACATGGGAAAATCCCATTGGAGGAAAATTCCACTTAGGGTTAGGGTTAGGTCACCATGAACTCATAGAGCAAAATGGAAATCAACAAAAAATTTGGAGCGCTTGGGTATGGTTAGGAGAGCACTGACTTTTCTAGGCTGAGCATTCTGTTTCCTGGTAGAATAAATGGGAAAATCCCATAGGAGGAAAATTCTACTTAGGGTTAGGGTTAGGTCAACATGAATTCATAGAGCAAAATTGACATCGGCAACAAATTTCGAGCTCTTGAGTATGGTTAGGTGAGCACTGACTTTTCCAGGATGCCCTATCTATTTTTCCCGGTAAAATACATGGGAAAATCCCACTGGAGGAAAATTCCACTTAGGGTTAGGGTTAGGTCACCATGAACTCATGGAGGAAAATTGACATCGCCAACAAATTGGGAGTGCTTGGGTATGGTTATTAGGGCACAGACTTTTCTAGGCTGAGCATTCAATGTTTCCTGGTAGAATAAATGGGAAAATCCCATTGGAGGAAAATTCCACTTAGGGTTAGGTCATCATGGACTCATGGAGCAAAATGGACATCGCCAACAAATTTGGAGCGCTTGGGTATGGTTAGGAGGGCACTGACTTTTTTACACTGCCCTATCTATTTTTCCTGGTAGAATAAATGGGAAAATCCCATTGGAGGAAAATTCCACTTAGGGTTAGGGTTAGGTCACCATGAACTCATGGAGCAAAATGGACATCGCCAACAAATTTGGAGCGCTTGAGTATGGTTAGGAGGGCCCTGACTTTTCTAGGCTGCCCTATCTTTGTTTCCTGGTAAAATATATGGGAAAATCCCATTGGAGGAAAATTCCACTTATGGTTAGGGTTAGGTCACCCTGAACTCATGGAGGAAAATTGACATCGCCAACAAATTGGGAGTGCTTGGGTATGGTTAGGAGAGCACTGACTTTTCTAGGCTGAGCATTCTGTTTCCTGGTAGAATAAATGGGAAAATCCCATTGGAGGAAAATTCCACTTAGGGTTAGGGTTAAGTCACCATGAACTGACAGAGCAAAATGGACATCGCCAACAAATTCAGAGCACTTGGGTATGGTTAGGAGGGCACTGACTTTTCTAAGCTGCCCTATCTTTGTTTCCTGGTAAAATATATGGGAAAATCCCATTGGAGGAAAATTCCACTTAGGGTTAGGGTTAAGTCACCATGAACTCATAGAGCAAAATGGACATCAACAAAAAATTTGGAGCGCTTTGGTATGGTTAGGAGAGCACTGACCTTTCTAGGCTGAGCATTCTATGTTTCCTTGTAGAATAAATGGGAAAATCCTATTGGAGGAAAATTCCACTTAGGGTTAGGGATAGGTCACCATGAACTGACAGAGCAAAATGGACATCGCCAATAAATTCAGAGTGCTTGGTTATGTCTAGTAAAGCACTGAACTTTCTAGGCTGAGCATTCTATGTTTCCTGGTAGAATACGTAGGAAAATCCCATTGGAACAAAATTCCACTTAGGGTTAGGGTTAGGTCACCATGAACTCACGGAGGAAAATCTACATCGCCAACAAATTGGGAGTGCTTGGGTATGGTTATTAGGGCACAGACTTTTCTAGGCTGAGCATTCTATGTTTCCTAGTAGAATACATGGAAACATCCCATTGGAGGAAAATTCCACTTAGCGTTAGGGTTAGGTCACCATGAACTCACAGAGGAAAATATACATCGCCAACAAATTCGGAGTGCTTAGGTATTGGTAGTAGGGCACTGACCTTTCTAGGCTGAGCATTCTATGTTTCCTGGTAGAATACATGAGAAAATTCCACTTAGGGTTAGGGTTAGGTCACTATGAACTCACAGAGCAAAATGGGCATCGCCAACAAATTCAGAGTTCTTGCGTATGGTTAGTAGGGCACTGACTTTTCTAGGCTGAGCATTCTATTTTTCCTGGTAGAGTACATGGGAAAATCGCATTGGAGGAAAATTCCACTTAGGGTTAGGTTTAGGTCATCATGAACTCATGGAGCAAAATGGACATCGCCAACAAATTCAGAGCACTTGGGTATGGTTAGTAGGGCACTGACTTTTCTAGGCTGAGCATTCTATTTTTCCTGGTAGAGTACATGGGAAAATCCCATTGGAGGAAAATTCTACTTAGGGTTAGGATTAGGTCACCATGAACTCGTAGAGCAAAATTGACATCGCCAACAAATGCGGAGTGCTTGGGTATGGTTATTAGGGCACAGACTTTTCTAGGCTGAGCATTCAATGTTTCCTGGTAGAATAAATTGGAAAATCCCATTGGAGGGAAATTCCACTTAGGGTTAGGGTTAGGTCAGCATGAACTCATAGAGCAAAATTGACATTGCCAACATATTTCGAGCGCTTTGGTATGGTTAGGAGAGCACTGACTTTTCTAGGCAGAGCATTCTATGTTTCCTTGTAGAATAAATGGGAAAATCCTATTGGAGGAAAATTCCACTTAGGGTTAGGGTTAGGTCACCATAAACTCACAGAGGAAAATGGACATCGCCAACAAATTCGGAGTGCTTAGGTATTGGTAGTAGGGCACTGACCTTTCTAAGCTGAGCATTCTATGTTTCCTGGTAGAGTACAAGGGAAAATCCCATTGGAGGAAAATTCCACTTAGGGTTAGGGTTAGGTCACCATGAACTGACAGAGCAAAATGGACATTGCCAACAAATTCAGAGCACTTGGGTATGGTTAGGAGGGCACTGACTTTTCTAGGCTGCCCTATCTATGTTTCCTGGTAAAATACATAGGAAAATCCCATTGGAGGGAAATTCCACTTAGGGTTAGGGTTAGGTCACTATGAACTCACAGAGCAAAATGGATATCGACAACAAATTCGGAGCGCTTTGGTATGGTTAGGAGAGCACTGACTTTTCTAGGCTGAGCATTCTATGTTTCCTTGTCGAATAAATGGGAAAATCCTATTGGAGGAAAATTTCACTTAGGGTTAGGGTTAGGTAACCATGAACTCATAGACCAAAATGGACATCGCCAATAAATTCAGAGTGCTTGGGTATGTCTAGTAGGGCACTGACCTTTCTAGGCTGAGCATTCTATGTTTCCTGGTAGAATACATAGGATAATCCCATTGGAAGAAAATTCCACTTAGGGTTAGGATTAGGTGACGATGAACTGATAGAGGAACATGGAGATTGCCAACAAATTCGGAGCACTTGGGTATGGTTAGGTGGGCCCTGACTTTTCTAGGCAGCCCTATCTATGTTTCCTGATAAAATATATGGGAAAATCCCATAGGAGGGAAATTCCACTTAGCGTTAGGGTTCGGTCACCATGAACTCACAGAGCAAAATGGACATCGCCAACAAATTTCGAGCGCTTGATTATGGTTAGGTGGGCACTGACTTTTCCAGGATGCCCTATCTATTTTTCCTAGTAAAATATATGGCAAAATCCCATTGGAGGAAAATTCCACTTAGGGTTAGGGTTAGGTCACCATGAACTCACAGAGCAAAATGGACATCGCCAACAAATTCGGAGTTCTTGGGTATAGTTATTAGGGCACTGACTTTTGTAGGCGGAGCATTCTATGTTTCCTGGTAGAAACATGGGAATATCCCATTAGAAGAAAATTCCACTTAGTGTTAGGGTTAGGTCACCCTGAACTCATAGAGCAAAATGGACATCGCCAACAAATTCGGAGCTCTTGGGTATGGTTAGTAGGGCACTGACTTTTCTTGGCTGAGCATTCTATGTTTCCTGGTAGAATACATGGGAAAATCGCATTGGAGGACAAATCCACTTAGGGTTAGGGTAAGGTCACCATGAACTCATAGAGCAACATGGACATTGCCAACAAATTCAGAGCGCTTGGGTATGGTTAGGACGGCACTGACTTTTCTAGGCTGCCCTATCTTTGTTTCCTGGTAAAATATATGGGAAAATCCCATTGGAGGAAAATTACACTTAGGGTTAGGGTTAGGTCACCATGAACTGACAGAGCAAAATGGACATCAACAAAAAATTTGGAGCGCTTTGGTATGGTTAGGAGAGCACTGACCTTTCTAGGCTGAGCATTCTATGTTTCCTTGTAGAATAAATGGGAAAATCCTATTGGAGGAAAATTCCACTTAGGGTTAGGGTTAGGTCACCATAAACTCACAGAGGAAAATGGACATTGCCAACAAATTCGGAGTGCTTAGGTATTGGTAGTAGGGCACTGACCTTTCTAGGCTGAGCATTCTATGTTTCCTGGTAGAATACATGAGAAAATTCCACTTCGGGTTAGGGTTAGGTCACCATGAACTGACAGAGCAAAATGGACATCGCCAACAAATTCAGAGCACTTGGGTATGGTTAGGAGGGCACTGAGTTTTCTAGGCTTCCCTATCTTTGTTTCCTGGTAAAATATATGGGAAAATCCCATTGGAGGAAAATTCCACTTAGGGTTAGGGTTAGGTCTCCATGAACTGACAGAGCAAAATGGACATCGCCAACAAATTCAGAGTGCTTGGGTATGGTTAGGAGGGCACTGACTTTTCTAGGCTGCCCTATCTTTGTTTCCTGGTAATTATATGGGAAAATCCCATTGGAGGAAAATTCCACATAGGGTTAGGGTTAGGTCACCATGAAGTCATAGAGCAAAATTGACATCGCCAAAAAATTTGGAGCGTTTGGCTATGGTTAGGTGGGCACTGACTTTTCCAGGATGCCCTATCTATTTTAGCTGGTAAAATACATGGGAAAATCCCATTGGAAGAAAATTCTACTTAGGGTTAGGATTAGGTCACCATGAACTCATAGAGCAAAATTGACATCGCCAACAAATGCGGAGTTCTTGGGTATGGTTATTAGGGCACAGACTTTTCTAGGCTGAGCATTCAATGTTTCCTGGTAGAATAAATGGGAAAATCCCATTGGAGGGAAATTCCACTTAGGGTTAGGGTTAGGTCAGCATGAACTCATAGAGCAAAATTGACATCGCCAACATATTTTGAGCGCTTGAGTATGGTTAGGTGGGCACTTACTTTTCTAGGCTGCCCTATCTTTGTTTCCTGGTAAAATATATGGGAAAATCCCATTGGAGGAAAATTCCACTTAGGGTTAGGGTTAAGTCACCATGAACTCATAGAGCAAAATGGACATCAACAAAAAATTTGGAGCGCTTTGGTATGGTTAGGAGAGCACTGACCTTTCTAGGCTGAGCATTCTATGTTTCCTTTTAGAATAAATGGGAAAATCCCATTGGAGACAAATTCCACTTAGGGTTAGGGTTAGGTCACCATGAACTCATGGAGGAAAATTGACATAGCCAACAAATTGGGAGTGCTTGGGTATGGTTAGGAGAGCACTGACTTTTCTAGGCTGAGCATTCTGTTTCCTGGTAGAATAAATGGGAAAATCCCATTGGAGACAAATTCCACTTAGGGTTAGGGTTAGGTCACCATGAACTCATGGAGCAAAATGGACATCGCCAACAAATTCGGAGCGCTTGGGTATGGTTAGGAGGGCAATGACTTTTCTAGGCTGCCCTATTTATGTTACCTGGTAAAATACATGGGAAAATCCCATTGGAGGGAAATTCCACTTAGGCTTAGGGTTAGGTCACCATGAACTCATAGAGCAAAATGGACATCGACAACAAATTTGGAGCGCTGGAGAGCACTGACTTTTCTAGGCTGAGCATTCTTTTTCCTGGTAGAATAAATGGGAAAATCCCATTGGAGGAAAATTCCACTTAGGGTTAGGGTTAGGTCACCATGAACTGATAGAGCAAAATTGACATCGCCAACAAATTTCGAGCGCTTGAGTATGGTTAGGTGCGCACTGACTTTTCCAGGATTCCCTATCTATTTTTCCTGGTAAAATACATGGGAAAATCCCATTGGAGGAAAATTCCACTTAGGGTTAGGGTTAGGTCACCATGAACTCATGGAGGAAAATTGACATAGCCAACAAATTGGGAGTGCTTGGGTATGGTTAGGAGAGCACTGACTTTTCTAGGCTGAGCATTCTGTTTCCTGGTAGAATAAATGGGAAAAATACCATTGGAGGAAAATTCCACTTAGGGTTAGGGTTAGGTCACCATGAACTCATAGAGCAAAATTGACATCGCCAACAAATTTCGAGCGCTTGAGTATGGTTAGGTGGGCACTGACTTTTCCAGGATGCCCTATCTATTTTTCCTGGTAAAATACATGGGAAAATCCCATTGGAGGAAAATTCCACATAGGCTTAGGGTTAGGTCACCATGAACTCATAGAGCAAAATGGACATCAACAACAAATTCGGAGCACTTGGGTATGGTTAGGAGAGCACTGACTTTTCTAGGCTGAGCATTCTGTTTCCTGGTAGAATAAATGGGAAAATCCCATTGGAGGGAAATTCCACTTAGGGTTAGGGTTAGGTCACCATGAACTCATAGAGCAAAATTGACATCGCCAACAAATTGGGAGTGCTTGGGTATGGTTATTAGGGCACAGACTTTTCTAGGCTGAGCATTCAACGTTTCCTGGTAGAATAAATGGGAAAATCCCATTCGAGGAAAATTCCACTTAGGGTTAGGGTTAGGTCACCATGAAGTCATAGAGCAAAATTGACATCGCCAAAAAATTTGGAGCGTTTGGCTATGGTTAGGTGGGCACTGACTTTTCCAGGATGCCCTATCTATTTTAGCTGGTAAAATACATGGGAAAATCCCATTGGAGGAAAATTCTACTTAGGGTTAGGATTAGGTCACCATGAACTCATAGAGCAAAATTGACATCGCCAACAAATGCGGAGTGCTTGGGTATGGTTATTAGGGCACAGACTTTTCTAGGCTGAGCATTCAATGTTTCCTGGTAGAATAAATGGGAAAATCCCATTGGAGGGAAATTCCACTTAGGTTTAGGGTTAGGTCAGCATGAACTCATAGAGCAAAATTGACATCGCCAACATATTTTGAGCGCTTGAGTATGGTTAGGTGGGCACTGACTTTTCCAGGATGCCCTATCTATTTTTCCTGGTAAAATACATGGGAAAATCCCATTGGAGGAAAATTCCACTTAGGGTTAGGGTTAGGTCACCATGAATTCATAGAGCAAAATGGAAATCAACAAAAAATTTGGAGCGCTTGGGTATGGTTAGGAGAGCACTGACTTTTCTAGGCTGAGCATTCTGTTTCCTGGTAGAATAAATGGGAAAATCCCATAGGAGGAAAATTCTACTTAGGGTTAGGGTTAGGTCAACATGAACTCATAGAGCAAATTTCCTGGTAGAATAAATGGGAAAATCCCATAGGAGGAAAATTCTACTTAGGGTTAGGGTTAGGTCAACATGAACTCATAGAGCAAAATTGACATCGGCAACAAATTTCGAACTCTTGAGTATGGTTAGGAGGGCCCTGACTTTTCTAGGCTGCCCTATCTTTGTTTCCTGGTAAAATATATGGGAAAATCCCATTGGAGGAAAATTCCACTTATGGTTAGGGTTAGGTCACCCTGAACTCATGGAGGAAAATTGACATCGCCAACAAATTGGGAGTGCTTGGGTATGGTTAGGAGAGCACTGACTTTTCTAGGCTGAGCATTCTGTTTCCTGGTAGAATAAATGGGAAAATCCCATTGGAGGAAAATTCCACTTAGGGTTAGGGTTAAGTCACCATGAACTGACAGAGCAAAATGGACATCGCCAACAAATTCAGAGCACTTGGGTATGGTTAGGAGGGCACTGACTTTTCTAAGCTGCCCTATCTTTGTTTCCTGGTAAAATATATGGGAAAATCCCATTGGAGGAAAATTCCACTTAGGGTTAGGGTTAAGTCACCATGAACTCATAGAGCAAAATGGACATCAACAAAAAATTTGGAGCGCTTTGGTATGGTTAGGAGAGCACTGACCTTTCTAGGCTGAGCATTCTATGTTTCCTTGTAGAATAAATGGGAAAATCCTATTGGAGGAAAATTCCACTTAGGGTTAGGGTTACGTCACCATGAACTGACAGAGCAAAATGGACATCGCCAACAAATTCAGAGCACTTGGGTATGGTTAGGAGGGTACTGACTTTTCTAGGCTGCCCTATCTTTGTTTCCTGGTAAAATATATGGGAAAATCCCATTGGAGGAAAATTCCACTTAGGGTTAGGGTTAGGTCACCATGAACTGACAGAGCAAAATGGACATCAACAAAAAATTTGGAGCGCTTGGGTATGGTTAGGAGAGCACTGACCTTTCTAGGCTGAGCATTCTATGTTTCCTTGTAGAATAAATGGGAAAATCCTATTGGAGGAAAATTCCACTTAGGGTTAGGGTTAGGTCACCATAAACTCACAGAGGAAAATGGACATTGCCAACAAATTCGGAGTGCTTAGGTATTGGTAGTAGGGCACTGACCTTTCTAGGCTGAGCATTCTATGTTTCCTGGTAGAATACATGAGAAAATTCCACTTCGGGTTAGGGTTAGGTCACCATGAACTGACAGAGCAAAATGGAATGGGAAAATCCCATTGGAGGAAAATTCCACTTAGGGTTAGGGTTAGGTCACCATGAAGTCATAGAGCAAAATTGACATCGCCAAAAAATTTGGAGCGTTTGGCTATGGTTAGGTGGGCACTGACTTTTCCAGGATGCCCTATCTATTTTAGCTGGTACAATACATGGGAAAATCCCATTGGAGGAAAATTCTACTTAGGGTTAGGATTAGGTCACCATGAACTCATAGAGCAAAATTGACATCGCCAACAAATGCGGAGTGCTTGGGTATGGTTATTAGGGCACAGACTTTTCTAGGCTGAGCATTCAATGTTTCCTGGTGGAATAAATGGGAAAATCCCATTGGAGGGAAATTCCACTTAGGGTTAGGGTTAGGTCAGCATGAACTCATAGAGCAAAATTGACATCGCCAACATATTTTGAGCGCTTGAGTATGGTTAGGTGGGCACTGACTTTTCCAGGATGCCCCATCTATTTTTCCTGGTAAAATACATGGGAAAATCATATTGGAGGAAAATTCCACTTAGGGTTAGGGTTAGGTCACCATGAACTCATAGAGCAAAATGGAAATCAACAAAAAATTTGGAGCGCTTGGGTATGGTTAGGAGAGCACTGACTTTTCTAGGCTGAGCATTCTGTTTCCTGGTAGAATAAATGGGAAAATCCCATAGGAGGAAAATTCTACTTAGGGTTAGGGTTAGGTCAACATGAACTCATAGAGCAAAATTGACATCGGCAACAAATTTCGAGCTCTTGAGTATGGTTAGGTGGGCACTGACTTTTCCAGGATGCCCTATCTATTTTTCCCGGTAAAATACATGGGAAAATCCCACTGGAGGAAAATTCCACTTAGGGTTAGGGTTAGGTCACCATGAACTCATGGAGGAAAATTGACATCGCCAACAAATTGGGAGTGCTTGGGTATGGTTATTAGGGCACAGACTTTTCTAGGCTGAGCATTCAATGTTTCCTGGTAGAATAAATGGGAAAATCCCATTGGAGGAAAATTCCACTTAGGGTTAGGTCATCATGGACTCATGGAGCAAAATGGACATCAACAACAAATTCGGAGCACTTGGTTATGGTTAGGAGAGCACTGACTTTTCTAGGCTGAGCATTCTGTTTCCTGGTAGAATAAATGGGAAAATCCCATTGGAGGAAAATTCCACTTAGGGTTAGGGTTAAGTCACCATGAACTGATAGAGCAAAATGGTCATCGCCAACAAATTTGGAGCGCTTGAGTATGGTTAGGAGGGCCCTGACTTTTCTAGGCTGCCCTATCTTTGTTTCCTGGTAAAATATATGGGAAAATCCCATTGGAGGAAAATTCCACTTATGGTTAGGGTTAGGTCACCCTGAACTCATGGAGGAAAATTGACATCGCCAACAAATTGGGAGTGCTTGGGTATGGTTAGGAGAGCACTGACTTTTCTAGGCTGAGCATTCTGTTTCCTGATAGAATAAATGGGAAAAATACCATTGGAGGAAAATTCCACTTAGGGTTAGGGTTAGGTCACCATGAACTCATAGAGCAAAATTGACATCGCCAACAAATTTCGAGCGTTTGAGTATGGTTAGGTGGGCACTGACTTTTCCAGGATGCCCTATCTATTTTTCCTGGTAAAATACATGGGAAAATCCCATTGGAGGAAAATTCCACATAGGCTTAGGGTTAGGTCACCATGAACTCATAGAGCAAAATGGACATCAACAACAAATTCGGAGCACTTGGTTATGGTTAGGAGAGCACTGACTTTTCTAGGCTGAGCATTCTGTTTCCTGGTAGAATAAATGGGAAAATCCCATTGGAGGGAAATTCCACTTAGGGTTAGGGTTAGGTCACCATGAACTCATAGAGCAAAATTGACATCGCCAACAAATTGGGAGTGCTTGGGTATGGTTATTAGGGCACAGACTTTTCTAGGCTGAGCATTCAACGTTTCCTGGTAGAATAAATGGGAAAATCCCATTCGAGGAAAATTCCACTTAGGGTTAGGGTTAGGTCACCATGAAGTCATAGAGCAAAATTGACATCGCCAAAAAATTTGGAGCGTTTGGCTATGGTTAGGTGGGCACTGACTTTTCCAGGATGCCCTATCTATTTTAGCTGGTAAAATACATGGGAAAATCCCATTGGAGGAAAATTCTACTTAGGGTTAGGATTAGGTCACCATGAACTCATAGAGCAAAATTGACATCGCCAACAAATGCGGAGTGCTTGGGTATGGTTATTAGGGCACAGACTTTTCTAGGCTGAGCATTCAATGTTTCCTGGTAGAATAAATGGGAAAATCCCATTGGAGGGAAATTCCACTTAGGTTTAGGGTTAGGTCAGCATGAACTCATAGAGCAAAATTGACATCGCCAACATATTTTGAGCGCTTGAGTATGGTTAGGTGGGCACTGACTTTTCCAGGATGCCCTATCTATTTTTCCTGGTAAAATACATGGGAAAATCCCATTGGAGGAAAATTCCACTTAGGGTTAGGGTTAGGTCACCATGAACTCATAGAGCAAAATGGAAATCAACAACAAATTTGGAGCGCTTGGGTATGGTTAGGAGAGCACTGACTTTTCTAGGCTGAGCATTCTGTTTCCTGGTAGAATAAATGGGAAAATCCCATAGGAGGAAAATTCTACTTAGGGTTAGGGTTAGGTCAACATGAACTCATAGAGCAAAATTGACATCGGCAACAAATTTCGAGCTCTTGAGTATGGTTAGGTGAGCACTGACTTTTCCAGGATGCCCTATCTATTTTTCCCGGTAAAATACATGGGAAAATCCCACTGGAGGAAAATTCCACTTAGGGTTAGGGTTAGGTCACCATGAACTCATGGAGGAAAATTGACATCGCCAACAAATTGGGAGTGCTTGGGTATGGTTATTAGGGCACAGACTTTTCTAGGCTGAGCATTCAATGTTTCCTGGTAGAATAAATGGGAAAATCCCATTGGAGGAAAATTCCACTTAGGGTTAGGTCATCATGGACTCATGGAGCAAAATGGACATCGCCAACAAATTTGGAGCGCTTGGGTATGGTTAGGAGGGCACTGACTTTTTTACACTGCCCTATCTATTTTTCCCGGTAGAATAAATGGGAAAATCCCATTGGAGGAAAATTCCACTTAGGGTTAGGGTTAGGTCACCATGAACTCATGGAGCAAAATGGACATCGCCAACAAATTTGGAGCGCTTGAGTATGGTTAGGAGTGCCCTGACTTTTCTAGGCTGCCCTATCTTTGTTTCCTGGTAAAATATATGGGAAAATCCCATTGGAGGAAAATTCCACTTATGGTTAGGGTTAGGTCACCCTGAACTCATGGAGGAAAATTGACATCGCCAACAAATTGGGAGTGCTTGGGTATGGTTAGGAGAGCACTGACTTTTCTAGGCTGAGCATTCTGTTTCCTGGTAGAATAAATGGGAAAATCCCATTGGAGGAAAATTCCACTTAGGGTTAGGGTTAAGTCACCATGAACTGACAGAGCAAAATGGACATCGCCAACAAATTCAGAGCACTTGGGTATGGTTAGGAGGGCACTGACTTTTCTAAGCTGCCCTATCTTTGTTTCCTGGTAAAATATATGGGAAAATCCCATTGGAGGAAAATTCCACTTAGGGTTAGGGTTAGGTCACCATGAACTCATAGAGCAAAATGGACATCAACAACAAATTTGGAGCGCTTGGGTATGGTTAGGAGAGCACTGACTTTTCTGGCTGAGCATTCTATGTTTCCTTGTAGAATAAATGGGAAAATCCTATTGGAGGAAAATTCCACTTAGGGTTAGGGTTAGTAACCATGAACTGACAGAGCAAAATGGACATCGCCAACAAATTCAGAGCACTTGGGTATGGTTAGGACGGCACTGACTTTTCTAGGCTGCCCTATCTTTGTTTCCTGGTAAAATATATGGGAAAATCCCATTGGAGGAAAATTACACTTAGGGTTAGGGTTAGGTCACCATGAACTGACAGAGCAAAATGGACATCAACAAAAAATTTGGAGCGCTTTGGTATGGTTAGGAGAGCACTGACCTTTCTAGGCTGAGCATTCTATGTTTCCTTGTAGAATAAATGGGAAAATCCTATTGGAGGAAAATTCCACTTAGGGTTAGGGTTAGGTCACCATAAACTCACAGAGGAAAATGGACATTGCCAACAAATTCGGAGTGCTTAGGTATTGGTAGTAGGGCACTGACCTTTCTAGGCTGAGCATTCTATGTTTCCTGGTAGAATACATGAGAAAATTCCACTTCGGGTTAGGGTTAGGTCACCATGAACTGACAGAGCAAAATGGACATCGCCAACAAATTCAGAGCACTTGGGTATGGTTAGGAGGGCACTGAGTTTTCTAGGCTGCCCTATCTTTGTTTCCTGGTAAAATATATGGGAAAATCCCATTGGAGGAAAATTCCACTTAGGGTTAGGGTTAGGTCTCCATGAACTGACAAAGCAAAATGGACATCGCCAACAAATTCAGAGTGCTTGGGTATGGTTAGGAGGGCACTGACTTTTCTAGGCTGCCCTATCTTTGTTTCCTGGTAATTATATGGGAAAATCCCATTGGAGGAAAATTCCACTTAGGGTTAGGGTTAGGTCACCATGAACCCATAGAGCAAAATGGACATCGACAAAAAATTTGGAGCGCTTTGGTATGGTTAGGAGAGCACTGACTTTTCTAGGCTGAGCATTCTATATTTCCTTGTACAATAAATGGGAAAATCCTATTGGAGGAAAATTCCACTTAGGGTTAGGGTTAGGTCACCATAAACTCATAGACCAAAATGGACATCGCCAATAAATTCAGAGTGCTTGGTTATGTCTAGTAAAGCACTGAACTTTCTAGGCTGAGCATTCTATGTTTCCTGGTAGAATACGTAGGAAAATCCCATTGGAACAAAATTCCACTTAGGGTTAGGGTTAGGTCACCATGAACTCACGGAGGAAAATCTACATCGCCAACAAATTGGGAGTGCTTGGGTATGGTTATTAGGGCACAGACTTTTCTAGGCTGAGCATTCTATGTTTCCTAGTAGAATACATGGAAACATCCCATTGGAGGAAAATTCCACTTAGCGTTAGGGTTAGGTCACCATGAACTCACAGAGGAAAATATACATCGCCAACAAATTCGGAGTGCTTAGGTATTGGTAGTAGGGCACTGACCTTTCTAGGCTGAGCATTCTATGTTTCCTGGTAGAATACATGAGAAAATTCCACTTAGGGTTAGGGTTAGGTCACTATGAACTCACAGAGCAAAATGGGCATCGCCAACAAATTCAGAGTTCTTGCGTATGGTTAGTAGGGCACTGACTTTTCTAGGCTGAGCATTCTATTTTTCCTGGTAGAGTACATGGGAAAATCCCATTGGAGGAAAATTCCACTTAGGGTTAGGTTTAGGTCATCATGAACTCATGGAGCAAAATGGACATCGCCAACAAATTCAGAGCACTTGGGTATGGTTAGTAGGGCACTGACTTTTCTAGGCTGAGCATTCTATTTTTCCTGGTAGAGTACATGGGAAAATCCCATTGGAGGAAAATTCTACTTAGGGTTAGGATTAGGTCACCATGAACTCATAGAGCAAAATTGACATCGCCAACAAATGCGGAGTGCTTGGGTATGGTTATTAGGGCACAGACTTTTCTAGGCTGAGCATTCAATGTTTCCTGGTAGAATAAATTGGAAAATCCCATTGGAGGGAAATTCCACTTAGGGTTAGGGTTAGGTCAGCATGAACTCATAGAGCAAAATTGACATTGCCAACATATTTCGAGCGCTTTGGTATGGTTAGGAGAGCACTGACTTTTCTAGGCAGAGCATTCTATGTTTCCTTGTAGAATAAATGGGAAAATCCTATTGGAGGAAAATTCCACTTAGGGTTAGGGTTAGGTCACCATAAACTCACAGAGGAAAATGGACATCGCCAACAAATTCGGAGTGCTTAGGTATTGGTAGTAGGGCACTGACCTTTCTAAGCTGAGCATTCTATGTTTCCTGGTAGAGTACAAGGGAAAATCCCATTGGAGGAAAATTCCACTTAGGGTTAGGGTTAGGTCACCATGAACTGACAGAGCAAAATGGACATTGCCAACAAATTCAGAGCACTTGGGTATGGTTAGGAGGGCACTGACTTTTCTAGGCTGCCCTATCTATGTTTCCTGGTAAAATACATAGGAAAATCCCATTGGAGGGAAATTCCACTTAGGGTTAGGGTTAGGTCACTATGAACTCACAGAGCAAAATGGATATCGACAACAAATTCGGAGCGCTTTGGTATGGTTAGGAGAGCACTGACTTTTCTAGGCTGAGCATTCTATGTTTCCTTGTCGAATAAATGGGAAAATCCTATTGGAGGAAAATTTCACTTAGGGTTAGGGTTAGGTAACCATGAACTCATAGACCAAAATGGACATCGCCAATAAATTCAGAGTGCTTGGGTATGTCTAGTAGGGCACTGACCTTTCTAGGCTGAGCATTCTATGTTTCCTGGTAGAATACATAGGATAATCCCATTGGAAGAAAATTCCACTGAGGGTTAGGATTAGGTGACGATGAACTGATAGAGGAACATGGAGATTGCCAACAAATTCGGAGCACTTGGGTATGGTTAGGTGGGCCCTGACTTTTCTAGGCAGCCCTATCTATGTTTCCTGATAAAATATATGGGAAAATCCCATAGGAGGGAAATTCCACTTAGCGTTAGGGTTCGGTCACCATGAACTCACAGAGCAAAATGGACATCGCCAACAAATTTCGAGCGCTTGATTATGGTTAGGTGGGCACTGACTTTTCCAGGATGCCCTATCTATTTTTCCTAGTAAAATATATGGCAAAATCCCATTGGAGGAAAATTCCACTTAGGGTTAGGGTTAGGTCACCATGAACTCACAGAGCAAAATGGACATCGCCAACAAATTCGGAGTTCTTGGGTATAGTTATTAGGGCACTGACTTTTGTAGGCGGAGCATTCTATGTTTCCTGGTAGAAACATGGGAATATCCCATTAGAAGAAAATTCCACTTAGTGTTAGGGTTAGGTCACCCTGAACTCATAGAGCAAAATGGACATCGCCAACAAATTCGGAGCTCTTGGGTATGGTTAGTAGGGCACTGACTTTTCTTGGCTGAGCATTCTATGTTTCCTGGTAGAATACATGGGAAAATCGCATTGGAGGACAAATCCACTTAGGGTTAGGGTAAGGTCACCATGAACTCATAGAGCAACATGGACATTGCCAACAAATTCAGAGCGCTTGGGTATGGTTAGGACGGCACTGACTTAACTAGGCAGCCCTATCTTTGGTTCCTGGTAAAATACATGGGAAAATCCCATTGGAAGAAAATTCCACTTAGGGTTAGGGTTACGTCACCATGAACTCATAGAGCAAAGTGGACATCGCCAACAAATTCGGAATGCTTGGGTATGGTTAGGAGGGCACTGACTTTTCTAGGCTGCCCTATCTATCTTTCTTGGTAAAATACATAGTAAAATCCCATTGGAGGGAAATTCCACTTAGGGTTAGGGTTAGGTCACCATGAAGTCATATAGCAAAATGGACATCGCCAACAAATTTGGAGTTCTTGGGTATGGTTAGTAGGGCACTGAGTTTTGTTGGCTGAGCATTCTATGTTTCCTGGTAGAATACATGGGAATATCCCATTGGAGGACAATTCCACTTAGGGTTAGGGTTAGGTCACCATAAACTCATAGAGCAAAATGGTCATTGCCAACAAATTCGGATTGCTTGTGTATAGTTAGTAGGGGACTGACTTTTCTAGGCTGAGCATTCTATGTTTCCTGGAAGAATACATGGGAAAATCCACTTGGAAGAAAATTCCACTTAGGGTTAGGGTTAGGTCACCATGAACTCATAGACCAACATGGACATCGACAACAACTTCGGAGCGCTTGGGTATGGTTAGGAGGGCACTGACTTTTCTAGGCAGCCCTATCTATGTTTCCTGGTAAAATACATGAGAAAATCCCATTGGAGGAAAATTCCACTTAGGGTTAGGTCACTATGAACTCACAGAGCAAAATGGACATCGCCAACAAATTCAGAGTTCTTGGGTATGGTTAGTAGGGCACTGACTTTTCTAGGCTGAGCATTCTATTTTTCCTGATAGAATACCTGGGAAAATCCCATTGGAGGAAAATTCTACTTAGGGTTAGGGTTAGGTCACCATGAACTCATGGAGCAAAATGGACATCGCCAACAAATTCGGAGTTCTTGGGTATGGTTAGTAGGTTACTGAGTTTTTTTTGCTGAGCATTCTATGTTTCCTGGTAGAATACATGGGAATATCCCATTGGAGGACAATTCCACTTAGGGTTAGGGTTAGGTCACCATAAACTCATAGAGCAAAATGGTCATTGCCAACAAATTCGGATTGCTTGTGTATAGTTAGTAGGGGACTGACTTTTCTAGGCTGAGCATTCTATGTTTCCTGGAAGAATACATGGGAAAATCCACTTGGAAGAAAATTCCACTTAGGGTTAGGGTTAGGTCACCATGAACTCATAGACCAACATGGACATCGACAACAACTTCGGAGCGCTTGGGTATGGTTAGGAGGGCACTGACTTTTCTAGGCAGCCCTATCTATGTTTCCTGGTAAAATACATGAGAAAATCCCATTGGAGGAAAATTCCACTTAGGGTTAGGTCACTATGAACTCACAGAGCAAAATGGACATCGCCAACAAATTCAGAGTTCTTGGGTATGGTTAGTAGGGCACTGACTTTTCTAGGCTGAGCATTCTATTTTTCCTGATAGAATACCTGGGAAAATCCCATTGGAGGAAAATTCTACTTAGGGTTAGGGTTAGGTCACCATGAACTCATGGAGCAAAATGGACATCGCCAACAAATTCGGAGTTCTTGGGTATGGTTAGTAGGTTACTGAGTTTTTTTTGCTGAGCATTCTATTTTTCCTGGTAGAATAAATGGGAATATCCCATTGTAGGACAATTCCACTTAGGGTTAGGGTTAGGTCACCATAAACTCATAGAGCAAAATGGTCATTGTCAACAAATTCGGAGTGATTGTGTATGGTTAGTAGGGTACTGACTTTTCTAGGCGGAGCATTCTATGTTTCCTGGTAGAAAAATGGAAAATCCCATTGGAGTTAAATTCCACTTAGGGTTAGGGTTAGGTCACCATGAACTCACAGAGCAAAATGGACATCACCAATAAATTCAGAGTGCTTGGGTATGGCTAGTAGGGCACTGACTTTTCTAGGCTGAGCATTCTATGTTTCCTGGAAGAATACATGGGAAAATCCCATTGGAAGAAAATTCCACTTAGGGTTAGGGTTAGGTCACCATGAACTCATAGACCAACATGGACATCGACAACAAATTCGGAGTGCTTGGGTATGTCTAGTAGGGCACTGACTTTTCTAGGCATCCCTATCTATGTTTCCTGATAAAATACATGGAAAAATCCCATTGAAGGAAAATTCCACTTAGGGTTAGGGTTAGGTCACCATGAACTCACATAGCAAAATGGACATCGCCAACAAATTCGGAGTGCTTGGGTATGGTTAGTTGGGCACTGACTTTTCTGGGCTGAGCATTCTATGTTTCCTGGTAGAATACATGGGAAAATCACATTGGAGGAAAATTCCACTTAGGGTTAGGGTTAGGTCACCATGAACGCACAGAGCAAAATGGACATTGCCAACAAATTCAGAGCGCTTGGGTATGGTTAGGAGGGCACTGACTTTTCTAGACTGCTCTATCTAAGTTTCCTGGTAGAATACATGGGAAAATCCCATTGGAGGAAAATTCCACTTAGGGCAGTGATAGTGAACCTTTTAGAGACTGTGTCCCCAAACTGCAATTGAAAACCCATTTATGTATCATCAGGTGCTGGTTTGGCGTGGCCCTTTGGTTGGGTGTGGCCAATTGGGTGGGCATGGCTCATATGGTAGGCATGGCTCTCGTGGTAATAGCAGACTGGGTGGGACTAAAAAGTTCAATCAATCAATTCCAACTTTGCGAGATCTTTTTTTTCCCACGAGAAGTTAAAATTGATTGATTGTCTGAAACTTTTTTTTGCACACAGCAGTGGAGGCCTAAATCGAAAAGTTTTTATAAACCCAGCTGAAGACCTAGGAGTGGGGTGACGGCGCACGTGCCCATAGAGAGTGCTCCGCATGGCATAGGTTCACTATCACGGCTCTATACCATTTCAGACAAATGGTTGTTCAATTACTTCTTAACAATTTTCAGTGTTGGAGCATCCACAACCTCTGAAGGGAAAACGTCCCACTGATTAATTGTTCTAACTGTGAGGAAATTTTCCTTAGTTTTAGGTTGGTTCTCTTTTTGATTGGTTTCCATCATTGTTTCTTCTACTGTCTTCAGGTGCTTTGGAGAATAAATTGGGTGGGCATGGCCCATATGGTGGTCGTGGAAGTGTTCTTTGTGGCAGTCCCTTAGATATTGGAACACTGCTATCATATCACCCCTAGTCCTCCTTTTCATTAAACTAGACATACCCAATTCCTGCAACCATTATTTATATGTTTTATCCTCCAGTCCCCTAATCATCTTTGTTGCTCTTTTCTGCTCTCTTTCTAGAGTCAACATTTTTTTTATATTGTGCCGACCAAACTGGGTGCAGTATTCTAGATGTGGTCTTACCAAGGCATTATAAAGTAGTATTAACACTTCTAGTGATCTTGATTCTTTCCCTCTATTAATGCAGCCTAGGACTGTGTTGGCTTTTTTATCTCCTCATCTAAATCATTGATGAAGATATTGAAGAGAACTGAGCTTAAAACAGAGTCTTGGGGTACATCACAGCATAGTTCCCTCCATGTAGATGCAATTCCTTTAAAGATTACTTGTTGAGTATGGATGGTTTGCCAGTTACAAATCCATCTGGGAGTGATGCTGTCTAATCCACTTTTTTCTATCTTATCACCAACTTCAATGTGTGTGTGTGTGTGTGTGTGTGTGTTTGTGTACACGCATGTGCGTGTAGGTGTGTGTGTTGGGGGGGCAGGATGATAATAATGTAGGAAAGGTAGTTTTCTCACTCAAGCATCTGTCTGTGGAAAATATTTCCAGAACTAGAAGCTGAAATACCATATTTCACATGGCAGCGTTAACCTAAATCCTTCCAGATTGTCCTTAAACTATTAAATAATAAGATGCAGGAAGCATGAAGAGCAACACTCTGGATTATGTGACCATAAGGCAGAGTATTACAGAGGGGGAGCTGTCACTATTCTTAGCTGCCTCACATCTCTTTTACTGTAGAAGTGCTTCGGGAATGCTTTCACTGATTTTTCTCTTTTTTCTCAGTTGAATTGGATTCTCAACCCGTTTCTTAAACTCATGGTTTGTTTTGCTGACCTCTTCCCCTGCACCAAATTTTATTTATCGTCGGTTTGGGGGGGGGAGAGATTATTATTCTGATGGTGGACATACATACATACAAATAGGTATTATCCCATGACCTTTTAATGATTCCTAAAAACAGAAAACTAAAGGAATAGACCAGTGGTGGGGAACCTATGGCACAGGTGCCAGAGGTGGCACTCAGAGCCCTCTCTGTGGGCATGCGCTCCGTCGCCCCAGTCCTAGAGTTTTATAAAACCTTTTTGCTTTAGGCCTCTGCCGCCATGTACAAAAAAAGAGATTCAATCAATCAGTCAGTTTCAACTTCTTGCGGGAAAAAAAAAGATCTTGCAAAGTTGGAATTGATTGATTGAACTTTTTAGTCCCACCCAGTCTGCTGTTACCACCACAGCCACACCCACCCAATGAGCCACACCCACACAATGGGCCATACCCACCCGGCACCAGATGATGCATAAGTGGGTTTTGGGTTGCAGTTTGGGCACTCAGTCTCTAAAAGGTTTGTTTCACTGGAATAGACAGTTGCCATAATGTATGGTATTAAGTTAGATCCAAGTGGAGGATATGAAACTTTGTGATACTGTGATCATTAAAAAACCAAATATTTAATGTATGTTTTTTTAAAATGACCACAGTAAAAATAATTCTAGTAAAATAACAATTTTATTGGTAACAGAATAAGGAAAAAGGAATTACCACTAATTAATTACCATTAATTATTATATTTTAACTGTAAACGCTAAATCCATTTAACTTTTTAAAAAACTTCCATTTGATGTACCCCTCTCAAAACCACTCCACTTTAATTGGAAAGGTGAGTTTGCTTACATTTGAATTATGAAGACAGACACTCTTTTTTACCAAAGTTGGTAACTAAAAGAAAAAGATATCTTAAATCAGCCTCTCTTAAATGACTCTTTAGCAAGATGCAGCTCGCAAAATATGGGCAGTGGTTTCTGATACTTCATGCTCCCAACACCAGTGTTCTGAAATACGGATCCCAGCCCATCATCTTTCCCTTCTGTGCTTTGTAGTTATAAATCTCTCTCCCTGCCTTGTCACTTCAGAGGGGCAGGCTTCCACGTAGAATTATTCCTTCCAGTCATGATTATGTCTTCTTTGAAAGTCAAGTCTGAAAGGTTAAAAACAAAAAGGAAACATATAGGACTCCGGAACTACCATTTGGCTTTGCATTGAATACTGGTAATCCCTGACGTATAATCATTTGTTTAGCAACCATCAGCAGTTACAATGGCACTGATAAAAGTTACTTAACATTTACTGGTCCTCACACTTGCAACCGTAACAGCATCTCCCTGGTCATATGATCAAAATTTGGATACCTGGTAACCAGCAAGTTATGTTTGTGACAGTTGTGGCATCTAGAGTCATGTGACTGCCATTTGTGACCTTCACAGCTGGTTTCTGATAAGCTACTTCAATGGGGGAACCCGAATTCACTAAACAACTATAATGATTTGTTTAACCATGGCAAAAAAGGTTGTAAAATTGGGTGTGACTTACTTAATAACCACCTAGCTTAGCAATGTAAATTCTGGCCCCGGTTGTGCTCATAAATCCAGAAATTCCTGTATATTTTTACATAAACTGGTAGGCCTGTTCAGAAAAAAAAACCTCATGAGGAAAGCCATCCGCCAGTCCTTCAGCAGTCATTTTGAGACCCCTATTGTAAGAGAAATGTCTATGATACACGTGGCATGAATAGTTGCAAGCCACAATATGGGAAACACTGCACCAGAGACAGATAGGGAATAGACAGGCAGAATGTTTCTATGGCTCCTATTGCATAATCTATACCAGGGGTCCTCAACCCTGGCAACTTTAAGACTTGTGGACTTCAACTCCCAAATTCTGGGAGTTGAAGTCCACAAATCTTAAAATTGCCAAGGTTGGAGACCCCTGATTTATACTAACACCATCATTAATACTTACATTTTAAATTCCTTCCTCATTTAGAAGTCTGATGTGTTCTAACATGGGGCAAATAAGATCACTGTCAAGAACTGTCTTTTGTTTATGTGGGATGGGCCTATTTAATACACGCTTTCCACAGTAACTTACATGGCTATTTCAATAATTCATAAATTCCTGTGCTGCAGAATTTAATTGATTGAGTTCAAATACTTTGCAAAAATAAACCTCTGGTGTGAAAGGGTTACTGACAGCATTAATTAGAGATGTTCTGAGTTGTAGTGCAGGCTATGGAAATTTTTCCCATCTGAGTCACAATTGAAAAAGCCATTTATCTTCCTATTTTGTTGGAAAATGATTCTTTTCATTGGGCATATATTTTGACTTCATTTTCTCAGTGGAATGTAAGGGATGAAGTAGAAAAAGGAAACCATGATAAGCACAATTAGAAAGTTAAAGAAATTCTACAGACACATTGGCACAAACTAGCTCTATTTGTAGCCATAAAAGAGGCAAATATTATTTATTTATTATCTTTGAAATTCTAAGCAAGCAGGGCTATTGCAGATCATTGCCAATCGTTTTTTAAATGCTTTCAATTATTTCAAGAGGAATATGTGAATTTAAATTGGGAAATGGCAGTATATTCTATTAAAACATTTACTGATGTCAAAGTTTGGTTCAGTTGAATTAGCACTACATTAATGTTAGTATATGTTTTGGATCATTCTAAATTGACATTATTTTTCTGTAAATATTTACAAAATATTGTTAAATTAGACATTCATTATTTGCAAGATTTCTAAAACACATTTGGGGTATTCCATATTAAGTTGAAGGCTAAAGCTATTAAGGAATATTAAATACATGTCTAATGATAGTAGGATAAAGATTAATTCAAAAGTTATTTTTAGTGTTTACAGGGCACCCTCATTATATTGGAAGTGTAAAATTGGTAAGGGATACACAATATGGGCTTAATGGTCCATTTTGGTTTATTTTGGTAAATGTTAATGTAATATATTGAATATACTGTAAACCATATTATTGAATATGGGAAAGCAGAATTTTTTTTAGATTTATGGACTTGGATGACTGCTAGTGTTTCTTAGATATCATAAGTATTTCATAAATATTATGATAAGATATCAAACAGCTCTGTAGTAAATCTTGATAACAGCAATGTCTAAATCTCACTGATCTTTATAGAATTTAAGCAGTTCTTCTATGCACTTTATTGCAATCAATAAAAACAAATTTAAAAACCTGAAAACACATATTTTTCCCTGTAAGACTAAACATTACTGTGTTATGAAGTCTTAAAAACACTTTGTGTATGCTTACAACAATGTACACAGTAACACCATTCATTTCAGTTCCTAGCATAAACTTAGAGAAGTAATATGAAAAACTATTTTGAATCAGGACTATCAAAGTCCCTTTTGGCAAGAAACAATAAAAGGACAATTACAGTCAGTGCTCTACTACAAGGAGGTTACATTCAAGAGGTTATTCATAAGTCTCTTGTGTTTGCAACTTTAAGCAAGTATACATGTGCTTTGATTTGTAAACGAACCTTCCCCAATGTTCTAGGACTTTCTTTGTTGGAATTGCAAACAGGTTTGTTTGCATCTGTCTTTACACAAAGGGAAAAAACAGACCAACCTATCAAAAATAGTGCCATAAAAAACAAAACAGAAACACAAGTTAAGGTAGGCAAGAAAATCGTTAGGGAGCACCTGTCCAGCCTAGATGAGTTTGGAACAATTTTTGATAACCCAACTACAAACAAGCACAAATAGATGAGAGGTTGCCACAAAGAAGAGGGAATCAAGCTATTCTCCAAAGTACCTGAAGGCAGGACAAGAAGCAATGGGTGGAAACTAATCAAGGAGAGAAGCAACCTAGAACTAAGGAGAAACTTCCTGACAGTGAAAACAATTAATCAGTGGAACAGCCTGCCTCCAGAAGCAGTAAATGCTCCAACACTGGAAGTTTTTAAGAAGAGACTGGACAGCTACTTGTCCGAAATGGTGTAGGGTTTCCTGCCCGAGCAGGGGGTTGGACTAGATGACCTCCAAGGTCCCTTCCAACTTTACTACTATTACTATTACTATCTGCACAAGTTCATAAATCAAAAGTTCCAGAGTAATGCCTGTACTCCTTTTATGTATCCGAGCTGCAGGTGATAGAATATTGTAACTCAGAAAGAAAAAAAATTGTTTAGTAATTCATTTTAAATAGAATCAGGTACATTAAGCTTCTTTTCTAAAGAAGGTACCCAGGCAAATCATGTATACCTTGGGAGGCAGTGCTGTTGGCAAACTAACCAAAGTACCAATCAAAGGTTGAAAGTGGACATTTGTTATATTTTAAATCAGTAAGCTTATCATTTGAAAATACTACAAATAAGTATTCCTGGAATCTATGTTAGGCATTCAGTTAGCTATTCAGTTCGTGTCCATCTTACCCATTCATCATTACATGAAAAGAAGGTTCTAAGAAAGGAGTTAAAAATTAGTTTGAGCCATGTTCTTAAAAATTATTGTTTTAATTTCCATAATGATACCTCAAATTATGTGCATTTTTAAAAATCAGACTCTTCATAACACACACATGTACGCCCAACACATATGCAGGGTACCACTGTAACAGAAATGTGTATTTTAAGAAGAGATATTTCTAACACGCACGCGCGCACACCCACCCACACACACACACACATATATAAATCTTTGAAAATATTCTAACTTGAAAAATGAGTTTTGTGTGCTCATCCATTGAATTTGAAAACACAAACAAATAAGTGCCCGAAGTTGACAGTACTATAAATAGGCATGACAGCGTCAACAATTGTTTAAAATCTGCTGGCTGTTTCAGCCAGCACTGTCATCATAAATCACATTTCTACTGTTATAGCTGAGTGAGAAATGTTAGAATGAAGCATTGGAGATATTTGCATTTTCTGATAGGAAGTAGAATTGCATTGTTACAGACAACCTCACCTACTTTCTTCCTAGGTAATACCCTTTTTGCCATTTTTATAAAAGTAGCCCTCAACTTACAGCCACAATTGAGCCCAAAATTTCTGCTGCTGAGTTAAGTGAGGTTTCTCCATTTTTCTATCTTTCTTGTCATAGTTGTTTTTTTTATAAAGTTTTACAAATTTAATACATTATAACCCAAACCCCTCCCACCCCTTCCCCCCTCCCCAGAGCTGATTACAGGGTGAAAAATAAACAAACGTAATCTAACTAACATAACCCGACTATGCTATCAATCAAATCCATAACACACTTTAACTCCTTTTCAAAACAAGTATTAACAAATTAAAAACAAAAATAATAATATAATTAAACCATAATACTAAAAATAATATAAATTCAACCATATTGAACTATTAAAAATAATCTAAAATCTACTCATAAACAAGATAATACTTTTCAGTCTCATATTTCTTTTGAATATAATCAATCCATCTTCTCCAAACCAAAATATATTTTTCTTGTGAATGGTCCTTCAAATAGGCGGAGATTTTCGCCATTTCTGCAAAATTAGACACCTTAACTATCCATTCTTCCATAGTGGGCAAAGAGTTTTTCTTCCAATATTGCCCCACCAATAATCTTGCAGCTGTTATAAGATTCAGCATTAAATCAATTTCTTTGACATCAAAATCTACAATAATACCCAACAAAAATAATTGCGGAGTAAACTTTATCTTTCTCTTAAAAATCTTTTGAATATTCCACCAAATCTTAATCCAAAAAGCTTTTATATCTCTACAAGTCCACCAAATATGAAAATAGGTTGCGTCTAAGCTTCCACATCTCCAACATTTGGGCTGTAAATTAGGATACATGTGGGGCAACTTTTGGGGATCTAAATGCCATCTATAAAACATTTTATAAAAATTTTCTCTTAAATTTTGCGCTTGAGTAAAATTTACATTTCTAACCCAAATTGTCTCCCATGTATCCAATAAAATCGGCTCTTGAATATTTTGAGCCCATTTAATCATACAATCTTTAATTAACTCCGTTTCAGAATCCAATTCTATTAAGACATTATAAATTCTCTTTATATGAGCTCAAGTTTGATCTTTAATCTGTTTTATCAAATTTGCATCCTCTAAAGTAATACCAACCTTTTGATCTAATCTCCACCTAACTAACAATTGATTATATTGAAACCAAGAGTGTACAATATTTTCTTGCTTCAATTCAGCTAAAGATTTTAATTGCCAGTCCTTCCCTACCAATCTAAGTAATTCCTTATAAGAAATCCTATCCAAATTCACTCCTCTAGATACCCCCTCTGTCGCGTGTCCAGGAATCCCCCAAATTGGAATTTTATAATTTAACCTATAATAATACTTCTTCCAGACACGCAACAAAGCACTTCTCAAGGTATGAGATTTAAAAACCTGATCCACTTTTTATCATAAATTAAACATGCGTGCCATCCATATAATAAATCCCATCCCTCAAGAGAAAGGATATTTTTATTTGTTAAATTAAGCCAATCACTAATCCACGTTAAAGCCACCGCATCATAGTACAATTTTAAATTAGGCGCCTTAAGTCCTCCTCTTTCCCGTACATCTTGTATAATCTTAAACTTAACTCTTGGTTTTTTCCCTAGCCAAATAATCCCCTTCTGCCATTCCTCCAAATTAGCATTTTTTTTCAAAATAGGTATCATTTGAAACAAGAAAAGAAACTTTGGAAGGATATTCATTTTAACTGCTGAAATTCTCCCCAACAAATTGTCATAGTTGTTAAGTGAATCATTGTAGTTGTTAAGTTAGTAACATGGTTATTAAGTGAATTTGGCTTCCCCATTTATTTTGTCTGTCAGAAGGTTGAAAAAAGGTGATCACATGACCCCCAGGATATTGCAACCATTTGCCAAGCATCCGAATTTAGATCATGTGACCATGGGAATGCTGCAACAGCTGTAAGTGCGAAAACTTTTTTCAGTGCCAATGTAATTTTGAACGGTCACTAAACGAATGGTTATAAGTTGAGGACTACCTATAGCGCGTGTCAGCAACATGAATAGACTCTTCAGTTCCCCTGCTTCTTTTCCTTTTTAAAGACTTGAAAGAATCTAGAGCTTCCCAAATCAGGTTAGCGAAATTCTGAACGCAGTTGTCATCTTTGCTTTGAAGGTGGTTTTTTTTTTCTTTTTAAAAATATTTAGCACAACTGTGAAATATTCTTCTCTGCTCCATTCAGTGACCTCATCAGAGTACCTAAGGCCCTGGGAGCTAACAATGAAGGAAGAACCAGTGGAACTATATATGATATACATTAAAGCAGGGGTCCCAAATGTGCTGTTTTTCAGGAGGCAACTGGACTTTCTTGTGTTTCTTTTGAAGACTTTTCGCTTCTCATCCAAGAAGCTTTTTCAGCTCTGACTGGATGGTGGGGAGGGGAAGGATTTATATTGCTTGCTGACAGATGGTCATTTGCATTCCTTTGGAGAGTTGTTGAAACCATTTTGGAGGTTTACCTGTGTCCTCAGGGTCATCTGAGTAGTGCAAATGTGTGTGGAGCCTTCTTGTTTTCTGCCCTTTGTCCCTTCACTGTTGAAAACAGGCACCACGGGCTATTGGGGATAGGTCTATGCTGTCTGAACCTCAAACTGAAAAACAGATGGTTCCTATAGTCTGCAATGTTTTCTGTAAATCCATTCATACTCTCTCCCCATTCGATCAGGGGTCCACAACCCCTGGGCAGTGACGCGTTCAGAACCGGGCTATGCAAGCTGCAGGCAAGTGGGCTCATGTGTGCAGCTTCACTTGTGCAAGCCATTGTTGTGTGTGCCTGCTGCTTGCACAAATGGCAAGCTTGAACAGAACCATCCCCCCCCCCCTTTCTCTCTCCCTTCCCACCACGACCACAGCTGCTGGTCCGCACAGCTAGAAAGTTTGGTAGCTGCTAGGTTAAAGTGAAATGTTTAAGAATATAGTGGGCACCTAGTTACTAGATTGAAGAAGCATCCCAAGATCTCTTCAGAAGATTTTATCATTGAGGGATGGAGATCAATACCTGTTTCCTCCATTATTGATCCAGACAAGTGCTTCCAGTATAATATAAAATATGACACTATGGACTTAGATTATAATTTTATAAAGAGAAGGAAAATAACTCCATACACTTAGACTAATTTTACAAAAAAAAAAGAGAATAATCCTACTCAGAAATGTTTTGTAGATTCATTGATAACTGGCTTCTGATAGTAACAGTATAAGCAAAGTAAATATGGGGAGGCTGAATCAGCAAAGCATGCCTAGGACACATTCTTCCTGTGATACCCACGCTTTAATGCAAGATAGGCCTCCACCTTTTCACAAGCCATATTTGTACTTGAGTGGCATCCAGGGTATTGAGCCACCAAACATAAAAGAAGTTTGCATCCTCTCATGTCTTCCCTCTGTTTACCACAATCAGAGCTATGAGAACAGCTGCTTTGCACAGCTTGTTAGTACAGGCAAAGCCCAGTTCCTTCAGGTATTAAAGCAGCTGTGTTCTTTGGAATTGTTGCAGAACTGTTTTCAAGGCTGTCCTGGTTATCTGCATGTGACAGTACTACCACTGACAACAAAAGGGGCTGCAAGTGTATGTATGTGTGTAGACAGCTGGCCGTGCAAACCTTCCAAAAGACATGGCTCATTTGATGCTTAAAAAGAAAAAGCATTATTTGTGTCAATACACTTGGTAAAGCAACTCTTGAATGCCAACAAATAGCGATTTTCCCTATATGGGAACTTAAAGGTAGAAAAAAGGGTCCTGTAAATACTGTAAATTTTAATCATATTTTTATAATTTATTTCAATTACTTATTGCGATCTTGGTTTTACCACTTCCTTAGCAAAACTGTAATAGTATAAAGATAATGAAATAAAAACATATCCGTATAGATGGGACATAATTCAGGTTTACAGTTCCGTCACCATTTTTTGTTACCACGTGACAGATTTTGTCTAATACAGAATATCGTTTTTTTTCTAATAGTTCTGTGATATTTTAAATAATGGTTACTTTATATGTCATGATTTTCTAGCATGGACACAAATATGGGCAGGTTTGGGATGATCTGTGATAATTCAATTTAAAAATAATCTCAAAACCTCCTTATTCTAAATAGTACAATAGCTTTAGGATCTGAATATCTTAATTTGTTTTTTAGAAGTAGAAAGTAATCATTCTGTTCATTCACCCTCATCCCACAACCTTATCATGCTTTTCCTGAAAAATGTGGGTTTTAGGTTTTTTACTTAGTATACAGGTAGTCCTTGACTTACAACAGTCCACTTAGTAACTATTCAAAGTTACAATGGCACTGAAAAAGTTGACTTATGACCATTTTTCACACTTATGACCACTGCACCATCCCATGGTCACATGATCTAGATTCAAAAGCTTGGGCAACTGATTCACATTTATGACAGTTGTAGTGTCCCAGGGTCATGCTATCCCCTTTTGCGCCCTTCTGACAAGCAAAGCCAATCAGGAAACCAGATTCACTTAACAACTGTGTTACTAACTTAACAACTGCAATGATTCACTTAACAAATGTGGCAAGAAAAGTGATAAATGGGACAAAACTCACTTAACAAATTTCACACTTAGCAACATAAATTTTGGGGTCAATTATGGTCATAAGTTGAGGACTACTGTACTACTACTGTACTACTCTTCATAGTTTACTGTTCAGTTAACATCCAGACTACTATGGCTTACAAAGTGTGAATGAAAAAAAATTATGAATAATATCTGTTAGAAGTGTATAGTTAGAAAATTTAGTTGGTTTGCTCAATCTCTTATCTAACTATTGCCAACTTGATATGCTAGATATAGTTATATGGTCTATAAACATGCAATATATAAACTCTAGAAATTGCCAAAATTACAGTGTAATCTGAAAATATCAAGCAAGAATTATATAGATTGACCCATATCTTATTAGTGCTTCACTCAATATTTGCTGCAATCTTTAATCAGAAATTAATGTATATGTATAGGAACTTCAGGGAAGGATTGATTCTCTCATATATTTTTTTTAGAAAATCAAATGATTGTTTTGAAGACCATAGCTTTGCCTCATTTGTTGTCTTTTATTTTAGGGCTGCCCTCTGATACATGAAGAAGACATTTTCTATTATAGACTAATAAGATACAGAAACATTTAAGATATAGAACACATGTTTGGGATTTATTTCAATGCTGCAATAAAATTCATGTTTGCATCAAGCTATTACCATTTAGGAAGAGTCATTACAGGACTAAGAGGGTTTACTAAAGTTCTTATGGATGTAGAGACAATCAGCACATTAACCTTTTAATAAATAGCTTTGGTGATCTTTTTGTGGGATATCTCATGACCTACATTTTGATAAATATAGTCCTGACACATTGCAACAACACTGAATTTACGTTTTGTCAGCATGGAGATAAACAGGAACAGTATTTCTGGCTGTAGCATTGAGTGCAGCCAAGACTTACTTCTGACAAACAGAAATGAATATAATAAGAAAGTAAAATAAGAGAGTTCAAAATGCATAAATAAGAACTAAAAATCTATTGGCTGCCCTCAGGATGAAACAGTAAAGAATATGAAGTAGAAGACTAAGTTGAAAGGAGAAAAAAAACTTTGTTGAATCATATAATTCTCTTTTGTGTTATTACATCTAAGTTAAGGAAATCAAGGAGAAAAGGTGACTCAATCAGATCATATACCATAGCACTCAGGACTAGACACCTTCACAATTAACAATATTTTGTATGGAAAATTAACAGGATTAGGAGAAGATTCTGATACTTTCTAACATATAATTCCAGTGATACTGTTAGCGGTTTATGGAACTTCTCAAACTGTTTGATTTGCAATTCAGCTTTGCAGCTACTATATTACTAGACATATCATGTGAAAGAAATGTGATTTGCTTGTTGAAGTTAAAGAAAGGACCAAATGCAGTTTCTGGGACATTGCCTTCTATAACTGGGAGTTACACAGGAGATGTTTGTTTCCTGCACCAACACTGTAAATTATGCCCAGAAAACTGTGCATAATTTAGTGCAAATCTGTCAACATGGGCATCATATGATATTTCTAGTGTCTGTTGATGCACTTTGCGACATTGAAATCTCTGGATATTTTTCAAGGGCAGCTTCACACAGAGCATTTTGCAAACTCTTGACGTGCAAATGAGGAATGAGCAAACTTTGCCAAACCTGGCTGGCTCAGGAATGGTTTCATTTGGCACACTGGATCTAATTGCCAGATGGTCAACCATGTTCCTCATCATGGCTGGCACTGGGCAATCTAACAACAGCTGAGGACTAAGGTGTCCTCTCAGAATGTGGACTGTTTTCCTAGAGACAGGACTAGGCCCACTCAAAACCACAAATTCAAAAAAAGTCCTCTATAATTGTGTGTATCAAGTGGGGTCAGATGCTGTTGACCTACAATTTTCAGCATTGCTGCATGGATTATAGATTATGTAATTTTAGTTTAATTTGGCCCAAACCATTTTGCCAATTTTTATATCAGATCAGTTTCTCAGATTGACCTTAGGTTTTGAAAATGAACCATATTTGCTAATATTTTAATTTATCAATGCTTTGTGGCTATTTCTCAATATTGATTGGATACAGATACTTATTAAAGATGCATTGTGTTTTTCTAGAGTTTGTCTACAAGCTGCAAGAGTGGGTTCTTGAGATAGGATTTTTTTAAAATGTTCAATACATATGAATAACATATATTTTACTATTAGTATCTCCGCTGCTGTTTATACTTACTTATTTTGTAGATTTTTTTGTTTTAAAATTGTTTTAGAATTGTAAGCCACCCAGAGTTGAATTGGGTGGCTCTAGGAAATGAATGAAGGAATGAATAATGTATACCCTTAGAATACTCTTTGTTCAATTACATATTGCAATTCAAGCAGTAGCTCCATCTAGAAAGCAATACAGGATTAACCAAACTGAAAATATATAGCCCCAAATCTTAAACTGAGCACTGTTAATTAACATATGTTATCCCATCAAAAATGTACATGTAGTCATAAAACCTGGTGATCTTTCTGATTGAATAACTTCTTGCATCTAAGGAAAAGAGTCACTATCCAGTCCTTCCTTGCCAATATTCTAGTAAAACTACCAGAACTGCATTCATTTATATGGGAATGTCTAAGTGAGAAGAGGGTATTAAATGGACCAAACATTTTCCTCTATCTCAACAAAATATATAATAATATTCATAAAAGTGTGTATGTGGGGTTGTTATCATGAAAATTCAGAATAGACCTGGTGAGATAAACCATCCTTGTATTTATCTCTGATGGTACCTGATATAAAAAGGATTTTTGTCAAGTAATTACCTTTGAATTAAGGAATAATCTTACATTTACTGATAAGAATAGAAAAGGAGGTGCAAATAACAAGACACCACAGCTGAAAATGTAGATTAAATGTTAACACCTTTGTAACAGGAAACTTGTCCTTTTATTCCCTCACTTCACGTCATGCCCATTCTTGTCCAAAATAATCCTAATTTTGTAAAACTTTTATAAAACTAATTGGCTGGTGAAAAGTTATGATATGATATGAAATCCCAGGGAATTCTCTTGTAAGCATTATCAAGAGCCCCTGATAGATTTAACCAATTCTATATTTTGCTTTGCTTTTTTTAAAAGAACAATTGACTACATATTAGGGATTTCTCTGTGCTTAATTGTGTAATAAATGTATCAAAATATATTGTGAAATTATTTAGTCTTTTCCCTTAGTTGGCAAGAAATATTCCTGCCTGCTTGTTGAGAAGATTAAAGAACAGAACTGGAAAGGGGGTCTAAGCTCTGTAGGTGTAACCCTTGTGCTTGGGTCTCTGTGTTCACCCTGGACTTTATTAATTGATATAAAATATATGATAATCAGAGATGTATTTACTTTGGCATTACACCACACAAGAGTCTAGCAGCCTATTATGTTATATCAATGCAAATGCAAATACAAACACAAACTCAAACACAATGCAGCCAGCTGTAGAAGAACAACAGACAGAACCGGAAGGTGGAGTAAAATGCATCATCTGTTTAGAATTCTTGCATTACCACAAGATATCCAAGTCCAGCCATCTTTGAATTCCGTTGACCCTTATCCAGCCCCAATTTAGTGCTGACTATTAGTTGAACAGATTCTTGTGTGTAGCTTTCAATAAATCTTTTATGTTGCAACCTACCTGCATAGTCCTGATGGTTTGCATTTGATAACAGTTTGGTCTAGTGGTTA
Organism: Crotalus tigris; assembly: GCF_016545835.1. Classification (NCBI taxonomy): domain Eukaryota; kingdom Metazoa; phylum Chordata; class Lepidosauria; order Squamata; family Viperidae; genus Crotalus; species Crotalus tigris. Next base: position 1,568,406 of record NW_024100081.1, read on the forward strand.
AGGCATCAGACTAGACAGCAGGAAACTGTGAATTCAAGTCCTACCTTAGCCATGAAAGGCAGCTCAATGCTTTGGACCAGTCATTGTCTCTCAGCTCATCTCACCTAACAAGGTTGTTATTGAGGGGAAAATAGGAGGAAGATGTGTTGTATAGGTTCACTGCCTTAGATTATTTGTAAAAATAATGAAGTGGGGATATAAATAAATAAAATATTGTTAGGGCTAATGGTGCAGACTTTCTGCATTGGCCTAAGCAGTAATACGTATGGTGGAATCATTGGCTAGAATAGAGAGGAAATAAAGAGGCAGTCTATCATGGGAGAAGCTTTTATGTGCCTTTTTCAAAGAGAATGTAGTTTCTTGCAAACAAGAAACTACTTTTGTCTATTCAGTTAATTGTTCTGTTTCCTTGAGCTTGACATTACTTCTGACTTAAGGTATGTTGGATATAGCTGAATATTTGTTAAGGAGAAAGAACAGGAAGAGAAAAAAATAAAAGATTTAAAAGGAAAAGGAGAAAAAGAGTACACAGGAGAAAGTGAAATGTCCTAGAATAGACATATTGTCTTTTGGTTTGTGGAATAGATTAAAGATCTGACATTAGAGGCAGCATGAAAATAAAAAGCAAACAAGAACACCTGACTTTTTCAGTTTGCACATAAGTTTCTACATATTACAGATTCTTGCATTACCTCTAAACATAAATACAAAAAGAGCTGATTATTATGATGAACAAAAAATTCCCTAATTATGAATGTGAGATTTTTGCAACCCCATTTATGTATGTTTGTATCTCTCATTTTCAGAACATAGTTATTTAATAAATAAAACAGTGTTATTTCTAATAATATGACCCATTTCAGATTCGTCCATTTCTTTGTATGTATGCAATTCCTGTATTTTGCATTGTTTTTCAGTCAATCTTCATTTTCATCTCCCATTATTGCTTGTTTGGCTTTCAAATGGCTTACATTGTTTCCTATTCACAGTCTTATCCTTTGTTTTAGTATCTGTTGGTACAAATTTCAACAACCTGCTTTGCTTTGCATTATGTTTTCTTTGTGTCTTTCCAAATAAAGGAAGTTAAATAGAAATACATATAAATGGTGGTTCTTTCAGGATTGACCTGTGGCAAGACTACTAACAAGTATTATAGGTTTGTGCTTTGCTTGCTTTGCCCCCAAATAGGAGAGGGGGAATAAAAAAAAACCTATGGACAGTAATTTCTTTCAGATCAGCAACAACATTATGCTTGAGCACCTACATTGTGCTCCAAATATAGTAGAATAGTGATATGGATGAGATGAGTGTGTGCATGTTAATAATAGATTATATTGATCTGAATGAACTTGTTTTTGAAGGAACAAAAGCCTGGGAGTAGCTAATAGATTAACTCATGCAGTTTATCTTAAAACAGAAACTCACATATTTATGCCTGCTTTCTATCCAATGAATTTTACTTACCCTGGACTAGCAAAGTGCTCCTTATTAGTGTGAAGTACATCATTAAATACTGTACTAATCTGACCAAGTCAACCATATTTCTGTCTAGAACAGATCTCAAAGAATTGAAGAATATTCTGCCTTAGTTCAGACTTTTGAATAATAACAGAACTTTAATGTCTTGATTCATTAGGCTTACTGATCATAAAAAAATAAATGTAAATAACTATAGATAGATAGATAGATAGATAGATAGATAGATAGATAGATAGATAGATAGATAGATGTATTAATGATGCAGAGTGACCCTTTTGTTCTTCATATAGTGGTTATGTATGCTTTTGTGTGAATTATTGGCATGTGTATATTCTTTTCTGACTTCTCTTTGGGTGCAGTTCTCATGCTGGCTTTCTCAAATCCTTTTCACATCCCTTCCATACATTTCTTCATTAGGTTACCCAGGCTTATAATTCATCCCCTCTGTTCATGGATGTGTTATGCAGAAAAATCCCAGTTTGCCACTCACTATCTTTTTGTTTAAAATGGCCCAGAAGATGATGAATAAATAAAAATGATAAGCAGAAGTATAAGCTTTTTTTCAAAACTATACCTTTTGTAATGGAAGCAATTTTAAAACACACTTATAGAAAAATCACATGTCACGGTTCCACTTAGAACAGTGGTTCTCAACCTGTGGGTTGGGACCCCATTTGGGGTCGAATGACCATTTCACGGGGGTCGCCAAACAACGCAGTCTGCCATTTTTTTCCCCTTTTCCTTAGCTGTGCTACTCCCTTTTATTCTATTGGCTTTTGAAAGCCAATAGAATAGACTCTCTTGAAGAGTCTAATTCTATTGGCTTTCAAAAGCCAATAGGAATTGTCCAGGCTTTCTCTGCCCTGCTGAGCCCGCCAAAAGTCCCATTCTGCAAACGGTGCTGCACCAGTTGAGTAGTCCTCGACTTACGACCAGTTGAGTAGTCCTCGACTTACGACTGGTTGGGGGTCGCGGCATTAAAAAGGTTGAGAACCGCTGACTTAGAAGAATACGAAGTGTTCTATCTGTATTCAGAGCAGTGTTAACTAGCATATAGTCATCCTACATGCAGAGAGAAAACTTCGGCATGCTCACAAGAAATCCAGGAGTAATTCTATGAGTAATACTTATAGAAGAAAGTAAAGTAATATTTATTGATGAAAAAAGGAAGCCATATCCAAAGAATTTCAAAACTGCTGCAATTCAGAAACAAACATAAAAACATTCATATCCTTCCACCTATGTGTTGGGACTACTAGGTGATCCACTTTTGAGTGGATTGTTGCCTGTTTACATCAATCATTTCAGTTCATACTCATGAGTCTTACTGTCATAGTGGGGTTTCTTTACAGTCAGGAGTGGATGACTGTATGACAACAGCTTTAGAGATGTGAGCCTTATGTAACCGTTGTGTAAATAATATAATGTTCCCGAGACATTTTTAACTATCTTCCGAAGGACAGACAAACGTAGACATGGGATTAATCTTTGTTGTGTGATGCAGTTGCTTAATTAATTGATGCGGTTGCTATAATTGGAATTAGATTGGGAGTGAAAATAAGTAGTTGTGAGTCTTAAGCTCACGTATGCTATTGCTAGAATTATGTATGAGTTTGCTTACATTTATGATGGCTAAAAAGGAAACAGGAAATGATTGTAATTTCATGTCAGGATTTGATTCTGTGCAATGATTTAGTTGTATTTGTAGGACATATCTGGGTTTTATGACAGGTCAGAAAGGAACCTTGAATACTTGATCCTGACTTCAACATTCCTTTTTGATCAACATTTTAAACCATGTTCATTAACACTTCAATATACAAAGGAATGTGCATGACAAAGAGATGCAGATAAAAAGGTTCAGCACGCTGAACCTATCATACAAAGTCCAAATATACAGTATGAGTGCACATCCCTGAGACATTTCCAAAACAGGATTGAAAATTTGGGTTAAAATGAAAGGGCTGAAAGTGTAGCCTCTCCTGTATTTTGAAATATTGATATAGTTACTCTTTGCGGGGCAGGATCCAAAAGGAAAAGCTCATGCTTCACTGATCTGCTACAGAATCTATTGCTGCTTTCTTGATGAAGCAAATACTTTGTTTGTAGTTTAATTTTCACCAGGTGTCTCTCTTTATGGTTCCACAGCAGAGATTAATTGAAAAACTAAAATCAAAGGACAAGAAATGAAATAGAGTTCAGGTAAAGAAGAATTTACTGGCAGGAAATGTGATGAAGTAGAGTTGGAAGGCAATTTCACTCAGCGAAAGGTTTATAGAATGATACCTATAGTACATCAAAAACTAGATGTAAGACATATGATGTTTGAAAGGGAAAAAAAAACTAATTAAAAACAATTAGGTGGCGCAGCAGTTAGAGTGCAATACTGCAGGCCACTTTAGCTGACTGTGTTCAGCAGGTCAGCGGTTCAAATCTCACCGGCTCAAGGTTGACTCAGCCTTCCATCCTTCTGGGGTAGGTAAAATGAGGACCCAGATTGTTGGGGGCAATGTAAATATATATATACATTGCTTACTGGTGTATACCGCTTAGAGAGTGCTTGCACTTAAAGCGGTATATAAGTCTCATAAATAAATAAATAAATAAATAAATAAATAAATAAACAAACAAACTAAGATTCATAATAAGTAGTGCTATCTAGTTTTGGATCCTAAAATTAATGATCCAATTAATGATCCAAGTCCTTGTATTTAGATAACATGTGCAGGTAGTCGTCACTTAAAGTCCACTCGTTCAGCAACCATTTAAAGTTATGATGGAGTATTTACAATTGGTCATAGTTGTAGTTACAGCCATCACTATGTTCCGTTGGTCATGTGATTGTGTTTTAGACTGACTCACAATTATGACATTGCAGCATCCCACGGATACCTGATTGCAATTTGCGACATTCACTGCTGGCTTCTGACAAGCAAAGTCAACAGGAAAACCAGCAGGAGATAACAAATAATGATTGTGGGACCCTGCAATCTTAACAGAATTTGCTTAATGACAGCAACTGGAATTGCTGGAACTGTCCTTGTAACTTGGCACAGTCACATAATGTCACATCTTACAATTGCACTGCTTAGCAATGGAAATCCCTATTCTAATTACAGTTGGTAAACAAGACCTTACCATATTGTTTCACTTAAAATATGCTAAACAAATTTCTCCTGCTCAATATATTGAATGGAAACCTCAACTAAGAGCAACTAAGATGATTAAAGGCCTGGATACTAAAACATATGAGGAACAGTTGCAGGAGTTGGGTATGACTAGTCTGGAGAAGAGAAGGACTAGGTGTGACATGATAACAATATTCCAACATTTGAGAGGCTGCCACAAAGAAGAAGGGGCCAACTCATTTTGCAAAGCCCGAGCGGGCAGGACAAGAAACAATGGATGGAAACTAATCAAGGAGAGAAGCAACCTGGAATTAAGGAGAACCTTCCAAACGATGAGAACAATTAACCAGTGGAACAGGTAGCCATCAGAAGTTGTGGGTGCTTCATCACTGGAGGTTTTTAAGAAGAGACTGGACAGTCACTTGTCTGAAATGGTGTAGGGTATCTTGCTTGAACAGGGAGTTGGACTAGAAGACCTCCAAGGTCCCTTCCAGCTGTATTCTGATTAAATTATACTTTCAAATTGTCTGGAGGAAAATACAGCAGATGTTAAAACCTTGATTAAATGACCACAGTCTTGCTTACATATTGTGATAGATATGTGTTGAATAAGACGAAAAGAAGACTAGAGGGCTGAACATATTTTAGCAGTCTAATTTATAAGATCTTGAATATAGTGCCATTAATTTAGAGCTTGGTGTGGTATTCTTTCTAATGAAAGTGGTACGTTATTTTTCCTTATATTTTCTGAAACCTAAGGAGGATAGAGGGTTTATTTGAAATAGCACTGCTATGAGGGAGAGAGAAAATAACAACAACAACAAAAAATGCTCTCCTTCCATTAATGTTAACTGTCACTGGATTGAATGTTTCTAAGCCCTAAGGAGAAAGGCAATTTTAGATTTAATTTGTACTTTAAAGTAATAAAAGAAAAATCTTATCCTAAATAAAGCTTTTTAAAAAATCTCATCGTTTGCAATTTAAGCATATCTCTTACAAGTGGTACGCTTATTTATTTGGGGGTGAATTCAACAGCAAATCCAAGGGCTGTCTCACACACAGCGTTTTTTTTTTCCCCTTGACTTCAAAATGGTTTATTTGTTGTTAATTGAGAACATGTCTTCAGAATAGGGCTTTCCTCTCCAAGCCAGATTGCTAAAACAAGCTAAAGGCACTTCAAGACGATTTAACAGGATAGTGGTTTCCATTATAAAACAGAGCTAGACTTCCTATTCAAACTAGTCTGCTGCAGGGTTGCCCCTCCCATCTGGATGCAGCTGGAGCATCTCTGGCACACTGCCCGGACAACAGCAGCAGAAACTATCACCATTGCTCTAGAAGTGTGTGTGTGTGTGTGTGTGTGTGTGTGTACAAGCACACATACACACAACTATGGGAACAGTGGTTTTTAGTCTGACATATTTCCTAATGTCTCATGAGTATGAAGAAAGCACATCCCCAAGGGCTTCCAATTGTTAGTATCAACATTGTTGTTGTTGTTGTTAATTGCGAAGTCGTGTCCGACCCGTCGCGACCCCATGGACAATGTTCCTCCAGGTCTTCCTGTCCTCTACCATCTTCTGGAGTCCATTTAAATTCACACCTACTGCTTCAGTGACTCCATCCAGCCATCTCATTCTCTGTCGTCCCCTTCTTCTATTGCCCTCAATCTTTCCCAACATTAGGCTCTTCTCCAGTGAATCCTTCCTTCTCATTAGGTGGCCAAAGTACTTGAGTTTCAACTTCAGGATCTGGCCTTCTAAAGAGCAGTCGGGGTTGATCTCTTCTAGGACTGACCGGTTTGAACGCCTTGCAGTCCAAGGGACTCGCAGGAGTCTTCTCCAGCACCATAGTTCAAAGGCCTCAATTCTTTGGCGCTCAGCCTTTCTTATGGTCCAACTTTCACAGCCATACATTGCAACTGGGAAAACCATGGCCTGGACTATACGCACTTTTGTTGGCAGGGTGATGTCTCTGCTTTTTAGAATGCTGTCTAGATTTGCCATAGCTTTCCTCCCCAGGAGCAAGCGTCTTTTAATTTCTTGGCTGCAGTCCCCATCTGAGGTGATCTTGAGCCCAGAAAAATAAAATCTGTCACTACCTCCATTTCTTCCCCATCTATTTGCCAGGAATTGAGAGGGCCGGATGCCATGATTTTGGTTTTCTTAATGTTGAGTTTCAAGCCAACTTTTGCACTCTCCTTCTTCACCCGCATCAAGAGGCTCTTTAGTTCCTCTTCACTTTCTGCCATTAGAGTGGTATCATCTGCATATCTTAGGTTGTTGATATTTCTCCCGGCAATCTTAATTCCAACTTTTGATTCATCTAGCCCTGCCTTTCTCATGATGTGCTCTGCATATAAGTTAAATAGGCAGGGTGACAGTATACAGCCTTGCCGGACTCCTTTTCCAATTTTGAACCAATCAGTGGTTCCGTGTTCGGTTCTCACTGTTGCTTCTTGACCCGCATATAGGTTTCTCAAGAGACAAATGAGATGGTCTGGTACTCCCATCTCTTTAAGAACTTGCCACAATTTGTTGTGATCCACACAATCAAAGGCTTTTGCATAGTCAATGAAGCAGAAGTAGATGTTTTTCTGGAACTCCCTAGCTTTCTCCATGATCCAGCGTATGTTGGCAATTTGATCTCTAGTTCCTCTGCCTCTTCGAAATCCTGCCTGTACTTCTGGTAGTTCTCGATCCACATACTGCTGGAGTCTAGCTTGTAGGATTTTAAGCATAACTTTACTAGCATGTGAAATGAGTGCAATGGTGCGATAGTTTGAACATTCTTTGGCATTGCCTTTCTTTGGAATTGGAATGTAAACTGACCTTTTCCAATCCTGTGGCCACTGTTGAGTTTTCCAAATTTGCTGGCAAATTGAGTGTAGCACTTTTACTGCATCGTCTTTTAAGATTTTGAATAGCTCAGCTGGAATACTGTCACCTCCACTAGCTTTGTTGTTGCTCAGATTTTCTAAGGCCCATTTCACTTCACATTCTAGGATGTCTGGTTCGAGGTCAGTGACCATCTCATTGTGGTTATCTGGGACGTTAAGCTCATTCTTGTATAGTTCTTCTGTGTAGTTTTGCCATCTCTTCTTAATCTCTTCTGCCTCTGTTAGGTCTCTGCCATTTTGGTCCTTTATCATGCCCATCTTTGCATGAAACGTTCCCTTCATATCTCCAATTTTCTTGAAGAGATCTCTGGTCCTCCCTATTCTGTTGTTTTCTTCTATTTCTTTGCACTGTTCATTTAAGAAGGTATTCTTATCTCTTCTAGCTATTCTCTGGAATTCTGCATTCAATTGGGTGTATCTTTCTCTTTCTCCTTTGCCTTTCGCTTCCCTTCTTTCCTCAGCTATTTGCAAAGCTTCCTCAGACAGCCATTTTGCTTTCTTGCATTTCTTTTTCTTTGGGATGGTTTTAGTTGCTACCTCTTGTACAATGTTGCGAACTTCCATCCATAGTTCTTCAGGCACTCTGTCTATCAGATCCAGTTCCTTAAATCTATTTGTCACCTCTACTGTATATTCATCAGGAATATGATTTAGTTCATACCTGAGTGGCCTAGTGCTTTTCCTACTTTTTTCAATTTAAGCCTAAATTTTGCAACGAGAAGCTCATGATCTGAGCCACAGTCAGCTCCTGGTCTTGTTTTTACTGACTGTATAGAGCTTCTCCATCTTTGGCTGCAGAGCACATAGTCAATCTGATTTCTATGTTGACCGTCTGGTGATGTCCATGTGTAGAGCCGTCTCTTGGGTTGTTGGAAAAGAGTGTTTGTTATGACCATCGTATTCTCTTGACAAAATTCTATTAGCCTGTGCCCTGCTTCATTTTGTACTCCAAGGCCAAACTTGCCTGTTATTCCGGTTATCTTTTGGCTTCCTACCTTAGCATTCCAATCCCCCATGATGATAAGGACATCATTTTTTGGTGTTAATTCTATAAGGTGCTGTAGGGCTTCATAGAACCGGTCAATTTCATCCTCTTCAGCACCAGTGGTTGGGGCATAGATTTGGACTACTGTGATATTGAATGGTTTGCCTTGGATTCGAATTGAGATCATTCTGTCATTTTGGGGATTGTATCCCAGTATTGCTTTTCCTATTCTTTTATTGACTATGAAGGCTACTCCATTTCTTCTGAGGGATTCTTGCCCACAGTAGTATACCTGATGGTCATCTGAGTTAAATTCACCCATTCCTATCCATTTTAGTTCGCTGATTCCTAAGATGTCGATGTTCAGTCTTGTCATCTCTTTTTTGACTACGTCTAGCTTGCCTTGATTCATGGATCTTACATTCCAGGTTCCTATGGAGAAAAAATCTTTACAGCATCGGACTTTCCTTTCACCACCAGATATATCCACAGCTGAGCGTCCTTTCGGCTTTGGCCCAGTCGCTTCATTCTTTCTGGCGCTACTAGTACTAGCCCTCTGCTCTTCCCCAGTAGCATATTGGACACCTTCCGACCTGAGGGGCTCATCTTCCAGCGTCATATCTTTTTTCCTTTTAGTACTGTCCATGGGGTTTTCATGGCAAAGATACTGGAGTGGTTTGCCATTTCCTTCTCCAGTGGATCACATTTTGTCAGAACTCTCTGCTATAACCTGTCCGTCTTGGGTGGCCCTGCACGGCATAGCTTATAGCTTCATTGAGTTACGCAAGCCCCTTCGCCAAGACAAGGCAGTAATCCATAAAGGGGAGTATCAACATACCTCTGCTATTTATTTATTTGGTTTATACTTACTTATTTTGTGGATGTTTTGTTGTTTTAAACCCTTTTAAATTGTTTTAATTGTTTCAGAATTATAGAATTTAAGCCGCCCAGAGATACTTAGTTGAATTGGGTGGCTCTAGAAATTAAATGAATGAGTAAATAAATACATTTTTATAATACTTATGATTCTCTACCTAAAGAATGAATCTGCAAAGTCTTGATCCATTTACACACTGGACAGAAAAGTCACTTTTTAGTTATGCGGTATGTATGTACAAAAAAAAACGGGCATATAACCAAAAATATAAGCACCTTCAAATTCAGCAATGATCAAAGAAATAACATGGACAATGCCCATTAAAAGTAAATTGTCAATATTTTAAAGAGGAAGGAAGTCATGGTTGTAGGAGACCTTAATTACCTTGATATCTCTTCAGAGACAAATTGCCAAGATAGTCCTTATTTTGCTAATAATTTTCTCCTTTAGGGAGGAATTATATAGCCATTAACTTGTTTTAATGTTTAATTTGGATTCCTGTACTGAGAAAGTGATTGGGTTCCATAGCTATATGATTCTCGCCTCAAAGTTTAGCTTATATTAAGACAGTGTTTTTCTGCTGTCATCACCTACAATTTTTTCTATATCAAATTGAAAATATTTTTCAATTTTTACAGCAGTTAGAAAGTACTCATTGATTGCTTTCCAAAATTGTATTAGCTCAAGAGTGCAATTGAATTTTCTTCATTTTGCAAAAAGATAACTTAAGAACAATGGCATTCTCGAAAAATGCTACAATGATTTTATTTTTAAAAAAATAAGTATTTTTTATTTTTCAATAGAGTAAAAGTATACAAAACAAACAAAAGATAGAAAGTAAGGAAAGGGAAAAGGAAAGAAATGGGGAGAAAAAAATAAAACCATACAATTATGTGTTCCACTTTTCTTTCTATCAAGTAATCATCTATTTAATAAATAAAAGGGACATTTTATCAAGCTTGGTGGACATGTAAAAAAGCTTTAAAAAGTTGATTAATATACATTTATATAGAGGATTTTAAAGATTAATATTCAATTGAAGACAGAACTATTCCTTTTAGTACTAATGGATAAACAGTTAGAAAAAAAGCCATGGAAGATTATTTCAGTATATGATTATTGTAATGAGATTATTACATGCACAGAGATAGAAAGATTCGACACTACCAACTATGGAGGACTAGTTGGTGAAATTGAGAGATCTTCCTGAGAAGGATAAACTTTCTGATTGTTTCTAGGCAATATCTCTTCCCTTGGTTCCCTAAGGTCATCCACAGTTCATTACAGTACATTAGGATTATGTCTTATTTGATGCCTTACAACAATCTTGGGATGGCTATTGAAGTATATGGGGTGGTCTCCCTTTTCTAAATGATGCCAAATTAATACTGTTTTTACTCTTTTATAAATTGTTGTACTCCTGCTGTGGCATATATTGCCTAATTTTTGCTGGTGTAAGTCGTGCTATATATAGAAAAGGATAAAATTTTCAAAGTATTTTGTCTTTGGGAAATTGAGCAAGGTCAGTAATGAAATTTACATTTCAAGCAGTTTTGTTGAAAGAGGAAAAATCCCCCTTTAAGATAAAATCATAGGTTCTCAAAGCTTGTAATATGAAAATGAAAAACACTGGCTATAGGCATTCCTCAAATTATGTCTCTTTAAACCAGACAGAAATATTTTTAAACTTCTTTCTGTCTGCTTTAAATTAATTACATTATTGCCCTGCATTAAACCTTAAACCCACTCCTGAGCTGCAAAATGATTCATGATTGATATTTTGAAATATTTTAAAATCAAGTTTTGTGAAAAGGAAATGCTCCAAGATTTGGGCTTGGAATTCCATATACATATATGAAACAATTGTTAAATATAATTTAAAATGGAATTAATATTAATAAAACATAATACACTTAATAATTCTCATTATGGATAACCACATCTGCAATTAATCAATTATAACAATATGTTCATACATTAAATAACTTATCTGATACAGTTAAAATAACTAAATTTATATTCTGAGTAAGCGTGTTAAATATGGCATTAAATTTTATATTTATATTACTTTCCTAATTGTTTTACTTTGTTCTTTCAATTTCAATCCATTGAAAATTGAGTGCTCTGTTACCTTATTTATCTGTCTGTATCTGTAGTTTTCTGGAAATAAAGACCGGTAATCATTGTTATCAAACTAATTCCTCTTTTTTTATATAACAGAGTTCTGTTCATTTCTTGAAATTGCTCCGTTGCTTTCGTTTTGCATTTCACTGAATGACAGTCATCAGTGCTTAACATCCATACTTTATATTCAAAGATAGAACCTCTCAAAGCAGCAAACTAATCCTCTGCAATAAATATTTTTTATAACTCCCATTGTTGCTATATAATTTTCTCATCTTTCTTTATTCTGAAATAAATATAAGAAGAAGAAAAATCTCCAGGCAGAGAAAATATTCGGTTTAAAGAGGAAGGTGGCAGTGGTGTGCTGGAGTTAAAATTAGAGATGTTGAGATTAAGGGAAATGAATCTTCCTGTCCTGCTGTCTTCTTTCTCGAAACATCGTGCAAGCAATCCCTTCCTCTTTCTCTGGTTAGGGAAAGTTACACAAGCCGTGGCAGGGAGAAAAGAAGAAGAAACATCTTCCAATCCTTTACTGTATTGTCTTTTCTATGGTTACATCTAGGAGTATTTTACCAGCACACGGAGGGAGAAGAAGATAACAGTTCCACTTCTTTCTTCTAACATCTTGCTGGTGAAGGTCTTGCTATCATTTTTCTAGAGTTTTGGGTTCCAGTGTTGTAGGAATGGGAAGGAAGACATGAAGGGAATTCACCCATCTCTATTTGAATGTGGTAGTGGTTCAGGCCTGACGATCTCAAACTCCTTAGAAAGGAGCTTTCTTTTGATAGTCCTTGACTTTCAACCATTCATTTAGTAACTATCTGAAGTTACGATGGCACTGAGAAATGTGAGTTATGACTGTTTTTCACACTTACGACCTTTGTAGCATCCCCATGGTCATGTGTTCAAAATTCAGGTGCTTAGCAATTGCCATGCATCTATGACAATTACAATGTCCTGGGGCCATGGGATCATCTTTTGCGACTTTCTGACAAGAAAAGTTAATGGGGAAGCCAGATTCACTTAACAACCATGTTACTACCTTAAACAACTACTATGATTCACTTAACAACTGTGACAAGAAAGGTTGTAAAATGTGGCAAAACTCACATAACTGTCTTGCTTAGCAACAGAAATGTTGGGCTCAGTTGTGGTGGTACTTCGAGGACTACCTGTTATTGTTATTAAATATATTGTTGTTATTGTTTAATAAATTATTAAAATGTACTTCATTTTGGGGTAACTGGGTGTGCCCAGTGTTTATAAGATGTTTAAGGAGTGGAAGAATGGCATGAGCAAAAGCATCTTTACCTTTTAATGGTAAAGAAAAGTGAACTATAAAATAAGCCTGTTACATTGCTCTAAATCTCCATAGAAATTGCTTTAAAGTTCAGTACAATATGTCTTGATTGAATAAGAACATTGGCTTTGTGATTGATTGATTGATTGATTATGTACTATCAAATCATAGCTGACTGTTAGTGATTACATGGATATATTTTCACAATGATGATCTCTCCATAACCTGGGCTTTCAAATATTCTTACTGTGTACTCACTGCCACTGTAACTAAATCCATCATCTTCTCTTTCTTTCTACCTTTTCCCTTTGCATAATAGATCCAAAGTACAAAGAATAATTTAAGCTTGGATATTTGTGAAAATTCTAAGTTGATTTGTTCAGTGATTCGTTTGTTGACTTTCTTGGCTACACAAGTATTCTCAGGAATCTACGCTAATGCCAAAGTTCAAACATGTCAATATTCTTTTGGCTTTCTAGCAACTTGTATAATATTATTAAATAGACAAAATGCTTGTAATTAATTGACAGCATAAAGCTGCTATATCCATAGTTTTCCTTACTTATTTTAGTGTTATTTGATACAGGGGGAATATATTTGTTAAATTTCAGTTACTGGCAGAATCATAATGTTAGATTAATACATAACCTCTAGGAATATTGTTGACATTTCTCCTAGTATATTTGAACACAAACTGTTTATTTTGTATTTTTGATTAATATTTAAATGCAGTTTGTTGGTCTAAGTTCTTATAATTGTTCTCCAAATGATAAATTATGTTAGGTTAAAGTTGATTAATGTTGATTAATGTCGATTAATCTGATGACCATTAGCTAGTAATAGATTAGTTCTTTCTTTGTTTTGTGTTTTTAGGTGCAGTATTTATCTCTGATTTGTAGGATCAAATTGTGAGTTTGGACAGACGAGGGTCAGATGAAAAATGGCTATCTAGCCTAAGAATTAGTTCAGAGGTAGGGCTTTCATATCTGTCAAGTAGATTGCCATTCAAACAGAAAGGGCAATGCCAGGGTCACTCATGGCAGAATCAAGTCCCAAGTTCCTGACACTGCTTCTTTAGGTCTGGTCCTTTCTCTTCAAACCTAGAAGAACCTTGACTCTGTTTTGTAAAGAGGAAAAGGGCAGAGAAAGCAAAGAGAATTAGTGGTATGATATTTCACGGAGATAAGCTACTGTTTTCAGCTACAATATCAGGCCTGACCAATGTCATCTGTTCTCAAATGAAGGCTGGATGTTTCCAATATAACAATCTCTGCCTGGTAGCAGAAAGATGATGCATATATTTTAGGATAGTCTGTTTTCATCCATGCTACACTTTCTCATCAAATCTAACCCGATTGCCTAAAAACACCTTATTGTTTTGTTTTTTTTAATCTTCATTCCTGGAGTTTTGCATCTCTTCAGACATAAATCAGAAGTGTAACTTTTGTCTAATTCTTAAGTGTGTTATTCTGTAATATTGACTTTGAATTATTTAATTACTGTATTAAGTTTGGGGGACAGAAGCAACTTTTGAATAACTAGGGCGCTAACTAGCCTTTGTTTTTGTTCATGGTAATTGGAACTGCTGAAATTTGTACTCCATCTTTGATCAAGTGATCATGGGAACCTGTGTCCACTAACTTTCCTCCCTCCCTTTCTCAACTCCAAGTTTCCAGCTCATTGACTAGATTGTATCAGCATACTCTTGCCATTCTGGATTTTTGCAGGGTAATATATGCAGAATAATCAGCTGATTTACCGTATTTTCCGGCATATAAGACGACCCCCAACTTTTGAGAAGATTCTCATGGTTTAGAAAGTTGTCTTATACGCCGGAAAATACGGTAATTTAAAAGGTATATACTGACCACCAGCCATGCAATTGTATTATAGCTATTATTTTTTGGGAATTTTGAAATATACTTTTTCACCATAGCTTCAATTTCTAATGCAATTAATGCTTTTTAGGAAAAAGGAAACAAGGTAACCACAAAATCCCAGTTTAAAAAAATTAATATTTTCCAAAAATGGGTGACTCTTTGACACAGGTTTTATATAGTTTTTTAAATATCATCTTGTGTTGCCCCTTTTATTTGCATTTAATTTTAAAAGTGACGGGGAAAATGAATTGGAACTATATTTAATGGTTCTACCACAGGAATGCCTATTGCTAAAGAAAAAACTTGCCTCCAGAAGTTGTGGGTACTCCACAACTTCTGTCCATATCCTGCCACATGGAGGACAGGGACAGCCAGGCATCTCACTCCCCCCCCCCCGCAGCTCCTTCATGGGATTCTCCATCAGGCAGAAGAGCAGCGGCGGCCTGGATGCCTGGATTCCCCAGCGGGGGTTGGAAGTGTTTCCAGGGCAACAGAAGCCTTGTTTTATTGGCATATTGGCGTGGGACACTTAAAGGGGGGGCTGCCACCCTGCCCCAATGACAGAGTTAATAACAATCCGATCAGGCTTTGCTGCATGGCTGCACCCCCTCCCCCCACGTACTTCGTTCTGGTGCCTTTGGAGAGAGAGAGAAGGGAGAGAAAGCGTGCGCGCATGTGTGTTTATGTGTGTGTGAGAGAGAGGGAGGGAAGGAGGAAGGGAGGGCTCCCCTTTTTGTAAGTTTGCTTGCTCCATCTGCGAGGCTCTCCGTTCCCCACACTTTTGCTGGCCAGCACCTCGCCTTCCTCCTCTTCCTCTTCCCTTTCCCTCCTGGCTCGCCTTCCTGTGTCCGAGGTGGCCTATGCGTTGCCATGCGAATTGGCAGCGCTCATTTAAATGTCCCCTGCAGCCAAATAGCCCTGGAAAATGCCGGGGAGAAAGAGGCGGAGCTAGAAGGCCCACCTGGGGTGAGCCGCAGTAAGGTGCCCGAGAAGAAGTGGGTACGTAAAGGAAGCCAGATTACCTAGTCCCATTCCGCCCTGGGAAATATTTCTCCGTTTCTGGTGAAAACCACCGCTTTGCGGCGCAAAGGGCTGCTGCGCTTAAAATGAAATAATTTCTGGGTTTGTTTTTTGATATGCTAAGGTGGGGCTTTTTACCTCTGGACCTTTAAGCAAAATGCCATGTTACTTTTTTTTGTTCCTCTAATGGCCCCACTTGCAAAATTCTTGATTGCAAATCCAATTCTTATAACTGTTGTGGCCAACCTCTTTGGTTTCTTTAGGTACCCGTATTTTCCGGCGTATAAGACAACTGGGCCTATTAGACGACCCCCAACTTTTGAGAAGATTTTCATGGTTTAGAAAATCATCTTATACACTGGAAAATATGGTAAATTCAAAACAGAATAGAAAAGACTCCAATAATGAATAGAAAGATAGCAGATTTAAAACAATTCAGCAAATGCAGTTTGAGCAGAGAACAATTTAAAATATATATATATTCTAGGAACATGAATCATAAAAGTTTTAAAAATGGGTGAATATGATATTGAAATATGAAACTGAAATAAAGTTGCCTTATTTCCACGTTCCTGATAGATACAGGACTGTTACTCATTTGTCAATAGATACCTGTGGATAACCTTCTGTGTTCTCTATGTGATTTATTTTATGATTTACCAAGTTACTACCATTATCTCATTGTAGTTAGATATCGGATTTTCAATTAATCAAATTCTA
Organism: Crotalus tigris; assembly: GCF_016545835.1. Lineage (NCBI taxonomy): Eukaryota > Metazoa > Chordata > Lepidosauria > Squamata > Viperidae > Crotalus > Crotalus tigris. Next base: position 1,584,818 of record NW_024100081.1, read on the forward strand.
AGAAAGATTAGTGAACTGGAAAAATATAGCTAGGTCACAGAAATATAAAGCTAAAGATTTTATCTTTGTAGTGGTTTCCGGATTTTATTTCATTGCCCTTTGATTACTGTGCAAAGTCTGCAGAGAATAAAGCACCTGTGCTTTTTAGAACAATTTCTCCATATTTTTAATAAAAATCCTGAAGAAAATAGTCACATGTATGTGTGCTTATTATACTGGAGGGTCAGTCTAAATGTGGTGTGATTTTATTAGCAGACAGAAATACATGAATATAATTCATGGTTTTCTTTTTCCAGGATGGCAGTGAGCCAGTCTGATTACATCTACCTTCAACTAAGTGGCCTATACTATTTATTTTTATTATTCTGTTTTAAAGTCTTTCCCTGTTTCATCTACTTTCCGGGTGTTGTTTTTTTTAAAAAAAAATATCATGGATTCTTCTGCTACAATTCACATTATTAGTGCTTACTGCATAATTTATAAACCCTGCCCATCTGGAAAAGTAGTGAACTTGACAAGTTTCTGGGATAATTTAAGAGGTTCCTTCACTATAATTCACTGAAATTTATAATTGAATTTATTTTTTATTCATGTTAACTTTGCCACCTGCATCGATAATAATGTGAACTTAAAAGTGTTCTTTAAATAAGATTTTGCTTTATTATTGCTGTTTTAAAACCACTTTTTATATTTTACATTAATATTTATGTGCCTACAGTTTAACATAGTATAAGATCTATTTTTATTTTTATTTATCATAAAAGATTGAATGAATATCTGCTTCTAGTCTCATGATTTTCTCTGTTTGGGAGAAACCATATTGGCTAGAATATCAGGGGTTCTCAACCTTGGCAACTTTAAGATTTGTGGACTTCAACTCCCAGAATTCCTCAGCCAGCTTTGCAACTGGCAAATTGGCAACTGACTCATATTTATGATGTCATGCGATATCCCGGGATCATGTAACTACCTTTTGTGACTTTCTGACAAGCGAAGTCAATGGGAAAGCCAGATTCACTTAAGAACTGAGTTATTAACTTAATAACTTCAGTGATTCACTTAACAACTGTGGCAAGAAAGGTTGTAAATGGGGCAGTTAACTCATGTAACTGTCTCACTTAGCAACAGAAATTTGGGACTTAATTGTGTTGAGGACCACCTGTAATAAGCAAAGAGATTTTGGTTAAACAAGCAGGACTCCAAACAATGTGGTGCCAGAAGTTAAGGTCTTTCTTTAATACTCTGAGTACCAACTTCACCTGAATGTGTTATCTTTGAAAGTAGAAATCCTCAGGGGATTAAGCTAATTCCCATAATGCCAGTGGAAAAGCAAATCAAATGTAGAAATAATTTGAATGTATGCAACAAATAGTACAGTATTCTTTGAAGAATAAAATTAACATAATGCCAGATCCATTAAAAAGGACACATTGTCAGAAAGTTCAGAAAGTTGTTTTTGATAGGTTCCATTTGTTTTAACTCTAAGCAGAAACTATAACCTGCAAATTGCAAACATTCAGTGAGATAGTAGAGTAGAAGGAAGACTTCCTAAATAAAGCAGAAATGAATTACAGATATCTTCAGTCTTAATCTCTGTCTAGAGCAATGTTTCTCAACCTTGGCAACTTTAAGAGTTTTGGACTAGAATTCCCCAGCCAATTCTGAAAGTTGAAGTCCAAAACAGTGGTCTAGAGCAGGGGTGTCAAACTTGCAACATCAGGTGACATGTCGTGATGTCTTGCAACTTTTTTTCCATTGCTGGCAATGGGGTGGGCGCGGTTTCACCTTGACGCATCTGGCAGTTTGACACCCCTGGTCTAGAGGAAGAAAAAATATATTTTAAGTATTAGTTTCTTATCATGTCAGATGAGAGATTTACTTTAATTACTGCTTCAGTTACTTTAAAGGGGGGGGAAATTCTACAGATCTTAATCTATGTTTTTTTTAACATCATTCAGCATACATGTTTGCCCTGTTCAACCTGTTTGCTTTTGAAGATGCACCAGGTAATTCATAATTCAGTCAGGATATTTACTGTAGTAGTACTATTTTTTAAAGAAATGTAGCAATTGTGAATTCATGTGGATCTGCATTACTAGTCACAGCTCTAATGAACTAATAAAGGCACCCTTCCTCACACTTCAGCTTGAAGTGCAATTAGTTCTGCTAACTTCTACATGCTTAGAAAGTTTATTAAAATATATGCAGATTCTTGACAGATGATATATTTTAAAATAAAGATTAGATGATAAACATTAGTCTTGCCAATGCTAAGTCATCTTGAATTAATTCAATTAAATATAAAACTGTTTCTCTCATGGCCTCTGATCATATTCCCTTCTCTTGCTTTTCTTTCATTATAGCGGAAACTAAAAATACCTATTTAGAGAAGGAAAGAGAAAGGAAGGGGCAAGAGAGGGAGGGAGGGAGGGAGAGAGAAAAAAAAAAAGAGAGAGAGAGAGAGAGAGAACATTTGTTTGCCTCATGCTCATAATTTTCAGGGCTTCGCAGCAAGCTTATGAAAGCTAAGGTGACTTTTTTATTCTTTTTCAAATATTACTGGAGGAAAACCACAGGATCCTTCCTTACCTGGGGAAAGGAAATGCTTTCATGAATTCATTTTGTGCACTTCTGTTTCTCCCCAGGGCAGCTTTAAATCCTGTCAAGAAAGGATAGAGGAAGGCATAAGAAATTTAGTTGTCTTCAACTTAATACTAACCAACAGGGGAGAAATTGGAATGATCATGCTATGCTGGAATAAAGCTGAATATAGTCATAGTCTTGCTTGGATTTTAAGAAGGTGAATTTAATAAGCTTCGAGTAGGGTTCTAAGGATGGCAGGGGAAACTAATAAAAAATGAAAAGCAATCACCAAAAGGATAATTGTGAATAGTTTTGGTGATGGAAAAAATAATGGAAGACAGCAGAAGATACAAATGTGACTACATTAAAAAGAAAAAAAAAAGATTCATAAAAGAAGCGGAAATATGACAGTTTATGTTGTAAGTCAGTATTGTAGTATTGTAGATAGGCTATAGGTAGTCCTCATGTTATGTCTTGATTCTGGTTTCAATTATACACTCTCATACACAGTTGCTATGGAAATTGACTGTTTATTCAAAGTTAAGGAGATAACAGCAGTCAAGGAATGCAAACCAAAAGAGGATCTCTACAAGAAATTTGCCTGACTTGTTTTGCTTTTAATAGAAGCATACAGAAGAATACTGAGCAAGCTAAACCGATCAGGAAAGATTAACAAAAGATTGGCAACATCTGTGCACATTTAGCAAGGAGGGAATTTAAACATTTTGAGCATTTGGCTTCACGTTCTTGACTTGCCTAGGATCCATTTATTTACAACCTTGGCTTGACTAAGACTTTGTATCTCCCTTGACTTGGCATAGTAAATCTTCGGCTTGGCCTTGGAGTACATGACTTGGTATATTCACCTTTGTCCAGCTAAATTCTTATCTGCAGGTAATTCCTGTTTTCCTGTTTTTGCCTTTTTCTCAGCTGTCTCCTGCTTTGCTTTCAGGGACTTACAGTAGCCATCCTCCCCTTGACACTGCTAGTGCCTCACTCCTAAAGTGGGGCTAAGAAAGCCAGGATGCAAAAATGCAGATCATTAAGAAGGGAGAATCTGGAGTCAGAGGCAAGCAGGCCTCTGAAAGCATGTTGTATGGGAATTGGATAAGATCTATTTTCTCTTAGCCCATAGTATAGGATATTAAGTGACACAATAAAGCTATAAAAATGTAAAGTTTCACTTGAGTCAGGCTCAATGCCTGGTTATTTAATAGAGACATCCGTGTAGTTTTCTTAATGACAATTAAAGAGAATATTAAGGTAAGATTTGTACAGAATTGGGAGGACATTCTAATGACCTAAAATACATCGATAGGATAAAAATAATGTCAGAAAAGTATGGCATCATAGTGACAGAACAATTGGATTAGTGCCAGAATATTACTACCACAATAAAAGAAAACTAAATTAGAAATTAACCATATTTTCAATACCTTTTCATTTCTTACTTTTCTATCATAAACTGATAACAGTTGTGAAAAAAAATCAGACTTACATATGAAAATCTACCAAATTATGACTTAAAAATAAATCAGTTTAGATGAGTATTCTTGGCAAGAATTTTCTGGGTAGATTCTGTTGCTTATTTTCTTCCTTGTTCCATTTATTTATTTATTTATTTGTAGGTAAGAGAATAGTCCTTGTGCCATGCTAATGTTACATACCATTATTCCAAGGGAAAAAAATGTCATATAGCTCTATTAAGTGATGCCAACAAAGCTGGTATTTCTTTTAACCTATTTTATCCTCTGTGGAGATACTGCTTTCTCGTTTGATGTGTTGCATTCCCTGCTTTTAAAGCATTTTAGTACTTGAGAAGTTGCAGCTGTTCTCCTGGAAAGATCTATCATCAAAAAGCCTAAACTAACTCGGAATGTTTTCATTGACTTTACTGATATACCAACTTGAGTTAAAAGCATCATTTTATTTTGCTGTCATTCCGTTTCACTTTTGTGAAAAAAATTCAAGACATATAAACTCCCTTAGGTGACAGTTTCCACATGATGCTGTCACTCTAAGCTAGACCATATTGAATTCTGTCATGAATAAGAGACAAAATGAAATGCATTGAGCTGTAAAATTTGACTTCTTGTTTTTTTTTTATCAGTATCATATCAGGCTATTAGTAGCTATAACTTCAAAAGCAGCACATTTTACTCTTTCAACATGCTGTAGCTAAACTATTTGAGCTATAAATAAAGCACATCATTTTTACATTGTATACAACAACAGTGTATTTTATTAAGTGATACAGAGGTGATACAACTAAATATCATTGATTTTGTTAGAAAAAATAAATCATTAGGATAAAGTTAAAATATTTTTTTTAAAATTTCAAACTGAATTGTTTTATTGCCATTGTTTTTTGCACAGCTAAATTGTTTTTTGGTTAAAGCATCTTCTGTTCATATTTTGGGATTTAGTTTTAAAAGATTTCCTTTTTTTTTCATTGTAAACTGTAGCCTAAGCTAACACTAGATTCATATAAAATAGGAAAAACATCTTTCTCCTCACCTTAGTTTCATGACCCCACAAGCATTCAACCCTCAAAGGGGAGACATAAATTGTATTACTGTATTGCCCTTTTTATTGTGTGATGTATGAAGTAAAGTTGAAGTTGACTGTAGAGGCAGCTGCTCATCTTTCTTCTTGATAGAGTAGATGTGAAAGGAACAATAAATAGCAAACGAAAAGATTCAGCCTGAGATCATGGCTATTTGAAACAACTATAGTGATAAGAGCCAGAAAATTATTTCATGACTAGGGTTAATATGAAATGAAATAAATAGAATTTAATTTTCATGTGGAAAAAGGAAAACCAATTTTATTATATTATTTAAGTCAGTATTACCTTTGTATTCTAAGGAAAGTTTATCCCCCCCCCATAGCTAATCTTTTTTCTTCTTACTGTTGATTTAGCTATAGAAATTTAATCTTGAAATCAGATTATCATAGGACTTCCAAAACTGATACAAGGTCATCCAGGAGGCTGCTTCCGTTTTTGAACTGCCTGTCTAAACATTCAACAAAAATAATATGTTTTTTTCATTTCCGGTGAAAAGATGGCGAACTGATGACATGCCTAGGGAAGGATCCCTGAAGATTTTTCCCTGGAATGTAGCTTCTTCAACTATCAACAGAAGGAACCATCATTCCTTTAGTTTATATGACTGTCCTAGGTTAGGGAAAGTCCTAGAATTATCCCTCAAGATCCTCCAATACAGCAGTGGTGTGCAAGTACATATACATAACAAATAAATATTAAACACTGTCCATCTTGAAAATATAACGGAAGGAGGAAGCTTGAGAGTTCACAAGGTTAATGCTGTATGGAATGACACTATGGCTGAATATGGATATTCTGCTACAGATACCCGAAGCCCCCTCCCAGAAGGGAACAAGGAAAACAGGTCGTGAAGAGGATGTATAGTGTCCCAGACAATCTTGCGGACCCTGCTTAACCAATGCTTCTGTGCTAGTCCTGTATGGGAGGGAGGGAACTGCCAATGATCTTTTCGGCCATTTTCACCACTCTCTGCACTGCCTTCCTGTCTGAAGCAGTGATGCTTCCAAACCAGACTGTGATGCTGTATGACAAGATGCTCTTGATTGTACCCTTGTAGAAAATGGTAAGGATAGGAGAATGAAGATGTGCTTTTCCCATGCGAAGCAGAAAATGCAGGTGCTACTGTGCCCACTTCACCAGTGTCTCGCTGTTGAGCGACCAAGACAGCCTACTCATTAGCTGCACACCCAGGAATTTGATACTGGTAACCATCTCCACAGATGAATCATTAATGCTCAGAGAAGTGTGGCTGTGCCTGCCTTTTCTGAAATCGACAATGATTTCTTTGGTTTTTCCGGTATTTAAAACTAGGCTGTTATCCTTACACTAGTTCACCAACCCCTCAACCTCCTTGCGGTAAGCTCCCTCATTGTCATCATGAATAAGGCTCACTACTGTATAATACTGTGGGGTTTGAACAATGGGAAATTAGCTTAATGTTTTGATGTGGGAACTTCAGATTCTGCCTGGCTTCTCTGCAATCATTTTCTCTCAGTAAAAGTTCCTTTTGAAATGCCTCTGGTTTCAAGAGTCATGCTTTCCTGAGAGGATAGCTGGGGTAGGACCTTACACCCCTTACTTTTTCCTTCCCTTAATTTCCTATTTTTATTTTGCTTTGTATTTTATACATTGATAAAACAATAAAAGTCATATAGGAAAAAAACACAGATAATGTGTTTTGAAGAATGCTATCATTCCCTGGGTGATAGATAGGCTGCTGTAGAGAGGTGGTATTTGGAAGTAGATACACAACCTTGACATTTGGATTGATATCCTCCAAGTAAGGTGGATGACCCAGGGCATTATCCAAAATAAACAGAATAAACAGTCAATGTTTTTTTATGACAATACCTATCCACTTCTGCAATGAAATGGTGGAAGAACCAGTTTTCAAAGATCAGAAGAGTGAATGAACTTTCTTTTTAGCCTTCCATATAATAGGAAATGAGCTCTTTGAGATGTTATTGAGGTTCTCAGAATGGTAGACTAGCAGAGAATTTAGGCTCAGGTTACCAGAAGCATTAATATCTAGCAATAGTTAGCCTATCCTTAACAGCTTTGAAACCTGGCATTATCATCTCCTCCTTGCTGATCTAGGTTCTGCCTGGCATTTTCTTTTATTAAAGCCCTGTTTCAGCCACAAACTCCCTATTTCATCCACATTAAATATTTTATAGAGCAAGTAACCACCTTTCTCAATGATCTTCTTGACATGTTTGAGAATTCCCTTTCTCCATCCACTTCTGCACTCATTACCTCGTCACTCACTTTCATGTTATGCAGTTTTCAAAAGCCTTAAATTGTAGGAACCAGAGCTTATTCCATGACTTGAAACTGACATGTTTTTAGCAGTGCCTTTATTTTATTTATTTTGATCTACCCCCTTTTTTATTTTGTATAAATAGACTCAAGTTGTTGAACATATCTTTCTCCTCCTATTTTTCCATAATAATAGAGAGGGAGAGAGAGTGGTTGGTCCAAACTCATCCAACCAGCTTTCATGCCTTAAAATGTACTAGAACTCACAGTCTCCCAAATTCTAGCCTGGTGCCTTAACCATTAGATCAATTTGGCTATTTACCAGCATTCTGGTGCAAGTCATGGAATAAGCTCAAATTCTTTTCTTGGGTCAGCATTAGGCACACTGTTGACATTGATCTTTGATCCATATGCCGGGCACTGTCTCCATGTTTTCCATTACTTTTCCTCTCTTCTTGCTCTTTATTGCACGGCACTGAACTTGATTTTGTCTTTTTTCTTAGTGATTGTTCATGAAATGAACATGGAACATGCCATAGCAACATGCTGAGTTTGACACTCCCTCCCTCTTTATTTTCTTGGTTGGATGAGTTTGGACCAACCACTCTATCTCCATCTTTGTTTGCATTGTGATTGATTGGCACTTCACTGTACAACCCCCATTATCTTTCAATTAATTGTAGATGTTTTCAGTTGCTACACACCACACACAACTAATCAGTGAACATTATGTGTATGGATTTGCAGATAATATGTGAGCAGAAGTCAGGAGAAGGCTGGAAAGCATTAATTTCTTGGAAACCACATAGAACACTAGAAATTAACCCTTTCCTGGCTTATTCCAACTTCCTGATCCTTCTAGCTTGGGTTTGTTTGTACTGATGAAAGTTTACAACTCAAAAGTTTGTAAATAGAGTAATATCTGTATAGAGTAAGCAATTTGGAGATTGAATTTACTATCAACCACCAAAAACAATCAGTGTTCAATAAGTTGCAAACTGAATGAAATGCAGCAACATGATGGAATTATTGTTCTACCTTATTATTGTGTATGTTTATTCTACAGATATGTGCTGATAGTTTCTGAGCTCATGACAAAAACATGCCTTCACTGACAGACTACGTTCTCGGGCATTAGGCACAAAATAGAGTTGAATATTGGCTATGCTCGAGAAAGTTAGTGGCTGAGCTCCAAAGTGTTTGCCTTTTTAAAGAAGATAAAATCTATGGTTTCTCTTGAAGTTGTATAAATTGGATATGTGCTGTTAAACTAGGTTCCTTGTTCCTCAACCAACATTGATGCTTCTAGTGCTCCTAGTCTTCATAATCACTAGTGCAGATCATTACTGAAGTCCTGTGTTTCAGATAGCAATTCATGTGTCTCAGAATAAGGGAATAGGGGAAATAGCAAGATATGAAGGGATATAAAAGTATAAATTCTCTTTGGATTCTCTAAGCTTTAAGGTCCAAGTGATTTTTTTGGGTGCACACATTTTGTTGAATATTACTGATAGCAGGAAAGCTAAAAGGAATAAACTTTGAGGCCTTTTTTGTCCTTGTGAGGTGGGCAGGAAAAAGTTCAATATATCTATATCTTAATAGGAATGCTTGTTGCTGACAATAGTTAATAGATAATATTAAGCTTGGCTGTGAAATGTAACCTAAATCATATAACCTGTGTGTCATAATTATAGAGATGTGTTCATGCTATGTAGAAACCATTTTACAAGAAGTGTCAGTGTCAACTAAAAGTCACAGATGTTGTAAGATAGCACCCGTGCAGAAAGATGTGGTAAGACAACCGTTTGTGTGAACTTCTCCTTTTTCCTATGTGTGTTGTCTCAAGATATGAACTTCTCTCTTTTAGTGTGTTAAAGGTAGATAAGAAGTCATCTATTAGGTTAAGCGTGGGCGGCAAGCTGTATAAAAGTGACACCCTCAGAGTAACTCAGGGTTCAGAATTTGTCATGTGAATGCTCTGAACCATTGTGCACAAATAAAGCCTGTTTTCTCCAACCCTTCGTGGTCTTGTCTTCTGATGTAAGTATCGTGGTTTTTCCACAACAATTATCTGGCGACCGCGGCAGGACGGCAAGGAGTCTTGGGGCTCTCTGGAGGGCACACCCTGATGCCAGGGGCCTGTAGTGTTAGGGGGAACATCCCAGGCGCCATCGGACCTTTTATTCCAAGGGACTTCCCTGTGACACAGGGCTCCAGCATTGGCGGTCGGCCACTCCAAGAACCACTGGTGAAGGGTAAGGAGACCAGGCAACTTTCCAGCCGGCTAGAGGACAAAGGATTCGCCTGCAGGCAAGTATTGAAAGGGAAATAAGGAATCCCTCCCTGTAAGCAGGGACGGAGGAGAGGACTGATCACCCTCTCTTTGGAATAAGGTGGGAGGATTGTTGTGTCTGTTTGCAGTGAGTGAGTGGCGCTTGAACTTCCCATCAGTGACCGTTGAGTTTCCGGCTCCCTGGGTCTAGCGCGTATAAGTGAAACCCTCAGTGTAATCCCGAGTGGAAGGACCCCTTACCTTCCTCTCATCCCTTTCCTCATTTGTCTTGTCTGGTGCCCTGGGATGCTCATGGGGTGGTGGTGAAAGTGTACTCCTTACTCCATTGGGGTGTATGTTAAAGCATTTTAAGTCTGCTTATGAGGATCAGGATTATGGTATTAAGTGGAGCAGCCATAAGTTGAGGATCTTCTGTGTGGTAGATTGGCCCAGCTTTAACATAGGCTGGCCAAGCACAGGGACACTAGATCCATTCATTGCTCTAAAAGTACATTAGTTAGTGTTCAATCCCATGTTAGGGCACCCAGACCAGGCACCCTATATTGATGTGTGGCTCGGCTTGTTGCAAAGACCTCCACCATGGATCCAGAAATGCAAAACTGTCCCCTATGTTAAAAAAATTTAGAAGATAGAAAAAGCTGGGGACAAGCTATAATCCAACCAGATGTCCAGGATCAAGGGACCCAAACTGGACCTTCAGCAAGAGGTGCTGAGGGGGTCCAAGGCAGAGGAGGAAAAGAAAAAGGATCAGAAAATGCAAAGGAAAGCTGAATTGCTTGCAGTTGCTATGATGGGGGTGTCAAGGGGAGGTGGCAGAGGTAGAGGATGGGGAAGGGTGTTAAGACAAAACCAGTGTGCCATATGTAGGAAGGAAGGACACTGGAAGGGTGAATGTCCAGAAAGAGAAAAGGATGAAGAAAAAGGAGGGGGAAGAGGCAGGTTTGCGAAGAGCTACAGAGGTGGCCCAAGGAGAAGCCAGGGAGGGAGAGAAAGAAGAAGAGGATTTTCAAGGACTCCCCTCATAGGCCTGGCAGAAGCAGAGGAGTGGGACTGAGACCGACTGGGTTCAGCCCGCCTCCCAGAACCTGTGGTCAGTTTAACAGTAGGAGGCAAACCTATTCCCTTCCTTGTGGATACTGGAGCCACCCGATCAGTCCTAACCCAACCCCTAAGCCAAGCCTCCCCTCACTCTATCAACATACAAGGAGCAACAGGAAAAATATTGCAGCGACCCTTTTTGGAGCCCTTAAGTTGCACTATGGGAGGAAAAACTATAACCCATCAGTTTGAATATATGCCAATTCTTTTATTGGTAAGGGATCTGCTTTATAAACTAAGGGTGCAGATCTCCTTTGAAGAGGATGGCACAATGGCCATAAAATATGGAAAGGTGATGATGGAAGTACCTTGTGCAGAGGAATGGAGAATGGTGATGCTGGCACAAATGATAGAGAAAAATGCCAGATGGGAAGAATTTGATGTATCATATTTGTGGGCAGAGGACAACCCCCCTGGTTTTGCAAAGCATCATCCGCTATCTGCCAGCTGCTGTACCGAAGGATAGGAAAGAGTTAAGAGGATTTTTAGTTGCTGCTGGCTTCTGCCGAATATGGATCCCTACCTTTAGTTTAAAAGCAAAATCCCTATATGAGGCTACAAAGGGGGGGGGGGGAGATAAAGAACCATTGCGATAGGAACAGCAAGAAAATAACAGCTTCACCGCTCTCAAGGAGGCTCTAATGTGTGCCCCTAGTTTAGGTCTACTAGACTTGGAAAAGTTATTTCAACTGTTTATAGATACAAAGCAAAATGTGGCAGTAGGAGTTCTCACCCAGAAAACAGGAACCTGGCATCACCCGGTCACTTATCTGTCTAAACAGCTTGACAATGTAGCCAGAGGATGGCCGGCTTGCCTTAAAGCAAGTGCTGGAACAGCATTATTAACACAGGAAGCTAACAAGTTGACTTTTGGACAAAAGTTAGATATCTACACACCCCATGCTCTTAAAGCTGTCTTAGGAGCAAAAGGACATTTGTGGCTGACCAACCCATGCATGCTGAAGTATCAAGCTCTAATAATACATAATCCAATGATTATATTAATTTAATCAAACTCACTGAATCCAGCCACGCTGCTGCCTGAATCAGACTTGGAAACCACACGTAGTTGCATACAAGCTATTGAAGAAACTTACGCTAGCCGCTGAGACATGAGAGATGTCCCCCTGCTTGATCCAGACTTTACAATATACACGGGTAGAACTAGTTTTATGCAAGAAGACATTCGAAAGGCAGGATGTGCTGTGGTGACTTTGGAGGAAGTATGGGAAGCTGAGCAACTTCCACCCGTTACAAATGCTCAGCTAGCTGACCTGCATGCATTAACTAGAGCTTTGGAGTTGGCAAAAGGAAAGTGCATTAATATTTACACAGACTCTAAGTATGTATTCCTAACAGTGCAAGTCCATGGAGCCTTATACAAAGAACGGGGACTTATAACATCAGGGGGAAAGGATATTAAGTATGGACCACAGATATTGTGTCTGCTGAATAGTGTGTGGGAGCCTAAGGAAGTAGCTGTAATGCATTGCAAAGGGCATCAGAAGGGAGCATCAGATATTCAATTAGGAAATAATAAGGCAGACTGGGAAGCTCATATGGCTGCACAAAAGGCACCTTCTGAGCATACAAATTGTCTAGCTTTGTGGACCCCTGAGGAACAGGACCAGGGTAAACCAGACTACTCTCAGGAAGACTTGGACAAAGCTGAGATGCTGGAAGCAAGGCAGGAAGATGGTTGATGGATTTTGCCAGACCAGCGAGTCTCTATCCCAGGATATATGGCATGGGATGCAGTGCAACAGGTTTATAAGGAACTGCACCTGGGAAAGGCGGCACTGGCAAATGCCCTGAAGAGAGAGGTCTATATTGACAAAATACACAGTATTGCAGCGAATGTTTATGCTAGATATGAGATCTGTTCCACCAACAACCCAAGGCAAGGACCCCAACTGCCTCAAGAACATCAGCCCAGAGGAAATTATCCCTTCGATTCCTTGATGATTGATTTCACTGACATGCCATGCTCAGGTCCCTATAAAGCAATGCTAGTCATAGTATGTACATACACTAGATGGCTAGATTGCATCTCTAAGAAGAAGAAGAAGAAGAAGAAGAAAGGCAACTGAGGTCGCAAAAGCCTTGCTTCATATTATTATTCCCAGGTATGGGTTGCCATCTAGAATCTCTTCAGATAATGGTCCTGAATTTATCCATAGAGCCACCCAAAAGATAGCAGCTATGCTAGGAATAACATGGAAGCTTGACTGTAGTTTCCATGCTCAATCAGGAGGAAGGGTGGAGAGAATACATAGACCATTAAGGAAAAATTGGCAAAAATATATCAGGAGACTCAGCTTAAGTGGCCAGATGCTTTAAATATGGCCCTGGTTGTGGTAAGGTGTGCCCCACAAAGGGGGCTGCTCGTATCTCCCTTTGAATTATTGTATGGCAGAGTCCCCAACTTACTCAAACCAGGTGTCCAGAACTCTGAACAAGTGGCAGATACTGTTAAATTAGAACAGCTGCAGGCTCTTAACACTATAGTCCAGTGGCTACACCAATATGTTCTAACCCAAAGACCCCATGTCTTGGTTACACTAACACATAATATACCACTGGGACAGGAGGTCTGGGTAAAGGATTGGAAGAGGGAAGTCTTAAGCCCAAAGTGGAAAGGGCTGTATACTGTTGTTATGTGTTCTCCCCTTGCTATTAAGGTGGCTGAGATCAGGTCGTGGATCCATTGGTCCAGGGTTAAATTGGCAGCCCCCACCCAATGGAAAATGAATAGTAACCCAACTCAACCCTTTAAGCTATCTCTGCATCGTAGGAGAAGGAGCCTCTCCTCTTCTGGTGACACCCCGGAAGCTGCACCCCTGCGAACGGGAGAGGTGAAGCAAACCCCTGCAGGTGTTACTCCGGAAGCTAACACCCATCGCACGGGCAACAAAAGGTCCCTACCTTGGAAACTGCGTTCACATCATTAGTCTTAAAAGTCTTTTTAATTGGTTATGGATTCCACCCAGAGGATGAGGGAAACTGCCTGTATTAGGAAAGGGCTCATCCCAACAATTTGGGTGGTGGTAATGTTGTTAATCACTGTTATAATTAACTCTCTGTTTCTGTATAGAGGGATCACAGTCAAAGAGAAGGGGGTTGAGGGTGTGCCTGAGGACTGGCTAATTGAACCCGATGATCTGAATATCAGTAAGGCTGTCACCCCATCCCCCACTTTAAGTTCTCCAGAACCTGTATCAACCTCTGTGGGACAGGGTCTTTCCACAAGGGAGGGAGATCATAAGGGAGTAAGTGGTGATGAATATCTCTTGGGGAACCCACGACCTTACCCTTCAGACCACGTCCCTCCTTGTGATGAATGTTTTGTAGACCTTCCTACAGGGAGACACTTTGTTTATATGGCTTTGGAATTGAGGGGACTGGTGAAGACCCTAAGACCTACCTCACGGTCCAAGTACAACGAATCTATGATGGGCAAATTAGGTCTTTAGGCTGGTCTGTATATGATAATCTGAAGAAACTGAAAGATGACCCCCTCCCTATGAGTACAACAGCTACTAATTTGTTTATTGAAATGGCTGAGGAGGTGGCAAAAACACTCACTGTAAAGAATTGTTTTGTATGTGGTGGTACCAGCATGGGGGAGCAATGGCCATGGGAAGCATTAGAGGCCACCCCTGAAATTTATAACATATTTAATGCTGGAAACGTGACAGCTCGAACTCGCTTCTCAGGAGCTGTGTGGACTTTGGCTACTAACCTGGTTGGGAGGAACTGTTTCTTCAGAAACCATACTGTGCCGGTAGGACATCTAATCTGTTTGGGATATTGGGATCAGGACTATGTAAAATGGGTCTCTCCTGGTCAAAGCCCAGAGCCCGCTGAATTTGAGGGAACTCTGCTCCCCTATCTTAAGGGCACTCAAAATGAGTGGATTGCCCCAGAAACATGTATTGGATTTGTGGTAATTTGGCCTATGAGAGGCTACCCCTAAACTGGGCAGGAACCTGTGTTTTAGGTTGGATTAAACCATCCTTCTTCCTGTTACCTATCAGGGCCCGACATACAGTCATATGTATATGACCTCATAGGGATGCTGAGACGAAGGAGAGATGTGGAAACCACTTTCTCTAATTTCCCCTGTAAAGAGCTAGCTGAATATGAGAAGACCAATGTCTGGAATTCGGAAAGAATAGTGTGCTCTTATGGACAGGCTACATGGGCTGAGGATGGGTCATATGGCTACAGAACACCTATCTATATGTTGAACAGGATTATCCGACTCCAAGCTGTCTTGGATCTCGTAGGCCAACGTTTGGATAAGGCTCTCAATATATTGTCTGATACTACTGATAAGATTCGAAGAGCAGTATATTAGAATAGGTGGCCCTAGATTACATCTTGGCAAAGGAAGGAGGTGTTTGCGGAAAGTTCAACCTTTCCAGGAAAAGCCATTAAGCAGTTGACCACTGAAATGAGGCAACTTACCCATAATGCTGACCAAGAATGGAAAGGTTTTGACTTTACCCAAGTGTTTATATCTTGGTTTCCAAAGCTGCCTGGTTTGCAAGCCATCGTGGCCCTCGTGGGAATCATTGCCCTTGGTTGTCTAATTCTACCTTGTATTTTACCTATTGTTACTCGCACCATTTCCAAGAGCCTCTCTATGCTCATTGAGAAAAGAGCCATAGCCCAGATCATGGCCCTTGTAGAGGAAGGGGAATATGCTACCTTATGTTATCCTCCAAGGTATGAAACTCCTCAATAATCTCGTGATTTTAGTGAAGTTTCAAGGGGAGGAAATGAGGTGGGCAGGAAAAAGTTCAATATATCTATATCTTAATAGGAATGCTTGTTGCTGACAATAGTTAATAGATAATATTAAGCTTGGCTGTGAAATGTAACCTAAATCATATAACCTGTGTGTCATAATTATAGAGATGTGTTCATGCTATGAAGAAACCATTTTACAAGAAGTGTCAGTGTCAACTAAAAGTCACAGATGTTGTAAGATAGCACCCGTGCAGAAAGGTGTGGTAAGACAACCGTTTGTGTGAACTTCTCCTTTTTCCTATGTGTGTTGTCTCAAGATATGAACTTCTCTCTTTTAGTGTGTTAAAGGTAGATAAGAAGTCATCTATTAGGTTAAGCGTGGGCGGCAAGCTGTATAAAAGTGACACCCTCAGAGTAACTCAGGGTTCAGAATTTGTCATGTGAATGCTCTGAACCATTGTGCACAAATAAAGCCTGTTTTCTCCAACCCTTCGTGGTCTTGTCTTCTGATGTAAGTATCGTGGTTTTTCCCACAACACTTGGGGGAAGGGTATGTCTGAGAAGCAAAATGCTCTTATTCTTACCCTTAAAACTTTCCCAAACTGAAAATGGCTTGAAATTTTTTGTTCTCCTTTTTTTCCATCATGAAAAATAGCTGAATATCATTCCCCCAAAATGTAATTATGAACTGGTTTGAGGTTTTTCAAAGGTGTTTGAAATGAGAATTGTTTGCCTTTTTGAAGCTCCCATTCACTTTCCCACCAGTAAATTAATACCACTATTTAAAAAAAGAATTGGCAGAGAAATCTCAACTTCCAACATAGACATACAGGCTACTTGTGAGAAGTAAAAATGTAACACTGTTTTTTTTTATTGTAATCTTTTTTGAAGCAAATGTGGGCAGAGGAGATTTTGGAGGATCATGGATGTTACAATAAAACTGAATATACATGCATAGATACATAGATTTAAAACTATATTTGAAGCATAGTCTTTCCCAGTGGTGGGATTCAAATATGTGAACAACCGGTTCTCTGTGTAGATTCCACTTCCAGAAATCCATTCTGGGCCTGGGCAACAAAAAATTAGCTACCAGTTCTGCCGAAGTGGTACCACTGAATCCTACTACTGGTCTTCCCCAATTGTTACTCCTTTAACAGGTCCTGAAGAAAAGTACATTTGAGGAAATTATAGTGTAGTGTTCCATTACCAATTAACATTATAAGCAAATGATAACTTATTATGAAATAACTATTATTAGTTTGGGAAAGAATAGATAGCACTTTCACCCTTCAGTCTTTGTATTTCAGGTCTGGGATTCGGTTAAGAATATATATCTGTTAAATCAGGGGTCCCCAACCCCCAGACCGTGGACCAGTACCAGGCCACAGCATGCTAGCAACTGGTCGGCATAAACAAGCAAAGCCCCATCTGCGAGACGCTGGCAGCACACAAAAATAACCACCCTCCGGTCTGTGGAAAAACCTCTCTCCACAGAACCAGTCCCTGGTGCCCCAAAGATTGGGTACCTCTGCCTTAAAGGGTGTCTGGGGAAGAAGAAATTGAGAAAAATAACTCCTCCTCTTCTTCCTCCTTCTCCTTCTCTTTCTTTTTGAGTGACAGGAGCAGAATCTCATAAGAATTCAGGAGCTAAACTAAAGTTTATTTCTACAATTGATACATTAACTGCCCAGATATTTTGCAACTTTCAGGAATGTTTTATATTATTTTGACTGAAAGCTGGTCTTCAAGCTTATGTTGCTTGAAATATTTGTGGGATGATTTCTGCTTGCAGTGTCTGTAATGCACAGGGTTAACAATTCCATTGCACTCCTATGTTATGTGGAGACATATTATCTGCCCTTACAGCTGACATTTGACAGCTTCCTGCAATGTATTAATGTCACTGTACTTCCATATCATTACTGTCTCTACTTTCCAAAGCTGTTAAAATCAAGAGCTGTGGTCATCTTCACTTCTGTTAGTGTCAGAATGCTGAGGACATATAGGAACACTAAGTAGAAGTCTCTGCTCCCTACAGCTACCAATAGCAAACTATAAAAACAGCATGCAATCTGTGCTTTAGTTTCTGAATGAAAGAGAAGAATGGATACATTCTGAATGTTGCCTACAAACTATATCAGGAGGAAGATGCTGAAAACCTAGGGACTCGAGGGTTAACAACTGGGCTCTCACAAATAAGCTGATGTAAGATGCATAAGATTGAAGGTGGTTCTGAACTGGAACAAAACTCTCAACTGCAGGTGCCTTAATATTGATTATAAATGTTTGGTAATAGAAGTAGTAAATTATCATAGACAGCTCTTGGAGATGAATGCCATTTCAGGTGACGCTGGTGGCAAATGGGATACAAAATCATTTTTGCCATTAGTTTTATTGGATGAAATGCTGTAATGTGGATCTTTTAAAATTATGTGTGTGTGTGTGTGTGTGTATGTATGTATGCATGTATGTATGTATGTCAAAGTATAGGTTACTCAAATGTTTCCCTTAATCAGATTTGATTAAACTGCTTTCAGATGCATCTGTTCCCCCAGGAACATTTCTATCTTATTATCTCAAATTCTCTTTCAAGAAAGTTTTTATTAGCTTTTCCTAATCCCCAAATAATTATTCAATGCAAGAACTATTTGTAGAGACAATCGTGTCAAAGGAAAAAGACTCATTAAATTCTTCAGTGCTGTAATGTACTATTTTTTCAGGATGACCTTCATATTATATGTGCTAATCTACTTGGAGGACTAGATATTGAGAAAGATAGGTCTAGCGTCTGCTGACAGAGTACATGTTTTACATGTGCAAGATACCTGATTTAGTTTGTACTTCTTTTTTTAAATGGGATCTCGGATGGCAAGGCTTGAGACCTTGGATTGTCATTGCCATTCAGAGCAGACTATGCAAGAATAGAAAAAGCAGTTCTTCAATTTAGTATAAGGCTACTTCTTATGTCATACATTCATTTATAAGGGATGTGGAATAAGTAAGCAACGCAGTTATCTGATTATCCGCAGGCAAAAGATTGAAGTAGTTGTTAATAAACATTGGTTAGCTACCTGGACCGCATCAAGAGGGAGGAGAAGAAGGTGAGAAGTAAGTAGGAAGGTTGAGGTGAAGGAGGAGAGGGGGTGAGTGAAGAAAAAGAGGGAAAGAAGTAAGTTGGTTTGAGGTGAGATGCAGTTTGGGGGGAAATGGGCGGGCAAGACCGAATGTGGTGTGTATCAATTTGTTTTATTTTTTTATCTGAAGTATTTGTAAGATTGTTATGTATTGTAAAGTTGAAAATAAAATTTTTTACAAAAATAAAAAAATAAACATTGGTTAGCTTGAACAAAATTATAAAGATACATGTAGAATGATATAACTCAAACTCTTGTATAAGAAAATGCATTATTCAGAAGATTGATAGACAGGTCCCTAAATTCTAGATTCAAGTTTTCCAGCCTTTCCTTGATTGAATGTATAACCTTATATATACCAAATATATATTCTGCCACTGAATTATAATCTCTATATTTCTAACCCTTACACTGCAAAGAATTACATGATTGGTCAAAGGGAACAACTTTTCAGATACATTCTTCTGTTAAAGTGGTATAAATAATTGCATATGTAGGAGCTTTTCAGAAAGTCCCTATAGTACAGTAGCTAAAGGCCTGTTATCTTGGAAATAATCAGATTCAAATAAAGTTCAGTGGACTAGGTAGTCTTAACTATGGCAGACATGACAAAGTGACTTATGCCACCTTTAAAATGTTAAAGGTTACATTATTCTAGACTTGGGTTTATTTTTTATAGATGCATGAAGTGCAGTTAAGAGGGTAGATGTTAACTGACTTGAGTATAGAGAGGAAAATGGATGGAGACAGATAGGCGTATATATAGTATTTAAATATATCCCAAGCGTCTCTTTTGGGATATCAGGATGATAATATTAACCGAAATTATACTGTTTTTTAATTATATTTCAGTTAATATATGGACCTTTGCACATTTGGAATGTGTTAATAAACAAACACAAAAATTTCCTCCCTCCTTCCGTCCGCACCTCTCTTTACATTAATCCTCTTTCACCAGGACTGTAATTGTGAATGGTTGTTTGGTGACATTCAGCGTGGGTTAGCTTTTGCTTTTATACAGTACTGTGTTTGTATGTTTACTGTCTTCCATATATCAGTTTGCTTGTACAGCTCTATTAATGTTGTGATACCTACAACAGTACAGTGGAAAAAGTTGCTTTTCCAGTTGAAGGCTTGTGTGTGTTTTTTCTTGGAGGCAATACCCTGGATATTTTATTCCTGTGCTGCTGGCACAGAGCAGGTTTGGCTCCTTTTTATAAGCCCTCACTTTTTATTTTGTCAGTTTATAATTACAATTATTTATTCAGTCGATACAGAATTATATATAATGGTGGGGCAAAAATTTGGTCTCTTAAAGTGGACTACAGGTAACATTGCCTAAATTCTTTTTATTTTTCTGGCATTTTAGTTTCTTGAATTGTTATTAAAGATGGTGAAAAATAGAAATTTGCAAGAAGACTTAGCTGTATTTGGCATTGTATCCTTGTTCGAAAACATGATGCTTAACATCATAGGTAACTGATAACTGTTCTTTATGTGAAGGAGGAAAGCTCTTTAAAGAGAAATAGATCATGACTGACTTGTTCTCCAACTTCTGTTCCCAAGGCGATGCTGTTGTAGGCTTTCACCCGTCTAAAGAACGAAGCTCAAATTACTTAAGGGACTACTTAGCTGCCGCTGGTGCAATTAAATTAATGTAGAGAGGGTTTTGATTTATTTCTGTAGATGGTTTGTGGGTTTGTTTTTTTTTTCTAGGTCAGTAATGCTTATATGAAAGAGAAGAAAACAGGAATTAAATGTTAGTTTTAAAATATTTTTAAACCCCCTTTCAGTATCCTTGTTGTTGTTTTTTTAAGGTAGAAAGATATATTGTGAGAAAACTACTATCACTGCATATAACTAATAAACAATAGGATGAATAAATGTTTGATATTTATCCATCAGTTCTTCCAATTTTTAAGATACATGTAATACAAAAACTGAGAAAATATAAAATAATGCTCATTCCTTTAGGACAGTAGTTCTCAACATTTTAATGCTGCGACCCCAACCGGTCATAAGTTGAGGACTACCCAACTGGTCGTAAGTCGAGGACTACCCAACCAGTCATAAGTCGAGGACTACCCAACCGGTTGTAAGTCGAGGACTTTCCCTGCCCGGGAGCGCCGCGCATGCGTGGTGCCGCCCCCTGCGCCGGTCGAGGCATAGCTGGCAAGAGGCAGCGACGGCGCAGGGCGACCACTGGCTGGGCCACCAGCTGGCCCAGTCCAAGGGAGGTAAGGCACCCGTTGGCCTCCCACCTCCCACCCCTGGCCCTCTTTTACTTACATTTTTAGTAGTTGCTCAGCAGGGAGGGGTGGAAGCTTCCAGACAGCTCGCCTTCGCTTCAGACAACTTGCAGCACCGTTTGCAGACTGGCGCTTTTGGCGGGCTTAGCAGGGCAGAGACAGCCTGGACAATTCCTATTGGCTTTTGAAAGCCAATAGAATTAGACTGTATTCAAGAGAGTCTATTCTATTGGCTTTCAAAAGCCAATAGAATAAAAGGGAGTAGCACAGCTAAGGAAAAGGGGGGAAAAATGGCGGACTGCATTGTTTGGTGACCCCCGTGAAATGGTCATTCGACCCCAAATGGGGTCGCAACCCACAGGTTGAGAACCGCTGCTTTAGGATATTGTTAGTGTATTAACAAACATATGGACATAAATGGATATCAGCCATTTAATTTTGTTACACTGTCATAATTATTATCAATTCCATTTTGAATAGAATTTGCTAAAGTGACATCCTGATTTACACAAGAAAGTTCTTTTTAAGGGGAAAAAACCCTCTATTTAAGCTAAGCTCAGCTGGAACTGAGAAAGAAGAGGAATTTTGAAATAACATGTCAATAATTAGCTTCAGAATAGAAAATTGAGCAGTTATTTTATCATATGAGCCATTAAAGTATTGCACTTTCCCACTAAATTAAGAATGATTATATATACCTTCTAAATGAGCACTTTTAAACATACATACTTAAACTAATTCTGGCTTATTTCATCCTTGTGTTTTGTGTGGTATTTCTTCTTTTGGCATGAACTTGAGTTCAGAAGCAACTTCTGAAGATACACTTTCAATTTCTGACAAATTATCATTTATTTTTAATATTTTTCAAGTTCACAGTTTAAGTCTTTATTCTTACGTTTTATTTGCCTGTGAAATTGAAACAGCAGGGCTTGCCCAGGACTTCATAGAATTTTAAACTGAGTTTTCACATTAAATTATTAAACAATTTCAGTTCATTTCTGATGGTCGTATCTTGCTTCCTGACGCTGAAGTTCATGGCTCTCTCCTTAAAAATGTGTGCTAATGCATCTTTCAATAATATTAAAACAATGAAACAGTCAGATGTGTCTGTTTATTTAATTTATGTAACCATGAATTCACCAGGATCTTCCAGTCAGAAGATCATACAGCTTCATCCAATATGTAATTTGCTTAACAACCATAGTGATTCTCTTAATGGGAACCCTTTCTCCAGCAGCTTTATAATCTGTAAAAAATATATTTCTTTTAATTTGTCCCAACAGTGTTGTGTTCATGAATCTGCACATTTTTTTTTTTTATTGAAAATTTTTAAATTTTACAAAAACAAATCCCCTTCCCATACCCCCCCCAACCCTACCTCACCCCCCTCCTACCCAACCTCCCACACCCTCCCCTGGACTTCCCAGAGCTGAGTACAGGCTTAATTGAGAAAAAAACTTAAAACACTTTTAAAACCTAAACAAATTTAAATACAATCATCATTCTATATAAACTCCCTCCAAAAACGCAAATTTAAACATTACTTTCTTTGAATATCTATACCTATAATGTAAAATCTAATTTCTCCCTCTTTCTTTATCCTAATACAAAAAAATAAATATATAAACCTTTGTTATACCATCAAAACTAAATACTCTTAGAAAACTTAAAGTAAATACATATTTCCTTCAATCTTCATAATCTTCTCACCTATCCAAAAAAAAACTTAAAAATCCTAAACAAATCTAGACACATTTAGTTAAACAAATTATTTTCTCTTAAAGATATTAATAATATTTAAAAACTTGAAACACTTTTGAATCCTAAACAAATCTAAATACAATCATCATTCTATATAAACTTTCCTCCAAAAACACAGATTTAAGCATTACTTTCTTTCCTAAACAAATCTAGACATTTAATTAAGCAAATTATTTTCTCTTAGAAATATTAATAATAATATTTAAAAACCAAATTTAAGCATTACTTGAAACTTAAACAAATTATACTCCCTTCGAAACACAAATTTATTAGAATCCCCTCACTGAAATAAACAAATTATAATCCCTTCAAAACACAGGTTTAAACAATATTATCATTAAAGGTTTAAAACTTAAAGCTGAAATATATTATTATCCCAAAACACATATTTAGACATTACATAAGACATTTTCCAAAAACGATGTAAGTTTTACTTCTCCCACAATCTCAATAGTAAACTTCTTGTCTAAAGTTCTCATTCAATGTCCATAATTTTCTGTCCGATAACCAGTTGCACCCACTATAAACACAAACTTCTTATCTAAAATTTTCATTCAATATCCATAATCTTCTGTCTAATAGCCAGTTACATCTACTATAAGCACAATCCATATCGGTTTCTCTTGCCCGCAAGCATCGAAAAAAATGCGTGGAATTCTGCCCTTGAAGATCGCTCCAAAGAGTTTGTAAGTCCTGGTTGACCCACAAGCTCAGGAATCAGTACCTGTGAAACTTCCTCAACCTCCTTCTTCTGTTGGTCTTTCTCTTTACATTTATATGTTACTTTTTCTTTACATTTATATGTTGGACAAGTCTCAGGGACCGATACCTGTAAAACTTCCTCAGTGAATTCCTCCTTGTGTTGATCTTCACAATTATAAGTTGTACAAGTTATCCTCTGCCCGTTCCTCTCTTGTTGGTGCCCCTCAAGCTGAAATTTCCCAATTTCCATTTCAGGCAGCAATTCCACCCTTGAAGATTGCTCCAGAGACTTTGTAGGTCTAACTTCTCCCAGAGATTCAGAGACCTTCTTCTGTTGCTGCTTTTCTTTGCAATTGTATGCTGCACAAGTTGTCTTCTGTTCCTCAACCTGGACTTGTTGGGGCCTCTCAAACAAGGGTTCCCCAATTTTCATAAATATAGGCTCTTCAAGCTGTAATTCTACATTCTTTTCTTCCAAAGCTTTAAACTTAATAGATGGCGATACACATACCCCCAGGACCGAGGTATAAAAATCTTTTGCTTGAGAAACAGTATTAAGTCTATAACATGTCCCCAGGTGGTTCACCACCATTCCAGTCGGGACATCCCATCTGAATGGTATTTTTCTCTTTTTAAGTTCATTTGCTAGAAAAGCAAACTCCTTTCTTCTTCTTAAAATTTTAGATGGGATCTCCTTAAAAATTATAACATCTTGTGAAGCAATTTGAAATCTCTTCTTATAATAGGCTTGCACAATTTCATTGCGTAGAGATTTTTTACCAAAGTAAATTACCACATCTCTTGGCAGATTCTTCTGTGCTGCCACCACAGAATTAACCCTGAATAATTTTTCAATTTCACTAAGTATTCCCTCTTTTTCTTTATTCAAAATCAATGCAAAGTCCTTTGCAACCATCTCTTTCAAATTTCCTTGCAAAGACTCTTCCAGGCCCCTGATTCTTAAGGCATATTCCATTTGTCCATATTGAAGCATAAGAATTTCATTTTCCATCTCTTTTTCCATACTTTCAATTTTCCCCTCCATTATCTCCACTTTTTCAGCTACCTCTTCCACATGGGAGTTCATCTTTTCAAGAACAGAAGCAACTCCTTTTAAAGCCAAAACAAAGTCTTGTCTCAAGATCTTATTGTTTTCCTCTAAAATCTTTTTCATTTCTGCCCTAATTTGAATTATGACATCTCCCATCATGTCTTGCAAATCCTTCATAGTTGTTAGCTGACCCCCAGAAGAGGGTGAGACTGTTAATTTAGAAGCTGTAGAAATCCCTGGACGCTTTGGAGCCATCTTAAAAAAAAAACCCTTTAGTCCTTCTTAAAAAATTATAAAAATTCCTTCAAAAATCATAACTCCCTCCAAAGAAGGTCATTATAATAAAAAGAAAAAAGGGGGGAAAAAAAGAAGAGAAAAGGAATTAAAAAAGCTTTACTCCTCCTTAAAAATTGCAAAAATTAAGCAAAAAAAAGGAGTTAACTCCATGAATTCAAAAAGAAAGAGGGGGGGAAATCCTTCAAAAAGGGGTCATTGCAATAAAAGGAAAGGAGTTCAGAAAAAAAGAAAAGAGAGAAAGAAAAAAAAAGGGGGAGAAGAAAAAAATAATTAAATAGAAAAGGTCCGTTCCATTTTTTTTAAAAAAAAATACTTAGAGATACCAAAAACAAACACAAAGATTAAACAAAAATAATAATTCTAACAGTCCATTCCAATCATAAAAAAATAAAAAAGGAAAAGGGAAAGGAAAAAAAAAAAAAGCACCAAAAAGCCTGCCGGTCAGCATTCTAACTTCCAAAAAAAAAAAAAAAAACACCGAGAGATTTGCCGATCGCCATTTTACTTTCCCTTTCAGCAAAGAAGGAGAAATAAAAAGAGAGAGTAAAAATAGAAACAAGTCTTAAAAACTTAAAATCCAAATAAGTCAAAGAAAGCAAAAACTAAATCCTCTACTCAGCTCTGTCCGTTTAAAAAAAAAACTCACCAGTTCTCTTTAAGCACGGAGGTGTTTGCAGCGGCTCGTTTTGTCCCTGAGGACAAAAACAGCTGGGAAGCGGAGACAAGTCTGAACTCCGTGGGAGCACTCCTTTCACCCCCCAAAAAAAGGACTTGGGGGGTGCAAAAGAGGCTCTACCACTATTCAGACACTCTCTGCCCCCCCCTTTGCCCGGGAGGGGGATTTTGAACCGCTGAACAGCTGATGTCTGCTGTTCATAGCAGTTCTTACACTTACCCAGGAGGACGGCTACAAAGTAGCCGCCATCGCGCGCGCAAAATCCACCGGAAGTCCGAATCTGCACATTTTAAAGCACCTCTCTCAGTCAAAATATTGCAGCACCATTTCTGAGTTGGTTTGATGTCTTACATTGAGTAAAGATGAAAGTGTAGTTTGCAGTGTAGAAAATTAGCAGATATTTTGGGTTTAAAAATTTATTGACACAGATAAGAATTCAGTTGACTATTTCATGGACAAAATAGTGATACTATATGAGCAAAAACTGTTCGTTTATTCAAACAAACAAGGCAGCCTGAAGCCCAGTAAGCTTAAAATTTAAAATTGTTGTTGTTAATTGCGAAGTCGTGTCCGACCCATCGCGACCCCATGGACAACATTCCTCCAGGTCTTCCTGTCCTCTACCATCTTCTGGAGTCCATTTAAATTCACACCTACTGCTTCAGTGACTCCATCCAGCCATCTCATTCTCTGTCGTCCCCTTCTTCTATTGCCCTCAATCTTTCCCAGCATTAGGCTCTTCTCCAGTGAATCCTTCCTTCTCATTAGGTGGCCAAAGTACTTGAGTTTCAGCTTCAGGATCTGGCCTTCTAAAGAGCAGTCGGGGTTGATCTCTTCTAGGACCGACCGGTTTGAACGTTGGGTGGCCCTGCACGGCATAGCTTATAGCTTCATTGAGTTACGCAAGCCCCTTCGCCACGACAAGGCAGTAATCCATAAAGGGGAATTTAAAATTAAGAAATCATAAAACTGAAGAAGGAAAAATATATGTCTAGAATTTGGGAGTAAGCTAAAGAATAGAAAGCTGAGAGACAACAGGATTATAAGAAGAAGGCAATAGAGCAGGGGTCTTCAAACTTGGCCCTTTTATGACTTGTAGATTTCAACTCCCAGAATTCCTCAGCCAGAGTGCCTGATTGAGGAATTCTGGGAGTTGAAGTCCACAGGTCATAAAAGGGCCAAGTTTGAAGACTCCTGCAATAGAGTGAGATGCCTGGATCTGATGAGAAGTTAGAAAAAGAAATTAGGAAAACAATGAAATGAGAAACATCCACAACAGGTTCCCAGTGATTTGCTTGCTTCCCCTTTTAGATGCTCACAGTTCATCAGTTGATGAGAATGAGGTGCAAAAGACATCATGGGGGAAGGCTTTTGACTTTATAATTGAAGTTCCTTTATGTTGTCTCCCCAAACATTTAAGAAAATTTTCACAGTAACCTATTGGGTTTGTGCATTACTTCAAAGGGATGGAGAATGAAGGAAAATGATGGAAAGAAGTTTACTGCCCATCCAATCAACTTGAAATAACTAATTCTATGACTTAGATAATTTTGTTACCCTGTCATCAACACCATATACCTATATTTTTTGTTCTGTAATCTTGAGGACTTCCTTTTATTACTGCCGCTTACATCCTCCTGTTTTTCCTGTCACCCGCAGTTCCCCAAATTATGCACTTTGCTTGAATTTTAAGTTGGTGCCCAAAATGGAGAACATTCTCAAAAACATATAGAAGCTTTATCACCTGTGCAGTTGCATTGTGACTGGAGGCTAATTGCATAGTTAATTTTTTTTAATTCTGATGTAATACTTTAAACAGATACAGTGTTAATAATATGCCCTATTAGACAACCTGTGACCCATTGGGTCTGTCTATTTTCCACATGTAATATAATGCTGTTACAATATAATGCAGTCCCCACAGGCTCACCCTTTATCCATCGGCATCCTCAGCCAGCCCTAGCTCACCATCAGGATCCAAGAGGATGAGGGATCCTTCCCTCACCATCACCACTATTAAGATATTTCAGATTTTTCAGATATCAGCCTCAATCTGAAGCAGCCAATGGCTGCTTGCCTGTCAGACCTTGCCGCCAGCCAATTGGGTGCAGGGACCAGAAGGAGGCAGGAAAAAGGACAGTGATACACCCCTCCCATTTTCTCTCATGCTACACAATCTATGTGTTTCTGGTAAATGTAGTTGGAAGGTGTGGTGGCGCTGAAGCAGCCACAACATTCCCAAATTTTATTCCCTCAGGAATAATGGATCCCAGCATTCTCTTAAGTTACCCATTTGAGGTACCTTTGTTGACAAAGTGTTGTCCTTTGATGCAGCATTTTGCCCAATTCAATGTTATAAAGTATCAAACAAAAACAAGAATTTGAACAGTATGTAGATGTGCCACAAAAAAATAAAGAAAAATATTACCATTCTTTTCTTTAAAAAAAATTGAATGATTCTGATGCTGCTCTTATTACGCATCATTGTGAATGCTATAAATGGCTTATTAATTGTTACATCAGGTAGTTAAATAATAACTATATATATATAATCAACAATTAGATTCCACTGAATGCCTACAGACACTAGCATAAAGGTCTGAGAAAAATGATTAAAGAGGAAGCAAAACATACCATTTAAATCATAACAGGAGGATTAACTAGATAAAAAAGGATAATGATTGCAGTTGATTACTATAGCAGAAAGAACACTTAGGAAATTCACATTAGGACCCTGATAATTGAAAGTATTTAAAAATAAACGCAACCTCTGTTTTTCGTTGATTAAAAAGGTCACTGGCAAACTAAAGTGTTAGCATTCATTTTCTATCCAAACCCATTGCAGCAAATACTGTACATGAAAATGATGTAAGTAAGTTCATCCATTTATTCTGAGTGATTCCTTTTGTGAAACAGAGTCAAGTCATAATTTTAAGGGCACAGTGTTACAGTTCCATTTTTCTCAAAAGAAGAAAAACTTGGTATTTATTCTTGGTTGTTTATATTTTGCAGGCTTATTTGTCCTATTAAAATCCTCTGCACAGGTTATGGATCATGGATATACTTTTTATTCTTTACAACTTAATGAAAATAATGGATAAATGGATTCAGAATTCTTGTCTGTTGTTAGAGAGGCTTGCATAAGTTTGGAATGAAAAAAAATATGGGTTGGAGCTTAGTATGCTGAATAAAACATTCTAAGAGAGTAAAGGGGACCTCCAAATACATCCTTGTATGATAAGCAGTTGGATGATGGTTTGGGATGGTGATGACGGCTTCACTCTAAGCCCCTCCTTTCTAGTCATTGGACTGAATGTGTCGCCCATCCAGCTTTCCCAATACCCATCAATATAAATTAGAAATGAGAAAGAAAGTATAAACATACAAAGATGCAACATGTTTAATTCACAGAAGGAAATAAGATTTCCTTTATCTCTACTGCTGACAGAGGGGTTGAAAAAATGTTAAGAAGCCATGCTTTCCCTAACTTGTTTTTCCTAGCAGCTCTATTATATAGTTCATGATTTGGTCCCTTTGCATAAACTTCACAGCTGATATAAATCTTTACTACATGGATGTTTATATATATATATTATATATAATTATCTCTTTCCTTGGTTTAGAGTTCAGCTTACATTCTGAAACATGGGAAGTCTTGTATTTGCCCAGTTCAGTGGTTTAATCCAACACAGGAGATGGTTATAACTAATTTCAAATGCTAAAAGCTGAGTATTTTGCTCCTTGTTCTCCATAATTCATTTATACTTCAGTGGTTCATTAAAGATCTGAATGATCTTCCTTATTAGAAAAGAATATTGTTTATTTATACATCCAATTAGAACTCTGCTTATCTAAATATATGTGAATATACTAAAAAAAATTGCAGGATTTATCTAATTTAGACAATTATTTTTTTATTCTTTGAATTTAAATTAATGGTTTTTTTTAAAAAAAATAATCATGGAATTGAAATAGCTATCAATCATGTGTCACAACTGATGTTGCCTGGTTTTCTTCAAAATTATTTGAGCCTTTTCTAGGCATAATAATAATAATAATAATAATAATAATAATAATAATAATAACAACAACAACAACAACAACAACAACAATAATAATAATAATAATAATAAAAATAAAGTTGGAAGGGACCTTGGAGGTCTTCTATTAGTCCAACCCCCTGCTCAGGCAGGAAACCCTATACCATTTCAGACAAATGGTTGTCCAGTCTCTTCTTAAAAACTTCCACTGTTGGAGCATTCACAACTTCTGGAGGCAGGTTGTTCCACTGATTCATTGTTCTAACTTTCAGGAAATTTCTCCTTAGTTCTTGGTTGCCTTTCTCTTTGATTAGTTTCCATCAATTGCTTCTTGTCCTGCCTTCAGGTACTTTGGAGAATAGCTTGATTCCCTCTTCTTTGTGGCAACCTCTCATCTATTTGTGCTTGTTTGTAGTTGGGTTATCAAAAATTGTTCCAATTTTAGACAATTTATTTTTTTATACACTGTTATGGCGTGCATTTAATGCCGTAATAGCAAATAAATCAGTATCAACTTCTTCTTCCAAGTATTTGCAATTGCTTTTCATAAATCTTAGTAGTTTGTAATCATTTCCAATTCCTTATCTTCAACATTACTGTCCCTTGTAATGGCTATATCAATAAACGAAGCATATTTCTTTTCAATGACAACAATATCTAAATTATGCTATGTTCTGCATAATGTCTGATGTTTCCTAGATTCTCTACTATCTGTAAGCTTGCTCAGGTGATAGATCTTTGATAGTTGCTTCATTTATTGATTCAATACCTTCTTCTGAGTTAGTGATTTTCCCTTTATTTAAATGATAACACATTTATCAAGTCCAAATTGCACAATAACATTAATAAATATATGAACAATATTTACTAATTATTCTACTTAAGTTTTAATACAACACTTAATTTTAAGTAATCCGTATTTTTAAGAAAGGAGGGTTTTTTATGTGTTGCTTTGGATATAGCCAGGTTCTGCTTTATTCAATATTTTTATTGATGGGATAACCAAAATTAATAACATATTTTACTAATTATTTGTCATAAATAATAATAATAATTTGTCATTTTTTTATTATAAGAATATCCACTGTTTCCGCTACCTCGAAGTCTAAAATATCTGATGAAGTTGTAAAATTACTGAAAAATCAGTTTTCACCTGCACTATCGGTCACTATAGAACAGGGGTGTCAAACTGCCGGCCCATGGGCCAGATGCGTCATGCTGAAACTGTGCCCACCCCATTGCCAGCAATGGAAAAAAAGCCATGATAGGTTGTGACACGTCACATGACATTGCAAGTTCGACACCCCTGCTATAGAGATTTAATTTCACAGATGAGTTCAGTTGTTCAACCTTCATCTCAGTTGATGTGTACAAGATAAATAGGCACTATAATATAAAGTGTAAGTATACAATATAAATATGTAATAGGTTGATTTATGAAATATATGAATAAATGTAATTCGAATAATATCACTAGAAATTGACCTACTTAATACACAATATGCCTGTGAATTCTCTAGCTAATAAGCATTGTAACCTAGCACATTTATACTCTATCTTATGTGCATTAATCTGCATGCAAAATTATTAGGCTATTTTCTCACAAAAGAATAGATGTAGTCAATTTTGTTGCAAAAAAAAAGATAGAGGCAATTAAAAACAAATATCCTAAGTTGATGGGTCAGGTAGAATTTACAGAAAGAAAATCATGCCCTCATCTTCTATGGAAGCTCAGCAAAATCTCCATAAGGAACAAGCAGGCATATACTGACACAAATATATTGCCCAGAGTGTTTTATTTCAGTGCTGTCTGAATTACAAAATAATGAGATTATTTTTATTTTCAAAATGTAAATCTTTACATAGGTTAACTTTTGTGTTTTAGTCATTGTTCCAATCTAAAAGGAAAGAAAGCTTAGAAAAGTGTTTAGAAAATATTTTTTTTAATGAGGAGAAGTTTAAATTTAGCAATACCAATGGCATTCTATCTGATATGAATTACTTAGAACTGAGGTTCTCTGATTTATCTTCAGTTTCATTTATCTACAGTATCTATTGAAAATGGATAGTAACTTCACCTCAGTTCTTAAATGTTAATGATGACTTTTAAAACATTTCCTGTTTAAACCAAACATGTTCAATGCTGGACTATATATCGTGTTTTCCTGAAAGTAAGACCTACCCTGAAAATAAGCCATAGCTTGATTTTGGGGATGGGCCTAATATAAGCCCTACCCCAAAAATAAGCCATAGTTTGGGATAAGGCACATGCCTAAAATCAAGTTAGGGCAGAGGTGTTGGGGGGGGGTTGGAGCTTACTGTTGCAGCCAGGCCTCCCACGGATCGACACTTGCCTTGCCAGCCCACTTCTTCCGCAGCCGAAGGAGCAGCTTCATTCTGCAGCTGAGAATGGAGCTCCGGCCTGCATTTCACAGTCAGAAGCCTTTCCAGAAGGCCTCTGAAGCCGACAACCAAGCTATGGATTCAATCTGTAGCTCGGTTCTCAGTTGCAGAGACCTTCTTATGTGGATTCAGACTCAGGAATGGGACATCAATGGCGTTGGTTGCTCTGGTTGATAAACTATGATGGGCCCTAGATATGGAAAGTGCTTTTGCATAATTGAAAGGCCTTCAAAACCATTGTCCTTCTGAGCTGGCTATAGGTTTGGGGTTTTGGAAGCTTGTTTGGCAATATTTCCCCTCCTTCCTTAGCAATCAGTTCCAGTTAGTGGTGATTATTGCTAGGAGAAAATCACTGTGCTTGCTCCCTTACAGGGTACCATATGGTTCATTTCTTAATAGGTTATCTAGGGCAGAGGTCCCCAACCCCCAGGCTGTGGAGCAGTACCGTGCCATGGCATGCCAGCAACCGGGCCGCACAAACAAGCAAAGCCCCATCTGCATGAGGCAGGCAGCACACAAAAACACACCCCCTTCGGTCTATGGAAAAATCTCTCTCCACTGAACCAGTCCCTGGTGCCTAAAAGGTTGGAGACCTCTGATCTAGGAGTTTGGAGTCTGGTATCATCTATAAGTTAATGGTACCTAAGTATAACCATGTTCCAGGTCATGCCAGAGACACTCATAAACTCCTGCCTAGAAGCTGATCTTTTATTTATGTCAATATATTTTACTACTACTTTGTGGACTATCTAGACTCCTGTGATTGCTGTGGGATGCACATTTGATTAATAAAATAAATTAAAATTAACTCGCATTCAACCAGCATATCAGCCATATTTGATATAGAGGGAGAGTACTGTTTAGAATAAATGATGATACTTTGGGGGTTACATTGTGGTAAAAGTAAATATTGTTAGCTTTCGGGTGTGAGCAGGTAGTTGCAGTTGTTTCCAGAGCGCTCTGTGTTTTGCATTTTCTCTTAATACAGATATTGTGCCATCATTTAAAATAATAATTAACCTGCAATATGCAATATGAGGACTTCCCAGCACTCACCATTTCTCAAGTTCTCGTCCTTATTCATAAACGTTTGGCAAATATACTTGAATCATAAATGTAGACATCATGCTATAGTTAAAAGTTTTTTTTTAATTTGTTATTTTAACATTTATTATATATGTTCACATTTTTGTTGTTTTTTACATTTTTTTACATTTTTCTTAATTAGCTTTTAGACTTTTAAGGACCTTATGCATAAAGTGCCAATACTATATTGGTAGTTTAGAAATGAAGAAAAAAATTTGCATTTTAAATATTAAAAAGAAATGTGCTAATACCCTCAGTCCCAAATTATATTTCTTTTTATGAATTAAAGTACCTGCATTTAATACCTTCTGGCAGGAACTCTCATTGTACAATAAGATAATAATCCTATACATTCTATCCTGTAAGAATTTTGCATACCTGGGTTATTCTGAGTTTTGATTTTTTTTTATCAGTTCTGATCAGTTGTCTACTTCTTTTTCACCCTGCCTAGAGTCACATGGTTTTAGTTGAATGGTTATATAAATACTTAAAAGACAATAATTAAATTAAATTGAATTAAATTACAAGTGTCTGATCTGCAGTATTCTAGTCTCTACTTCTGAAGGGTCTGTGTAACAACTAAGTACTGAGGTTCACAAATATAGAAACATTTCTAATCCAAGTAATTCCTAGACTATTAAAAGTGTACAGAGACATTGTCTTGGGAAGGATAAATATGTGTGTATGTATGAATGAGTGCACACATATATACAGGGCTGTTTTTTCTCATAGAATGCCCAGAACGGAGTTCCAGCACCTTTTTTGGATGGAACCTTGTAGGGTAGGCAAGGCAGGTTGTATGATGTGTGTGAGTTCCGGCATCTTTTTTTTTAGAACAAAAGCACTGCATATATACCTGTGTGCCTGTACACAGATGTGTGTATATGTATATGTGTGTATTCTGTGTGTGTGTTAATGCAAACGTGTGTGTGTGTGTGTGTGTGTGTGTGTGTGTGTGTGTGTGTGTCTTTGTTTAAATGTCTCCTGCTGCCCCTTTGATAATAGGAATGACAGTAGGGAACAAAAACTAAAGGAACCTATTGAAAGAAGCACTTTACCACTGTTGTAATTTTCAATTTAAGAGTATTTGTAGCCCAAGGTCTCTGCAGTTCTTCTCTGGGACTCCTGTTGCTTCTCCAGCAGAGAAAGACATTCTGTAATGTTGAAAAGACAGCTGGATGCCAAAATGAAAATAATTTCTTGTCTGAAACATTAGATTGTAAAAAAGTAAAATAATGATTTTACTTGCCTCTGGAACATATTCTCAGGATACTTGACTAGAGGAGCCCATTGGCAAATAAAAGATATTCTGTAATTTTAAGATCTTTCTTGAGGATCAATTTATTAATTCAATTCTGTGTTTCCTTAAATATTCTTGGGTTCATACAGTCCTTGAACACACAATGTGATTATAATTATACAGCAAAAACTGTTGTTTTAAATAGCTGCTTCTGAGTGAAAGAAATAGATACAGATAGAAAAATACTGAATGCATTAACACGCTGTAAATATTTAATGCACTTTTGTACAATCCAACTATGCAATTTGTATCTTGCCTGCGATAAATAGTAACTGTCCCCAAATGATCCTCTGCGTGGCAAACTGTAGTTTCTTTACACACTACCAGCATTTCAGCGTAGGGTGATTAATAAATGACTACAGTACAAGGCTGAATATGTTTCACACCTCACGTTAAAAAATATTAAAGATAAAATGCTAAAGTGAGAATGTGTATAATCTCTGAGGCTGTTTAATTCTGGCACTGGGAGATTTTATACCATGATTTTATTCTCTGTAAAATTTTATTTTCTTTCTCAGCTGTCAAAAGTTCCTCCCTGTTTCCCTCATACTACCTGGTTGTGCCCTAAGGCAGGCCCATTGAATCACTGAGGCAGAATCCTTCTGACTCTCATCTGAATAGTTTCTTTCTGCATTCAAAACACTGAATGATTTCCCCCAAAGACTGGGACACAACAAAGTCAGATGCAGTGTGTAAGCTGTTTATCCAACTTCTGAAAAGCCTTCGCAGCAGATTTTATAACTTCAGGAACATTTAAGTTCCTCTAAACTGAATACATTTTATTTTATTTTTAAATGATGCATGATTAAAAAAGGAGAGTTGAAAGATATCCCTAATTCATCTCTTTCACAGTGTATCTTTTGCCCAACTAGCATCACATTTTTTTTGTGCTCCTTGTGATGCTGATGTTCATTGTATTTTGAAAATTGGCAGGTATCTTTTTCTTTCTTTATTTACACCCCCAGTAGGGCAACAATGTACTTGTTGTGTCCTGAGCCTGCAAAAGCAGGCTTGGGATGTTGCATCGGTCCCGGGCATTCCAAAAGCTGCCCGGGACCAGACAGAGCGGCGCCGGCCTTATGCGCATGCGCAAGGCACGAAAACACTCTGTTCCTATTGGTTGATACTGTCCGGGCTTCTGGCCATATAAAAAGGCCTGCGTGCCTTTTGCTTTTGCTTGGTTGTTGTAGTAGGAGAATAAATTGTTTGTTCAGCATCGCCATGTGTCTTCATCATTCGCATGCGAACGAAGTATACAACAGTACTGTCCTCATTTTCATTATTTTTCTGGTGACTCTCTACATCCATTAGTCTGAGCGAGAATAATACTTCATACTTAGCTTCTGAATATACATCAGAAGTTTAACATGACAGAAACTAAGATTTTAGAAGAGTTCCTGCTATTTTTTCCTCCTTTGCATTTTTGAAAGATAAAAGCAATTTCCCATTGTACATTGTTTAAATGGTGAAGGAAATGCATATGTTTACAAACATGCATAGATTTATTGCCTTGATATCACTATTGAGTAACCACAGTTGAGCTGGATGTTAAGTATTATTAAGCTTCTTAATAAGACTTGCTTTCGCAACATTCGTTGCATTGTATTGTCATTACATTCAGCCTACTTAAATTGATTTATCTTTTTTTTTCTGCATTGCAGTAGGGGACAATTAATCTTCATCAGATATATGCTGTGTTTCTTTTTAAATGCATCTTGACTTCATGGACTGCACTTAGCTGCTCAAACTTTCACCGATATTGCAATATTATGTTTACTATATGGAAATATATACTACTAAAGATTATAGCATTTCCTCTAAATTTCCATGAAAGCAGGCTGCATGGTCTTTTTTCACACAAATGCTTAAAATGAAGTTTGTCTCTATACTTCAAATGTTCTTCTAAGTCACAGGAAGATAAATGATGTGTTCAAATCGACTGTGCCCAACGGTTAATAAACAGTTGAAGAAAAGGCCAAACTGAATCATAATAGCTTTTAGCTGAGATGATATTTCTGCAAATAGTCATGTATCTTTAGTTTGGAAGCTGAACATTAAAATTCCTTAGTGAACTCTTGAATAAGGATGTGAAATGTATCATTATCCTTTTCTTCATTAATCTGAAAAGTATGTCAGTGACTCTTCCTGTAGACTTCTACTAAATATAATTTCCCACTGAAATTTACTTTAAAGTTCAATCAAATGTAATTCACGAAGAGGTCATTCCAATAAATTTGCCCTGTCTTAATTATGATTCATCTTTCTACTATTAAGAAATAATTTAATCAGATAGTAGTCTAACTTAAAAAATGATGAAATGTACATGTTGGCTTTCTTAGAGAAAAATAGAAGGTATAAAATTACTGAATAATAAAAAGCAA
This sequence comes from Crotalus tigris, assembly GCF_016545835.1. NCBI lineage: Eukaryota > Metazoa > Chordata > Lepidosauria > Squamata > Viperidae > Crotalus > Crotalus tigris. The sequence continues at coordinate 1,621,458 of NW_024100081.1, forward strand.
TAACAGGTATATGCACTGTGAAAGACTCACCTGACTTATATAGGAAACTAGGGTCTGCTGTGATGGGGTTGTTTCAATAAAACAACTGATAACAAATAAACATAGAAAAATGTATTTTTTGACTATAGTGCATTATTTTAAGTGCTAATCGTACAAAGGCTATAAATAGAATAGAATTTGAATAGAATTTACTGTGAATGACAGTGCTAAATGAAATGGAAGTACTGCTGAGATGATAATCTGATAACTTGATACAGTTCAGGTATCACTTATTCACACATAAATATACCTACTTTAAAAAAATGCAGCTGTAATGGAATTTCACTAAAGCTCTGAAATAAGTTTTATATGTATAAATTTATTCATCACAAATTGTTATCTTCTTTAATTCAGTGAGGATTTGGAAATTTTTAAAAACAAACAAACCACAAGCAGACTCAGTTGGGTTATCTTCTTTAAAAACAAATAAATATGCATTTTCAACATGTGCACCCATGTAGATGTTATACAAATAATAAATAGGTTTTGAGATCTACTGAGAGCAATGAGTTAAATTGTTTAGTTATGCACCTTGAGTTTGAAGCAAGTGTCAACTACTTTCTAAAGCAAATAAAAACCTAGATTATATTACTGACAAATCCTAAGGGAAAGGCTTGTGAAGAGTGAAATAATGCTCAGGAAAGATTTAAACCTATATATTATAATCCCTGCACTGTCTTAGATAATTACAGGCATTAATTAAGTAAATGCACTTGTGAATACAAAAGTATATGATTAGGTGTTTTCGTAGTTGAGAATTATCTGCTATATTATTCTAGCATGCATATAATCTAAATTGTGCATAGTCTAAAATTCACTTGCCCTTGATATTTTAAGAATCCAGTTGCAAATGCTGATCTCAATCCCACCATAAATAGGACTTTTCCCCTCTAACAATAGGTTAGATTTCAGATTTTCATCTAACTTGAACTCTGCATTAGTGATATTACTATGTCAACCTTCCTTAATAAGCTGAAAAATGTAGACACAATATCGCTTATATTTGCTGCTTCTCAGTTTTGATCAGTCTTTCCTGCCTGACCAACAAATCCTCTGATCAAAATTAACCTCAAAAGTTAATTCCGGCACACTATGAACATTTTTGATTATACATTCCTGTTGTTTATGATAGAGAAAATTAGACTTCATGCATATCAAGAATGTAATTGTATTTGGATAGGGGAAAGGTGATGACTATAAGCCTATGTGGAAATGTTTTAATTAATGTTAATTATTGCTGCAGACACTATAGATTTTTTAAAAAATTCCTGTTTCTGTCCTGGGACTTAATTTATATACAGTTCATTGCATTTTAATTAGATATTTCCAATTGGTAAGAATTTCTCTTACATGCTGGATCTATAATATAAATTCAGTTCCATGTTCTGGAAGAAATTAATCTATAAAACTTTCAAATTTTCTGGCCATGGTATCTGAAGGAGATCTTCTTTTCATATAATATTATATTCTTCCTGTATCAGTCCTGAAAGCATAATCAGAAGCCTTGTTTTAAATCTCATTGTATGTTAAATTAACATGATGGCTACTTAGAGGCAGGCTTTTCACTAATAGACAATATTTTCCTAGAGCAATACATTGTTAAGTACAGAAACCCATTATGACAGGGATCCCCAACCAGCAACCAGTCCGCACAGACAAGCAAATCCCCATCCATGGGATGTAGGCAGCACACAAAACCACACACCCTCCAGTCCACGGAAAAACCTCTCTCCACGGAACCAGTCCCTGGTGCCCAAAAGATTGGGGACTTCTGCATTATGACACTTCCTGCTCTTTTAGTAGAAAGTATGCACTCAGAGACTTCGTAAAATCTGTTTTTAAAGACCAAACAGTTATAGATAGTCCTTGACATATAACTGTAATTAAGCCTACAGTTTTGATCATAAGTTGTGATGGTCATAAAGCAGGTCACCCAATTTTGTGCCCAATTTTATGATAGTTCTTTTTTGCGGTGATTGTTAAGCAAATACTGCTGTCATTAAGCAAACCTGTGATTGTTAAGCAAATCCTTTGTTCACTATGGGGCATTTTTTGCCAGAAACTGGAAGTAAAAAACGGCAAAAACTTCATAAATCATGTGCACATGAATGTGGGATATTGCAGACTGTTACATTTCCTCAGTTCTGTTTTGATGCTGTTTTGATGCATAACATAAAAACCAATATTCAGTGGTAAAATCCTTTATAAGCTTTTAAAATACTATACATAGCTAATAGTTTGATTGTAAATTCCTTGTGAAATATTTGATTTGGCTGCCAAGTAGACCAGTTTCCACTTCTTCAACCAAACCAGCTCATTTTATTTTGCTCAGCTAGCATCCAACCCATTGTTCTACTTCCTCCGGGCAACTTCTTTCTTGGAGACTCTCAGAAAAAGAAAAGTCAGTATGTACAGTATCAAAAGTGATTTTGGAAAATGCATGAGTTTGGCAGAATTAGTAAGAAGAATAGATTAGCTGGCATATCAGCGTCCAATCTTAAAGTTTTCTATTTGTGAACTCCAAGGCAGCCAGCTGAATTGTATTGTAGTGTGCGTAATGACCATGATATACATTTACACAGCCTTGTTATTTGATGAGTTCCACTAGTGCCAATATAGTGTATGCATGTGTGTATATCCAATAAAAAAGTACATACTTGTGCATAAATGTTTGTTTGCTCTCTCTCACTCACACACATCTATACACACACACACACACACACACACACACACAAGTAAGGTGTTGAAATACCTTTGAGGTCATTTGCTGCAGCCTTATGTTTCATTCTCATTCTGACTCTGTTATAAAAATTTGAATTGCCTCCACGAAAATGCAGTATTTATAATTTGGTAATGTGTGCCATTGGATCATAGTTTTTCTATAGTTTCAAAAAGAATTGTGCTTGGGCACAATTAGGATAGAAGATAGATTAGTGCCATTCTGTAGAATTTTGATTGCTATTAACTTTGTTGGCGATATTATTATATACTTCACACTTTTAAATTGGGCAATTCATATTATACCCTGAGGAATGTTCAGATTTAAATAAAGGAATGTAGCCATTTATACAATTATTGTTATAAATTACTGGCTGCTGCTGAAAATTTTTTAAATCTTGTTTCTGAAGAAACAAGAGATGTGCAGGATAGTGTTGTAATTCTTTCCCTTCTTTTCTGCTGTATATATATATCGATCTCTTTCCAATATGTCTGAGAAAATCTAGAAAAAAATAATCTTTTTTGCTGAAAAGTATTTAAATATTCCTATTTGATCCCAAAGCAGTGCTGGTCATTTTACATTTTCATAGTGATGGAAAAGCATTTTGGTACAATGGCTTCTCAGTGAATTCTAGGTTAAGTGATGGCAGTAGCCTAACCATATCATTTTAATAAAAAAATCACAGCATCCACATTTGATTCAGTAGAAAGCTACATCACTTCTTGTCTCATATGACACATACATCTGTTAAAGGAGAACAGTATTTTTCTACATGATCTGTTATGGCAGTGTTTTATGTGTACATGTTTGTATGTTTCATAAGTATAGTTGTACATTTTACCCAGCCATCAACATGAAGTTTGGTGAATACTGTGTTTCATAATTCTTATAGTTTCATTAATAATGGCATCATCACAAAAAGGACTTCTGAATTCCACACATCTAACTTGATTTAGATATAAATCTAATTCTGTACATTTACTGCACAAAAAGATAATCACTTTGGATCTAAAATATGTTTTGCTTTTTCAAAAACATTCAAGAAAATTGCCATCAATCAAGAAGGTGTAGTTGGAAATAAAGTGAGTAAAATCTGAGTTTGAATACAGGCTCTAAAATATTGTTTGGGGAATCTAGTACAAACTTGTAGCAAACATGCTTGAACATTTCAGAATTTCCTCTCTCACATACAATGGCATATTATTATTATTACTACTACTACTACGAGTAGTAGTAGTAGTAAAATGTAGTAGTAGTAGTAGTAGTAGTAGTAGTAGTAGTAGTAGTAGTAGTAGTAGTATATTCACAATAATGTGAAATCACCGCTGCCAGATCTTTAGTTAGTATTGACCTTCTTACATATTGTACACATTGAGTTCTTCGCAAGAACCAAGGATACAGAATACAGAATAACAGAGATGGAACAGACCTTGAAAGTTTTCTAGTCAACTCTGCACAATACCATTCTGGATAAATGGCTATCATAGTATATGTGTGACTCAACGCAATGTGACCTTTTGTAATTGACAGATGGAAGTTCTGTCAATACAGATATTTTCTAAGTGCCTTGCAACTTTTTTGTTATGGCACCCAGTATGCCAATTAACACTGGGAACACCATGGCTTGTTTTATGCCATAGTATTTCAGTTTCATTTTTCAGTTCTTGATACTTTGTGATCTTCTTCGTTTTCTATTCTGCTATCTTCTGGTATTGCCACATCGAATCAACACAGTGAGCTCAGTGTTGCTCTTAGATCATTTCTGATCAGCTGCAGAAGATCATATCTCGTTACAAGATGTAGAGAAATATGTTTCCATTTATACTCTAAAAGTTAAGCCAATTTAGTTTCATTTCTCCTTTTCTCCAAGTAAGGTGATTGCAACTGGAAAAGATTTGCAAATTCTTGGACTCTGATTATTTATCTATCAATGTATTTAATCAGTGTTATATTTTACCCTTTTTAAAATCTGCAGTTGGCATATAATGTACTTTCTTTTTCCAATTTTCCGCTCAGCAACTTTATAATGTTATTTGGAAGAGAGAGAATGACTGGCCTCAGTTCAACTAGTGAGCTTCTGTGGCTGAAAGTATTCTTAGTCTTTCTAGATTTAGTCCAACATTTTAATCACTTCTGTAAAATGGGATTATATTTTATTCACTCTCCCAAATAGTCTTGTTCCACTAACAAATGAGGAGCAGTTATTGTGAAATTGAAGAAGCATATAAAATTATATATTTGGGGAATAGCATATACTGTATAATGGCACTGGAAAACTGGAAATTGTTAAAACAAGCATTTACCAATTAAGTTTTATTTATTATCACATAAACAAATTGAAACATGAATGTTTACAGACAAACTACATGCATAATAGCCTTATGGTTAAGTAAAGCATTGTTGTGCATCCAGATGTGGGTTTTTTTCTTCTCAGAGCATAGTGTTGCTAATGTTTCTTTATTGTTCTTATCTTTCACTAGTAACATCTGCCTCAGCATTTCCCTCCCGCATAATTTAAACATTACTTACAGTTTCTGACTAGTAATCAATGTGCCATTAGTCTTTTAGATGATATTGTTCAGGAGCAGGTGGGCACAATAATTTGATAAATTCAGGGGTAAATCCAGTCCTTTCAAGGATCAAGATAGGTGATTACTTGTTGATGTTGTTTAATTGCTTTTAAATTTGTAAACTATCAATATTTTAAGCTACCATATTCTTTCCCACAATGAAAATAGAAAAGAATTGATGATGTATCCATGTATAGCTAAAAAAAAATACATGGGGATGAGAAAGAAGAACACAAATATTGAAACTTTAAAAGAGAATCTAATACTTATGGATTTTAAAACTGTGGAAAATTATTATAATTGCTAGCTGAGGTTTTCAACAGTGCTGTATGTGGATTCAGAATAGAGTATATTCTCCTTAGTGAACAGATTCTTGCATTTTGAAGAGAAATTAATGTTCATTAAAGTTAAGTTTGGATATATTAGATAGCTTTAGATATGTCCATGTACAAGGGCAAATATATGTGAACTAAAGATTATTAAAAATAATGTATGTTAAAATATACAATGATCACATCTTCTCTGTGAAATATTGATAGTTTAAGTATGTCTTATCTTCTGCATTCCATTTTAGCTCATTTAAACAACAAATAGATTAATGTTGTTTAATAGAAGTCCTTATATTCAGTACCTTCAGAAAGTACACATCCTTGTGGTAAAGTCTACAGCTGCACAACTGGGAGGACCCTCTTTCATCAACTATAACAAGAGTGATACACAGCTCCAACATTGGGATACCTGGGTTTTCATGAATGCACCAGCATTCACTTGGCTAACCTCTGCTTACATTAGTTTTTATTCTTATTTTTAAAGAAGAAAATGAGTAAATGCATACATTTGCAAGTTCAGATTATTTTCATCTGTCATTCTTTTGATAAACTGGAAATAACACAATAGGCACATAAGGACATACAAGCTCTGAGGAAGATTTACTGTAAAAAAGTGAAAAAAATCATGAAAGATTTTTTTATATTTTTATTTACTTTATTTATTTATATCCCCCATTTTTACTATTTTTACAAATAATACAAGACAGAAAACATACTCAACATATCTTCTTCCTCTATTTTCCTCACAACAGCTCTGTGAGGTGAGTTGGACTGAGAGAAAGTTACTGACCTAAAGTCACCCAATTGGTTTTCAAGGTTAAGGTGGAATTAGAATTAGCCTTGTGCTTTAACTACTAGACCAAACCAGTTCTCTAATTCCAAGACCTGAAATGTAACCCCTCTCTAGAGTGAAATCAAGTTTAAATTCCTGTGCCCTTTTCTCCTAATAGCATGGCATAACAGTCTCAATGTGGAAGTCAATTTCCCTACATTTCCATTGTTTAGGTAACAGAGTTGTCTAATTTCAAGATATTTTCCTTTGATATTGTGAGATCTAACTAGCTGGGGTACTGCTAAGTGATTTGGGTCCTAACAATATTTTCTGTTACCATCTTTTAGAAAGATCTTAGTTGCAAACTACAGAAGTAGCCTTACTTTCTCCATCACTATCCCATATTTTGTGATTAGTTTCAGTTTTTTAGTTCTATATCTGATATTTTGTATTCACTCAAAATATGGTACTCCCATATGGTTACATAAATAATTTGGAGTATATTCCCTCCCCCACCTATATCTAACAAATTCAATTGAGAAAAAACAAAAATGTTATGTAAAAATATACAAACCTTATCTATTACCCTAGCATTTCTAATTTTCTTCCAATTCAACCATTCCTTGCTTTTCTTCCAAAACACAAAAGGATACTACAGTATAATGGTAAAACAAGAAACTATATTCATATGCAAGCATCAACAGATCTGATGTAAATATGAAAAGGACTTTATAAAAACATACTCATTTGCTGCTTTAAAAACTTGCGTGTATAGGACTCAATTAAAGAGCAGTTAAGAATAGTCTGTACCTTGAAAACAAAGCATTTTAGCATGTCAGTGAAGAAGCCTGGCTGAAAACCCAAAAAGTAGCACTATGTGATATAAATGACCGTATTGGAAATTTAAGTGCCGCAAAGATCTAACAATGCCAAATCACATATTTTAATTAACATTTAGACTCTGTTATTATCAAACAAGGATTATATATAATAATTTAGTCTAAAATAAAAAAAAATGTTTTTCATGATTTGATATACTTATACTTGTTTATTTTATGATGTGAATTCTGGCCAATAACTAATGCAGTTCTAGAATTATTAACAGATATTATATAATTAAAGAGAAAAGATGTATGCTTTGATATTATGTCTTTTTCCATATGTATTCATTCAGAAACAAGTAATCAGTTTAAAACTGTCAGTGGCTTTTATAGTTTCATTGAGAAATATGGCACTCTATTAATTTTTTTACTACTCCCCTTCTTCCATTTGCTGTGGCCAAAACAAGACCTCGCTGAAGCATGACAGATGGAAGTGATGCTTATGGATGCAACATATCTTTATAATAAAATTTATTATAAGTATTTAACTTTTGATATTTTTATACAGCTGTGCGGGTTACAAGCTTATATCTCTCTTTTCAGGTCAGGATCGTAGTGAAGCAACTTTAATAAAGAGGTTTAAAGGCGATGGTGTTCGATACAAAGCAAAACTCATTGGTATAGACGAAGTCTCCGCAGCGCGAGGTGACAAGTTATGTCAAGATTCCATGATGAAATTAAAGGTGCTGCAAAAATATTTAAATACTTATTTTCAATGCTAATTATAATGTTTATATAAAATTATATATGTAATTGTGTGTGTGTGTATGTATGTGTGTGCACGCGCACATGCGCATGTATGTGTGATTCTAATTTATATGAGTTAACTTAGAAGCCCTTGAAATAAGGATGTAAATCTTTTTGGACAAGGTCTTGAAGAGAGTGATAAACCTTTTAACTCTTTGAGGTAAAACAGTTTCTTTACAATCCAGCTTCAAATCTTGAAACAACATTGGAATGCTTTGTATGTTTAGTAAATTGGAGAAGATCTATTTGATTTGGCAGTTTCGATACCATCAAACATGGCACCCTGGTTTACAGCTAAAATTCTACCATTTAGCTGTAGGAAGATGTGATATAAATTGATTCCATGCAATTTGTGTTTTGGAGTGTACAATCTTTTATATTAGTCCATCGTGTATTTTACATTTTCTCTGAAGCTGCTAGGTGACATCCTTCTCAGTCAGGTAACACCATTCAGCTATGATACTTATATCTTGATGTAATCACAGATGGGATGATGACCCTAAATGGAGATAGATTGCTAAACAGATTATTCTTAAACTCAAAATTATGTGTGTGCACTTATTACAGCTATATCTTTCCGTGATGCTGATTAGTGTTAATAATAAACAGATGTTTAACCTGATTGATTCAAAGAGCTTGAAGTGCTCTTTGACCTATTTCTGACACTTGAGGTTCAAACCCATGTAATCTTATTGCTAAGAATGTAATCTAATATCTTCCCTTGGTTCATTGCCTATAATCATTCCTTATAGAAAAGATTAGACAACAGTACATCATGCTCACAATATGAATAACATACAAGTGGTCCTCACTTAATTATTTGTTTAACAATCCTTCAAAGTTATGAGGGTGCTGAACAAGTTATGTTATGGCACACCCCCACCCCATGGTCCTGTGATCAAAATTCAGGTGTGAGGCCTCACAAAAGACTACCAGCTGCTTCAGCTGGGCACATTTTGTCAGCAGCAGCAGCAGTCGTAAGAACATGGTGATAGTTAACTGAGGCTACGGGGGGGGGGAGGGGTAATAGCAAGTGCGGTGGTAGAGTGCAGGGCAACCAAAAGAACAGAAATGAGTGTAAATAGATGGATAGGAAAAATTGAAGCTGAGGCAAAGAGGGCAGGGCAGGAGAACTGTGAAATCATTGCCTAACAATGATGCAGTCCTGCAACAGAACTGCCATTGCTGTGTGATCACGCAATATTTTGCCTAATGACCATTTCACTTAACAATAGAAATTCTAATCTCAATTAGAATCATTCAATGATGACTACTTTTATTGTATTATTTGTAGGATATAGATGGTGTAACTGGAGTATTATTAAATATGATTATAGCATTCTTATGGCTTGATTTTGCAATATTTGTGTAAAGACTGTATCTTTGCCTGAAAATTGGAAGAATGCCATTCTTCTTCTTCTATACAGACAGAAAGGTAGCAGGAGTAAATGCCCAAGCTATAAGATTTGGCAGAAATCTGATTAGAAGGATAAGTGAGGAAGTAACGAATAAATATGGGAAGTGGTATGTAGCTTTATGCTAGGCAGTATATAGACCAGCTTATTGTTCTTTTAGCACATCATTGAGAAATACATAAATCTGAGTCAAAATGTTATTGTGAATTTGTTGATTTATAGAATTAATATGATAAGGTCAGTGACTGTGAATTGTGGAATGATGTGTGCAAATGCAGTTATTCATTGTTCAGTAAATATAATAACAGTAGTATTATGATGAAAATGAAGTTTGAGCATAGATAGAATGCTTAATAAAAAACTTCAACATTGAGCAAGAAGTATCATAAGAAAATGTTATTTTTTCATTGTTTAATATATTTATGGGTAAATGTATGAATAATGTTTGTGGAGATGTTGTGGTTTGGCACATAATATGAATGTACATATACCTGACTAAGAAGCCAGGTTAAGCAAGGATAGATACATTTTATAATGCAATGAGAAGTATGGATCTGGAAAAAAAATATGTATTTACTTAATCTATTTACATGGCTTCCCATCATGCAAATACAATTCTGGATAGCTACAACATTTAAACATTATTTGAAAGCGAAATAACAAAAGCAAATACAAACAATATATGGCAGTTGAGAACACCAAGAACCAGCTCACCTAGCCTCATCTAATTTCCCAACCCCTATAATAAGGAAAATAGTCAGGTCTTAATAGCTTTCTGAAAGGCTCCAAGCTAACCTAATGTTAGGCAATGACTAATGTGGGGTGACATGGCATTCCAGAAGGCAAGCACTATGACAGAAAAGAGTTATACAAGATAGATATTCCTTAATTGGCGGGACCCAGAACATGCCCTTCCTGCCAGATCTAACAGGATGAGTGGAGACAATGAGAGAAAAACAATCCCTCAACTATGCCATGAAGAGCTTTACAGGACACAACCAATATCTTGAATTACACCAAAAACCTATTAAGAGCCAGTGTAGGTGCAACATGGGCATATCTACTGTAGATGCAACCATAATTCTGCACCAATTGCAGCTTCTGGATGTTCTTCAATTGTATACAAGCAATGTGTCATGGAAGGTATTAATCTAGAAAATAGGAGACCGTGAGTTCTTGTTGTGCCTAAGGTATATGATTAGCTGGGTTATTTAAACCAAACTTTTCACCAGTTGTAACACTTTTAGGATTTGAGTACCACCTAGCAAGGTGTCAAAAACCTGATGACAAAAAAAAAGGAAAAAAGTGAAAAAAGTACAGGTAGTCCTCGACTTACAACAATTCGCTTAGTGACTGTTCAAAATTACAATGAAACTGAAATGACTTATGACCATTTTTCACACTTATGACTGTTGCAACATCCCTAGGGTCATGTGATTTGGATGCTTGGCAACTGATTCATATTTATGATGGTCACAGTATCCCAGGGTTATGTGATCCCCTTTTGCAACCTTTTGACAAGCAAAGTTGATGGCAGGGCTGCTGGTGGCCAAGTGGTAAGGCAGGACTTCCTTCAGACCCTCCATCCCTTTCATTCCAATCTCCCTCCCTCCTCTCTTCCTTCCTGTTTCTCTCCCTCTCTCCTTCCCTGCCTCCCTCCTTCTCATTCCCATCTCCTTCCTTCTGAAGGAAGAATTTGAATCCCCCCCCCCAATATTTTCTCTCTTCCATATATTTATCAAACAAGGAAAAGCCTCCAGAGACAGAAAAGACAAGCCGCTGAGGGAGCTAGCTTTAAAAGGCGCATTCCCCTTTAAGAATTAGCTACTGGCTAGAAAGGAAAGTTAAGGAGCTGGCAGCCAGCCCTTAAGAAAAAACAAACAAACAAACAAATGTAGCAAGTACTGGCTGTCTGCTAAGGCAGCCTCCCCTAATGGCTCCATTCATAAGTAAAGGAATTTTGAAGTATTTTTTGTCCTGAATATAAGACCATTTTTTCCCCATTGGACAGCTACTTGTCTAGAATGGTATAGAGTCTCCTGTTTGAGCAGGGGGGTTAGACTAGAAGACCTCCAAGGTCCCTCCAACTCTGTTATTCTGTAGTTCTGTAGGCCTGACACCAACATTTTGTGTCACATTTTAGCCAACTGGATTAATTTGAGAAGCTCACAGGCTTGAATTAGAAGTCAACAGTTCCTTCCATTGTGCTTCTGAAGTAATCAGCATTTATGGCATGCTGCCGATGATTCAGGAAGTAGTAAACAGCCATCAATATTAGTAGCTATTGAAGACTGATTCTCCAATACTTTTTTCAAAAGCATTCAAATTGGCTGCTATTACTGCAGCAGCTGGCTGTGAATTCCCTAGTTTAACTGTGTTGCTGTGAGAAAGTATTTCCTTATGTGAAATGACCTTGAATTGAAACCCTGTAAAAGCAGGAGAGAACTATACTATGTCTTCATATAAATGTGAATCAAAATGTTATAAATCATATAAATGTAATAGATTTAGTGGGCCATTCTGTTCCAAAGATTTTTTAAAAAGGATGAGGAGAATATGCTGTAAGGAATATACATTTTGTTGTTGCTTAAGGTAACTTATGAATGACTGGCTCTCCCAGAGATACATACGGAGCTAAGTCAGTGAGTAAGCAGTAATATACTAGGCAATTAAAGAGCTTACTTTAAATGAAGGGCTGAGATTAATAATTGGAAAGCACATGCACCGTAGCCTGACAAAGTTGCTTATCTCAGTGGATAAAATGAAATGTTGATGAATTATAATAAAGCACACCAAATATGGACCCTGTGCTTTTCATATTCATATTACAAAGAATTACTGCAAAGAAAAATTACTCCAAGAATCTGTTTCCATGGTACCAATGTAATAAGAAATACCCATACAAAGACTTGAAGTATTGAATCTAATTTGAAAAACATAAATAATAAGAGCCCAATTGGAAGAAAAATATGCTAACAGTTCACTATATATTCCCATATTTTATAGTAGAAACCTACAATTGTCTTGCCCTTTTCAAGCCTGTCCTTATTCGTGCCTATTCTACTCCTTCTGTCAGATTTCATAGCTATTTACTTTTCTACTTCAATTTTGCTATCCACTTAGATTTGTCTACTTTCCATATTTACTTTCTATTTATCATTCTTTCCTATAGCTATTCTACCATAAGCTTGTGTTAGGTTCAGTTCGCAGTGTTTCTCAACCTTGACAATTTTAAGGCATGTGGACTTCAACTTCCAGAATTCCACAGCCAGCATTGCTGGCTGTGCAATTCTGGGAGTTGAAGTCCACTTGCCTTAAAATTGTCAAGGTTGAGAAACACTGATTTTTAGAGCCCATTTGTCAAGCATCATAAGCCACAAACATTTGGTTAAGAATTATTGCCCAGTCCATCAACAAATTGTCAGGATCATGACCTGTATAGTAAACTAGACAACCAGTGCCACATTGCATCATCATTTCAAGAGATATTTCCGAACTCAAACAGAGAAACAGAATGACCACAGGAAGGCAAAAAGGCAATGGGAGCTGGAGCAACCTCTGACTTCCTGCCAGCTTCCCCACTGAGTTTCCTTTTGGGCCTCTGGCAGAGAGATTACAAATCTTTCCTTCCTCCCTTGTGGGAAGGTGGCAGTGGGAATTAAAAATCTTCCTCCCTCCCTCCCTTTGTTGCTTCCTTTCATCAAGATCTTCTGTGACAAGAACTTCTGAACCCAGCAACAGGCAGTAGGATTGAAACAGCCACCACGTCCCCAAATTTCATTCTCTCAGGAATTGTGGGTCCAAGATTTTGGACACGTTCTTTAAGTTATCCCAGTTGAGGTACATTGGTTTAAATATTGTTGCCCTATGATACACTATTTTGCCCAGTTAAACAACAGAAGTTTTAGTAATATATAATGAATGGTTATAAAGATTGATTCTATCCATCTATGTTAGATATGAGAACTTTATGAGAAAGAATAGCGTATAAAGGGATTCCTATTGCATTCAAGTGTTTTATAGGCATGATCAATCTGGTCACTGGCATGTCTTTTTTCAGTATTGACTTCAGTTTTTTCTCCTTTCTTCTTCTTTGCCTTCTAATCCTAATTATTCATTACATCACTATCCTTAGATTTGACTTCTGGAGACTTCTGGTTGTGAGTCATAATTCATTACATATTGCTATATGGGGTGGCATGGGATGGAATGGAATGGATGTTGTCTGGTTCCCAGGATGGAGGGAGTGCATTTAAGAGTAGAAAGAGACAGCACTGTATGGGAGAAAAAAGGTCAAGATAGCTTCTCCCTTAATAGTTTCCAGAGTGTATGTTTTATGGTGTAAGGAATCTGCTTTAGTTTGGCAAGACTTCTGTCTGTAAGTGAGAAACAATAAAAGAAACTGCTTAGAAGAATCTCATTGTAACTTTCTTGGTTTGGAGCCCATCAATTTTTCCCTTTTGGTAAATACATCCCCTATCCCAAAAGGAATGTTACTCACATTGATAAAAATACTATGTATTTGCCAGTTCCAAACCTAGTCAACCTAGACTGGCCAACTTCAGTCAAAATCAACCTGAAGATTATTATATAGACTCACTGTTACGAAATCAACTACACAAACAAACATGTCTCTGTATATACAGTAATATATATTAGGGCTCAGGAAATACTTAATAATCATGCTCAACAGAACAGAAAAGCATGCACGGAACACTGCTCTTTGAAAACAAGAATGCCTTTTCCAGACTTACCTGTCTGTTTGTAAGGGAGAAAGATAGCAATACATACACACATGCAGCAGCCTTATGAGCCTGGAAAAAATTGCTTGCACTGTAGATTTGAAGTAATATGTTTCCCGCCTATTCCAATACTTTAAATGATTTCAGCAGCCTTGTTTGCTAAAACTTGTAATCCAAAAAGAGAAGAATTGGCACAAAAAGAACAATAATGCTGAATTCAATAAATAATTAATTATGGTTTAAGATTAATTGAAATAATAGTAAAATTCATGGTTGTTTACATATACCAAGGGTGTCAAACTCAATTTCACTGAGGGCCGCATCAGCATTGTGGTTGCCCTTGGGGGGCTGGGAGGGTGTGGCCAGAGTCGGTGCAGCCTACTGGGTGGGTGTGGATGGAGTGGGTGTGGCCTACTGGGTGGGCGTGGGCAGTTCTACATCATTCGCGTCAAGGGTGCCTGTGGGGGCCTGGGCATGAGTGGGACAGATCTGAGGGTCTCTGGCAGAAGGGGGTGGACTGGGGCAAGTGCCAAGATGGCCACCACAAAATTATATATTGGCTCCCAGCAGCGGGGGCCGTTCCCTCCCTGTTTCCAGAATGGCTTCGCGGGCCACATGGCACAAAGAATAAATACAGATATGTTCCATAGAACTAATTAGGTATGTTATAGAGATTAAGGAGCTGTATAGAAAAGGTTTATCATGTATTCTCATCATCTCTTAGGCATGAAAGCTGGGTGACATTGGGCCAGTCACTCTTTCTCAGCCTAGTTTACTTTACATGATTGTTTTTGTGGGAAAAAGAAGTGGTAGCATTTATGTAGGCACTTTGAGATGCATAAAATAGGATATTATGATTATTGTTGTTATTTCCTTCAATATAGAGGACCAAAAACCACGGACGGATAGCTGGATGGCTGGATGGATAAATGGAGGGTGGATGAAGAGAGAGAGAGTATAGTGTATGTTGGAGGGACAACTATTGTAAGAGAAGGAAAAAGATATGGAAAGAAAGAAGTGGATAAAGATTAGGGGAGGACAAAAGATTAGCAAAAGAAAGGGTGAAGTTGAGAAGCTTATTAAGCATTACAAAATGTGTTAAACAACTCTATCAAGTAATGACTAATCTTTGGAAATATCTGTGTTTCAGCAAATATGTCCCCAGTCTTCCTTTCTTTTAACAGCATTTTTGCTGTTGTCAGAAAATGTCAAACAACTATTTTCACATTTCACAGATTTGTATAAGTGTGTAAAGGATTTCCTCTATGAGTAGATAGGATAATCTGCTCAGAAGCAGTGTTATCCCCTAATTTAGTGAATAGTGGGATAATATTTATTACAAAAAAAGAAGCAATAGAAATTAATTATAGCTTCCTAACTTAGACCATTAATTACATAATTTTGATATGTCAAAATAATCAGAACATCCTGGATTCATATGGTATGCATTCACTCAGCTCTTTTTGCAGCTTCATTCCACTTCCATAGACTGGAAGATTTTGAAACAAACGTATACATTGAAATCAGTGTTCAGTGTGCATAATAAATATGCATATTACATAGAAGTACAATTTTATTCAGATAAATAAAATAAATTCTCCCAAATTTCTAACTTGAGGGCAATGGGAAGCTGACATTTCTTAATATGAGAAAGCTCAGAAGAAAAAAATGAAATTATTTTGATTGTGAAATGCTTATTTTCTTCCAACAGGGAATTGTTGCTGCATCTCGTTCAAAAGGCGAACATAAACAGAAAATATTTCTAACCATCTCCTTTGGAGGAATCAAAATCTTCGATGAAAAGACAGGAGTAAGTGAAATAATGTTACATTTTGCCCTAAAATATATTCAAGGAAGGCAATAATATTCCAATTAAATTATACCATGAAGTATTTCATAATTTGTACCTATGGATCAAAGTAATGATTTGAATATATAAAGTTGGAATTTATTGAATTTATTAAGATGGTGATTTATACAGAGGCACAAATTTAGCAATTCTACAGGTAATATCAGGACAGAGATCAGCTAAAAAGGTGATTCCAATAATATTCAGGATTCCTGGAGATTCATGAAAAATAAAATAAAGCAGCAGAACCTACCTATCCCTCCAAAATAAGTAGTAAAGTAATATGGAGAGTGTCAGTCATCCAGGTCATGTTCATCTCAAAGGTGCTTTTTCAAAAGGCAACTGGCCTTTTTTTGTTTCTGCTTGAAGACATTTTGCTTCACATCCAAGAAGCTTCTTCAGCTTCCTGGATGAGAAGCAAAACATCTTCAGGCAAAAACAAAGAAAAGTCCAGTTGCCTTTTGAAAAAGGACCTTTGGGATAGTAAAGTGATACATTTTCACAGGATCTGTGTCAAGGGCAAAAGTATCATGAAATACATAATTTTGGATTATTTTCCTTAATAAATGAATGATAAGTATAATGTTTTTTACAAATTTGTTTAATTGGATTCCCTTTATCCAGTTTTGTGAAAATGGATCATGTTGTAAGTTATACTTATGCATAAATATTGAAAATTCAAAACGGTTTGCAGACTTTTAAGCTCTACTATGTATTGTCTAATAAACTATTATCATCATTGACACCAAATAAAGAATAATATTATGGAAGAAACTCAAGTAATAGAACACCTACATCATATTTTTAGCTAGTCAGAAATAGACTGAGAAAATAATCTAGAGAAATTACCACCATATTAAGGCAAAGAGATGCATTTCAGACATATTTAAAACTGAGAAACTTTGATCATATAGTTTCTCAGTACAACCAATTTCCAGTGAGTGTTTAGATTTGTATCCCATAAAGAAACCAAATGGCCTGGTCTTTGCAGGGAAACAAATCATAGTCAATCTCATTTGAACACAAATGATGGAACACTTGACATTTGCAGTCCAGTTTTTTCACTTCATGGAAATACTCCAGTCCATCCTGAAAAGAGGACTCAAATTTCATATAGATGAATACTTGTTCTATTTCAGTTAATATAGCAGGTAAACCTCTTGGCATTTGTTTTATTTTAATCAATACTTTGCAAAAAGAAGCTTTTGTCATGTTCACAATCAAGATTGATTGATATTGAGTGGAATTGGAACAGTTTATCCACCCAAAAATGGAGATGAAAGTTTTTGTCAGAGTTTGTACAATTGAGTTGATATATACATATAAACTGATATATACATATACATTGAAGAGGGACTACAATACAATCATTCGTCACCCCTCTTAGGCACACAGCCAACATATTTTGCCAGCGCAAATCGATCAATTTTGTGAATGTTATTATAGCATACAGTGGCTTTTCTGATGCATAAGTAGTTTTGAGACTGGAAAGGTTTAATTCTTTCTTCCTATGGCATTTTGTGTAGAAAAAAATAAATCTTTAAAGTCTGCAATTTAAGAAAGTTTTTTGTAGCACAAATGACTTTTTCCTTGAGATGCAAATAAAGGGAAAGGAGGAATTTTTTTTGTTGGACTTGCAATAGAGAGTGGGTCAATAATTTCATTTTCCAAAACTTACAATGTCTCACTGTAGTCCTCTACTTTTGCAACAAAAAGCGTGAGAAATAATCGTGACATTCCTACCATGACTGTTGTATCATTTATCTCTTCATTTGCAGTACTGGAAAAGCCCTGGAAACTAGATATTGTGACCCTGAAAAACTAATTCCTCCTTTTAGATGTATAGAGATCACCTTTATTTATTCATAAATTACAAAAATATGTTCCAGATACGCTCAAATGGCACCTTGCTTTCACTTTTTGATTATCATGTTGCTTTGAGATTAAGTACTAAACCAGCAGACCGGTTCCATGGGAGAAAGGTTTTTTTCACTGACTGGAGGGGATGTGGTTTTGTGTGCTGCCTTACCCCTTGGATGGGGCTTTACTTGTTTGCATGGACCAGTTGCTGGCATGCCACGGACCAGTGCCAATCCATGGACTGTCAATTGGGGACCCCTGTACTAAATTATCATTACTACCAGCGATATGCTACTATGACACTCTTTTTAAGCATCTCTTTGTAAAATCATCAATCTGTCTGTCTGCCTGATTTTTTTCCATATCTATGTAACTATTCCTTTTTTCCACTGAAACCCTTAATTTTTTTTTCAGAGCATCATTGTGTTAACTGTATCCTCTTCTAAACAAAAAAAAACCCTTGCTCTTTTCAATGGCTGTGAGAGAAATGTAGAAATCCATATCTAGACATTACTACTCCTTGTTCTATTTTTGGGCTTGGGCTTTTTGTCTTGATTTTTCTGGCAAACTTTGAAACAAGTCAGTCAGTTGCTATAAGGGAAGTTTCAAAGTTGTCCCTATGCTCACTTTAAAGGGAAAAGAAAGCAATGCTGTAGCTGTTCAGTGACAGTCTTTGTAAATTACAATTTGGTAGAATTGTTCAAATCTACCTTCTGTAAAGAGAGAGAAAGCATGGAGAAATGTAGGCCAGAAGCTGGATTGAATATTAAGACTGAGAAATGTTGATGCTTTAAAGGTGCCCCTGATGTTATTTTAGGAAGCTCAGGTTAAATGACAAGGAGAGAGTAAGCAGATGGGCAAAGTATTAAGACGTTTCTTTTTCTTTCTTTGCAAAGATAAAAGCTACGCAATGTTTATGCAAAATAATCTGTTAGTTGATTTCAGCTATATATGTTAATAGCAAAAGAATTATTTCTTAAGATCTCTGTTTTGATGAATGCAGCTGTAATTAGAATTAGTTTCTGTGTTAAATGCAAATTCTCATATTAATGGAAGAAAATCAGTAAAATATAAGTATTAGCATAAGATATTTGCATTTATATTTACTGTGTTGGAAGTGTGCACTATTCTAAGTACTTGCTTGGTTTCTTCAAGGAAGATCTAGCTTGGAGACCAAGAACTATCTTCTAGTCAAGTCATAATATTACCATCACTAAAACAATTTTATATTCTATATAAACAGGTTCCTGAGGCAAAAACCACAAATAGAGCCAGAACATATGTGAAAACAGCTTTTTCTTAACTATAATTATCTTCACAATGGTTTATGCCCTCTCTTGAATTTTAATAAGGAACTCAATTAAATGTTTATATAAATTAACTATGTAACATGATGCCAAAAATAAACCAGTCTGATGGCTGTTAGAATTAGCTTTCCTAATTAACATTGTATTACTGGATAACCAAGATCATTAAAATTACAAGTAAATAATTCAGTGTCAATTACAAAGAGCTTCAGCAGTAAAACCACTATATATCCAAAATATGATGCATTATTTGTCCATATAAGTTGAAAACATTCTGCAAGGAATTAAATTTTAATTCCTGTAGTGTGCTAGATAAATGGTATTGAGCAAAATTGTCAATGTCAGATGGTCTTATCAACCAAGTTCATATTCTCAGTATAAATAGCAGAGCCCTTCAAGCATCTTGGCTGGATCTAAGGTTTTTTTTTTTTTTAAGTAGGATAGTCCCAAATTATATCAATTACTGTGGCTTTAGAAATTGTTTCCTCTGTTCATCTCCATGGCATGGAGATTTTATTATGAGTTCTGGAAGAAGGTTAGAAAGAACTAGCAGCCTAGAAAGAATTATTCATAGATTAGATGATCTAAGCCAGGCATGTCAAACTGGTGATGTCGCGCGATGTATCACAACTATTTCCCCATTGCCTGGGCGCGGTTTCAGCGTGACGCATCTGGCCCACGGGCCGGCAGTTTGACATGCCTGATCTAAGCAATAAAGTTGTTGATTTAATCCAATACATGTCATAAGGCCATCTTTTCTCATTCCAAGAAAGGAATAAATAAAAGATTATTTTTATTAAATCATTAAAATCAATGATTCTACCTTTACATACAATAGTAGTTTTCTTGTGTTGATTCTGACTTTTCCATCCTATAGAGAGAAATAAAAAATAAGTAATCTGTTAGCTGTACTTGTTTTAAAAAAATGGAGTGACAACCTTTAACTTCCTTGTTACTAAGACACTTATTCTGAGAGAATCTTGCTTTATTGTTGTGCTTGAATAGATTCTATTGCTTCTATGATCAGGCAAAAAATATTAAAAATTTTACAAGATACAATTTACCTTACAATGCTTTAGAATTTCTTATCAATTTGTCCTTGCAACAGGCCTCACATTACTGTTTACAAATGCTGGGCAGAGAAATTAATCATAATGTCAACCATAGACAGATTAAGAGGTACAGAAGTGAGCATTATATAGTTAACCAGTTTCGGATTAACTATACAATGCTCACTCTGAAAACAAACAAACTGCATTCAAATATTTGATATAAATATGTGCAAACAATTTCAGCTAATAAACATCCTTCATTCCACCCCCAAATATATTTTTGTTGAGCTAAATATGTTCATAAATGAGCAATATTTATGTTAAAATAAAAAAGAAAATATTCAGTTTGACCTTATTTATATATACATAATATGATGGCCTATTTCCAGTAAGAATGATTTTCTCCAAATGTCTATATGCAACAGATTTATTAAATTTATCTCTTTATTTCTACAAGGCTTCCTGAAAACATTCCAAACACATAAACACAGTTCTTTTCTTTTTGCAGTGATATTTAATATGTACAGTATCCTTAGCTTAACAAACAATACATATACAGTTCTATACAGCTATTTTAAAAATATTTTTAACACATCTCATTTCTTTCCTAAGAAGGAGAAGGACAAGAGGGAAATAACTCTTTTTTAGGCTGTCCTCTGTTCTCTAAAAACTGCAGTCTTTTCCAACAGCCAATTTCTAAGCAGATGGCTCTCTCAAATCTTGTTTGTTCTTGCTAGGTCTCAAAAAGTAAATCACTCCCCTTTGACATATACAGGAAATCTCACAATAATGATATGCCCCTCCTCATTAAATAATTAGACTACTATAATAAGCTGTACATAGGTCAAATATTTCTACATTTGAGGATAATATGGAAACTTGAACCAAAATGCAGTTACCTGGCTGCTAATGGAGGTAAAGATTTAACATCAGGATACATTGGTTGCCAACGGCCAATCTGAAATAAGGCTAACTATGAAGCCTTACTTGGTTTGACTTTCATGTTTCTTCAGAACTATCTTTCCCCAAATAGATGGATACTATCTTGTGCATTGTTTCAAAAAGAAACAATGTCCCCAATTTGTTTAAGATTAAGGATTAGTGGCCTAAAAGTGCTACTTCTTAGTTGTGAAACCCATACTATAAAGTACCTCTTTCCCCTGAGAGACAAATTTGCTATCTTTCAAATTATGTAAAGACCCACTTGTTCTAATCAGGTTTTGATGATGGGCTGATTCATGATTGCTTTATTATTATTTTTTCCTTGTGATTAGGTTGAGATTTTAATGTATTGGTTTAATAGATAGTGTAAGCCAAGGTTGTCAAACTGCCGGCCCGTGGGCCAGATGTATCATGCCAAAACTCCGCCCAACCCAGCTCCAGCAATGTCACAATACGTCGTGTCACGTCACATGACGTTGCGAGTTTGACACCCCTGGTGTAAACAGTTCAGAGACTCTGGAGTGGGTGGTATACAGATGTTTGTAGTTAGGTAATAGGCAAGAAGGAAAGTAGATAGAATAATTAGATATGCTTAACAGCTGCAACTAATTGATTTTCTTTGCAGAAATGAAATCCATTAATAATGTGTGAAATGTAATTTATCCCTATTCAACCTTACTTTGACTAAATTCATTGTTAAATCATTTGCAAAGTTATTACTTGTTTTTCTAAAATGTTCATAGCTGATTTGTCTTTGTTGCCTTTGTTGCTCATTCGTTCATGTGTATCTGACCTAATTTAAAAGAGGCAAGTGTTGATTTTTATGTGTGCTGTATCTTGCTGACTAATATTACATTTTAATTTATCATTATTGAAAACATCAATTTTAGCCACTAACTAGAAAATTGTCTAAAAATTGTTATCGGCAGATCTGGTTTTAGATAGATAGTTTAAGAGGAACTACTCTATAAAGAACATACTTCATTTACAATCAGAAATGCAGTTTATTCTTTTCTTATTGCTTTTATGTTGGACAAGTCCGCATTAATAATGTATGCATTTTGATTATGAGGAAATATTAATTGTATTTGCATATCTATTAGATGGGAACTATAATTCAAGGCAACCTCTAACAAAACAAAGAGAATTGTCAGTGAGATTTCTTTGGTGGTTTCTGACCACCCTGTGAGTGGGAGCATTCCAGTTCCCCTCAGTTAAACAATATTATCTAGTACAACAGCATCTCCTTGGAGATTCATACTGCTCTCATTCTACGTGGGTTCCAGAAATCCTTCCGGTTCTTATTATTCCGCTTAACTGAGAGATATGCTCAAAAGAGATTTTTGATGTTTGTTTTTTAAACTACATGCTTAAAAGAAATGTAGTTTGTAACCTTTATTTGTAACCTATGTTATCCCATGCATTTATCAATGTATTCTTCCCTCAAATTATTTCAGAGTTTTTTTATGTATATACAATAATTATTATTTTTATGGATGGTCACACAGACAGCCAGATGTTTGGATTTGGCATTTTTATCTGCCTGTCAAGTACTTCCCAATGTTCTGGAAAGATAGATATGGTTTTTTTGATGATGTTAAAGGTATTGTTGCAGAATGTAAGCTGTTTCAAAGCTGCCTTTTGCAATTGACCAGTGGTGATTTTGTCAGTGCCGATGGTGTTCAAGTGGTGCTCCAATTTGTTTTGGGATTTCACCCAAGGCTTCTATTACTATTAGCACTTTCTTTCTTTCTTCTGCCACAGTCATTTTACTTATATTTGTAGGTTTACAAATTGATTTTATGATTTTCTCCAGTTCTTTCTTGTCTAGTCTGCTATCCCTGATATTTCCATGTCTACTATCCAGATTTTTTTTTGTCTTTCTTATTACTAATGGTTAAGTCTGAGATGTTATGTGGCAGATATTTGTTTGTTTGAATTCTAAAGTCAAGAACATTTATCTTTTCATTTTCTGTTACTTTCTCTAGTTTATGGTCCCACCATTTCTTGCTGGCAGAAAAATGATATTTCTTACCGATATTCCAGTAGACATTTATTGCTATTGTACTTTGACAAATCATTGTTTATAGTCAATCTGTCTTACAGCAACTAACTGTATGGTCCACCGTTTCTTCACCTTCATTGCATGAGTGGCATTTGCTTTTTGTTGCTATCTTAACTTTGGTTTTATATGCATTTGGTCATGTGTAGCCATACTTAGCCCTTCTGTTTCTTTCTTTAATTTTCTCACTCTTAGCCATTGTCAAGTCTTCTTGCTACCTGCTTTGCCTGGTATTTTTCCTACATACTGGCCATATAATACATTGCTTTGCCATATCTTTTTTTTATTCTTAATTTGGTCTTTTTAAAGCCAGTTTGGTCTCTCTAGTAATCAGTAAGCTTTTATGGTATACTACTGTAGCTTCAGTGCATCTTCTTCATTGTCCTTCAGATATTCTTCCAATGCCCTTTTTTCTTCTTCAACTGACTGGTGTATTTGCAGCATTTCATATCCGTCTATTTTCATTGTTAGGTAGCAATGAGATGAAGGACATGATTTAGTGCCATTATTTTACTGGTTTTCCTATCCAGAGTTTTTAGTTCTGCTTGAATCCAATCCACTATTCCAGTGGTGTATCTAATGACCTGGAATTGTCCAGGTCTTAATTGCCTTGATGGTATTTCCTCCACTGAATTTGGACTTTAACTCAGATCTTCACTCTTGTGATATATTCAATTCTAACCTTCTTTTTGACTTCAGTGTGCTTGTAGTTGTCAGCTTGAAAGATACCATCAGACTCAAAGAACCAGGTCCAAATAAGAAGAGTTTAATTTGCCGATTTATTGTATCACGCTTATCCACAGGAATCTTTGTAATTTACGGTTTGCACCTGGGTAAAGCTAGATAAGGGTTCAAAGCTTTCAAGATCAAGTTGAACTTTGTCTTCTTGTAACTGCATAGAGACTCTAAACTGATTCCTTGTTTCACACATCCCACCCTCAGCTTTGCCAGTTTCTCTCTTACAGATGCCCAGGTATTTGTAGTGATTGTCTTTATCCAGACTTTTGATATTATTTCCATAGGGTATCTTGATTCCTTCCTTTTTACTATTTTCCCCCTATTGATGGTGAGGGTGGCACATTTGTCTAATCCAAACTCTATTGCAATATTTTGGCTGTATATACAGACAGTGTTAATCAATGATTCTATTTCAGACTGTTTTTCCATACGGCTTCAGATTATTCATGTGAAGGAGGTGAGATAGTTGGCAGATGTTTTTTGTTCTTTCATAGCCATGGCCTGACTTGTTCAGTATTGTTGACAGAGGAATAGTGCAATGAAAACAGTAGCATAATGAAAGTCTCCTTGAAAGATTCTCTCTTGATATTAACTTCTCCCAGTCTATCGCCATTGACCAGTAACTGTGTTTTCCATTGTCTTACTGATCTTTGCACAACGTTTCTCATGTTTCTACTTATTATTATTATTTTACTAACCTCAGATTCCCCTGAAAGTAAGACTTCTTGGTGTCAAAAACAAAAGCAGCTGTCTGGTTAATTCTCTTCTTATCTGTGATAGTTAGGAATGATAATTCTTTGTCCGTTATGAAATAGTTTTATTTAACCAATTCTTCAGGAATTTGTATTTGTCACCAATTCTACAAGAGTAAAATAAGCCCGCTTCCCTTTAACCATAGCAGGGGAAAATGACATCAGCAAGATGCCAATAAATCAGGCCTTTTTTTACATCCTTTGCCCTGTCAGCTATTCACTTAACTGATAGGAATCTCTGGAATGTAGAGCCTTCAGTCCCTTCAAACTGGCATACCCATAAATCCTCCAGTTCAGTTGCCTTTATGATTTCAGCCATTCTCACCCACTTTTTCCAAACCTCCCTCCTTTTTTCTTTCATCATTCATGCTACATGGGTATTTTTTACTCAGTCTTTCCCCTGTCCCTCTTCTCAGATGTGTCTGTCAAATCTTCAAGGTAATTCTGTTAAAAGCTGAGTATTGCTCCCTTAGCTACTTCATTTCCCTCTGCTGACTCATCTCAGCCTGGATCTGGAACCCAGATGTCAGAACTTCAGAATCTGTGAGTATTCTAAACCCAAGATTCAACCCAAGCTACATAAATTATAAATTATATTTATTTCATTGATTTGCTTGAATTTTGATGGGATTGTTATCACTCCCCCCTTCCCCATTTGTGTTTTTCTTCCCTTCCATCTACTAAGGCATAAAGTTAGAACAAGAGAAGAAAATACAGTTAAATCCAATCATTCTAAACCATTCATTCATATGCTTTTGAACTACTATAAAGAGCCATGGTGGTGCAGTGGTTAGAATGCAGTATTGCAAACTAACTGCCCACTGCCAGGAGTTCAATCCTGACTGGCTCAAGGTTGACACCATCTTTTATCCTTCTGAGATCAGTAAAATGAGGACCCAAATTGTTGCTGACACTGTAAACTGCTCAGAGAATGCCGTAAAGCACTGTGGAGCAGTATCTAAGTGCTATTGCTATATATCTAGTATATGGAATTTGACAATCAAACAAAATAATTGGATTTTCCCCCAGACATATTCCTGATTATTATTAACGTTTTCTGTAGCATGACATACGACTATCACCATCACTGATCTGTGGATTCCTAATTTCATACACACTTACAACTATGGCTATCAAGTCATATTTTCTGATATAACATTTTAGCATTTTCATAATTATACTTACACCATCACTTCCCTGAATGCATTCATCAATTCTACAATATTAGATGCTTTTATTTAGTTCTATAATATCCTCTTCTTTTCCTTAGTTTTACATGATTGTCTACTGTTTTCATATTCACTACTCTTATATTCCAACTCACAATTTTCCATATACTGGGACTGTCACCAGTTGGCATTCATAAATACAGACCTTTTTTTTACCCATCATGGCTTTAGTTAATTCAAGCTTTCATATAATATTTTTTCATATGAGGAAGAAATCATGCATTAAGTTACCACCATTCCTACATATAGCATTCTCTCCTAATGATTAGGATAATTTCAATGTTGCTGGACAAGTATGACCATGTACAACCAAAACCCATCTTTAATTTAGGCATTGTTGTGTTGTTCTACACAAGCAACGATTTCTGATCCACAGACTACATACTGTTGTCTACATCACATCAGATGACAGATGCATGGAGTCAGCTAGGACATACTGTTGTTGTTTATGTTTGTAAATAGGCAGGTTTACCAATGTAGAAAATATGTACTCTGCACAGTGTGCAGGGATATTGATGTGGAAGTGAATATGTGCATTGTTGTTTGTTTGCTAGAGTCAGTTGTATAGCTGTTGGCTGTCAGAGACAGGTTCCCAACAAATAGTGTACTTAATACAGTTCTGTAATGCTTTGGATTTGAAATGGAAGAGGTGCTTTGGAACCTGTTTGTGGGTCATTACAGCAGAATATTCATCATGCATTAAAGTGGAAGCTTCCTATTGCAGCTGTGTGAGCCTGGAAACAGATGTGATTTTAATGAATCACAGACAGATGTGATAGTCATGCTCCCATGCATTCTAAAGCATCTTTTCCAAATTAAATTTGAAACAATAAGTAGCTCTAATACTTGTAACTGTATTTACATTGCTGACTAATGGGATTATTAAAACGTGTACATTTTTAAAAGTAATCTTTTGGTCAATTTTTCATTCAGTTAACACCAAATAATGTCTTTGTTCCTTGTGAAGCAGCACTCAAAATCTTTCCAGTTCTGTTCCATCAGGACATGAATAATGTTTTGACAACTTCGAAAATAATTTTCCAAATGGAGTAGGACAAAGCATTTTTGTCCTTCCTCCTCCCTGTACCAGCAATGATTCAACATGATTACTTTATGGTGATTATTTACTGGTACATGTCGGTAACTTCTCATTTGGTGTAGCGGTTAAGGCACCAGACTAGAAACTGGGAGACCATAAGTGCTAGTGCTGTTTTAGGCATGAAGCCAACTGAGTGAGTTTGGGCCAGTCATTCTCTCTCAGACCTAGGAAGAGGCGAAAAAACTTGTGAAGAAAATTGCATAGACTAGTTGAGGTAGTCACCAGGAGATATATCTGACTTGAAAGAAAACATATCAAATGTACCACAGCCTTTAAAACGAGCTTAAAACATCATTCAAACTAGAGTAATTAATTGGAATTGATAATATTATGTCATATTTATTTACTGTTTCCAGGCCCTATTCAAAGTACTGGTAGTAATCTAAATCCCTAAATGGCTTGGCTACCGGAAGTCTTATCTTAAATTTATTCATTAGAAACCTAAGTGCTTAACGTTCCCAAGGAGGCAACTAAGAGAAATTGTATTTTTTTAGTAGTGGTATGATCCTTCCTAAAGAGATTTGCTTGATGCCTACATTACACTTTTTTTAGTTCTAAAATAAAAGCATATTAATTTCTTAAGCATTTTAAGAACTATTTAGATATTACAGGTTTATATTTTGTTGTGCTTTAATGCTATATATATTGCCCCTCTTCTAACTAACCTGCTTTTATATTATTTTTCACACTCTTGTCTATGGAGGTAGTTATATCACTGCCTAGAGAAGTCTCTTATTGAGCATAAAATTGTGTCAGATAAATAATTTATCTTTCAATATGCAGTATTAGGAATGAATCAGTAGAGTCCGTTTCTGTGCCTTTAAGAGGCTGAGTATAAAAGGAAAGTTTTTTCCTGGAGTTTTCTCTCTCTTGTCGTTTG
Organism: Crotalus tigris; assembly: GCF_016545835.1. Lineage (NCBI taxonomy): Eukaryota > Metazoa > Chordata > Lepidosauria > Squamata > Viperidae > Crotalus > Crotalus tigris. The sequence continues at coordinate 1,649,442 of NW_024100081.1, forward strand.
CTGTAACTGCAGTATGTTGGAGTTTGCTCTTTCACCACATGTATGTATTTTATTTCGAGTGTATATTTGCCGATATAGTGTAATATAAGCCACATTTAATTACAAACCACTGTTTACTGTATTTACTCCTGGGTTACTTCAGCACAATAAGATTGTGCATGCTCTGACAATTTTTATGGAAAATTATAAGCAAATTTTCTACCCAAAAGGTCCTGAAAGCAAGTGATAGTAAAGATCTATTAACACTGTTCTAAGTTAAGATTTAAATGTTGCATAAGCTTAAACCTATGGTATATCTCAATTTGCTCTTTAGTCCAGTCTTTTGGACGCCAAGGACTGGTTCCATGGAGGACTGTTTTTCCATGGACTGGAAAGCATGGTTTTGCATGCTGCCTGGATCCCACACATGTGCGGATGGGCTTTCATTCATTTGCACATCCTGCTTTCTGGTGAGCCACAGACTGGTGCTGGTCTGTGGCCTGGGGGTTAAGGACCCCTACTCTAGTTTATTTATATTGGAAAATGGGAGTCACCTATATTTTCATGGTTGTCAAAATAAAAGTATTGCTAATTGTGTCCAGTACAAGTAGAAATCGTGTCAACTAGAAGCAGAAAAAGAATTTTTTTCCCCTCCCAATATTTCTCCTGCTACTTTTCCAATACGTACAGAGGTTGGCATTATTTTATTAGTATGAGGACTGTCTTTTGATTACTGATTTACCTAAACTGTCTGTGCCTGCTGTGATTTTATTTAACATGAAATTTTACTATATGTTATTTTATATGATGTGAGTCATAGAGCCCCTGGTAAAAAGCTATACAGAAATAAATGTCATCCCTTTTTTTTTAACTCTCAGAATTTTACAAAGTAGGATAGAAAAAGGTTAAAGTGAAGAAAGCTGTAGGATTTTTCAAGGTCAGAGAATCCATATTATAGGTGATTAATTTTAGCCCACATTTTGTTTGTCTGATGGTGGGCTTGCTGTAATCACCTGGGTTGTTTTTTTTCTCCCTTTCTGGAATTTTCTTTACAGGATATCCTGACCTTTTCAGTGAGCTTTATTCAGAGCTGGAAACTCACTGATTATGTAGTTGTGTTGACTCTTACTGACCACATATTTTCTACAATGGGAGCTCCTATGAGTCCCTTATTAATTTTTGGGGAATTATCTGCGTCATCAGCTAAAAGAATAGTGCTGAGGCAATGCATAGTGGAATACTAAGGAACAATTTTCTTTCAACTGCCTTATCTCATTTGCAGAAAAGAAGGTGCTAAGACAAGAACTCTCAACATTTGAACTCGGTCCTTCGTAAGAGATATGGCAGAAGATCTGAGGAAAACCCAAGAGTGGGCAGGAGTGCATATAATTGTTGGATGGCATCGATCATTGTCATCTTTCTTGATTCATTTGGTCAAAGATGAAGTGCAGGAAAAATTAATCAATAGAACATAGAATCTAGGGTGGAGGGGACCTTAGAGGTCTTCCTGCTTAATGCCTTATGTCATCACAGTCAAATATTTGTTCGGTCTGGTTTTGAAAACCTCCGGTGATGAAGCATCCACAATTTTGGAGATAAGCTATTCCATTGATCAATTGTTCTTGCTGTCAGAAAATTCCTCCTTATTTCTAGATTGGAACTCTCTTTAACAAGCTTCCACCCATTACTTCCTGTTCTGTCCTCTGGTGCTTTGAAGAATAAGTCAATCCCCTCTTTTCTGTGACAGCCCCTCAAGTACTAGAAGACAGTTATCATGTTCACCTCCCTCCAATCCTTCTCTTTGATAGGCTAGCCCAGTGTTTCTCAACCTTGACAATTTTAAGGCATGTGGACTTCAACTCCCAGAATTCCACAGCCAGCAATGCTGGCTGTGGAATTCTGGGAGTTGAAGTCCATATGCCTTAAAATTGTCAAGGTTGAGAAACACTGGGCTAGACATACCTAGCTCCCTCAACCATTCATCACACAATTTAGCCTCCAGACCCTTTATATACAGCAAGAATATGAAGCACAACAAGAATGAGTTTGTTCTTCTGATCATGAAGCACACACTTTTCCCTCATGCCCCAACTAATTTTTAGAGAGAGAGCAATTGGTTGGGAAACTTTTCGCAGAATACAGCAAACCCATTGTGAACAAATTAGCAGCATGTTTTCGGTCTTCTCTATAGTAATGCACTGTGAACACTGATACTTGGATAATAAAATTATAAAATGAACCATATAATATTTGAATGAAGTCATAGGTCTGATTAAGGAGAGATATTTATAAAATGCAGACTGTACAAAAATTGTAACCTCAGAGAAAACAAAGGCTATGTTGCCACCTGAAATAAATAATGAACAGGAAGCAAGCACTATTCTCTACTAAGCTATAAAATAATAATTGCCTGTGTTACTATAAGATGAGAACAGCACAGCAATAGAAGCATGCCACTTATTTTCCAGCAAGAAAAAAAGAACAAGAAAAAGAAAGAGATACTGTAAGTGAAGCAGCTCTGCTCGTTTTGAACTAAGCTGATATAGTATTTAACTACTGTATGATTGTGATTTTGTGATTCAGATTGGAGAAGAAGGAGTGAAACCTAATGCCAAACTTAATTTACTGAAAACAAGAGTCAAGCTTGGCTTTTGTTTTTAGGTTCTGCTCTTGAAGTCCTTGGAACCTTATGTTGTGGGATTGCTGCCTCAGCATAGGTTTCTCAATGCACCATTTTGGTTTAATTGAAATAAAGTGATATTATAATTCAATGTGACAAGCTCCTTGGGGCAGTAGAAATGACCACCTCTGGATAATATTGAAATTTCTTTTTAAAAGGCACTTTCAGACTGTTCTCTCACACAAACTCTTAGATATATTTTTTCTTTCTCTTTCTTTCAAAATACATCAATTTTTAATTTTAATTTAATTTTAATTGAAACTGAACTTAATAAATAAAGTTTACTTCAAATATAGCATCAATCTACTATAGTTTCATGTAGTATATAAAATAACTATAATAATTTGGGTTTTTTCTATTTCTTTTTCTCCATGGTCATGCTATTAGATCTCTTAAACAAAAAGAAGAAGAAGAAGATAAAAAACTCTCCAAATCATAAGGTTATTGAGGCTAGGGCTAGAAGCAATAAGCATTTCCATCAGTTCAGCAGGATAATATTGCTAAAATTTATAGCGAATCTCCAATTTATTTACCGTTGCTTGCAGTGGAAGTTTCCATAACAAAAGCACAATCTTTGTGACAGCCAACATTCTAAATACCTCTCTCTTCTGTATCAGTTCATTCATATTGGGAAGGTTCAAGAGACTCTTGCAACTTAAAGGTCTCCATCAACTCTTAGGGTACAGTGCACATTTCTCTTTTGTTATTATTGACCTGCTTTCAAACACACCTTCAAGCTTCTCTGAACCTTAGTCTGGAGGACCCTGATGCTATGCTACAAATAATCTTCTTACTCCTTTCAGCTTCTTTCATTTGTATTTCAGAGCTGTGCAAGTGTATTCTTTTACATTGGTTTCGGAAGTTGCATCCCCTGCTTCCACATTTCTTTTCACTCCATATATATAATGAACAATTTATTTACTATCGTAGCTTTAAAAATAAAATCTATACTGTGATCTAGACAAGTTCTGTGTCTAAAATCATAAGCTATTATTTTCCTTGGAATGAAAGCACCAAGTAACTCTTTCTTTTCACTTTAACCACAGCATCACATCTTCCATATGCTACTTTAAAACAATGTCTTAGGGAGGGATGGACATATCAGTATGTCAAATAGGTTACTCATTACTTATTTGTTATACCTCCCTATGGTCAACATTGAACACTGTAATAATAAGTCAGGGTTTGTGAGAGTAAACATTCTAAGAAAAATGTATCCAAGAAATGCCAGTAAATTACCTCCTGAAGCTGTGCAACATTTTTCTGACTTTTTAGTATCACAAGTTTAGTAAGGGAATAAATTGATAACAGTAGCTCATACTTGGCTTTAAGTTCTTGTTTTTCTCAAAATCCGAGGACTTAAGCATTTTTCCATTGCATGACATCCATTTAATTGTGATCTACTATGTATTAGTCCTGCAGGAAGCAGGAATGATTTCGGTTTCTTAATGTACTTTGTGCCATGAAAGTGCTAGGGTGAATCTGCTCAAGGCAAAGATGTAATACTGTTTGCTTTCATGAGGCACTTTGCATCATCTTTCAATTTCTGTCAACTACCATTTGTAATATGCTGGTAACAAACTGTGGCGGCATTAAGCCTAGCTTCACTTTTCTATGCCAGGATGCCATTTTGCATAATGAAGCTGCTTCAAGATGATGTTTTGTGACCCTCCACCAAAGTGAAGCACTCCACTGAAGATCTACACAGTTTTATCATGGATAAGGCATGTTGTAATGATAATGTAGTAATATATTATTTACTTATAATTAGCAACAGAACCTGTGCCTTCCAAGTATGAAAATCCAAAATGTGTATCCTGAGAATGAACAGGTAGCTTATCTACTGTACAGCAATATAAATATGGCATCTATATTTCATTCAGCTATCAGTAAACTGATGGATATTGAAGAGAAAAAATGTCTTATTTTTTCAAGGTGTAGTCTATTATAGAACAATAAGAAGCAGAATGAGGGAATATTTTAAGGCTGACTTGTTTATGGTCAGTTGCCTGGATGCCTATCACAAACAAGAAATGCTACTACACAAGAGTGACCAGGGAATGTTTTGTTGCTACGCTGACAGATGTTATGGGGGGAGGGGGCAGGTTTGTTGGCTAATAAAATGTATAGAATCCTGGTACCTCTTACTTTTTAATATGGATTTTAAATGAAGTGTCCTTGAGTTTAGGGGAATTCATCCCTTGAGGCTTTTTTTCTCCCTCATATTTTGTAATGGCTGCTATAACAAAATGTGTTTAAACAGAACAGATGAGGGTGTGTTTTTTTCCCCCTGAAACTGAGACAGATGCTGTGGATGTGCCATTAGGAAATGATGAACGACATCTGGCATGGCATCTTTTCTGCTTGTATATTTATGTAAGACATAATATATTAAAACATTGGCTGTTTCTCTGTTTATTTGATTTGGGTAGTCTATGATTAGAAATGCTCTCTCTCTCTCTCTCTCTCTCTCTCTCTCTCTCTCTCTCTCTCTCTCTCTCTCTCTCTCTCTCTCTCTCTCTCGATAAGAGGATTCTGAGAGAAAAGTTTTGGGGAACATTTTTGAAAGAATATTATTTCACTTTATGTCTCACAAGTAGCAATGAGTAAATACTCTTAACTATATCGATATGAAGGCAAATATATCTGTCCCAGGATAATGTTGCAGGATCCAATCTAGGTCACTCACTGAGACCAGAGGTTTAGGCTCCTGAGTTTTTGGACTTGTGCTAGAGCCCATCCTCAGGGAACTTCTCTCTAGCAGAGTGTATGCATTGGGCTATTCTGTGTGTGGTATTTATATGGTGGCTGGTAGTGTGTGGCTGGCTTTTTAGTTGTTGATTGGGATATTGATGACCAGGTTGTTGGCTTTTGTTTCCTTGTGTTGCCAAGCCCTTGCCTCCTAAGTACTTAATATGCTGGTGATAAATCAGCCCATTTTCCAGGCTTCCATCACTTCTCACTATTTTTGTTCTTGCTCATATAACAATTTAGTACCTGCAAAATTGAATGTATATCCTTGTTCATTGCATTGGGAGACTACAGATCTCATCAGACTGTTATATTCTTGCAATCTGGTGGTTAACTTCCTCCCCATCTGTCCTACATAGTCACAGGGGCAAGGGGATCTGGTAGATTACATTGGAAGTAATGTCCAAGCAATCTTTGCAATATGTTAACCCAAGATACTAGATTTAGAGAATAGAAGCATGCAGAAAATGGGTTACCTTCCCATTTCATGTTCAACACAGCTATACCTTTTGCAAGTATAAATTTAATAATTTTAATTTATTAAAATATATTTTAATTTAATTTATTTATTTATATGGCCATAGCTCTGAATGAAACAATGTGTTTCATTTAAAAAAGATATCTAAACTTAGTGATAACTTCTATGGATAGCTTTGGATAAATCTATAAGCATCCATTTACTTTGTGAACATTCATAAATTTTCCTAATCTCCACATATTTTTTATGTAATGATGGACAATATAAAGTCAGCATGAATATATTTACCTTGTTGCCATGGAATTTTGTCCATACTGTGGATGGTAGTAAAGCTTCCAATTGGTATAAATAATTGCAACATTTGTTTTTTGTTTGTAACATTTGTACAGCCTCCCACTTTCAACCAAAGTGACTCTGGGTGGCTAACAAAAAATTCTAGAAGCAGTGTGGAAAAAATAAACACCATATCTTTGTAACTTTGCTCTACGGATTTCAGTAACTTGTATCAGCTTCAATGTATCAGCTTCAATCAGCTTCAATCAGCATATTTATTTGGTCCTGATAACAAGCTGATCTGTAAAAAAAAAATGGAAATCCAGTTTATATATTTCATTTTCTCAATCCTTAGGAAGATACTATAAGGTAGATGACAACTGTTTTGTTTTTGTATTGGAGAGGCAAAAATTTGAAAAAGTAAAGCAACAAAAAGAGCTGTATTAAAACATATCAATTAGTCCAGCTATTACATTTTTAAAAAATCCCAAGTAGTTTCTTCCAAATTAAGTATAGGTCTTTATCAAGGGAAATTGACAGTCTGTAGAGAGTACATTAGAAAGCTACTCATGCTCTGATAAAGCCTTTTCCTTCAAAAGAGCATATCTTTTTTTAAAATCTTTTTTTCTTGCTGAAGAATGGCCTTCGAAACACTTCAAAACTCATCCGCCAATATTTCTAAAAATTATAGTAACACTTTTGTGGTGTTTTATCCAGAAGTGTTGTTACAAAGAGTATAGAGTCCTCATAATCAATATTGTTTACCATCAAGATGCAAAAAGGAGGAACAGCAGCTGAACATGATAATGTGGCTCTTCTCTTTAAAAACCCACCTGTCTCTTGATTTTAAAAGAGAAATGTAAGAAGACTACTTCCCAGCTGCTATCCCACTTGTTATAATCTTATGTATTGCTAACCCATCTATGAAGCTAATGATATACTGTAAGTTGTGGCAGGCAAGACTCCCATAACCACACAGTCTTCTCTGCCATGGTATAGTTAGCAAAGCAAAAAAGGCATTGGTAAATGTAAGACTTTATTACTGCGAAAGGCATTAAAAGTGCTGTATAAGCTATTTAAGTAACTATGAAAGCCACAGGGCATCTGTTTCTCAGATTCCCATCATTGCAGTTTTTAACAATACATTGCATGAAGTGACATTGAAATGGATAGACTATGCCTGTAGATATGCCTAAGGACTAGTTTGACACTACATTTTATTCTCTATCCTAGATTTTTCTAAAGCAGTATTGGGGTCCTTCTAGCTAATATACAGATTTGTGTGTAATTCTCAGTGAACTAAGATCTTGGATGTTCTTAAATCTTGTATAACAGGCTTGTTTATATATTATTTAAAATGTTTGCACTTTAGTTTTCAGTTCTAGCATATTATACAAGTATGTCAAAAAACAAAACATAATGCTTGGTCACAAAGTAAAACTGCAGATAAACAAAAGCAGCAATAGTGAGCAATGGAAAGGTGGTTTTATGCCCAGCAAAACTTTTGATTTCGAATATCTTCTTGAAACAAGGTGCATTATAAATTCTTTTTGAAACCACATTTTATTGCGGCTTTCATATTTATGAGGAGAGAATTAAAAAAAAAATCAGCAATGCCAATTGCATTCTTCATTGCAAATCATTATTCACTTATTTTTTTATGTGCTTGAATACATGTATGTATGTATGTATGTATGTATGCACTAAAACCACACAGGATGTCATCACCACACATCCACGCAAAAAGCAAACCCAAAGTGACACCGATGATGAGGCACGACCACAAACTAGAAGCCAGACCACAGCTGCATCATTAGCCACTTTAAACCCCTCCAATCCATACATGAAGCAAACTGACACCCACCATGAAGATGAGGCATGACCACGAACGCGAAGCCAAAAAATAGCAAGGCAGCCCACCGTCTTAAATCCCCCTGCAACTCAGACTAACCTGAGCACAACAAAGCCCCCACCCAAACAGAACACTCCCCCATCCAATCAGAGCACAGCCAACCCCCCATCCAATCAGAGCACAGCCAACCCCCCCATCCAATCAAACCCCTAACCAATCAGAACACACCTTCACCCAATCAGAACACAGCCAAGCTCCCACCCAATCAGTTCATACCTCCACTGGCAGTTAAAAGAAAGAAACAGCTAAGACCACACATTGCTCTTCGAAGCACGAAGCTGAAAACACCAGCCTGAAGATGATGAATGGGACTTCGTCGAAACGTCGCCAAGACACTTCCAATTTTACGTGGGAGAAAACCTGAATAACCAAAGACCTACATACAAACACCCGCGAAAACCTCAGAAAACAAATATATATATTGATGAGTTATAAAGCTAAAAATTCGACTCTTGGGTATGTCCATAATAAAACCAATAAATAAATACCGATCACCAAGAGGAAAGTAATAAAAATTTTAATAAGCCGAGCTTTCGTTGGGACCACCCAACCTCATCAGGGCTTTAAAAATAGTCACTGGGAAGAAGCCTTTATACGATGTTAGTAGCCTGTATCCGGCTTCTAGAACGCGTTATTGGACCCAGCTGATTGCGCCGTATCTCAGATACACTGCCTACATCAATGCATGATGTTTTCCCATACCTCCTCTGTGCTTTACTGTAAGTATTTTCCTTATTAACTCCAGAGCTAGAGGGAGTTCTTTTCCCTTTACTTACTAATGGTGATTGCCCCCTCCCCCCTCCCCCCTCATCCTCCTGTATACAATAACATACTTTGGAGGGGTTGCAGTTCTTCCTTAATCCCATTGTATGTCTTGACCCTACCGTTTCCTTTTTACAATGTATTCCCCTATCCACGGACACCACCCCCATCCAATCGTTATCCTACCCCACGGCCCCCTCGCCATGTCCATCTGAGCATTTGTTTATTACACAAGTGGCAGTGCGTTGATGACCAATATGCAACCGACTAGCCTCTTGTTCATTCCTGCCTGCCAGGAGCTTTCTCGCTCCTGACGACCAACAACTGATTTGGCACCCCGGCAATGGGGGGGGGGGTGATTCGGATGTTGCGCTCCCAGTGTTGAGCACGTCGGGCGCACATTCCCGCAGCAGCTCACAAGATCTTTACTCGTCCCCTCATCTCTCATCGCAGATATTCGATCCTGTTTGCCAATAACAATCTCCTCCTCACCCTGGTCACAAGAGCCGTCTCCGTTCATCCCCTGGGAATCCCTTTCCTTCTTCTGGCGGGATCAGGTCATCATGACGTGTTTGCCCGATTTGCTATCTGGGGAGGTTTTGGGGGAGGTTTTTTTTTGAATCCGTTGGTCCATCACGGAGCAGGTGGGTGTAGCCCATGGGGGAGTGTAAGAATCCATGTCAATCCGGTCGTATATATGCTCTGAAAACCAGAAAAGGCCTTAGGTTTGCTTTAATATAGTGCTGAGATATTCTCACTGTTTTCAGTGATCCAGACAACAAGTTTATGAGTCACCCTTGCACATGATTTGCACAACTTACTTATAGAAAATGGCAAAACATGTCCATTGGGAATGCTGGATTCGTTTAATGATTATGTGGTTTGCTTAACTACTAATTTTCTTACTACCTGTCATAAAAATGGTCATAAAATCAAGTCCTATTAATTTGTGACCTGCTTAATGACTGGAATGACCTATAACCAACATTCCAGATTCGATTGTGGTCATAAGTCAAGGACTGTCTGTACATCATAATTGCATGGGCTCATTTCTGAGCTGGCAAATTGTCTCTAAAAACACAAAATGAAATTATGGAAATCTGACATTATGCAATGCATGGTGTATATGTTGTTCAGCAGTGCTGTAAATTTGAAATAAAGATCTAATATTTATCCTAATCATTAATCATATTCATAATCCACTGTCATTAAGGGACATATCAACAAAGGTGTGAAGTGACTTTAAACCATCATGCCTTTATTCAAGAATAGAAAATACCTTGATTATAATTTGTAAAAATCTTTAGATGCTGTACTAAAACACTATTCTTTGTTATATTAAAATGTTTTGCTTCAAAATACAGGAGAAGAGTTAGCAAATACATTGAATATTTCAGGTAAGCTAAATACAGTGTGTATAGGTAATTATCCCATAGATGAAACCTCCTGAATACACACTGTGGATGTAAGATAAGGAAGCTAACAATCAAGGCAACTTGGTTCCAATCATATGGAGGACAAATTATACAGATTTTCTTTCTCTAATCTTTCTTTTTTCAGAAATATAGGGGAAAAAAGACATGAATGCTTGAGAAGATTGGAGAGAGAAAAACTTGTATAAAGTAAACTGGATGGCAGAGAAAGCTGTAGCTGAGATCCTATGGGAGACTGAGACCTAGGGAACCAAATTTATATCATTTAATATTCAGTGAAGCTTACTGCACCTTCCAGAAATGTTTGGAATTGTTTAGAAATTATAAATAAGTCTTCAGGTAATCTAGGTTGCAAACAATGTTAAAAGATTTCCCAAAGTTCCAGTAAAGGGAAAAGGAGGTGCACGTATACTGGATGTGTGATCTTGTTAAAAGAAGGGGCTACCTGAGAAGGATATCATAAGCAGTATAAAAGAGGACTAAGACCTTTGTTTCAGAAGAAACACTGCAAGGTTCGTTTGGAACCTTTTCCCAGATTCCTGCCTATCCTTGGCAGAATTTGCAAGAACATGAAACTTGATCAGACTGAAGTGTAGACAAGTTGTTTGTTCAGGTTAGAACAGCAGTTCTCAACCTGTGGGTCGTGACCATTTGGGGTCAAACGACCATTTCATGGGAGTCGCCAAACAACGCAGTCCGCCATTTTTCCCCCTTTTCCTTAGCTGTGCTACTCCCTCTTATTCTATTGGCTTTTGAAAGCTAATAGAATAGACTCTATTGAATAGACTCTAATCTATTGGCTTTCGAAAGCCAATAAGAATTGTCCAGACCTGGTCGTTAATGGCTGTCTCTGCACTGCAGAGCATGCCAAAAGACCCAGCCTGAAAAAGTTGCACATGCAACTTGTCTGCAGCAAAGGTGAGTTTGCAGGAACTTTTCACCCCTCCCTGCTGAGCAACTACGCCATCTCCTACTTGTAAGTAAAAGAGGACCAGAGGTGGGAGGTGGGGAGCAGCACTTAATTCAGCCCTGCCGAAAAAGCGGAGTCATGTGCACTCCTGCCTCGTGCTCACCTGTGTCAGCCAGGCTCTCCATGTCGCGCTGCTACATGGAGAGCCAGGTACTGAAGCATGGAAAACATGTGCTCGCCTGCCTCATGCTCACCTCGTGCACCATCGGTGTGTATTGCGGCTGCTGCTGTGGGAGCTGTGGGGCCCGGCTGTGCGGGAAAGGTGGCGCGGCTGTGCGGGAAAGGTGGTGGCAGAGTTGGTGCTGGCTGACCTTCCTTGGGCTGGGCCAGCTGGTGGGCTGGGCCAGCTGGTGGCCTAGCCAGTGCTGAACCTGCGCCACCACTGCCTCACCCTGTGTGCCTATATGGCCACCCTGGAACGCCTGGCCCACGATGCTTGCCACCGTTTCGACCTGCCCGCAGCCCATGCCCTCCCGCCACCCTGCATTGGCGTCTGGCTCGGCAACCGCAAGCTCTCACCATCAGTGTGGTGTATAGCTGGTGCTGTGGGAGCTGCGGAGCCTGCTCTACAGGGCGGGGCTGCGTAGGGTGAGCGGCGGGGCTGGCAGGGCGGCTGCAGGCTGGGGTATGGGGGCGGGGATGGCTGCACCAGCCACTCCAGCTTGGGAGGGGCAGACTGCCACCAATGCCCCCCATGCCTCACACATCATACTCTTAGGAACCTGTCTCGCTTTAAACTCCCCCTAAAATTCTTCATTCAGGCAGGCTTCCAGAGTTCGGCCAGCAGGATGCAGGTAACCCCTCCTTCCTGTCCTGCCGCCTTCCATGGCACCGCACCGCTCTGCATCCTACACCTTAAGCCTCCGTGGCACTGCACCGCTGGTGTCCCCAATGGCCACTGATGAGCTCCCCACCGCCGGCGACCATGCAAGCCCTGGCAATTGCTCCAGCTGAAGAAGCGGGTGGCTGGGAGGCCACCGCAGTGCCAATCTTCGGCGCCCGTCAGCTGGCTACCCCCTGAATGTGAGCTTGTCAGCTGGGAGGTCTGGCGATGGAGCCAGCCAGCATGGAGGGCGATGGGGAGATGGCAGCTCAGCAGGTGAGTTCCCGCCTGCCCACAAATGTCGGGCCCACGGGCTCAACACAGAGTCGACAGTCCAACATAACTTCCCTCCTCGGATGTCCTTTTCCCCCCCTCAAGCGTCAACAGGAGGTCGCAGAAAACTAAGTCAGCCGGTGCAGTGCTGGATGTCTTTTGCTCCTCCTAGAAGCTGGTGGCAAGAGAAAGAAGTCATTCAAACTTCAAGCTAGCTACTGAATACCTATTCGCACTTTTTTCCCTTTTTTTTTTGAGTACTTGTCTGCCAACCTACCCCATCTGTAAAAGAAAAAGTCTTCCACCCAAGCATAACTTTTAAGGATTTTAAGGATCTTTGAATGGAAGAGAGGGAGAGAGAAATAGAGAGAGGGAGAGAAAGAGGGAAAGAGAAATAGAGAGAGGGAGAGAGAGAAAGAGAGTGACAGGGAGAGAGAGAAGGAGAAAGAGGGAGAAAGGGAGAGAGAAGGAAAGGGAGACAGGGAGAGAAAGGGAGAGAGAGAGGGAGAGAGAAAGAAAGGGAAACAGGAAGAGAAAGAGGGAGAGAGAAAGAAAGAAAGAAAGAAAGAAAGAAAGAAAGAAAGAAAGAAAGAAAGAAAGAAAGAAAGAGGGAGGGAGAGAAATAAAGGGGGGAGAGAGGGAGAGAAAAAGAGGGGGGGAGAGAAAGAAAGGGAGAGGGAGAGAGAAATCGGGGGCGAGAGGGAGAGAGAGAGAAAGAGGGAGACAGAGAGAGAGGGAGAGAGAGATTAAATTAGTAACATGATTGTTAAGTGAATCTGGTTTCCCTCATTAACGTTGCTTGTCAGAAGGTTGCAAAAGGGGATCACATGACCCTGAAACAATGTGACCATAAATATGAATCAGTTGCCAAACATCGAAATGTAAATCACATGATCCTGGGGATGCTGCAACTGTCATAAGTGTGAAAAATGGTCATAAGTCACTTTTTCAGTGCCGTTGTAACTTTGAACAGTCACTAAGCTTGGCTCTCTATCAGGCTCTCTGCCAGAGCCTCCTCCCCTCTCCGGGCAATGGTGCGGAGCTGCTTGTGTGTCCTTGGCAGCGCCTCCCCCCTTCAATCTCCTTCATTCTCCATCTCCTTCCTTTCCCCTTCAATCTTCCTTCCTTCCATCTCCATCCCTTCCCCTTCAATCTCTCTCCTTCCTTCCTTCCTTCCTTCCTTCCTTCCTTCCTTCCTTCCTCCCTTCCTTCCTTCCTTCCCCCTTCAATCTCCTTCCTTCTCCATCTCCTCCTTTCCCCTCCAATCTTCCTTCCTTCCTTCCTTCCATCTCCATCCCTTCCCCTTCAATCTCTCTTCTTCCTTCCTTCGCCCTTCAATCTCCTTCCTTCTCCATCTCCTTCCTTTCCCCTTCAATCTTCCTTCCTTCCTTCCCCTTCCCTCTCTCCCAACATTTTTGAGCAAGGAAGAATAAGCTTCTCCATCGAGCATTGCTATATTGTTTTTGTGATTAATCACTATGCTTTAATTATGTTCAATTCATAACAATGAAAATACACCCTGCATATCAGATATTTACATTACGATTCATAACAGTAGCAAAATTACAGTTATGAAATAGCAACAAAAATAATTTCATGGTTGGGGGTCACCACAACATGAGGAACTGTATTAAGAGGTCGCGGCATTAGAAAAGTTGAGAACCACTGGGTTAGAATGATATATTTTAATTAAATTTTCACCTTGGGGATAAATTTGGGTTCAGAGTATTTTCTACTAATCTTGTTGATCTTGCATATATTTGGAGAGGAACTATTGTGGGGATGGCATTGTGAAACTGACATTTGTATGCTTGCTCCACACATAATAAGAATTGACTAGGTTTCAAAATATGCCTTCCCTCAAGAAGTCATTCCTGAATCTAGTATATCAGCTCAAAAATACTACTAAATACTGCTAAATAAATAATGTCAAAGAATTATAAGGAAACATAAAAAATGATAGGATGTGAATATTCCCATTAAGTCTGTGCATTTTGCATACTGTGCTCTTGAAATGGTTTTTAGGATATGAAGATTTATGAATCTTATTATACCTTTGAACATTCTATTCAGAACTAGAATAAGGAACATTTGGTTTTATTTTATAATGCTAGATAATCTGTGAGAACTTGAATAAGACTGACTTTGCTCATAAGATGCAATTAGTCCTCATTGGCAAAACTGATTAGAAGCAATAGACACATTTTTGTGTCTTCTATACAATACTAGGTGATGTTTAGACAGAATTGTTTATATAGATCAAAATCAGCATGACTGCAGGGAAAATACAGGATTACTCTGTGAACTAGTGAGGACTCCAACATGTGATCAGATATTTAGAAATATGTAGCGTTAATAACAGAAGCTTGAGAATATTATAGATCCCACGAAGCAAATACATGGATCATAGAGTTTTCATTCACAGCAAAATGATTCAGTTACAATATTTTGGATGCAATATAAGAAGACCAAGTCTCCTTAAGACTGTGCTAAGAAAGCTGGAAAGAAAAAGAAGAAGAGGACAACTAGAAACAAAGTGTATGGATTCCGTTACAGTGGTAATGGATGTAGCAATTGAAGACCTGAAGGACCAGTTTGGGGACAGATTATCCTAGAGTTTTATTCTTGGTAAAGGGTTGAGGCTGACTTAATGGCAAATAGTAATCAAGAAAAGCTAAAACTTAGGGTGCTGTGTAAATATTCCCTTCCTAATTTTTTTCTTTAACAGCTTTGATCTTAAAATAAAGGTGGGTAAATTTAAAACAAGCCAAAAGTTTCACTCAGACTTCTGGAATAGTACTTTTCTAGCCTTTTGAAATAGAAGAGAAAATATGCTAGTATTTAAAAATTCTGTGGACACTAAGCATTTCTGAATTCTTGTTTCTAATCTGGAGTTGAGCCTGAATGCTAAATTTTAAATTAAGCAGAACCAAACATTGTGTAATCAGAATGTATTTTTGGTGAAATTAAATTATTCCAGGAATCGTAAACATTTAGAAGCGAATAGAAAAAAATACACTTAAAAGGCTATTCCTATGTCCTGTTCTTGTTATAGTTGTGTTCCATTACTTTAATCCTTTTCACAAATGTAAAAATAGTTCACTGATTTCTTTACACACACATAGATTGAAAACGTGAATCAGTAGTAGCTGATTTCAAAGTGTATTTTTCTTGCTTGTTTTTAATTAGTTTTCTAGCAGAATAGTAGCAGGCAGGTAAGTATGAAATATAAGGTTGTACATGAATATGCCCTGAATAATATGAATTTTCTGTTTGTAGAACAACTTAGAACTAATTAGTTAAAGAAGTCTATGGACAATTGATATGTTCTACATTGAATTTAGAAGCTTTTCAGGGCTAATTGTTTCCTAAAACAGAGGGATGTTCTAAACTAATATAAAGTACTTCATTCTATACCTACTGTGTTGGGACACAACATGCTTACTAGTGTCTAGAAATTTATTGACAGCCATTTACTTAAGTTCTCTATAAATACTGACAGGATAGTGACTGTAAACATGTTTTTTTCCCCTTCTGTTCAATTGAGTCTGATTCTTTACTGCTTCTTAATAGCCTGGTACAAATTACAAGGTAGTAGTTTTGCATCAACCATTGGAAATATAATGATTGTCCAAGACTTAATGAGGTTTCCAGAATAAATAAAAATGTTTCTATCTGCTATTCCTGCATTAAAGATAGTTTACCATAGCATAATATTTTATGTCCAATTCCACAAATGAATGTGATCATAGATTAATTTCTGTGAAAATCAACAAGGTAATGACAAAAAAATGGATTTAATAGGACCCTGAGATAAAGAAAGAGGGATACCTAATTTTACAATTAGAAGGAAAGCATACAGCTTGAATGCAGAAGAAAATCTAATAATCAATACAATTATATTATGTAGATAAGCTAATATAATTAATACACTTGAGAATATGTAGCACTCATGAAGAATGCTTCCAACAAAATTAATTTACTCGGCTAAATTTATTGGCAGATATGTCATAATATACGATCAGTAGGATATAAGCAAGCTTTTGTGAATGTGTTTGTTTGCTTAGGATCTGGATAATTACTAAAAACTTTGGAACCCTAGAAACATCCGTTCGGGTCTCTAGTAATACAATCATTCAAGAAGGGGTCTGACAACAGAGTTTTTGTTCCATTATGTTCCATGATTGTACAAATGTCTAAATAATTATGGTTCTTCAGTTGTTTGTGTGGCATTCATCCAAAATATTGTCAGTTGTCCTTTTTGCAAAGCTCCTAATAAGCAAGCTAGGGCATCACCATCTTTTATACAGTTACTGTCACTGTTTAGCTTTCAAATTGTACTGGAATAAAATGCCTTATATCTGTTTTTCTTGCTTATATCCTGTAAAGAAATAGAGCTGTAGAATAGAGAGTAGATGCACTAGCCTGTTTGTAATCATTCTTCTGTAGAGCTTTAGAATTTTAAGATTGCAATTCTTAGAAAAATAATCACATCCAAATCTATATAAGTATTCTGGCTTGCTTAAAATCTCTATTAAGCCCTGAAACCTACATAACTATTTTATGTAGTGTTTTAAGCTTACCATTTCTTGAAACAAAAGAAAAATGAATCTGATAACATATCCAATCTCTGGTTAAACCAACATTCATATACAGAATCTATATTCCTCATAATTAAGAATATGGAATGGAGATGCAGTTTTGAGTGCCCGCTGAATTCAGTATATTGGGAAGCCCTTATTTGTTTAAACAATGATCTCATGACAATTTAGACAGCATAGATTATCTGCTTAACTTTGGGTCAATATTATAGATATTTCTCTTATTTGGCTGGAGTTTGGATGTTATGCAGTGTCTCCCCACCTCCTCCTTTCTCCTGCTTATATATTATTCATTCTTGTAATCCAACAAAATAACTGACAGAAGATGATTCCTGTGGAAGAAATATATAAATTATAAAGAATATTTAAATTATGTATTTATTGTAATAGCCAGTATCTATTTTAGCTAGAATTGGACTTCTACATTTATAAGAACATCAATTAAATTACATGTTTAATATTGTAATCTAGTTTTGGGAACACTGCTGCATTAAAACATGACTTAGAAAATTCATTATAGAAGTAGAAAAATTAACCCCCACCAGGACTGACACCCAACTCTTTACAGTTGAGCAATCCACTTTGAGCAACCCAACACTGTTTAAGTGGGCTGTTTTCCCATTAACTTTAGTTTGGTAAAAATGTCATTTGTCCATGCACACAGCAGAGGGCATGGGGCTCCTTATATCATCCCTAGATATTGGACATTGTTTGCTTTACAGAGCTATCATAAGATTATTATCCAAGCCTTAACCAAAACAAGGCATCAGTTTGAAGTTTTATATAAGATTGATAAATATATTTCCTTTAAAAAGAAATTGCATAATAAAACTGAGATCTCTGATTAATTCTGAAGTTGACCCCAAGAAAGATCTGCTGTTAATGTATTGTGGCTCTCTCTTGATTGCTCCAGCATTTTAATATAGCTGAGAAAGTACCACCCCTAATGCAGCAAATCTGACTCATAGTTACTGTGATTGGGCATGCAGGGACCTTGGATGTAGCTCCAATAAATTGCATCCTAATTATCACCTGCTTGGATTATGATGATATGTTATAAGAGGGGATGTCTTTGGAGACCAACCTGAAGCTGCAGTTGATTTAAAATGCAATGGGCTGCTTATTAGCTGCCCCATATTACGCCTGTGCTGTGGACCCTGCCTTACCTTCAAACAACCATTTTTAACATAAAAAGGTCAGTGTGATTTGGACCTTAAATATTTCCAGAATTGTCTTCTCCAGCCTGGGTCAACCTAGTCAAATCAATTGTTCTGAGAGAAACTGCTGCTAGTATCCTACTTTCCCAACATGATGGGAGTTAAGGCATGAAAACACTGTTTTTATGTGACAGTGTTACTCTGTTGAGCAACTGTCTCTCAAGATCAGCCAGTGTGCTCATTTCAGAAAAAGATTATAGAATTCTGCTGGAATTTTTGTATTATTGCTGGTTTTGCTTTTAACCTTGGCTTAGCTTGGCCTTTAAGTCAGTATTGATTTATGGCAACTGCCTGGACTAGTCCCTGCAATTTTCTTGGCAAGATCTTGAAAATGGTTGGCAATTGTCTTCTTCCTATGGCTGAGAGAAAGTGAGGGACCCAGGGCCTGTCATCTAATGTGGAACTAGAATTCAGGATCCCCCAATTTCTAGCCTGGCACTTAATCACTGCACCAGACCAGCTCTCCTATTTATACTTACCATGGATGTTTTATATATAGTACACAGCTTAAACCTGTTTGTTTAGTGACTGTTTGAAGTTACAACAGTCCTGAAAAAAGTGACTTAAAATCAGTCCTCACACGTACGACCATCACAGCATCCCCATAGTCCTGTGGTCAAAATTCAGATACCTGGCAACTGGAATTTATCTATAATGGTTACAGTATCCCTGGGTAATGTGATTGCCTTTGTGATCTTTACAACTGGCTTCTAACAAGCAGAGTCAACAGGGGAAGCTGTATTGGCTTAATGACCATATGATTCATTTAACAACTACTATGATTCACTTAACCATGGCAAATGAGGCAGTAAAATTAGGTGTGACTCACTTAACAGCTGCTTTGCTTAGCAACATAAATTTTCCCAATTGCTGTCATAAATCAAGGACTACCATTAATGTATATTTGTTTACCATTAATAGCCTTACTTGTAGATTACAAGTCAAATAAATTCAGTGTATTCAAATCTTTATAATATGTAATTCATATATTTTTATGATATAAAAAATGACAAATATGAATGTCAATTCACCTTTGAAATAAATGCCAGTTTAGAATGTTATCTTAATCTCTGCTAAACTTTCCTTAAATCTATTTTTCTGTGCTAATTACATAAATAAATTAAAATTTAGCAGAAGGGATATTTCTCTGTGTTTCTCTATACTGTTACTGCCATTGATTGACATGAGATTTTCTTAATCACTATAATTTATAATAGGTTATAACAACTTAATGAAAAGATTTTTGCAAATTTAGTTACCATGATCTGTCTCTGTGTGTCTGCATTCTGTTTGAGCTTTATGAGATGTTTGCAGGTTTAAATTAATCACATGAAATCTGCACTGATTATAAAATAAAACCATATTTTTATACAAGATAGATGGTTTGCACACACAAAACATTAAGACAGTTGTAATCTATGAACATTAATGAAATGCTAATTAAATGATACAAATTAAACAAAAAAAACCAAAGCCTTTTTATTACGAAAAAAATAAATTTGTTCATTGCCTAACATTATTGTGCTTGTATAGCAATTCTTAGGAGTGGGCATTATCTAAATTGTATTGTCAGAGCAATAGAAAACAAGCTATACAAAGTAGAATCAGTCAATAGGCCAAAAAAAGAGTTTATATAGAAACAAAGAGAATATTGGGAGAAGAGATTGAGAGCTATAATGACAGTTACATGATTTACTTATTTCTTATAACACTTTTTGCACCATTCAGTCAAGAATTCTAGAAAAAATATTAAAAAAAAACAGTTGCCTCAATTAAAACTTAATTAAAAGCTCACAAAGCATTAAAAAACCCACTTGTAATGATGATCTCCTAACAAGGGGTAAGAATCAAATACTTATTTTAAAAAGAAAGCTTATAACATCACCTCTTGAATGCCAGAAGTGAATGGGCCCACATACCTCTTTGGGGCAGTGAATTCCATAATATGGATGCAACTAAGGAGAAAACCTGTCTTCCTGTCTATGATCTTCTCATACTGTACCATCAAAACCGACAAAATCAGAATGAAGCAATCCCTGAAATGATCTAGCTTTGTACTATATGTTTTACATATACTAATGGGCATATTATATTTAAATTATCAAATATGGCTAATAACCAGTGCAGCAACTAACAGAATGTTAATGTTTTCCTTGAGTAGTAGATTCCCTCAATTAACAGTATGGTTGTTGCATTTTTTAGGTTCCTATTGTCTGCAAAGACAGCCCTCATATAATAAGTAGTCCAACTACCTCATGAGTATTTGAGTTATAACTATCTAAATTTCATAGACCAGGAACATCTACAACTGGTGCACTACCCAAGCTGATTAAAGGTCCTTCTGATCATGACTTTCACCTTCTATCTACGCAGAAACCATGACTCCAAGATCAGCTTGAATCAAGGATCAGCTCATTCCAAGGAAATTGTTTCATTCTTTACAAATGACCACCAACTCCCTCTTACTAGAATTTAGTTTGAAACTTTTTTCTCCTTATCTAATCTTTCATACACTCTTAAGCATAAATTCAAGACTTTTGCTGCATCTCCGGCTTAGTCTTGTTACAGTAATATTGTTGAATAACATAATATGCTTGGTGACCTGGTGGAAATATTAAGTGGGATAGGTCCGTGTAAGCTGTGAATTTCCAACCTATCTCAGTTTCCAGGGAATAGAGATTGAAGTCCCCAAGCAGTAGAATTCCAGCTCTTCCAATCAGCCCCAAAATAAAGCCCGGGTGTTTCTGGATAGCCACTATTAAGCAAGAGGGCAATCAATACATCAACAACCATCTTATCTCTAGGACCCAAATTCACAAATAGCAATTTGTATCTAGTCATTTCTGGCACACAGTTTCTTCTTACTGCCAAAGCCTCATAACTATAACTATAGCAATGCATTCTCCCTACCCTTTGCATTATAGTGGTTGCAGGACCTGACACTTGGGAAGACAGATTTCCAATGCAGACACATACTCAAAAATGCATGCTAAGTCAGTGGTAAGCAAAAATAAACTACTGTACAAATGACAGGAAGGAATGACAAGCTCTTTTCTATCTGAATATGCACACACAATTATTTTTTTTGTATAGAGAGGAACCATATATTGTAATGCAGTTTATATCTGAAAATTATTATTAAGTATATATAACTGAAATTAAACATGTGGATACCGCACTGCTTTTTGTCTAACTCATGCAATTTTTTTAATATATCCAACTAGAGGCTACATGTATACACTTGCACCTATTTTTCCTTGTAATATGAATACAGATATATTAGTGCTCGAGTCTTCTCCATGCAGTAGTTGTCCAGGTTTTTTTGGAAATAAAGTTCCAGAAATCAGCTGGCCTTTAAATCTTACTTAATCTTACTTAAACAGTAGCAATATTAATTTCAGTGCTAACGCTAGTCCAGGATATATGTTCAACCATAAGGCAGGTTTGTCGGAAAGGCCATTTGAAAGATACTGAGGAATGGTAAAGGAATTGTAACAACTAAAGCTGTCTTAATGATCACAAGAAAAGCAACCTGTCATTGAAAGATCTGAAATTTGACACAATATCACAAGAGAGTTTGTGATAACAGATGAGGAAGATTCATCTAACTGAAAACAAAGCACTAGATGAAACACCTAAAGCACCTAAAGCATGAAATGATTATAAACATGATCAAACCATTCAGATGTAGTCTTGAAGAAAATGTGCTTGAAGCATTACTTTTCATTGTGATACTGCTGTTTTACACATCTTTATAAAAATAAATCGCATGACTCAATCAAACCATGAGTTTTTCATTGTGGGATTGTTATTTTTCAGACTTATCCTCATAAAAATAAATCATGTGCCTCAATCAAAACTTGAGCTTCAATTAATAATGCTCTTGTGCTTTGTTTATGAACAGCTACTACAGCATCATCATGCAGTACATGAAATTTCATACATCGCCAAGGATATCACAGACCACCGGGCCTTTGGATATGTATGTGGAAAGGAAGGAAATCATAGATTTGTGGCAATAAAAACAGCCCAAGCAGTAAGTATTAAGTATCATTTCTCATTTATATCATCATTTTATCACCTTTAGTAGCATTCTTTATGCAGTATATAATACTATATAATCCCTGCATAAGTGTTCTGAAATGACAGTTTAACAATATCAGTCTTGGAAAGAAATGAGCACAGTTCATCCTTCCCAGTTTTTTCTTGATGTATTCCTTCTAATTAGTAATTATTTTGCTTTCTAATTAAGCAGTATACATCAGCTGAATACAAATCAGTTTATTTAGTCCCCTCCACTCTTTTAGGTAGAAAAAAATTGAAAACAAATAGCTATTTTCAGGGTCTACTCTAAGTATCTTTTATGTTCATTTTAATTTGCCATTAATTTGCAAATATAATTTGTATACAGTAAATAAAAATGAATCTTCACCTAATTAAAATTTGAAGCTTGACCAATATAAATAAAGTACAAATTAGTTCACTAGGAATAGATGAGATTCTCTCCCATCTACTGTACAAAGATTTCTAAAACTGCATTTGTAAAAGTTTACAAAACGAAATTAAAATATGGTAATTACAGATGTGAGTTCAGACACATCAGTTTCAATCTCAGATAATATGTTTTTGCTATATCTTATAATTTTGAATTAAAAGTTTCATTTTAAATGTATAGTAAGTTAAATTTATGCTTAAATAGTGTGAACTATTAAATAGAGTCACCAGTAAAACATTAATAAGTTTAAGCTTGAGATGGGTGAACATCAGTTACTCATTTTCAAATTGGATTGTGTTTGAGACTTCATTAAGGAAAAAAAATTATCTGAGAAGTATTGAATTACGCTCTGATAATTTTATTTTGGTTTTGATTGCATTTTCTTCATTGCACAGCGCCATCCATAATGAACTTTCAAAATGTACTCCTTGCATTGAAATACAGTATCTCTAAAAAACACAGAGGCACTTAAATTTAGATTGCAGCCACAAATAAATTTTATATGAAGTCCTAATAAGGATTTACATGCATACAGAAGACAAAACATTATGACTGGTCTCCAACCTACTATTTATAGGCAAGGTTGATGAGAAGGTGGTTTGGCTCCAATTTCAGAGAGTCCTAAACAAAAAAAAGATTATTTGAAACCCTTCCAATTGGAATTCAGAGTCACCTTTGCTCAGAGCTGGACAGTGTATCTCTCCATGTCCCAGCAGCATTTGATATTCTTGATCATGATATCCTTTTGGCCATGTGCAAGGACTGTGTATCATAGACATTATTCTGCATTGGTTCTGCTCTTTCCAGCAGCTTCTATCAGTGTTGTTGGGGGAAGAAAAGTTGAACCCTAGGATCCTTCAATCTGGTTTGCCTCAGAGCTCAGCTTATTTTCCAGAGTTGTTTAATATCAACAAAACCTGCTCTGAGAAACCATTCATCCATTTAGAGTTAATCAGCATCAGTATGCTGATGAGATCCAAATTTATATCTGTACCCCAGGCCAAGCAAAGGCTGGCAGTAGAAGCCTTTACCCAGTTCCTCATGGCTGTGTATATTGAAAGAAATCCAGACAGAATATCAATGAGACAAAGTTCCTATTGGTACAAAAACCTTCTAGGAGAAGAATATCCTTCTGTGAATATTCCATCTATTGTTCAAGTTGGAGTTCCATTTCTCTGAAAGTACTGAAATATAATGGAAGATTTTTCTGGATTCAGAGCTCTTGCTAATGGAGCTATTTCATAAAGGAAGGAAGACTTTTAATTGGAGAATAGCAACTGATCTACAGGTAGTCCTTGACATAGCACCACAGTTGAACCCAAAATTTTGTTTGCTAAGCAAGGCATTTTACAACCTTTTTTTGCCACAACTGTTAAGCGAATCACTGCAGTTGTTAAGTGAATCAGGCTTCCCCTATTGACTTTGCTTGTCGGAAGCCAACTGGGAAGGTTAAAAATGGTGATCACATGTCCTGGGACAGTGCAGCTGTCATAAATGCATGCCAGTTGCCAAGTGCCCAAATTTTGATTATATGACCATAGGGAACCTACAACAATTCTAAGTGTGAAAAATTGTAATAAATCATTTTTTTCAGTTCTGTTGTAACTTTGAATGGTCACTAAATGAACCGTTGTAAGTCTGGAACTACCTGTACTTTTGATTTTATATTTTGCTGTATGGTGTTTTGACATTTTAATTCTGTAAGCCTAATATCTGACAAATGGATAGCATACAAATTAATAATAAAAATATATTGAATTGTAAAAACTTCTTGGCTGGTTTGATTATGCAATTCATGGAGTAACAGAAAGGATTTTTTTCACTGAATTTTTTTTCACAAGGGAATTAGTTTGCTTTGTAAGTTACATTGCCTCAGTGCCAACAATGAATATTTAGCTGAGAATAAGGAACCAGCAGGAAAGTAGTTCTGTAAATGTGTACATAGAGCTGTTCAATTTTATAGTAATTTGTGAGTACATATACAGATAGGCCAAGCTAGCAAAAAAAAAAAAAGACCCAATGCTGATCAAAATGGCTCTCAATTTCTAATATAATTAAATGTTACATACTAAACAAATTCTATTAGTGAATGAAATAATTTCAAATTTTATTTATTTACATCCGGCTTAAATTGTTTGCAGCACTCCTCATTTAATTATGATAATTGGAACTGGATTTTTTGTTGCTAAGTGATGAAGTTGTGAAGTAGTCACACGATTGCTGTTTAATAATGGCAGTTACAGCAGACCCCCCCAGTTACTTCATGTTGTTAAGCAAGGACCTTATGTGATCATTACTTCATGCCAGGTTCTCCTAACTTTACTTGTGGGAAGCTGGCAGGGAAGGTCACCAATCATGATCACATGACCACAGAGGTGGTGCAACAGCCAGAACTCTCTCATTCAGCACAGCTGAAGTTAAAACAGTCATTAAATGAGGACCACTTGTAATGGATAACTGCCAAACATATTAATTCCATTGATTTCAGTGCACTTGCAACAAACTGATTTGATTATTGTCATTGAAACCTGTCTTATCAGAAATGCTGAATTCTATTAACTAGACCTTTTATACATATTTTACATTAATGCATATACATTCATTCATTACTTCTATATCGTTTATAGGCAGAACCTGTGATTTTGGATTTACGAGACCTCTTCCAACTTATTTATGAGTTGAAACAAAGAGAAGAACTGGAAAAGAAGGCACAAAAAGATAAACAATGTGAACAAGCAGTATATCAGGTATTTTAATGATTTTTGGTAGGCAAGTACAAAAAATTAATATGTATTGGATTTGGTGACTTTTTGTGGTACAGAACCTGTGATGCAAAAAACTAAAAACTAATTTATATAAGATCAGTTTCTGTATTTGAGGATGATACTGTTGGTGTTGGTACAATTATGTTTGACAGTGATTAAAATCAACTTAGCTTTGGTGAGAAACTTAATCATGTGAACTTGTTGACTTGGCAATAAACATATTATATATAAAACTTGGAAATCTTTGGAGTAATTGTGTGATGCTTTTTCTGGTGTTATTTCATACATAATTATATACACTGTAGGTTGTACATGCAAATGTGAATATCTATTTTACATCTATATATTATGCAGTTCCCTTATGCTTTAAATCATGAATATGGCTCTTAGGCATCTGCTGTTCATATTCTCTCCCTTTTTTGTCTTTATCTTTGACTTTCTTTATGATAGACAATTTTGGAAGAAGATGTAGAGGATCCTGTTTATCAGGTAATTTTTGAAGCCATTTTTTGTGAAGTTTCAGAAACAGGAATGTGGTTTATCTATAAAATAATATAAAACTATAAAAAAAACCTTCAGCATTTCAAAAACAGATCAGTAAGGTATCAAGGACAAGACTGAACATTGTAAAAAAGTTTTCAAACTAGTTTTTTAGTTTTTTTTTAAAAGAAAGCAACAAAACATTAAAAATAGAAAATAAAGAAAACCTAAGTAATGTTGCTAATACTGAAATATAAATATAATCCCTAGGAATGATACATAGCGTCAATTGAGAAGTAATTTCAAAAATATCAAGTCATTTTTAACAGGATTATTTATATTTTTTTACATATGCTTTGAGATTGTTCTTTTAAGAGATTGACCATTGTAATTAACTATTTTAATGCAAAGAAGCCATTTTAAAAAGCTATAGGTTGAAAGATGAGTCATTCTAAATTAATTTTATTCAATTGGGAGGTCATTTGAGAAACAGAAGTTGCCATGCAGGTGTTCTGTCCACTCCACAGTTCATGAGAGTCTCCCTATGTTCATAACAGGGATGGTCATTGAAATGGTATGAAATACTAAATCTGCTCATGCTAAAGATTAATGAAGAAATACACTCATTGATTAATTAGGAAAAAGAATAATAAATTAATGCTTCTCCAAAAGGCATACTAAATTCCAATTTTCTATCCGTGAAATAGAAAGAAGTGCAAAGTCTCTAAACTATAATAGTGGAAGATTCCATTATAAGTAGTTGTGGCAATAGGAAATAAGACAGGTGCTTCAAGGTAGGTGTGTTAGTTCCAACTTTTACAGCCAATGCCCCATTTATCATCCAAAACTGATGTTTTAAAAACTAATTGTGATAATTAAAAGATAAAGAAGTTCAGTTCCATGGACAAAGAGTCAAAAATACTAGGAAGTATAGAAACCTGTACAAGAGATTTTCCCCTCTGCCAGCTATAAGATTGCTCTCTTCACTCTCTTTTAATTTTTTTAGAACATTTTATACCAATTCTTGGTGTGAATTAAAATTTTGCTAGTTGAATTTAGGCCCTAGGAATCAGTCACCTGGCGTGTAATGCTGAGTTATAATGTTGGTTTGCGAAGTGTGTATGCATTTGATTTGGCCTGATGTGTAAAATTTTCCATTATGGCTTTCAGTAAATGCCATATGTATGGCTCATTTAATCAGCTGTGCTTAAAAATTCTGGCTTAACTCCTGTGTTTGATGTCGGTGTAAAAAAAAGATATATAAATCTATAGATATATAAATATAATGCATGAAATCAATTCCTTATTGCAAATCTTTGAAATAGCTTAAATATTGAGACACACCAAGATTTAATAGCATCGATATTTTAATAATAATTAAAAATTAGGAAGTGGGCCATTGCTTGAATGTTACTCTCGTTCCATAATCCAGTATTTTTATACTTTTTCCCTTTCCTTTTTTTTAGTTTTACTGATGGAATAACATGATACTGTACATGCTTTGGCATGAATCGAATCAGCTTTGGAAAGTAGGAGTTAAAACTGGCTAGCAAACACTGAATAGTGTTTTTGAGATAGCATTAACCATAGTAATTTGGGTACACATAGAATAGAAAGCTAGGAACATAGGAAGAAAGGAAAGAATGGTGCTAACTAAATAAATGATGCCATTGTCTTAAATAGGGTTGAAAGGTTTTTACTAATGACAAACAAATCTTTAATGTTATACATTTTTACGAACAACAGATTACATGCCATTAATAATATTTTCAAAACAAAAGAAATATAGAAACATGTTAGAAGAAAGAAATGATTTTTAAAATACAATATAGGAAAATTGTCTTTCCAAGAAAATGGAAACAATAAGTAGATGATGATAATGATAATTAGAATTATCATCAGTATTGAAATAGTTTTCTGTGAAGTTGTTCCCATGAAACTTCTTCAAAATCAGTATAGAAACCAGGCAGTTAAAATAAACTCATTGCTGAAGTCCATTTTCCCTGCTTTTCTTAAATAAGATTAAAATTACAATAAGGAATATATAGGCTTCTTTGGAAACAAGGTTGAACTCTGTTCGTATCTCTGTTGAGGAAACAGCAGGAAATTTGTTTAATGACAATTAGTAAAGTTTCACATCTTTTTTATTTCTCTTCTATAAAAGAAAGTCACATTTTTGTTTTTTGTTTTAGAAAAAGAGAAAGTTGCTCTTTTGTCAGCCTGTACTGCTGTTCCTTTTCTGCTGATGGTTATTTCTTCTAAAGTTCAAAACTGCCTTTTTCTCCTTTCTTTTTCACCTCTGACCTTTCTTCTTTTGCTGCTGATGTAATAGTACATTGTGTTTGAGGCTGGACATGAGCCAATTCGTGAGCCTGAAACAGAAGAAAACATTTATCAGGTATAAAATTTGTACATTTGTGTTCTTGTTCCTTCCAGTAATCATCAAGCATATTTTGAAGAGTAAAATATGTAAAGTTTCTTTTAAGCTCATTTATTTTTTCCTAAAGTCATACATTCCATTTCATAATTGTACAGGTTTTGGATTTAGCTTGTAGAGCGTATGTAGTTCTCGACTTACGACCTCATTTGAGCACAATATTTCTGTTGCTAAGCGAGACAGTTAAGTGAGTTTTGTCCCCATTTAAGACATTTCTTGCCACAGTTGTTAAATGAATCATTGCAGCTGTTAAGTTAGTAACACAATTGTAAAGTGAATCTGGCCTTCCCATTGACTTTACTTGTCAGAAGTCACAAAAGGTGATCTCATGATCCCAGGATATTTCAACTGTCATAAATATGGGCCAGTTGCCAAGTGCCAAAATTTTGATCACATGAACGTGGAGATGCTGCAGTGGTCTTAAGTGTGAAAAAAAGTGTAAGTCACTTTCTCAGTGCCATTATAATTTCAAACAGTCACTAAACTAATGGTTGTAAGTTGAGGATTATCTGTATCATTTAAGATGCATTTTTTCCTCAGCCTTTTAAAAAAAGTATAGGTCTGTCTCTCTCTCTCTCTCTCTCTCTCTCTCTCTCTCTCTCTCTCTCTCTCTCTCACATACACACACACACACACACACACACACACACAGAGAGAGAGAGAGAGAGAGAGAGAGAGAGAGAGAGAGAGAGAGAGAGAGAGATATTATTATTAAGTAGAAATTATTTCTACTTAATTTAGATTTAGAGTTCTGTTTTTTTAACAGAATTAAGAACAAAGGCAAAATTCTGTTCCTGAATTCAGGCCACAATTATCATTTTGGAAGCCCTAACTAACAGGATTTTTATCCTAAGAGGTATAGGCTTTCATGGACATTATTAGATTGTATAACACCTTTCCTTTCCTACAAGAATTATTTTTCGCCTTTTTATATTTGAGTGTTTACCAGCTGTTACGATTTTATTTATTTGTCTATATGTGTTAATGAAATGTTTCTAGGGTGGCTTAGAAACCCTCTTCCTTGTATAACACCCAAGCCTGACAACCAACTTAGTCCAAGGTTTGGAGAGGAACCAGGTTCTCAATGATCATTTAAATGCTGATAAGAATAATTTAATATTTTCATTTCTGTGGGATGTTATTTCTGAGGGAAGGTGCTACAGGATTTCCTGTATCCTTCTCAATAACGTAGTTTAAGCTATGAGGCCTGGGGCATGCCAAGTCTGTCTGATCATTCAGATGGGCAGAGTCCATGGGGAATAGACAGTAATACTTAGACCCAGTACTGTGTAAAGCTTCGTATGCAAGAACCACTATCTTGAATTGCACTGGAAAACCTGCTGGAGAGGTCTAATGAAATCTGCCTGTAACTCTTGCTACAGTTGGAATTCTTTCTAAAGGTGAACAAATGGTTAAAAAAATTCTTTTACTTACAGATCCACAATAATTATTCTGTTTTATGTCCAGGTTTTCCAGAATTACTTAATTAAATGCCACTGAAATAGGCCTTATTTGGCGATTGCATAAATAAATGTCTACCATCCTGACTTGTCACTAACTTTTAGTTTTCAGAGAAAATAATATAATTTCTTTTATCATGTTCATCCAGTTTTATCTGATTCTTTCCCTATTTCCCACAATGTTGCCAAGCATAATTGTTTTTTCTAGTTCATCATTCCTTTGCATCACATTTGAAATATGTGAATTTTTGCTCACATTACAGAAATAGTCAGCCTTTATTTGGCTCAAAATCAATTAATTAGTTCTCACAATTTAATGTATTATTGGGAATAGTCTTCAAATCTATAATTTGAAATAGATTTTTGTCTCTTCTTTCTCACTGTCTAGCTTTCACACCTTTTCCAATAGAAAGACCATTGTTTTAACTGTTGTGACCTTTGCAATGCTAGGAAATATTAATATCCTTCATGATATTGTTTAAGTTTCCTTCTTTATTTCTGAAACCAAAACTATTTATTACCTTTACTTCCTTATTAACACTGAATATATTTGCTGGCATTATGTTTGGCTTTTTAAAATTTAACATTCACCCAGATTTTTCACTGTCAGAATCAACTCTTTTAAGCTTTTACTACATCATCTGTATATCTGAGATTGTTAGCAGTTCCAACTCCCAATTTTTATTCCATCTGACATCTCTTCTAATCCTTCTAATTCAATAATATATTTGCTGTGCAAGATAAACCAATGAAAGCACTATGCACCCTTTTATTTTCCTGAACCAATATTTCTCCAAATTCAGTTATTTCATTGTAGTAGCTTCTTAATTATAAAAAATGAAGTGATTTTCATTGGATTCTGATCTGTTTCTTGATCTAATTTAAAGTGTTGATTATGACCTTTATAGCCCTAAATGGCATGGGTCCAGGTTATCTATGAAAATGTCTTCTCCCCATTACATCAGCCTGCCAAGAGTTGTTCTGAGGATGAGATGGATGGTCTCTAAATTTGATGAACAAAATAAATTGATTGTACTGGTTTTTTTTAAATTGATCTGATATTCTTGTCCTTGAATCTATATTTTACAAATCTGTGATCTGTTCCACAAATTATACTTGAATGGATTTTGACTGACTGGATTGCATTTCTCTATCTTCTTTTGGGTATTATTTGATCAATTTATTTCTGCTATTGTACATTCAGTTATGTCCATATTCTCCTGAAACTAAGGTTGGAATGCCCCTTTTGCAAAACTGCTGTATAGCCTATCTCCTTCATTTCATTTCCTACAACATATCTCTTTCATTCTCCATCTATAATTTCTAGTGCCTCTACTTACCAATGTTTAAACTCTATCACTTATCAGCAGTACTATATGTTTCTAATGTTGTATTACCACCTTTGAAATTTGGTATAGATTTCTTCAGTATCTCTTAGAGTTTTTAAAACTTGTATAACATTGATATTCCGTGAATAGCCACTAATTTTGATATACTGTATGTAGGTGAGCATTTGCTTAGCAATGTCTTCATTAAGTAGCATTACTACTTCATTCCTTCAAAGGAATGCCTCCATCATGTAATCATCTGATTTGAATAACCCATTCCATTTAACATAAATTCACTCACTTGCTTTTAATTTAATAGGTTTCATTTCCAATTTCAAATTGTTCTTAGTTCATCGTTCTTACATATCAGGTTCAAACTGCACAGGCTCTTATAAAACGAGAATTTTTTTTCAACACTGGCACTCTTGTAGTCAAATTTATTTGAAGCCTTCGTCTGTCCAAAGAACACTAGAATTCTTTTCTAGTAACTAGAGGAGTAATATCTAACCTCAAGTGTCTCTAATATCAGCTTCGCTAAATGTTTCAGCCCAGCATAGTTTTCTTGACAATGTTGTAGAAGTGGTTTGCCATTGGCTTATAAATTTTAGTATGCAAGTACATTCTCCGTGGGTCAATTTGCTACCTACTTAGAGAGTCCCTACTGGCTTCAGCCCTGTTGTGAATTAGCATTGGTGTAAAAATTTCACCTTTCCCCTTTTGACCTTATGAGCAAAGATGGTCCTACCAGGAATTATCATTATTATAATTATTATTATCATTCCTACTAGCATCACTATTTGGGTCCCTAAAACTATCTTTTCTTTCTGCAATATCAAGGTGATAATGCCCAGGAAGGTTTTCTCAGAGGGATTATTTTTTATTTTAAAAAATGTTAGAATTTGCCTGTGTAGTCAGTTTTAAGTAAGGTTTTCTCTATGCCTGATGCTTTTATGATTGGGAACATAGGGGTAGTAAGAATAGATATTAGCCAGTTTAACCAACTAAGTCGCTTTGCATTATAGTATAAAATGTGTATAGCTTGTAGGAATAAGTGTAACCATGAGCTTTTCACTGCATTATGTCAAGCTAAAGCTAGCAGTAGTTAATGCATCCTGGGCTAGTTGTGGAAAATGCAGTTATAGAACTGACTAAATTTTCAGTGCTATGGATATATTTTGGACATTTTATTTTGCATTTCTGTGATTATTTTTATTCTCTTTTACACCATATTTTTATTTTATAATTGTCTAATGTGTTGATAAAATATCAGTAAATTTGCAATATTTATTTGACCTAAAAAGAAGCTGAATTTATAAAAATAACCCCTATAGTCACCTTATGTGAATGAATCCCTTTAGAGATGAAATAAAAATATGAATAGAAGAAAATCTTTTCATTTTGTAAGCAATTCAAAATATAGGGAACAGAACTACTAAATATAGTCATAAGTGAGCCAGGAATTATTCTTCTTAAGAACAAAAATGCAAAATAGAAACATACCATAGCACTTACAATCCAGTCTTCCATAACAAAATAGCTGTCAACAGCTATGAGTGTTATAAAATATTGACAGTCCAACAAGAAATTTCATTTCTGCTTTCAAACAATCTGAAAATAACTTGATTAATATTTATAAACTGATAATACACTTTGTGTATAGTAAGTTTGTTCTTGATCAGTCAAAGCTTGTGCTTGCATTGAGCTACTTGTCCAATACATATTGTAACTCTAAAGCATCTGGAATCTGTAGAATTAGAATCTTAGAAATGCTGATGAAAGGGACAATAGAAATAAGAAAAGTATTTGAAATACAAATGTTTAAAAAAGAGAGATTCTGCATCTTTTGAATAACTAGGGGAAAAAGGTCCATGTATTCTTATACTAGTTTTGTGATCTTTACTTGATTTTTCTGCTATTACCAATAGATAATAAAGTTCTCCAGTTTCCAAGTCAGAAAAGTCTAATGTCTTGATTATTTTCCTCTCTTAATGTTGTATACAATTTTTTTCTCTCATAATTTATAAGGTGTATTCATAAGGCACAATTCACCTCAACTAGGCATTGAATTTTGTTTCAGATATACACATACAGCATATTGCACCAGATTATTGTAGTAGTATATAGTATATGCATTATAGTATACGTATAAAGTAATATAGAAATCCATTCATACAATAAAATGATATGCACTCTTAATGCTAAATAAAAGGTGTCCACAATGGATAGTTAAACATTGTAATGGAGTATATATTCAATATAAAACCTAATCTAATAATTAAGGTCAGAAAAAGTGAGATGAGACAAAGGTAATGCTGCCAGTACAAATAAAGTCTAACAAGACACTAAAGAAATTAAGCAGTAGCACCAATAAATGAAACTTAATTTTTAGAGAAAGTGTTAGGCTGCAAATGAATACATTGCAACAGAAAAGAGTGATTGGAACCAAGTGGAATAAGGATTCATTGGAAGGACAAGAAATCAGGAAAATGCACAAGTTTCAAAAACATCTATTTGATTGATTCTACCAAAGTTCTTTAATTATTCATCCTCAAATGGGGAGGAAAAACAGTTTCTAATGAGTACAGAGCAGATGTGAACAAAGTAAAAGACTCAGATCTCTTCTACAAAGTATTAATTGGACAGTCATTGGTACCTACAATTAGAAGCTTGACATATTGCTCAAGTCCTTTCTTTTCCCAAATAATAAATTAGAGCAACAAATAAGGATTGGGACCAGATGCTCAAATTCTACATGGAAAAAATATAATATAAGGAATAGTACAATATTACAAGATATTAATTCTACTTTTGTGCAAAGTTACAGATTTGTTGTGAAGGAATCCTTTTTAAAATTTAAGCCTCAGGTACTAAATCAGGCATGTCAAACTCACAACATCACATGACGTCGCGTGACATATCGTGACTTTTTCCCCATTGCCGGCAATGGGGTGGGCGCGGTTTCAGCATAACACATCCAGCTTGTGGGCCGGCAGTTTGACATGCCTGTACTAGATAGTAAATTCAAATAAGACATCTGTCCATATGGTCATGATATCTAAAATGGAGGCTAGTAAAAGGACAAAGTGGAGTTCCAAGAACTATGGAAAAAGGACTTCCATCTCATTCATTATAACAAGATGTCTGTTTCAGAATTCAGAGTCATATGTATCATCCATTAAACTTCCAATAAGAGCTTCCAGTATTTTTCAAGTTGATCCTAATTATATTTTTCTTCCCACAGGTTCCTACTAGCCAAAAGAAAGAAGGTGTTTATGATGTGCCAAAAAGTCAACCTGTAAGTGTAAGTATATATTTACCGACAAAACCTGTTTCCTCAAATTTTAGATTTTCAAAAATTACTCCAGCAAAGTCACCACAATGAGGCTTAGAATATGTTTGCAGCACTTCCTTATTTATATAAACTATATTTACTTCAAGTGTACAGAAGAATATCCATCCCACTAATTGTTTTATATTAATCTTACTTTATTGGATGTGCAGGGAGAGTATTTTGCATATAATATTTGGGATAAAAAATGGAACGATTGAGGAATAGGGGATGTGGAAAGATCATATGTTGTCTTCTTTTTTTATACATCTGCCTTCCCAAACCTGGACTTATTCAAATGTGTGGAGTTCAATTTCCAGAAACAGTCATGTTAGCTGAGAAATTATTTAGAAATCATTCAGATGTAGATCTAGGCTGTTATAAATATTCAGTTTGATCCAGATGTAGTTTCAAATGACACAAAATGGAGGATACCGTGCAGTGGGGCCCCAGTCTATGCACAGAGAGAAAAAAGTCATAGCCCCTTTTAAAGTTCTTTTTTTTAAGACAAACTATTTCCTCAGGGGGAACAAATATTAAACATATTTCTATTGGTGTCGGTGGGGTATCTTTTTTTCTCCAGTATGTGAAGGAAGAGGCTGAAGAGTGTATAAGTAGATCTTTCTTGTGTTTTGTCCTACAATCAATTAGATTACTAGTAGTTACATTTAAACAAATTAGTAATAGAAGGAGAAAGAGTGGGGGACAGAGATAGTTCTGGCCCTTAAAGTACCGTTTTTATATAACCACTTAGCTGGGATTAAAGTGCATTCTAAATCCTATTGCATAAGACAGTGAGAAACAAATGATAAAATGTGCATGATGACACCATCAGGCAGCTCCCTTGATTTGCACACTAGTATCGGACAATGAGATGCAAATACGTAAGGCCATCGTCTGCATATTAACATTGCTACAGTGTCCTGTGGATGTATCATTTTTTTTAGTAGATGCATTGAAATTAATGGAATGAGTTAGTCTTTCTGTCCCATTGATTTCATTATGCCTAAAGTAGATCTAGTTTAGTATGTTCTGAACTTAATAAATATTCATGTTGTCAGAAATTAAGACAAATATTTTAAAAGAAAGATTATAACAGAAAATCAAACACAAATCAAATCATTTTGATATTTTCTCTACAAATTATTAAAAAAAGAAGGAAAATGAAGCATGCACTAATTACATATAATCCAAACAGGTTTATTTGTATTCAATTTTTCTCCATTAGACAATTCTTTAAAATTCAATTTGTGTCAGGATTACCTAGTTTATCTCTGTCTGATTTACATACCCAAGGATACTTACTTAAATAGTAGATCTTGTCCCTATGAATCTCTAAATAACTTTATCTAAATAACTTAATCAGTAGAAAATAATTTCTTTATTCTCCCCTTTTAATCCATTGTACCTTATAACAGTGCAGCTGATTTAAGATACTACTTGTTTTCATTTTGAGGAAAGTTGGCACTGGCAAAGCTGTTTTCTGGTTCTGTTGCTGAATGTCAAAATTAATCTGCTGTGAAAACAAATTGAATTTAACAACTGCAAATATTTGTATACTAAAAAAGGGATTTGTTATCTATGCTGGCTCTGGATATTAGGCCACTTTAAGCTGTTCCTGAAATTTTTCCTATTGTGATTATGGTCAGTCTTCCTTAACCTTCTGACCCTCACCTTCAACCCACATTTTCCCCAACTGCTGGCGCCCAGATGTATGAACTTCGTTTTTCAAAATTCCTAGCCAAAATCTAGGACATGAAGTCTAAGATACATGGAGGGCCCCAAATCAAGAACTGCTTTAGATCAAACTTTCTACTCTTCAAATATATGTGAGCAAAAACAAATAAAGTAGATTTTACCAAATGGCATCTTTCAATATTTTACATACCTTCTGAATATTGCAGTTCTATCATGTGAAATTAAAACTTGCCGAAGCACAACCTTCTTAATGAACTGTTTCTCATATTTCCCCTAAAGCCTTCCTATTATACACACATGTCAGGTTTTACTTGTCATTGGATTTTAGTAACAGGAGGCAAACCACAAATATCTTTCACCAAGCCTGTCACTCAAGAAACAATAAAACCTAATCTTCCTATCAACATGTCCAAATTATCTGTTTACAGTTTTATGAAGGCTTTCAAACAACTCACAGTGCTATATTAAGATCTATCCATTCCCCATTTTCCTGATTCAGTTTTGCCTGCAATTGATTAACCATATAATCCTACAAAGAAAAGGTTACCTCTATCTCTAAATGAGTGTATTGGGACTCAAGACACACTAATTTTGATGTTAATGGGTGTAGGTCTTCTGAAAGACTTCTGTCAATCTAGATTTTGCTTGGTAATAGAGTACTATTAGTTGCACATTCAAACACATTTCCACGCATTTAAAAACAAAAATGCATTATAGAACAAGTGAGGAATATGCAGCTTTTCTGATGTAGTTGAACCACAGGTCTCATCAACCCATACAACATAACGAAGGATGAAAGATGCTATGAATTGTAATTTATCATCCTTACAAATGCCATGTTTCTTATCCCTATGACAAAGATGGATTCACCTTTGACCCAGTTATGGCTGATACCAGTCGAATGGTTTAAGAGCAGTACAGTTTTATTAGGAGAGCCATAATGTCTTAAATAACAGTACATGAATTCTAAAGGTAAGCTGTTTATTATTTATGGTTCAATGCACAGTGTAGCGCAAGGCCACTTTTAAAACAACAGCAGCATTTTAACAGAGAATAAGCAGACCTCTGTTGACCAGTCAGCAAGCAGCTAAGCTTCTTCTCATCCTATATTATTATATGTTTTCACTGAATGTTGCGAGGTGATTTCTACCACAGGTATTTCATTTGTATTGGATTGCTTGTACTCCCTTGCCATATTTTAAGTTTACCTTGCTTTTCTTTTCTTATATCTTCAAAAGTAGCATCTAGATGGCATTCAGAGTAGCATCTGCATGCAGTGCCTTCCAGGAATATAGACAACTTGCTTAAGCCAGCCAGGAAACCTATTCCACACTCCATACAGATAATTTATCATCCCATTAGTGATGCATTTATTTTTCCTGGGAATTTCTATAACATTTGCTATAGAATGCGATAATTCCCAGCTGAAAAATTTACACAAAGAAATAAAACTATTTTTACAGTATTTGCTCCCTCTTTCATTTTAATTTCTAAGGCCAAAAAAATGACCTTTAAACATTTATCCTTTCCTATCTTTCTTCCATCACACTTTGTTTATCAGCAACATGCAGTGTTATTGGGAGGGCCATGCAGCATGAAGGTATGAAGGCATAAAATAAGTGAAGTCTTATCACAGACTTTTGGCTTTAATAGAACCCCTGGAAGAAGCCAAATACCAAGAATGCTTGGGGAATCATGGAAAAGTTAAATTAAATTAAATTAAATAATTTAATTCAAGGGTTATTCTTGAAGACAACTTCAAGCTGCAATTTGTCCAGAATGCAGAAAGATGAGCTATTATGGATATTTTAGGGGTCA
Organism: Crotalus tigris; assembly: GCF_016545835.1. NCBI lineage: Eukaryota > Metazoa > Chordata > Lepidosauria > Squamata > Viperidae > Crotalus > Crotalus tigris. Next base: position 1,687,403 of record NW_024100081.1, read on the forward strand.
CCTATCTGCAGTAGTTCTTAGTCATCCCAAACATTCTGATAGCATCATCATGCTCTAGGTTCCATAGATGTAAAAATAAATGCCACCTGATGGGACTCAGGAAGTAGAACCTATCTGTCATGATAACTGCTCTCTAGAATAGCATTTTCTCTAAAATGGGTGTGGCTCCCAACCTGGGCCTTTATAAAAAAAGCCACATACCTCCAGATGGCCTTCTTCTGTGGTGTTCTGGTCTTTTGAATGATTTCTTGGGGGTTTTTTTTTTTCAGTCTTTTCCAGATTCATTTTGGTGGCATCAATATCTTTATTGTTAAGCTTCTGTTTTTTATTGTTGCATTGCGCAATAATTCAAAGTGGCTGTTGAATTCCATAAATAAACAAATTTGTAGCATAAATCATTCACTGCATTCCCTCGTGTATGAAAAATGGTTAAGCTAACTTAAGTCAGGTCTTTTTTCATCTCTGAAAAGACATGGCTTTTCATGCATGCATTGGGATAAGGAACGAATGAGAGGAGAACTGTGGTGGTTTACATTGGGAAATGTGGATATGTCTACATATCTTTGTAAAATACTTTTATCAATTTATTTGTATGGACACAATGAGGCTGACACATACTTTGGAATTTGACGCCATTAAAAACTGCACCCTTTAATCAGAATAGATTGCTACTTGTACCTGTGGGAGAGGAAAAATTAATGATGCTGTGTCTATCTAGCCAAATTTATTTAAAAGCTGATCATCTTAGTTCTGAACTTCCATTTAAATTTATAATCCCAGCTATGCCATTCTTGCTTGTCAACAAAGTACATTTTCAATAATAAGCCAGAAGAAAAGACAGGAGAGACCAACATTTAACAAGTAGAGACTGTGACCTATTTAAGTTAGAATGAGATGTGCATTCATATTTCCATAAGGTACAAAGGATTTCTCTGCACTAAACCTTTACTAATAACCATACACTTCTCTTCTTTCTTTCTTTCCTAATGATGTTCCTGTTTTCCCATCCTGGAATCCTGTAACTTGCCTTTTTCCCTAGGCAAAGAAGTTCACCTAAAAACTCTGATCTTATTGACATTCCACACTCTAACTTTTTGAGAAGCTTTTTCTCAGTATCTCTCTTGGGAAACTCTTGGCCATTGATGCAGGAAGGTTTCAAATATCTTCATGTACAGCAACAGAATTTGCTGTGCTAATCCCAACTCTGACCATCACACTTGAGAAGAAGGATCATAGAGCTTATTAGGTAAAGGTGAAAGTGGTGCAATGTCTCTCTGTGAAAATAGAACAATAATAATTTTAGTCACATTTTTCTATCCATGATTGAAATCTATCTTGGCTCAAATCACATGACTGTGAAGGCACTGCAGCGGTCATAACTTCTGGTACGGGTCATAAATCCCTTCATTCAGCACTGTTATAATCTTAAATGGTTGTTGGACAGGTGATAAGTCGAGGACTATCTGTATATCACAAAAATAGCTGGTGACATTGCATTTCTTCCAAAAATGTGGAATAGAATGCCTTTTAATTCTTTCAACAATTCAGGAAGATCCATTTCAGTGCAAAATGAGATCACGAAAATACTGTTTTTAAACATATACATAGAAGCGCTTTAAAAATAATAAAGATCGCGGGTATACAAATTAAATTTAATTCAATGTAGTTATCTTGTGGGATTTAGAAGGAGAATGGTATATTTCTTGTTTTTTAAATTTTTTTATTTAATATATAAAATATAAAATACAAAGAAAAATAGAAATAAGAGATTAAAGGAGGGAAAAGGAAAGGGGAAGAGAAGGTGTGAGGTACAAGGGAAAAGAAAAAAAAAGTGTTGACTTCCAACTCTTTTTAGCACAGTACAAAATAAAAGCACTCCAGTCTCAACTTTCTGTTTTTACACATTATTATATAACGATCTATTTCTGTAACAGCAAATCTATTTAATTGACGAAACTGAAATCAAAATTACATATTTTTTTTCATCACAAGCACAAAATCCAGACATGGTATCCAAATGAAAAACATAACTCAAGTATATTCTCCTTTTTAAATAGAATGACCAATTTAATCAGTCCTGCTTTACCTTCCTTGTTGTGGAAATAGTATGTATTTCTATTTGCACCTAATAATCTTTATAAACTGTCACCATTTTTATTAACAAAGTTAACTATATACTTTCAAATTCTTTGACCTTACTGGGAAAAGTACTCTTCCCCCCCCCTTTTTTTAAAGAAAAATGCTAAACTTTCTTTAAATACTTTTCTAAAATCAAAACTTTCTAATACTTTTTTCTTCTTTAACTTCTTACAAACTTTGAACTTCAATATTGAATTTAGCTCCCACCTTCCAAACTACCCTTATAGAATAATATGTTTTTTCTTCCTTTTATAAACATATAAAAAGAATATATATATATAATTTTACATATACATATAATTTTCAAATTTTTGATTGACTTTCTTTCAGTTAGAACAGTATATTTCTAAGACTGAGATGATCGCCATCACATGGGATATAGAAAGTGTAGTCTAACCATATCTATGCATTATGATAATCAAACAGTTATTTTAAAAATATTATGTCATCAAGACATTTATGACACTACTAAAAAGCAAATGTTACCATTGCCATTACTTTTATCTTTAAAGCATTCATTGTATTCCCAAGATAATCTTATTTGAATGCAGATATCCTTGACCTGAGCATTCTGCCTCTGAAAACTGAAGAAATAAATAATTAATGATAGAGACTAATTAAGATATGCTTCATTTTATTCAAATTGCACATAAAGAAGAGGGAGTCAAACTATTTTCCAAGGCGCCTGAAGGCAGGACAAGAAGCAACGGATGGAAACTAATCAAGGAGAGAAGCAACCTAGAACTAAGGGGAAACTTTCTGACAATTAGAACAATTAACCAGTGGAACAACCTGCCTCCAGAAGCGGTGAATGCTCCAACACTGGAAGTTTTTAAGAAAAGACTGGACAGCCATTTGTCTGAAATGGTATAGGGTTTCCTGCCTGAGCAGAGGGTTGGACTAGATGACCTCCGAGGTCCCTTCCAACTTTATTATTATTATTATTATTATTATTATTATTATTATTATTATTATTATTATTATTATTATTATTTGAAGTGATCCTGGAACACTATTCAAAGGTCTTCTGCATTTCAGACCAGAGAAAGCTGTGTATCCCTGCGCTTCCAGATACATTAACTGGCCTCTTAATACTGTTGTTGTTCAGGGAATTAATGTTGCTATACCCTTCTGAAACATCTCCTTGAAAATATGCTACTCATTTTTTGTCTACTCTAATCATTTCATTTTTGATGTCAATCTGAGTTTTGATATCAGTATGACCATCTTGTGTTGTATTGCAGAGTTCGTTCATCAGTGTCTTCCTTCCATCAATATATTCAGCTGTGCTGAATCATCTATGTGTCTGCAGATTAAAGGCCATTTACTACCATGTGGACACTGATTCAGTGTCCCATTTGGTATAGAAAAAAGAGACAGAAAATGTAAGAGCAGGGGAGAGAGAAGTAAGAGAAACGGTTTAGAGTGCAGGAAAAATAAAGACACAACAGGCAGTAAAGCCAAGTACCACATATACTGAGGACACATTCTTCTGCTTTACATGATGAAGTCTCAATTTGCCTCACAAGAACCATCTTGTAATAATTGACATATTCAGGATAGAGAGCATCAGCCCAGGTTGTAATGAAAATAACTATCTAAATAACTAAATAAGAACAGTTGATAAAACTCCTTTGAGTACAGTAGTTCAGAAAGGCAAGCTACTTTCATGAACAATTAGTTTTTGTGTCTACCGTATGGTGTGATTTCTTTCCATTTTTCTTTTTAGATTTGCCAAGAAAGATAGGAAATTGTAACATACATCATTCTTTAGTTTTACAAAGCTTTGAGGGGGTGATTATATTTAACAGATAACTATTTAATAGATAACTATTGAAATAGATTTTCAAATAAAAATAGGGACTTTAGAAAGGGCACAGTGGTGGGGTCCCTGCGGGAATTGGGAGTTAAACAGTGAACTTTATTGCCTAATGAAATCTAACTTCATTGCCTATCAGAGATTAATATATACTGTCATCATGCACTTTCTCAACTCTCAAATTTTTGGGATGTGGCCAGCCTGAACTTTGATACATCTTGTGCTAATGGAATGTTACATTTCTGATCTGATCCTCTTGACACAACTAAATGTTAGCTTTGCTTTTAGCACTTTGAATGTGGGTTCAAGGCTGACTAGTCTGATGTACTGTAGGTCAAACAAGCATGCAGCTTGGAGTCAAACCTTACTTTTAAGTTCTGCAGGATTGAGATACATTTTGTACAATTTAGTAAATAGTAAATAGATTCATGACAGGCATTGGTTTCAGTACACAACTTAGTAAGTAGATGCCTTGCTGATACTTACAGGCATTGGTTTAAATATTTAAAAGTAACCAGGTTATAAATGCCATTCTTCCTCTGTAGCCTACTTATCTGTGTGGTATATCTCTGTGTTTTCTCACTTCTGCCAATTTAGCAGCTAATGTAGAACAATTTAGGTTTTCTTCTTTTTCTCATCCTTGCTACTCTACCTTACAAAAAGCCCAAGGATTTTTTCTTTTAAAAAAAACCCTTATGCACACTAAAATTCTTAAAAGTAATAGTTGGAACTAGGCAAAATGCCCTCTAAAGGTTCTACTATACCTGCTGTTTTCATTTCATGCTACCAAAGACTGAAACAGCTGCAGTTATTTTGATGCTTCCTTATTGCAGCCAATGAATGAATTTTTCACTGAGCAGGTTGAAATCGTTTCATTATGTAGAAAGCTTAGTCATGGGGAAACCATCATTATAGAAATATTACAGTGACCAGAATTCAGAGGTGCAATGGACAGTGGCTATGTGTATTTGAAAATGATTCAGAAGAAGTCCTTGCTATTCATCAAAGTAGTCACACTTTCCTTGCGTCTTCTGAAAAGAAAGTGTAGCTGCTTTAAGAGTCAACTCATTAAAATAAACATGCTTCTTAAAGCAGCCACAACTGTTATTCAGGCTTGCAGAGTAGCCATAAAAAGTTAGGCTATTTTAATCATAGAGAAATGCTGTCTTCATGCATGCATAATATCTGACACACTTCTCCCAAAACATTTTTGAAGCACATTCAGCTCTATTATGGAAAGAAACCAGTGCTGAACCATACGAAGTGTTATTTCCAAAACTTCATTTCCTTTCTGAGCTGGTTCTGTGATGCGTCTATGCTTATTCTTTTCATGACATTCTAGACATTATGGTATGTCCAGAGAATCAGGAGAAAGTAAAACGTAAGGATAAATTAATCTTTGGATAATACATTTTAAAGAGTTTTAAGTGAGTGAGTGGTCATACTGCAAGGACGAGTTATTTCTTAAAATTAAATATTTTAACTATGTCCACCAACTTCTGCATGTAGGAACATAGCATGTCTGCTCAGCCCAGCAGAGATTATTTCTTTAAAGTGATACAATGTATTTCGACAATGATACAGCATAACAGTCCATCCCTATAACAAAGAATCTGGAAATAAATTGTATTCAAAATACTCTTTCCAGACTGTAGCAGCAGGAAATGAAATGTGTCTGCACCATAGCATAGAAAAGAATCAATTAGACAAGAATATAGTGTTCACAGCATTGGAACAGACAAGAGAACTGTATCAATCACAGGATTTTCGGGCAAAATGCAGTATAAAGACAGCAAAACTTTAATAATGTTACAATATTTTCAATGTCAATTTTGGACTATTTTTGGTCAGATCCAGAAATTATAGGCATATTCTGTTCAAAATACTTTATGCCTAGTCTAAACAGACATGCATTCTCTGCCTTGATTTCATCTACCTTATTTCTCTACCTTTATATCCACTGTTTGGAAATAAGAAAACTATTGCTATAAAATATTTATGTCTTTATGATCATAATTGAGCCTCAAATTATGGCCATATGTCATGTTGGTCATTAAATGACCACACCTGATTTTACGACCTTTTTTCCAGTGGTAAAGTAGATATGGCAGTTAAACAGATGTGGCAGTGATTAAGTCAATCCATTGTCCGCAATGGGTGTTTTTTGTGAGAAACTGAAAGTAGACACCAGTTTGGGGGGGGGGGAGGAAATATAAATTCAGGCTGGCTGACAAATACCCAAAATACCATCACATGTCCAGGGGAGTGGTTAATCCAGTGATTGGAACTTGAATCCAAGTCATAATTATCCCTGGGGAAGTCCATCATAATTTTGAATGGCTGCTAAGCAACCAGTCAGCAATCAAAGACTATCTGTAATTATTAAACAGAAACTACATATTCAGTTCTCTACCATATAAAATGCATCAGCAGGCTATGTTAGTGTAAAAAATGTTCAGCTTTGTAAATATATCCATGCTTTCCAGTGTATGCATATCTAACTGCTGCATAGTCATTTATTCATTCTTAATAATCTGTGAGTTACTTCCAAGAAACATCCTATTAAATGAAGACTAAAAAAGATCATTACAAATAGCACATGGCTAGGAGGAGTTATCAATATTGGATCTGAATCCACCATATTGTATGACATTTTGAGTGGTCAGTTTTATAGTCATATATAGCTGTAAACTGGACTGCCCATTGATGATGATGTTGGAAGGGACCTTGGAGGCCATCTAGTCCAACTCCCTGCTCAGGCAGGAAACCCTATACCATTTCAAGCAAATGATTATACAGTCTCTTCTTAAAAACTTCTAGTGTTGGAGCATTCACAGCTTCTGGAGGCAAAACTAATTAATTGTTCTAACTGTCAGGAAATTTCTCCTTAGTTCTAAGTTACTGCTCTCTTTGGTTAGTTTCCATCCATTGCTTCTTGTCCTGCCTTCAGGTGCTTTGGAGAATAGCTTGACTCCCTATTCTTTGTGGCAACCCCTGAGATCTTGGAACACTGCTATCATGACAACCCTCGTCTTTCTCTTCATTAAACTAGACATATCCAATTCCAGCAACCGTTCCTTATATGTTTTAGCCTCCAGCCCCCAATCATCTTTGTTGCCCTTCTCTGTATTCTTTCTAGAGTCTCAACATCTTTTTTACATTGTGACTTCAGATATCAGGTCTTTCTTTTTTTAAAAAAACAAGTTTTATTAATTTTTCAAATTTTAACATCCAGATACTTATGAAGCAGCATGGTGCTAGGGAAATCAGTCAATAACAAAATAATTCATATATATCTCAGGTTACATCAATAACATTCCCTCACTGTTTCCACAAATATTATATCATATTCATGTTAATCAGTTTCTAAATAGGCTCAATCAATCAGTACATTTATCAATAGTATTTTACTTATATATATCCAAGTCCTGTTTATGGGTTTTATTTAATTCCAATTTATATATTCCAATTTAGCCTTTTATAACAATGTTTAAACTTCGGATAACCTTGATTTCCCTCATTTCATTATAATATAATTAACATAACTAAAATACACATATTGTTCCAAAATTTACCTTCTTTATAGACAAATATATTCTGATTCTCATTCTAATAACTCCTCCTTTAATAACAAAATATCTTTCATTATCACAAATCTATTTCCATATAACAATTAAAGTTATAGTCTAACAGTTAATTTTAAGTCCCATTATAAATCTAAATGCTAAATATTCAAAAAAACATTATCTCTGAAAAACTGCTTTACTCATTAAGTAGATTTCTAAATCCCATTTTTAAATCTAACTCTGGCTTTCCTTTTGTGCCAAGTAGGTTTCCATGCCAATGCCTCTAAAACCTCAGATGTATCTCCCTTCATTCCTACACCTGTTGTTTGAATCAAGGGAGAATGTCCAGTTATCAGTCTTTCAAAAGAACTGGCCCCTTTTTAATTGTTAAGTTGTTGCCCTAATAATTCAAATCTTCATGTTTGATTTAGGGTATTTATAGTCGGTTCAGTAGTCTGGTCCTCTTCTTCTTCTTGCAATTTCATCTGAGTAGAATAGAGAATCATATCCAGTGTTGTTGTTGTTTGGTCATCTAAAATATCTAGATTCTCTGCTTTTGGAGTTACAGGTGCTGTAGTTAAAGTCAGTGATTGAGCATCAAAGTTCTCAGCTACTTGTGCATGTTGTATGAAGTCTTCTTTAATGTTAAATTTTTCATCTTCTGTTATTTTTTGGGCTATAGGTTGATTAGTTTGAGTCTGAGGTTCAATTTGTAGTTTTGTAAAAATGTCTTTGGCTTTCACTCCTGAAATGATTAGCTCTGTTGCTTCACAGATTTTTTCAAGAATACGTTTATAATTCAGTTGTGGATAGGATTCATCCATTTCCATGGTGATTAAAGATAGTCCTTTAGTGGAGGCTATGTTTAGTAAGACTCAGCCATTGTCCACCTCCATAATTTGTAAGAATTATTGTTACCACAGCTGTTTCTATGTCTTATCTTTTTTTGATAGTATGAAGGACAAATCAAAGTAGTCAACAAGGATAATTGAAAAAAAAAGAATTCCAGTTCCTATGCCAAATTTTGCCACAAGATGTCCCCAGCAGACCACAAAATCTTTTCCCAAATGCCGAATAGCCTCTTATTCAGTTAAAACACACAAAAAACTGATACTTTGCAAAGTTAATAATTAAAGAAGTTAAAAAAGATGCTAAGTCTCTATAATAAAAAGTTTTGGGTCCCCAAGGTCCCCACAAAACAAAGATCCAATTATTTGGTTGTTGAAGTTAGTAGTTCATTCTTTTTCTTTCCAAGCTGTAAAATACCACATATGCAATGCCACTGAATTGAGAGCAGGGAAATGAATTTCAAAAAGCTTTCACAGGAAAGTAATTAGGAAAAAAGAAAGGTAAAAAAGGATCTCACCCAAAACCTCCACTCCTGCTTCATATGCTTAGCTGTTATTGGGACTTTCGGCTGATGCGATTAGATGATCATCCATGTTAATGGCCGATCCTTTTTTTGTCGGTCCTAGGGAGCTGCCTTGAATCAAATGGAAGGGCTGCTGCCCTTCCGCGATCTTGCAAGGGTCCTCCCCAATGGTGGTCACCTCTCCAGGGTGACTTTCAACCCTTTCCAGGGTCTTCCAATGAAGGGAAAACAGACAGCAGGGAGAAGCTTCCCCCTGTGTGTCCAAAGGCATCACGTTGGGAACCGGAAGTCTCAGATTTTTCTTATTTTGAATTGTGTAATTCAGTGATTTGCACGAGCAATGGGAAGGGGTTTTCCACAGAGTCAGTTCCATGTTCTTAAACTATATTTAAAGAAACCATTAAACTGCTGGTCTCCAATGTTTTAAAGGATGCAATCCCGCCACCAGAACCGTACAAAATTCAACTACAAACAATTTCTGATGAACCATCCTTAATATACCATCTTGACTTTTTCTCCAGGCTGAAAATCTGTTTATCAGGCTTTGACAGGCAGCACTAATTCACAACAAACTATGTGTATGTTTCGCTCAACAAAAAAAAAAGGGTACAAAGGAAGGGAAGAGTTATGATAAAAGCAGTAAATATAAACTCGCTTATCTTAATACTTTATCCTAAATCTTCGGTATTAAAAAAATACTTAAAGATTAAAAGTCTGCCCATACCAGTTTGGTCCAGTAGTTAAGGCACCAGGCTAGAAAGCAGGAAAACATGAATTCAAGTCCCACCTTAGCCGTGGAAGCCAACTGGGTGACTTTGGGCCAGTCACTCTTGTTTCAGCCCACAAATCGCACAGGGTTGTTGTGAGAAAAATAGGGGATGATTTGTTGGATATGTTTGCCAGGAGTTATTTGTAAATATAATAAAGATGGGATACAAGTTAAATAAATAAATAATAAAAATACTATTGTTATATTTAAAAAGAGCTTTAGCCCATTCTTTCTTTTGCAGTCTTGCTACCAAATGCTTGACTGGTCCTCTAAAAGCGCTTCCTTGCTGATCACCTACTTTGAGAAAACAGTCAATATATAATATTTTCTAGCCTGCATCTCTTTTGTTCTTTGTTCATTGTTAAATACTGCCTTGGTTCACAATGCTTAGCCTGAGGATGCATTTTTACTACCTCAAAAGCTTGATAATTGATCCTCATTATTGTGATCATATATAAATCTTCAATACAGCACGAATACGTAAATGTCTCAAAGTGCCTAAAGGGAATCATACCAGGAAAAGTGATATAAAGATATTAGCGTAGTTAATGTTACTGCTTTTAGTATTATTTCCTGGTCGTAGTTCCTGCCTTTTAATGAGACTGTGATTTAAAGGTAAACAAATACAACGCAGAGGGAATTTAGAATTAATTTGACTATAGATTGTGTTGAGTAGTGCAACCTAAATGGATCAATTCACGTGTTGATTATTTGAATAACTTTCTTAGAATCAAGTCAGCAAATAAGCTGGAATATTAATCACTTCTTAAATAGTTTGTAACTTCTGGATGTTAATCTAATCACATATTTATAAATACATTATACTCACCTTTCAGAAATAATCAGGGTTTTCTGACCATGAGACAAAATTTGTAGCAGTGAAATCTTTATCCAATAATGCAGTATTTTAATTCTTCTACATGTAGTTAGCTAGCAATTAAATATATATGTCTAGATTCTGCTAAAAACAATACAAATATCTGTATTCTGCTATTATCGAATATGAACTTTTAAAATATATGGCATGAGCTATGACGAGCGTAGTAAATCTGGGGGGGGGGGTTAAACCTATAGTTCAGCTAGGCAGCCAGATATAAACCAAGTTAATGAGCAGATGGGAAGGAAAGGAATTTTGCTGCCAAAGCAAAGAGGAAAAAAAGAATGAAAAAATCAGTGAGGGCTTTTAAATACATGAGCAGTTTTATTATTAAGTGGAACTTGAAGAAGCAGGACTGAAGGAGTATTCACGCTTGTGAACTTTGGAGTTGGAGAAAAGTCTTGCAAATACAACAAGCAGCCAAAGAAACAAACAGATGTATCATTAAACAAATCAATCCAGAGTTCTCATTCAGGACACAGTTGACCAGTCTCAAATTCACATATTTTTGACCTGTTATATGAAGATCTTGGTCTCTGGATGAGTCTATAATTCTGTGAAAGGTAGAAGGAAAGGAAAGATCCAGCAGTGAAGTGGATCAATTCAGTTACAACTGCAATGGATGCACCAGTGGAAAACATGAAAGACCAGGCTATGAACAGATCATCATGACAAACATCTATATGGTTACTAAGATTTGATATGAGCATTATCTCTCATCAGCCTTCCTTTCTTCATATTTCTGTAACATAAGAATCCTGGTGGATCATAACATTTAGTCCATCATTCTGTGTTATTATATACAGATACTTTTCGAGTTATGATCAAAATTGGGATCAGACATTTGGTTGCTAAGCTATGGAGTCATTCAGCAAATCATCACATGACATGATTTTACAACTATTTTTACCACAGTTGTTAAGCAAGCTGGGAAGGTCACAAGTTGTGATCACATGATTTACTGTTGTAAGGCCACACTTGGAATACTGCATTCAGTTTTGGTCATCACAATGTAAAAAAGATCTTGAGACTCTAGAAAGAGTACAGAGAAGAGCAATAAAGATGATCAGGGGACTGGAGGCTAAAATGTATAAGGAACGGTTGCTGGAATTGGGTACGTCTAGTCCAGGGGTAGGCAACCCAAAACACTTAAAGAGCCACTTGGACCCGTTTCCCACCAAAAACAAAACACTGGGAGCCGCAAAACCATTTTGATGTCTAAAATGAAGATAACAATGCATATATCCTTTTTTACCTTTATTATAGGTGTGTGTGTGTTTGTGTGTGTATGTATGTGTGTGTGTGTGTGTGTGTGTATGTATATGTATGTATGTATATATATATATATACACACACACATACACACACAGGTAAAAAAAGGATATATGCAGTGTTATCTTCATTTTAGATGTCAAAAGGGTCTCTCTCTGTCTCTCTCCCTCCCTCCCTCTCTATCTGCCCTTGGTCTGCCTGCCACTCCTCTTCCCCCGCTCTCTTTCTTTCTCTCTCTCTCTCTCTTTCCTCTCTCTCTCTCTCCCTCTCTCTCTTTCTCTCTCTCTCTTTCTCCCCCCCCCTATCTGCTGCTCACCTGACAAGCTTCAAGCTGTTGTCCAGCAAGATAAGGGGTAGACAACCTCGTCTCTTTTATGACTCATGGACTTCAACTCCCAGAATTCCTGAGTCAGCCTAGCTGGGCTAGCTAGCTCTCTCCTGCCCTTCCTGCTTCCTGCAGAGACACAGCCAAGGGAGGAGCTCCGCCCAGTAAGCTTTTCAGCTCCTCGGAAAACACTGTGAGTCCACTCTCTTTTACATACACACACACACACACACAAAAACACAAACACACACACACACACACACACAGAGAGAGAGAGAGAGAGAGAGAGAGAGAGAGAGAGAGAGAAGCAGGGAAGCGCAATTCCTCTCTCTGTCTCTGTCTCTCTCTGCAAAGGCAGAGGAGGCTGGGAGCCGCAGGGGAAAGCTCAAAGAGCCGCAGGTTGCCGACCTGTGGTCTAGTCTAATGAAGAGAAGTATGAGGGGTGACATGATAACAGTGTTCCAATATCTGAGGGGTGCTACAAAGAAGAGGGAGTCAAGCTATTCTCCAAAGCACCTAAAGGCAGGACAAGAAGCAATGGATAGAAACTAACCAAAGAGAGAAGCCACCTAGAATTAAGGAGAAATTTTCTGACAGTTATAACAATTAATCAGTGGAACAACCTGCCTCTGGAAGCTGTGAATGCTCCAACACTGGAAGGTTTTAAGAAGAGACTGGACAGCCATTTGTCTGAAATGATATAGTGTTTCCTGCCGGAGCAGGGAGTTGGACTAGATGGCTTCCAAGGTCACCTCCAACTTACTACTACTACTACTACTACTACTACTACTATTATTATTATTATTATTATTATTATTATTATTATTATTATTATTACATGTGAGCCAGTTGCCAAGCGCCCAAATTGTTTTTATGTGACCACAGGTTAGAGTGATAGTCATAACTTCAAGGACAGGTCATAAATCACTTTTTCTAAGGCAATTGTAACTTGGAAAATTTGTTAAACAAATATCACAAGTCGAGAACCTCCTATAGTGACAAAACAGATTATTTTAGGAAACCAATAAGCAGCCTGTCCTCTTTCACTTCTGTTACTTGGGAGCTAGTAGCACCTGCCATGATTCAGGAAGTAGTCTAAAGCTATCAGAGCTAGAAACTATTAATAGTTCTCTCATTGGTGAATTTCTCCAGCGCCTTTCTAAAGCGATTAATTATTGCGCATTATCTAATAAGAACAAATGATGCTGTTAAACTATCAATTATAAAAAGAAATAATTATCCATCTTTAATTTTGTAGTTTTGCTTCATTATGTTAACACCAGGAAGAGGAGAAAAAAAATCTATTGATATTTCTAGTTTAAGCATGATTTTTGAATTCTCTGACATATTTTTCCCTTGTTTGCTTTGTTAATTTTCATACGAATTGTTGTCTAGGAATTCAAAGAAACTTACACTGTTATATTTTATTTTCATCATCAGTTTGAGATTGGTTGGTCCATCATCAACAAGTGAGCTTCCATGACTATAAGTGGACTTCAAATAGTTTCCCTCGGTCTTAAGCTTTTAACCCCTTCATCACATTTATTTTATCAATATCAAGTGTGGTTATCTGTAAGATATCTAAATTCATTTTTGTTATTATTCATTATCTTATTTGGCAAGCCAAAACAATAATATTTCTTCTTTCTTTTCAATTGTTTGCTTGCTTGCTTGTTTTTAAGGAAGACTTTGTGTCTGTGTTATACTGTCTGACAGAATGAAAGATTGTAGTATCTTCTTAAGCTTGTATCTTTTCTGATACAAGGTATAGATAAATGGGCAGTGGGTATGGTGTGAAGAATAAGCTAAGTTTGATGCAGGCTATTATGTAATAGTAAATCATAGTTAATGCAAACCATATTTCTATATGAGGTTTCCAATCCTTGTTTATTGCAATAATTATTGTACCTATAGTATTTTAATTTGCTCACATAAATGAAAAATATGTTCAGGTAGTCAGGGTTTAACCCATTCTAAGTAACAATAACTATCTCAAAAATATAAAGATTTTTGTTCATGAGGATGTACTTGCATTTTAATAAAATGTGCAGTCCTTTTGCTCTACCAGCAAAGAAGATTTTTAAATAAGTCATGCAATTGAGTATTGAAAATCCAACAGTTAAGAAACAGTTTTGCATTCATCTTCCAGAATTTGCATTTCTGAAATGTGCCAATTTTAAACAGACTTTTTAATAATGCATTTTTCAGTACAGAGACAAAGCAATTAACTACTTTATTACATTTTTGAATTGGTGTCTCCATCCATTAGATCAAGAAGATATTTTTATGATTTGCTCAAATGTTGCCTGTTGAAAAGATCTTAAGTATTAAAAACGTAATTAGTTGCTTAATAGATATTATTTAGCTTGAAAGCAACATACAGACTATTGTATGCAAATTTTTATATGCAGCTTCCAAATTATGAACAAACACCAGGATGTGTTATATAACTAATAGCATTTCACTGAACAATACGAACAGTGGGAAATAAAACACATAAACTATAGGAGAGCCAATCTGGTGTAGTGGTTAAGAGGCACCAGGCTAGAGACCAGGATTCTGTGAGTTCTAGTCCTACCTTAACTCACACTCCCGCAACTCTAGGAAGAATGCAGTGGTAAACTACTTCAAAAAGTCTTGTTAAGGACATTGTAAGAACTAGTGCAGACAGTCGTCAAGAGACATGAAGGCACATATACACAAAAGCTCATAAGCTACTTTAAGCAGTCCATATTTAACTAATCTCTATAACAAAAGCTTAGTTTAACAATACAGAGTAAAGTCCTTCTGGAGATTATATAAGCAACTGAAAAAAGTTCTTTCACCTTGAACTATCCATTATGTTGCCCTTCTGTTAATTTCCAAAATAGTTCAAAAGAACATGAGCTCCTTCAGAAACAGTGATTCTTCTAGCAAGCCTAGAGCTGTATATAAAGTATTCAAAGCTTCTAATAATAGATTCCTGATAAACAAACCTACACACAACCTAAATGATTAATCAAACTAAAATCATTCCTGAAATGAAGAACAAAAAAAATCAGTTTTGAATTTCCCTATATTGTATACAGTTTCACTGAATATAGGTAATCCTCAAGGCACAACATTTAATTGACCATTCAAAGTTACCACAGACCTCCCAAAAGCTATATACGACCTTATTTCAAAGTTATGAATTCTGCAGAACCCTCCAGGTCATTTGCTCTTACAACCAATTGTAGAAACACTTTAGCACACCCACTATCTATTTCCCCCTCATCCTGCCTGCCAGCCCTCCCCCCCAAAAGGGACTGGGCTTGCTTTGTTCCTCATTGGATTTCACACAGTCCTCTTCCACCCCTCACAATCGCATGTTTACCCTATGAAGATCTGCAGAGCTCAGGAGCTGGGAACAGGAAAGGAGAGCAGTCCTCTCTTGCTGGGCCATGTGGGAGAATTCCAGCAGCATCTTTCCATCCTTAGCATGCATTTTGAAACCTGAGTTGGTGTAATTCTGGGTAAATGTCTATGGAGATTCTCCATCATCCAGGTCATGGTTGCCCCTAAAGTGGTTTTTCAAAAGGCAACTGGACTTTGTTTTTCCTTGAGGACATTTCGCTGAAGCTTCTTCAGTTCGGTGAGCTTCTTGGATAAGGAAAAACAAAGTCCAGTTGCCTTTTGAAAAAGTACTTTGGGGACAATTCTGGGCAAAGGAGGCCTTCCCGCTCTTTCTGCATTGCCTTTTTACCGCTTAGCTACACTATTTGTTCTCCATATTGGCAGAGCCAGCTCAGGTTTCAAAACGTGTGCTGAGAAAAAAAGGCTTTTCCCCTCCAGTCATAGTATGATGACGGAAAGTCCTTTGCTATGCAAATTAACACAGCAAAGCAGCCCTTTTTTTCCTCAGTGCAAGAGGTGCCTTGTGAGTTAAGAAGGGTATGTTGGTGTGTACCTGAGATGACACTTGGTTGGGGAGGGGGCATGCAAGTAGACGGCATAGGCCAGGAAAGATGCCTGGGGATTCATGAGAGATGCTGTTGGAAGGAGTGTGTTGGAGTCATGGGGTGTATAAAGTATACAATGCAAGTCAAGTAGGGTGCATGTTGGCACAAATTAAAAATGCGTAAAGGTCCCGGTGCATGAGAGTTACCATTCTCATGGTTGAGGATGTCAGTCGGGAGGGGTGGCTGGGAAATGTGTATGGGGGTGTGCAAGAGGTGCTATGCAGGTCAGACAGTGTATAGGAGCATTGCAGGTTAGGGAGGGTGCATGAGGTGCACAAGAGATGCCATACAAATGAGGGAAGCAACATGAAGTGGCATACATTGGTGAAAGCATGCAAGTGACAGTCCCGGTTGAGAAAGGTATGCAGGAGTTCCTTCCTTCCTCCCTTCCCCCTTCCCTTTCCAGCAGTTACTGCTGGGTGGGGAAGGAACAAAGGATTGCAAGTCTGACTGGGAACAAAGATCACACAACTGTAGCAGCAGCCCAGCACAAAGTAGCAATCAGTTGCACTAACGCAGCCACAATCTTCCTAAATATCATTCCCTCAGGAATCGTGAGTCCTTGATTTTGGATGCATTCTGTAACTTAGCTCATTTGAGTTATCTTCATTCAAAAATTGTTGCCCTATGATGTACTATTTCACCCAGTTAAAAGTCATGACAATGCAAATTTCAGTAGTATATAGATACAATAACATACATACTGCAGGATTTTAAAAAATGTTTTAAACTGACATTCCCAGAAGAGGCTAAGCTTGCTAGTAAGCCCTAAACGTAGCCAAAAACTATAGTACAATATGATAAAAATGAAGTACAGTAGCTAAAGCATTTACTGTATATTCTTCCCATTATAGCACTGTTTCATCAGTTCTCAAATTGGTTTGAATCAATTTTTTTCTTTACGTTCAACTCTCACATTGAAATTCATTCTTCCTAGATCCGGTAATCAAATTTAAATTAGGTCTTAGCTAATTAATATACCCTAGTAACATCATTAGTAGCCTACTGAGGATTGTCGTTTCTTTTGAAAATTTAATATTACTGCTGTTTTGTAGTGGCAGTTCTTGGTCTTTTACTGTTTTAATGACTCCACTAGAGACAGAAAAATAGAATGTCTGTATTTTAATAAAGAAACTTTATATATATTTCTAATTCTTTTCATGCAAAGCTGTTCTCAGCATTTTAGCATCACACATAAAGTCCAGGATGAAGTTACTTTGGATACAACACACAACATCTACCCACTGAGACACACATACATCTTTTAGAATAAATAAAATGTTTGTTTCTGATGTGCTGATACAGAAAGGGCTTCTATTTCAGGCAGTTGTAGCATGGCCATATATTCTGTACAGACTTAATTATCAGCTTTGTTTTTTATCTATCTGAGACACATAGCCAAGTGATTAAAAATTAAACTCCTCACAAAAGGAATCTATAGAAGGATCCTGCAATCACATGTCTTCTCATTCTTCTCATAGTTTTACACAGGGTGCTGAGAATAGGATTGTTTACTTTAATTGGCAAAATCTTTTCTATTGAAATGTCTAAAGATGGAGACAGATGGGGGAAAACATTTGTCCCCAGTAAGTGCAATGCGGTCCAGCAAAATCTCAACTGAAGACATTTCCATGGTCTAAGAGACACTAATGGTTCATCCATAGGAAGTATTTCCTCGGCAGAAAGCGATGCAGAACAAAAACTTATGGAAGATGCAGCCCAAGGGCTACTTAATAATTGGACCCTCGAGACATGCAGTAACATGCTGGGCAATTATTGTCTGGGAAGTCTTGCCTTGATGTTGCAAATGCTCTGTTGAACTCTACACAATGTTCCTCCCTAGTTAGGCTGTTCTGCTTCCCAGGACGTCTTCAAAATGGCAATCAGTTCCATTGACGCAGGTGAGGATGCCTGTGAGACAGCATAGCAGTAAGAAGAATAGGGACAAAAAAAAAAGTATTGTTCAAAAGAGAAGAAATAAAAATAAATTCTGTTTATTTTAGCAGAACTTAATTTTACATTTGGCAAATGATTTGTGATTTGATCCAAACTAATTTATTAATGTCCCCTCAGTTTCCTGTTTCTTTCAAATTAGGTACAGTTTCTGTCTTTGCCTAGCCCTTTCTTGAACTAGTCCTTTAATTGCACTGACATATTATTCTTTTTACTTCATTACTACTAGTATAAATTAAGAGGAGAATCTTTGAAAAAGAGGGAAATTGTAAGCTTATCTCAGCCAGATGCTCTCTTGAATGTAATAGGTTACAACTCAGCTAGTATTGTATTCTCTGTGGGAATTCTCTACCTTTAGAAAGGACTTGGAAGCTGCAACTGCTACAGAAAATGGCGGCCAGATTATTGCCAATGGAGAATAATACTTATTTTATGCTTGTTGCACTGGTTCTAGGTACCTTTCAAGGGTAGCCAGGATGCATCAGGCAACACCTTGCCAAAGTTGAATTTGCCTATATAATGCAAATATCTAGAGAGGGTCTACTGTGTGTCATCTATTCTCATTCCGCATGGGATACATATACAGTGGCCATCTTGCCTTGCAAAAATAAAGAACAAACCAGAAAAAGGGGGGAAATCTGAGAAGTTCATAAGGATTAAAAAAATAGCTTATATTTATAACTTTATTTTTCAAAAGAAAATTCAAGAGCAAAACCAGAATACATAATGCTCCTCTCCTTGTGTTCCTCTAAACAACCTTGCAAAGTGGGTTTATAAGCCCCCATTCAATTGAGTGCACCTTAGAGTTATACTTAACTCCGTTTCTCTATGAATTGCCCAAAACTGCAAAAACTGCTTCCTAGAGCCCTACTAGCTTGAACTGATTGTGGGTGTCAGTAATCTTAGTTGATTTGTGTGCTTTTTTTAAAATACTGCTTCAGTTATTTTATGTTGGCTTTTCTGTAAACCACTGGAGTCTTGCAGGATTGGGGAAGTCTATAAAATACTGTAAAGACTGTAAATAAATAAAATGCCACCAGTCTATTGGTGACACGAGGCTATAGATCTCCTGTGTATCTGATCCAAACTGAAGGAGTTTTATGCCAGGGGTTTTTTTTTACAATTTCCATTGTCTCAAGTTCATTTTCTACCCCAATTGTGTTAATGTTAATGTATAAAGTTATCCTTGACTTGGGGCTATTATTTCTAAAAGAATATCTTATCCCACAAATTCCTACCTGTTCACTAAAGTCATCATAATAATAGAATAATAGAGTTGGAAGGTCTTCTAGTCCAACCCTTTGCTCAAGCCTACACCATTTCAGACAAATGGTTGTCCCATCTATTCTTAGAAACCTCCAGTGTTGGAACACCCACAACTTCTAGAGACAAGTCATTCTACTGATTAATTTTTCTAACTGCCAGGAAATTTCTCCTTAGTTCTAGGTTGATTCTCTCCTTGATTAATGTCCACCCATTGCTTCTTGTCCTGCTTCAGGTGCTTTAGAATAGGTTGACCAATATAGATTGATCATCAGATATTCAGAAGTGTTGGCTACCCATAAATAGTCCTTTTTAGTTGTATTCAACTCTCCTTTAGGAGCATTAGCCTTAGGTTGGGATCTCCCTTGTTTTATCCCCATAATAGCAATCCTTCATGAGCTGAAAAGGAATGGCTAGCCCAGAATCCCTTAGCAGACTTGGATAAGGATAATCCTGAATCAGTTATCACAATCTTACTCCGCCATCTTAACTACTCTACCATATTGGTTTTCCAGGAGTAGTTCTCCATTTAGGAATAGCTCCTCCAAAAGAATGCTAACTTTATCATCTTTTTGGTGCCATAAAAAGGAATTTTTGTTCTATCATGCATATTACTGATTAGTGTCTTAATTTTACACTTGAATGCTGCATGAAAGTTTTTAATTGCAGTAAAAGCTTAATTGTCCAAATTTAGCAGACTTCAGATAAAACAAACTACAATTAGTTCAAATTGAATACCCAAAGAATGTCTGTTGTTTCTGAAATAGGCCAGACAATTGACATAATTTGTATTAGTTTATGTTATTCATATAACTAATGTACTTGGTCTTTTTGCATTATGAATATCATTTGTGTGATGAAGCAAATGGTATTAATTGATACAGTTGACATCAATGCTTCAATTGTATAGTGACGTAAATGATATAAATTGATAACATACCTTAATACAAATAATGCCAATTCAGATTTAACAGTCATTCAGAAATTCTTTCCCCAAAATGATCTGTTTTATTAAACCTTTGGTTAAAAGCCTATATTCTACCCTCTCCTTTTATCATTTCTACTCTGAATTCTAATTATGACTCTTGCATATTTTAATTACTATTTGGAATGTTGATATTCTGATTAAAACTCAGAATTTCTGAAAAACAGAAATTCAGTTTTGAAAGGTAGCCTACAATAGTTAAAAATAAAATTTCAAAGGAACCATATGTGTTTTAGTAAATAATAGTAATAATTGCTGAATAATTTAGTTTTAATTGTATTCTTTACAAAATCAGATTTCATATCATATTGATATAATTGAATAAGAATGATTTGGAAAAATGTTTCATGCAATAAATCAGCTTGGTATACCCAAGGCCTAGGTGTGATATCGTTAAGGAAAAATCCAGATAGCAATGGCTAGGTTCACTTTAGAATAGCCAGGAGAAAAATATATATGTCTCTAAGCAATTTAGCTATGTATTTATGCCCAGTTGTTCAGCTCTTCCCTGTTAAATTCAAAAGAGCTACTTGAAGACATTGCAAAGCAACAGCTATTCCCCCGCAAAATGGTGTTTCTGTAACAATAAATTGTGACTTCTATGTATTAATGATCTACCAGATTGATTATGATAGGGGTATATTGTGTAATCAAACAGTCATGATAGGAGGAATATGTATTAAGGCAGTGATTCTCAACCTTTCTAATGCCATGACCCCATAATACAGTTCCCCATGTTGTGGTGACCCCAAGTGGGTGTGGCCACCAATAAGAGGGAGTAGGACAGCTAGGGAAAAGGGAAAAAAATGGCGGACAGCATGGTTTGGTGACCCCCGTGAAATGGTCATTCGACCCCAAATGGGGTCCCGACCCACAGGTTGAGAACCACTGTATTAAGGGGAGCCATATCAGGTGGGGGGGGGGAGAGATGGAATGAACCATGGTGGCACAGTGGTTAGAATGCACTATTGCAGGCTGACTCTGCTTACTGGCAGCAGTTCAGTCCTGATCACTCAAGGTTGACTCAGCCTTCCATCTTTCTGAGATAAGTAAAATGAGGACCCGGATTGTAGCAGGAAATACATTAACTCTGTGAATCACTTAGAAAGGGATATAAAGTTTTGTGAAGCAGTATATAAGCTTAAGTGCTATTGCTATTGCTATTTCTCTAAACATGCCAGAAGAACAAAAGGCATCATGAAAGCATTATTAAAGGATAAATGCCTATTCAACATCAGATGAGGTCATTATAACTTCTCCAACTGCAGGATTTATTTTTCTTACATATCCTTTTACTTTTGGAGGGAAAAAAGTAAAGGATGCATGTAAAAAGCACAAGAAGATTGAACATAATATATAGAGAACATGGCCACTTTTATCCATTTTAAATTTATTTATTTACTCCCATTCATACCTGGGAAGAGACTGAGGACTTTTATTACTTACTTACTTACTTACTTACTTACTTACTTACTTACTTACTTACTTACTGTATATGCCGGCGTACAAGGTCACCCGGCGTATAAGACGACCTCCGTCTTTGTCGCCGAGCCGCATTCCTAGAAGGTCGTCTTATATGCCGGAAACTACCAGTATTTCCGGCGTATAAGACGACTCGGCGTATAAGACGACCCCTGTCTTTGGCGCCGATTTTAGCGCTTGCGGAAGTCGCCGGCATATACAGTACTTACGTACGTACGTACGTACTTACTTACTTACTTACTTATTTCATTGTGCTTCTGTTCCATCTTTTTTCTGAAGGGTGGTATAAGTATGGGTGATCTTAAGTTATATCCACAGAAGAACTGTGGATTCATTCTGAATTCTAATATACACCTGTGTTCATGCTCCATTTTCAGTTCATTGCATTGGCATGAATTTAATCCCATGTATAGTATATATTCAGTCTAATTATGTTATTAACATGAACAAAAACATTTTAATAAAAACTATTGAAATGGCTTTTGCTCAGATATTAAATAGATAATTGTTGAACTATCATTGCTGTGTCCAATAGTATGTGTCATTTTTCATAAACCATCCATTTTCATGTTCATCAATCATCCATTACAGCTGGAGGATGGAAACCTGTTGTTGGACATAGAGGAAAATCTTGGTAGAATAACTCAGGTAAGCTAATTTTCTGTTAGTTGTGAAAATAATTGCTCATAGATGTTTCAAGGGTCTAAATAGACATTAATCACTTAATGTAACAAGGTAGAAAAATACTGATTTTATTTATACATTGCATCTAGGAGCAGAAATTGAACTTTAATATTTTTTTCATGTTATATCAAAGCACATACAACATGACACATGGATAGGGAATTAACAGGATTTATTGTGAAACATCATTATGTTACAATTTATAGAATATAATTTTAATACAGTGTAATGCGACCTATGGATTATCTGTATGGTCAATTCTTAATGACTTGATGAAATAGATTTAAAAAGAATTCTAGGCCTACAAGAATTTCATATAGATTTGAATTCTGACCATTTATCATGAAGCAATGCTCTAAATGTGTCTATGTAATAAAATATTGGACTATAGCTTATGATGGGGAAACATAAAAATGCCTGCAGCTGCTATCTATTTTTGGAGAAATGTGTGAACATAACCCTTTAAAGGATATTAATTAAACTTTCTGTCTGATATCTTCAAGGTTTGGACTGCAATGAAATTTTAAAATATTTCCGCACTTCTCTTAAAACAGATACAACAGATTGAAAATTGTTCAGTAAAATTCATAAGAGAAGTATATAAAAAGTAATCATATTGTAACTTTATAAAATTAAAAATTGTCTTACAGGTTTGTTGGCTGACTCAGTGGCAGTGTTAGCATCTCCTGAAAATAACATAGCATGTACACATCTGTGTGTACAGTCTCTATTCAGTATATAATGCACTGTGCTATAAAACACACTGTTCTATGTACAGAATAGTCTAAGATGAATTCAAGGATCCACTTTTGGTCACCGCGCTGTAAAAAGATGTTGAGACTCTAGAAAGAGTACAGAGAAGAGCAACAAAGGGGACTGGAGGTTAAAACATATAAGGAAATGTTGATGGAATTGAGCATGTCTAGTTTAATGAAGAGAAGGATGAGGGGGGACATGGTAGCAGTGTTCCAATATCTCAGGGGCTGCCACAGAGAAGAGGGAGTCAAGCTATTTTCCAAAGTGCCTGAAGGCAGGACAAGAAGCAACAGATGGAAACTAATCAAGGAGAGAAGCAACCTAGAACTAAAGAGAAACTTCCTAACAGTTAGAACAATTAAGCAGTGGAACAACCTGCCTCCAGAAGCGGTGAATGCTCCAGCACTGGAAGTTTTTAAGAAGAAACTGGACAGCCATTTGTCCAAAATGGTATAGGGTTACCTGCCTGAGCAGGGGGTTGGACTTGATGACTTCCAACTTTTTATTATTATGGATCATCGCACAGTCAGCCAGATGTTCAGACTGGATTTGGCATTTTGTTTACCTATCGAGTCCTTACCCAGGACCTGGGATAGGCAGATGTGGATGTTTGATGGTATTACAGATATCGTCGCAGGATGGAAGCAGTTCCTAATAAGGCCGCCTTTTGCAATTGACTAATAGCGAATTTGTCAATGCCAATGGTGTTCAAGTGGTGCTCCAGTTGTTTTGGGATTGCACCCAAGGAGCCTATGACTATTGGTACTACCCTTGCTTGCTTTTGCCACAGTCTTTCTATTTCTATTTGTAGGTCTTTGTATTTTGTTATCTTCTCCAGTTCTTTCTCTTCTATTCTGCTGTCTCCAGGCACTGCCACGTCCACTATCCAGACTTTTTTGTCTTTCTTATCGACAATTGTTAAGTCTGGGGTGTTATGTTGCAGGTGCTTGTCTGTTTGAATTCTGAAGTCCCAGAGCAGTTTAATTTTATCATTTTCTATGATTTTCTCTATTTTATGATCCCACCAGTTTTTGCTTACAGGCAAATGATATTTTTTGCAGATCTTCCAATGCACCATTGTTGCTACTTTGTCATGCCGCTGCTTGTAGTCAGTCTGTGCAATCTTCTTGCAACAGCTTACCAAGTGGTCCACTGTTTCTTCAGCTTCTTTGCATAGGCGGCACTTACTGTCTGTTGCTGTCTTCTCAATTTTGACTTTGTATGCATTTGTCCTTAAGGCTTGGTCTTGTGCAGCCAGAATTAGTCCCTCGGTCTCTTTCTTCAATTTTCCTGCTCTTAGCCATTGCCAGGTTTTATTATTATCTGCTTTCCCAGCTATTTTTTTCATGTATTGGCCATGTAGTGCTTTGTCTTCCCATGCCTCTATTCTGTTCTTCATTTGGTCTTTCTTGTAGGCCAGTTTGGTCTCTCCAGTAGTTAGTAAGCCTTCCTGATATACTAATTTCAGTGCATCTTCATCATTGTTCTTCAGATATTCTTCCAAAGCCATTTTTTCTTCTTCAACCATCTGATGTACTTGTAGCATTCCACGCCCACCTATTTGCCTTGGTAGATAAAGTCTATCAATGTCACTGCGTGGATGAAGGGCATGATTCATTGTCATTATTTTTCTGGTCTGCCTATCCATTGCTTTTAGTTCTGCTTGAGTCCAGTCCACTATTCCAGCTGTGTACCTAATGACTGGGATTGCCCAGGTGTTGATTGCCTTTATGGTATTTCCTCCATTGAGTTTGGACTTTAAGATCTTCTTCACTCTCTTGATGTATTCACCTCTAATCTTTTTCTTGACTTCAGTGTGCTTGATGTTGTCAGCTTGAAGGATACCCAAGTATTTGTAGTACTCTTCCTCATCCAGACTCTTAATGTTATTTTCGTGGGGCATCTTGATTCCTTCAGTTTTCATTATTTTTCCTTGTTTGATAGTAAGTGTGGCACATTTGTCCAAGCCAAACTCCATTACAATATCTTGGCTATATATACGGACAGTGTTGAGCAGCGATTCTATTTCAGATGATGTTTTTCCATACAGCTTCAGATCATCCATATAAAGGAGGTGGGATAGTCTGGCAGATGTTTTTGATGTTTGATAGCCATGTCCTGAGTTATTCAGTATTGTTGACAGAGGAAACAGTGCAATAACAAATAGTAATGGTGATAATGAATCTCCTTGAAATATTCCTCTCTTGATATTAACCTCTCCCAGCCTCTCACCATTGATCTGCAACTGTGTCTTCCATTGTGCCATCGATCTTTGCACAAATTTTCTGATGTTTCTACTGACTCCTGTTATTTCTAGGCACTTTATTATCCAATCATGTGGCAGAGAGTCAAATGCCTTTTTGTAGTCAATCCATGCCACATTCAGGTTGGTCTTCCTTCTCTTGCAGTTTTCCAAGATCATTTTGTCTATTAGGAGTTGATCTTTTGTTCCTCTGCTGTTGGGGCGATTTCCTTTCTGCTCAGATGGAAAGAGATTGTTTATTATTATTATTATTATTGTTATTATATGAAAATTGACCTACTTAGGCAAAAACAAAATAGAGAAAGAATAAGTAGTTTGAATAATTATTATGATTATGATTAAAATGGGAAGGCAATAAGGCAATACAGGGGATCTCAAAAGAGCTATAGATTGGATACAGATATGAGAAGGATCTATGCTGCAAATCAGATAAATAAGTGAATTAAAGAAAAGTAAGAAGCATAGATGTAAAACAAAAATAAAGAAAAAACTGGAACAGGTATCTTCCCCTGTCCCTCTCCTTCTTGGTGATCCCACCTAAATTGAGGGATTGTGTGAGGAGAAATTGAGTGAGATTGTGAGACTACCACTTCTATATTTGGGACAGTGATTACATTCATTGACCAGATACTCATTAATATCACCGCTCTCCCCAGCTTAGTTTATATATGAAAGAGAGTCTGCAAATTCTCTCTACAAAGCTAGAAAGTCTGCAAATCTCCAAAGGCTTGAAATCTTTCCAGAGTTATTCAAAGGGGCTTTTTCTTAAAAAAATAGAAGAAAAAAACATTTTAAGCTATTTGAAGATTCAGTTCAAAGGGGTGTTTTGGTCTTTGAATCAAGACTCTTTTTTTCAAGTTTATATAGTCATATTTTATATAATATTAATAAGATATCCTTGCTTTTAAATGCAATACATACACGCCATTCTTCAAATATTAATGGTCTTAAATTATTAGATTTAGTGTGTAAAAGAATTAATGAACTTGGTTTACTTTAAACCGGGTTGGAAGTTGTGACCAATCTGTTATCAAAACTCTGCATGTTCAGCAGGAACAGAGTTACGATCCATAATTTTCTGATTTTGTAAATTCTCTATTTTCCCATTTGTTTTACAGGAAAAAAAAATCCTCATGCTTAAAAAGAGGATGATCAAGTAATGGAAAAAGAAGTAAACATAAATCATGTTTCTAAAATATGGCATATAAATTCATTGTTCTGTTTACATGGAACATAGGATATTTACTGAGTGACATTAGAAACACTTAATATGTAGACTATAAATCTTAGTATATGCAAGTACATTGGCAAAACATTGAACTAGAAAACCCATGCAAATCAGGGAAATGTTTATATTAATTATATAATAATAATAATAATAATAATAAAGTTGGAAGGGACCTTGGAGGTCATCTAGTCCAACCCCCTGCTCAGACAGGAAACCCTATACCATTTCGGACAAATGGCTGTCCAGTCTCTTCTTAAAAACTTCCAGTGTTGGAGCATTTACTGCTTCTGGAGGCAGGTGTTCCACTGATTAATTGTTCTCACTGTCAGGAAGTTTCTCCTTAGTTCTAGGTTGCTTCTCTCCTTGATTAGTTTCCACCCGTTGCTTCTTGTCCTGCCTTCAGGTGCTTTGGAAAATAGCTTGATTCCCTCTTCTTTATGGCAGCCCCTGAGATATTGGAATACTGCTATCATGTCCCCCCTTGTCCTTCTCTTCGTTAAACTAGACATACCCAATTCTAGCAACCGTTCCTTATATGTTTTAGCCTCCAGTCCCCTAATCATCTTTGTTGCTCTTCTCTGTACTCTTTCTAGAGTCTCAACATCTTTTTTACATCGTGGTGACCAAAAGTGGATGCAGTATTCCAAGTGTGGCCTTACCAAGGCATTGTAAAGTGGTATTAATACTTCACGTGATCTTGATTCTATCCCTCTGTTAATGCAGCTTAGCACTGTATTGGCCTTTTTGGCAGCTGCAGCATACTGCTGGCTCATATTTAGGTGATTGTCTACTAGGACTCCGAGGTCCCTCTCACAGTTACTACCATTGAGCAAGGTACCCCCTATACTAAACCTGTACATTTGGTTTTTCTTGCCTAAATGTAGAACCTTGCTTTTTTCACCATTGAATTTTATTTTGTTAGATAGTGCCCAGTGTTCAAGTCTGTGCAGATCCCAGTGTTCAAGTCTGTCCAGAAATACTTATTTTTGAATAAGTATTTCATATAATACTTATTCAAAAAGATCCAAGATTTAAAATATGTTCATGAGAGTAAAGTTGTCCAGATGTGAATAGCTGAAAGCAGGCATAGGCAATCTGATGCCCTTCTCTTTCAGTATTTATTAGTCTCAGTCAACATGGCCAATAAGGACTTGTCTGAATTGTAGCTTACAAGCATCAGTAGTTTACCAAGTTGCCTATTCCTAGTTAGAGAAAACACCTGTTTGCAAATATTTAAAATTCAGCAATGTGCTCCAAGGAAAGAATTTCTGCCTATCAATTCCTATTTGCAAAATGTTCCATGTGATCATTTCCCAACCCTCATAGGTATTAGCAGCTTCGCTTATGGTTTTACTAGCATCACATATACCATTGTCTTATGAACAATAAATAATTGGTTTTGCAACTGTCCAGTTCTCATTATTACAAAAAACATTTCAATATGCAATTATCATAGGAATAATTTCTGTTAAATTTATGTGGAAGCAGACAATCTTTTGATTCACTCCAGATAAAATATGTACTTGCAAAGAAACTTATTAGTGTCAAAACAGACCATGTATTTATATTGTCAAGTTAATTTTCTTAATTTCATTATTTGCATGCTAATGCAATTCCTCATCTAGTTCATCAGTTTGTCGTATCATGTTTTCTTACATCTTTCCATA
The DNA here is from genome assembly GCF_016545835.1 of Crotalus tigris. Taxonomy (NCBI): domain Eukaryota; kingdom Metazoa; phylum Chordata; class Lepidosauria; order Squamata; family Viperidae; genus Crotalus; species Crotalus tigris. The sequence goes on from NW_024100081.1 coordinate 1,715,803, forward strand.
AATAATTCACTATGCAGTTTCAATTATAATATACATAGGTGTGCTACATGTGCAAATTCAACTGAAGGCTGAGTTTGCTAAGCACTGACTATCATTCAGAACTAGAGAAACATATTACAAATTTCACTTTACCAAACATGGTTGCCTTTACAATAATTATGTTCTTATAGTGGTGAGGATTATCTGAGTTTCAATTTCGGACATAACATTGCACAACAGGTTCTTTACCACTGAAGCCACAATTTGTATAATAGCATACTTGATTGTAAGAAGTACAGGATGTACTTACCTGATTGTAAGAAGTACAGGATGTTTTTATTCTTCTTAGAATAAAAAAATTAATTAACCAAAACGCTGCTTTATCAAAGCACTCTTGAATTCTAAAAGCTGAAAGCTGTTATTTCCCCATAACAATTAGGAAATAAATTCCTTTTAAGGAGTAGGAGTTTTCTGTCTTTTTACTACATAAGAAATGCAACCTTAAGAAATGAGTGGCATTTTATGAAATGAAGCTTTTTATAATGCTATGGATCATCCTCCTTTATCCTATCTGGTACTTATATAAGGAAGTATATAAGTATAAGCAGTATCTCCATTTTCTTTCTGGAAAAACTTTCCAGAAAGTTTACATATAGAAAATACTAGCATTCACTTGGAATGGGGAGAAGCAGCTGAAATTCAACCCTAGCAAAATTGAGTGGTTGTGGGTCTTTACCCCTCACCACCAGGTTAGGAGAATTTACATCTTTGACTCCCCCAGATGTATTTGGTGCATGTTTTGGGGGTTCTTCTGGACTTATGGCTCCTGCTGGAAGAGCAGGTGGCAGTCAGGATGGAGTGGGGGGGGGCTTGCACAAAATTCATCTTATGTGCCAACTGCAATTATTTCGGCCTTGTTCACGATCATATATACCTTAGTTATCTTCTGTTGGATCGTTGCAATATTCTCTAGTGGGGCTACCCTTGAAGATTAGCTGGAAGCTGCAACTGGCCCAGAATGAAGCAGCACATGAAGCTTGCTCTGCAGTTCATCTGAGTTATATCAAAGCTGCATGAACTGCACTGGTTCCTAGTTGCCTTCTGTGGGCAATTCAAAGTCCTGGGTGTCACCTTTAAAGTCCTACATGGCACAGGGTAAGGCTAGGGACTACCTCTTTTTGAAGGTATTTGCCTGCCCTCCTAGGTTAGATAGGATGGGCATACTCTAGATCCCCTCCCTTTAATATTGTCACAGAGAGGAGTTTGGAGACCTGCCTTCTTGGTGGCCACTGCAGCCTTGGAATCTGAGAGATTCCAAGCATTGTAATAGGATAGGGGTTTTATTAGGAGGTAGTTTAGTCTGGTGGGTGAGCGGAAGGATATTTTTGTTTTTATGGATTGTTGTGAGTTGCTTAGAATCATTTTATGATAGGTAGCCATATAAGTTATGCAAATAAATACTGTTTGTTTGGTTCCTTAAAAAATACTATTTACATTAATGTAGCCTCAACAGTTAGCATCCTTTCCCTGAAATGTCTCCATAAGAAAACACACTTTAAAACTTGGAAGCACCTTATTGAACATTAGTTCCTAAGTTATTTTACATACTCTGTCCATTAAAAAGATATGAATTATGTCTGGGTCAGAACAGTGAGAAATTAATACTGTCTCCATAGCAACTTCTAGCATGGAAATGAGATCATCTAGGTCCTGCGGTGACTCCATGCTAACTCAGACAAAGCACATTCCAAACTGGCTCGTGTCCAGGAAATCCTGTGATGACCTTTAGAAACTCCTTCCACTAACCTACTAACATGATATAGCTGACTAGCTAAAACTACATTACCCATAAGCCATCTCTTAAGGAGACAGCACTTAACCCAATAAATGCCAGATATTCTTACATACAGATCTACACGCTCTACTCAGGGTTACATAGAGCTACATAATTCAGAATAATGTTTTAAAGATATATTTGACTTTTGAGTATTAATAAAGATGAAAAGTCCTGTGAACATGGCAGTTAACATAGTTTATATTAATCATTGTACCTCATTTCCTTTCAAAGGGACAAAACTAAATATCTTTGGTTGGTGTTGTTTCTGAAGACCAATCCAGTTATAGATATTACTCTGTTCATATCTCTTCCAGACATGCAATTAAATGTCATTTTTATTTACACTGATTTCAAATTGTTTTTATTGGAGTTGAACAGAATCTATATTTACTATTGGTTTTATTTATCTGTTTGCTTATTTAGTCTGTAATATTAATATGCCGGTTTTCAATGGCTCAAAATGGGAAATAAGACAATATTTTGATAATGGAATGATCTGTTTCAAACAATAAGAAAATAAAATAAACCAGTATAAAGGATGAGCAGAAATCAATGCATAAGCGATAGTGTAAAGCTGCACATGGATGTTTACAGGCTTCTCTCTATGTTAAATTCAGTTAAATACAGGTAGTCCTCAAGTTATAACAGTTCGTTTAGTGACTGTTCAAAGTTACAATGGAACTGAAAAAAGTGATTTATGACCCATTTTTCACATGACCGTTGTAGCATTCCCAGAGTCACATGATCAAAACTTAGATGCTTGGCAACTGACTCATATTTATGACGGTTGCAGTGTCCTGGGGTCATATGAATCTCTTTTGTGACCTTCTGATAAGCAAAGCCAATGGGGAATCCAGAGTCACTTAACAACTATGTTATTAACTTTAACAGCTGCAGTGATTAACTGTGGCAAGAAAGGTAAAAAAAAATGGGGCAAAACTCACTAATAGTTCCATTCCGGCTATAAGTCAAGGACTATTTCTACTGAAATCAAATTAATATTTATGTTCTGGGAGAATAGAAAATCCTTCCCTACAAAAAAATTTAAAAAAGATATTTCTATGAAAAAAGATACTAAAAAATAAAATGTAACATAATGTCTATTTTTTTTGTATGTTTATTCCCCTAGTATCCAAAAGTTGGCAATCAGTACTTAAATAATTTACTTTAAAATAGATAATGTTGAGAAATTGAACTTGCTTTCCCTCCTCTGTGGATTAGAAAAATATGACTAATTCTGTCTCATTTTGAAATTATTTACAGGCTGTTCCCCAACTAGAGCTGTTTGGGGATATGTCCACTCCTCCTGATATAACCTCTCCCCCTGTAAGTATTGCTGTTAAAATTCTGGATTGTTTCTTGCAGGCCAATGTCAACATTTTTACAATATCAATATATAGCAAATTTTAATATTTATGAGAAAGACTGAAGACTGAATTTGACAGAATTCCCAAAAAGATTTACAGACATATTACCCAGTTTGAATTTCTTCCTCTATAACATTACTAATTGTCTTACTTTTAAAACCCTAAATTACTTATGCTAATCCCCTGTGAAGTTACTAAAATTACACAGCCTTAGACTTTTATGAAGAAACAGGTGCTGAAAGAATTTGCATATAATTTAGAAGTTGCAAAAGAACACTTTCAGATTTTGCCAAATATCTACAAATTTTATGAGAATTTGGTGATACCATTTCTCATCCTGCTTCTAATGATAGGTAGCTTTCCTTGCCATTCGTTCACATTTATGTCTTCTTTCTTCTACTACTCCCACTCATCAGCCACTGCTGGCTTTTCTCGTTCATGCAATAGCTCTTTTAATTAGGGAAAGGATATGTATGGAGCTTGGCAATGAAAGCCGCACATGAAACCTGTGACAGTTTATCAAGGCATTTTAATTGTTTCTTGTTTTATAGACCCCTGCAACTCCAGGTGATGCCTTTATCCCATCTTCATCCCAGTCACTTCCTGCTGGTACAGAGGTATTTAGTTCTGTACCTTACAGCAGTGCTGCTGTACCCTCAGGTAAATATTTTCCATCAAGCTCTTTAACTGGAAATTTGAAGCTCAATCTGGGACTAAGGGATGTTATTGTATTACACATCAAATCATTTGAAGCCCTAGACAGACCTTGTATGATTTGTAATTCTAGTAATTAAGTGCTGATTCATACCTCTTTGCTCACATATCATTGATCTGTAACATATGAGCCATGGCAGAACTAACATCACAGATAAAATGTTCGCCTCATCTCAGCCAATTTTTTTTCAATCATTCTTATTTTGCAAATTTTGAGGAACCCTTGAGAATTTAATTTCATAATCAAAGTAATAAATCACTCTTAATTATGAAAAAACTATTTCTTTTTCTTTTGATTTATCTGGAACATCAGTAGCACTAAAGGATGAAAACTATTGTTCAGTATTCTTCAGAGACCAAAATGCAAATTTGATTAATATTGTGCCCTACTTTTGAAGCTCAGAAAGGTTTACAGATATTAAATGTACTTATTCCTGCTATTTTTGAATTCTGAAACAGTTGCCACTGACCCACTGCTAGGTCAAGGTACAATTTCACATTTATGCATAAAATACGCATATTTTAGGCTATACATAGCACATAATCTAAAAGCAAAATTCTGAAACACTCCTATGCAAAAACATTTGAATTTACTTGGATTTTACCAATTAATAATTATAAAAAATCTAAAACAATGTTTTTACAAATAAGGCCTGAATATCTATGACTTAAATACTAGAATTTAATCCAGGATGCTTGGCTGTAGTCTCTTTTAATCTGGATGATTTTGAATCAGTTTCTCAAGAAGACCAACTTTGCAGGATTGCTTGAAAGTAAAAAGGTGGGACTATTTATTTGAAAAAAGATAACCCCGACAATCTCACCTAATGAAGATTAGACCCCCCCCAAAAAAAGATTATAAACACATACAAATCATTACAATAGTTTAAAACTTACCTTCAAATCAGCCATAAAGTACATACAAAAATAAAGATAAAAGATTTTGTAATGGGTTGTACAACCTTCAAGCTTGAATATAACAGAAAATAGATACGTAATGCATGCAAGAAAATCTAAGAATATCTCTAAACCAGAAAGAGCTTGACAAGGAAGATAATCCTAATCACAAGAATAGAAGGACTCTTATTTGGCTATAGAAAAAAAAATGGAAAATCTTATTTCTGTCAAAGCAGGTGTTACAGAGTATTGACTGAAAGGATATCTAAACTTCTCTACTTACTGTACACACTGTTTTCTGTACATTACATAAATAGTAAACGTGTTCAAGTTGCATCAGGGTGCCATGTTTACTTTTGTACCTAGTAGATATTGTGTTAGACGATCCTGCTTTTATATTGAAGTTAGTTATAGATTCCCTTTACATTTCTGTATGCTTCACACAAAATAGAAGCAGGTGATAGTTATCAACATCGTAATCAATAAATGACTTGGCTTTGTTAATCAAAGAACAACTTGGTTAAAAAATAAACAAAAAGAATCATGTATTTGAGTGGCATTCTTTGGATATCTGAATTCCAGACAGGAATCTGGAAGTTACCAAAGTAATGTCTTAAGATACAATATGTGCCCAGCAAGTTGATTTTTTTCTTTTTGGTAAATCAACAGTTAATATAGATCAGGCATGTCAAACTCGTGACGTCGCGTGATGTCTCAACGTTTTCTCCATTGCCGGCAATGGAATGGGCACGGTTTCGGTGTGATGCATCCGGCCTGCAGACCGGCAGTTTGATATTCCTGATAATTGTTGCACTCAAATTTCCCACAAACGTGAAAAGAGAAATTTGGTTGGTTTTAAACTAAAAGAAGTGTTCATTAACTGCAGTTATAATTGCTCACATGGGTGTTACTGTAGCCTCTCAGGCCTGTCCTACCACAGCAATCTGAGGTAATCAATCATTTCTTCTTATGGTTTAAACATTGAACAAATTCCCATGGTTTGTGATCAGAGTAATATTAATTTTAGCTAATTTTCATAACAAAATTATTAAAGTTTAGAGATCCTTGATGTATAGTACTAACTGTCTTTTCTAGCTTCACAGGTGCAGCATTTCTAAGGAAATCTTCTTACCTTCAACATATGGATTGACTTACTAAATTGTTATCTTTTTTCTATAAATAACATTTCAATCTCATTTGTTCTACTCGCACTGGATAATATGTCCCTTAACTAAGCTCTTTTCTGCCCACTATAAGATAAAAACAAAAAAGCATTAAATTCTACACCTATAGACTATACCTATAGATTTTTCAGAAGTATTATATATTCTAACAAACCACTGATCTTTTCAGTTGGAACTCATGAGCTCATGGATATTAAAATAAACATGACTGAAAACATTTTGTTGCATCTTGCTTGCAAATGCCAAGTCCCATCCATTCCAAAGCAAGTTGGTGGGTGAGGAATGCAATTCCACATAGTATGGAAACTGGCATATGTGCACTTATACACACAATTTAGAAAATTATAATTCTGTCATATCATTAGCTCTTTCTCTCTCTCTCTCTTAAAATATTGCTTTCTTGCAGCTTATATGAATACATATCTGGATGTATAGTTTTCATTTTTTTCCAAACAGGGATAAGGAACTAGTTTCATGCATAAATCAGCACCAACTGCTAAGTCTTTTGAGATAGTCTTTTCAGGGTCAAAATTACTTCTTGGGTGGTGGATAGTGTCAAAAATAAAGGGGGGGGGGGGAAGTAGGTTAGAAACAACTTGGAAAACCCTTTTTCTCATAGGTTAGGAGCTATGATAAATATGCAACAGATAAAGGAATGTTGTCAGTTAACCAACTTACTAAAAAATAAAAGAATAAAGCAAGCTTCTGAGCTGCTTATAATTGAACATCAAGCTACAAATACTGCAAGCATAGTGCAAGTTGCTATGATCTGTGCCAGGCTGCATAATGGAAATGGGAAGTGGGTGAGTATCTCAAGTACTCTGAAAGAGAGAAATTCTGATCATGTAGATTCTCATGAAAAAACATAACTTGGTCACTCTTGTCCTACTACAGGAAATGGTTAAGACAAATATCATTTTGTACTAGTCTAGTCATCAACTTGATCCTTCTTCTAATTTTGGCCATCAGTCTAGTAGTATTATATCTCTGAAGCAAGTCATCTGGGTATCTGGTCAATTCATGTGTTGTTTTGTTTTCATTGCCCTGTTTTTGCCATTCCTGTCCTGCAGTTGTCCTCACTGCCCACTCTCTTTTCTTTCCAAAGGTTATGTTGCAATGGGAGCTGTCCTGCCTTCCTTCTGGGGACAGCAACCACTTGTTCAACAACAACTGGCCATGGGTGCTCAGCCTCCAGTTGCTCAGGTGATGCAAGGAGGACAGTCAATTGCATGGGGACAACCTGGGATGTTTCCTCCCACCCAGCAACCATGGCCATCTGTAGCTGGTCAGTTTCAGCCCGCTGCCTTCATGCCAACACAAACTGTTTTGCCTTTACAAGCAGCCATGTTTCAAGGTACCATTGTTCCCACTGCTACTGTTCCACCAACCAGTGATTCCACCAGATCAAGTCCACAGACAGATAGCCCAAGGCAGCAAGCCGGAAAAGAAATGTTTAAAGATTTCCAGATGGTTCAGGCACCTCCAATACCATCACGAAAACCAGATCAGCCTTCCCTCAGTTGTACCTCAGAGGCCTTCTCCAGTTACTTTAACAAAGTTGGAATGGCACAGGAAGCAGATGATTGTGATGACTTTGATATCTCTCAGTTAAATCTGACTCCTGTGACATCTACAACACCATCAACAAATTCACGTGAGTACCTCAGTATTTCTGCTTTAGCCTTGTTTCTCTTTTCTGAGTCATATGCATCTATTTGAAAGTGGGGAAACATGAACTTCAAACAATCATGTCAGATTTATGGAAATCTATACATACCGCTTTCATGAATTTCACTTTGAATAACAATGTAATGCTATCTTAAGTAGGCATAAGAACTAGAATTAAATCTGTATTCAGTAGCAATTCAATACTCTTTTTCTTCCAATAGTAGCTATCCTTGCTGATTTTGAATTTGGAATCTCCAGTCTTACTTGATTATTGTGATAACATTATTGCAAAAACATTTTATGTAAACCAATCCATGTATGATGACTTGCAGGTGAAAAAAATGATATCTATTCTGTGCTATGTATTCTTTGAACATCTCTTGCAACAATTGCCTATCAAAATAGTCGAAAGCAATATTGTTGATTTTAGATTTGATTTCTTTCACAATATTATTTAGTTATTTCAAATACTCATATGGCTGTCTATCATACATGAAACTCTCAGGTGCTTCCAATCACCAATTAAAACAATATCAGTAATAAACTGACATAACACATACATATATTAAAACCATAAATATTAAACACCTGGACCAAGTTAAGTTTCTGACACACAGTCCATCATAAAATCCTCTCATCTCTCTCAGTCTATCTCAATGCTTGATGAAAATCTGGGTTTTCAATGCTTTTTGGAACCTTGGGAGGATACCTCAGGCTGAAGAATGTTCCATAATGCAGGTATGGAAAAGCACACTTCCTAGCTTCCATAAGGTGGCAATGTTTAAGGGAAGGAACTAGGAGTGTGCCCATACTATCTGATCTGGTAGGATAGGTAGATATCCTTAGGGAGAGGTGATCCTGCAGATTATCTGACCTTGGGCTTTAAAAATGACCAGCACCTCCCAGAAGAAAACTGATAGCCAGTGTAGCTCTCACAACAAAGGTGTTATGTGAGTAAATCTAGGGGTACCTATGACTATGCTCTGCTGCTCCATTCTGGACTGGTTGTAGCTTCCAAGTGGCCTTCAAAGATAGCCCCATGTAGAGTGCATTGAAGTAATATAAATGGAAAGTGACTAAGGAATAAATGACCATGAGCAAAGACTCACAGTCCAGGAAAGAGTGCAATTAGAACAGAGATGAATCTATGCAAAGCACACCCCCCCCAGCCATCTCCTGCTTAAACAGGAATCATGAATCTAGGAGGGCTTCCAAACTGCACATCAACTTGGTCCAGGAAAGTGCCACCCCTCCAGTGTTGAAGATGAAATTTGATCTGGGCCTGGGGTACATAATAAATCCAGAGCTACTCCATCTTGCCAGGGTTCATTGAAGCCACTTCCTTCCCCGTCCAGACTCTTACAGCCTCTAGGCACTCAGCCCGCACCGCCGCAGCATCACCTGTCTGACTAGGGGTAAAGATATATAATTGCTTAGCATTACCCTAATTATAAAGGTATCTCAATCAATGTTGGTATCAGCAATAACAGCAGTAATTTTGAAGACCTGTAGAAGACTGTAAATACTAAAATAATACATATTGTACTTTTTAAACATGTTAGAATCAAACTGGATATGCAGCAGCCCTCCATCTCCCTCAGTTATATACTGTAAGTTCTTTGTCCATGGACTTGTCAAATGAAGAGTGAAACGTGTGGTTTTTGCTGAAGCAATAAAATTAAAGTCATATTTTAAATCCTATTGTTTTAAAAAGCTTATTGGCTTCTCAAAGTGAGCAGTCTCTAAGCACTTTATTAAGGAGAACCTTAACTTTTAATTAAGCTAACTTATCATAGCCACGTATATTTCATCACACAACATCACCAAGTTCATAGATCACCCCATTTTTCTCACAATAGTTCAAAAGGTTACTAAGTGACATTTAGAATCCATAGCGCTAATTTTTGTTATTTATTTGTTTGATTGATTGATTTTGTTAGCCCCAACTCCTGCTCCCAGACAGAGTTCTCCATCTAAATCCTCAGCATCTCATACCAGTGACGCTGCTGCAGATGACCTCTTTGAAGAGGGCTTTGAAAGCCCAAGCAAAAGTGAAGAGCAAGAAGCAGTAAGTAACTCAGCTCCTGTTTATTAATATATTCACTCATTTATTTTGGCTGAACCGTTAACATAATTCATAGATTTCAGGGTTTTTTTAATTTAAGAGAATTTAAATTTAGAGAAATTATTTAACCTTCCCATTTCCTTTTCCCTCTCTTACCACTGCCACTTAAAGTTCTTTCGATATTCTCTTGGTTATCCACAACTTGTGGAGTATGGTGTTCTCACCTCAGTTTTACAGCTTTCTGATCAGCCCTCATAAGACACAGTGGTGTGCACGCTACAGAAGAGTTAAAATTGAAGGCAGTGCACAATAGCTTAACATTTACATCTATAAAATGTCCATTTATAAGTTTATTGGGGTGTTTCTTCTTTTTATAGCTTTGTACTAAATTGGACCTTGGTTCATTAGTCTAAAACTTTCTTCTCTTGCTACCTCTTAAAAGAGATAGGATCAAGAAGAATAGAATGAGGGTAATATGGAAGAATATAGAATGTCTTTAAATGTATGGTTCCTAGCTGATAAAGACAAAAAAGATTTATATGCTATCTCAGTACTCATCATTAATTGGTTCTGGGAGGTGCAACAAGTACTAAAAACAAGTACCAAACAAACCACGTGACTTACCACATGATCCTTTTTTCATCTGGGAAGGACTTCCTATCTGTCCTTTTTCCTATGTCAGCAACCATCCCAGCATGGTCAACTTCCTATCCACCCTCTGCAGCCATCCCCTGCTTGCTTCCTTTTTCAATGACCTTCCAGGCATGGCTGACTTCCTGTCCCATGGTCCGCTGCCGTCCCCCTCTTCCTGTCACAGCACGTTGAGTACCAAACAAAAAACGAATACCAGGACAACATTTTTACATCAAAATGCACTGAATACCAAATTCGACAGGTTTTGAAGCAGTCAAGTACAAGATACCACTGTAAGGACAAAAAAGGCATAGGCAACTGAAGAGTGCAAAACAGTACCTTTCTGCTTAAAAGTATGGCAACGTTTAAAGTTCATTCTTGTCTATGAGATCTGGCTTGCATAAATCTGGGTGACCACTGGTTGGCAGCAAAAAATCATACTTCTTTCCTACCATCAAATGATTGTCATTTTTTGTGTCTTCCTTTGTTATGCAATCCAAATTATCTGGCAGCTCTATCTATTAAGTGAGTTAAATTTAAAATTCATACCACTGCCTAGAGTTCATCACAGTTTTTTTAAACCGAAAAGGAAGTAGGATCTGAATGCAAAATGAAGTATTTTAATTGCAGAGAAAATTTTTTGGGTAACTTCTGTATGGATTAATACTCTTAATACTTCTCTTAATACTCTTCCTTCTGTGCTTGAACAAGGAAAGGGATTAGTTGGAAGCTATACTTAATTTGTATCCAATGGGAATGTATTAAAAATTGAAAAGGCTAATGCTCAGGAAAAGAGGGTACATATAATTACAGACTAATTTAACACTATAAAATGATACAAAAATTGGAAGATGATTTGAAAATATATTATTTTTATATAAAATAAAGTATAACTCAGAGTTGCTCTGTTCAAAAATCCACTTCTTTAAAATATTGTTTTCATGACCACAAGTTCAATTTCCCCTAAAAGCTGTCTGCCTTGAGTAGTTTCACTTCACAATATTTACAGTGCTAGTGTTATCCATGCACATGGACTAAACTAAAACATCACTTGTAAATTGGTTTTATATTCAGGATGGCAGTTTCTACTTTGTTTAGAATGATCTTATTTTTAAACATTTTTTTAAAAAATTCCCACAGACTTTCTAAATTTGGGGAGGGATTTCCTTGGGGGAACTTTTGATCATGATTCTATAATTCTCAAGGGCTGTGATAGGGTTCCCCCCACCCTTTCCTAAAATATAGCGCACGTTTTCCCAGCAATACCATCATGGGGACTGAATAATCCCATAGAATCAGGGTCATGGATATTCAATTCATTTTGGCCTTTCATCTACAATGGGTAAATTTGACGAAATGCATTGATGGCATGAAAATAACCTCTGATGTTGTTTTCCTTTCTGCTGTTGAAAAAAAAAGGTGTTATGTTCTTATATTCTAGCCTGATGGATCTCAGGCCTCATCCAACAGTGATCCATTTGGTGAATCTATTGGTGATACTGTAAGTCCACAGGGCGATAGCTAGATAGCGCAGGTTGGGGTAGGTATCTGTCCTCTCTATCTCTTTCGCTCACTTACTTTTCAGCCATTCCCTTTCACTATTGCCTGTCTTCATTTTCTTGGATGCTATATGTGCAGAATTTCATTTTTTCACTTCACTACTTCTCACACCATAATTCCATTTGCAGGTGATGTCAAAATGTCAAAATTATAATATAATAGTAAGGGAAACATGTATTAATGTGAAACTGGAGATTGTTACCATTAATAATCAGGGTGGATTAACCAGGCAGGAATCCATGCATGTGTTATTGTCAATCTCCAATTTCTGGTATTTATGATGAGTTATAAATATTCTATTCATTTATCAACTGTTGGTTAAAAAGACAATCAAAATTGAAATATGCCTTCCCACTCCATAGCTGTATCAATAATCTCTTGAAAAATTTACTAACAGTTTGATTCAAAATTGTTATTGATATATAGGTTGTTAATTCATGCAACAGCCTTGCTATCATTCCCAACTATTGTTTAGTTATCCATTTTCCATTATCAAATTTAAGGTGACATGTTGCTGTAATCATTAATGGCTCATTTTGCATGTTGACAGACTTTTTTAAAAAACTGACTGTGGCTATTTTATACTGGTTTGTGTTTTGTCTGAATGATTGTAAAGGTGCAGTGCTTGTGAGTGCTGAACAAACCCATCCAATTTCAGTTGTACTATTGGCATATGAAAGAAATATACTTCATACATGGCGAATTGAACAAGTTTAAAGTTCAATTCCTGTCTCTGTATAAAGTTTATGAAGCAAATCTATAAAAATGAAGGAATTATTTTGAGTGCCTAAAGTATAGTGATTTCCAGACTTAAGTGTGTGGGGTGGGGGTGCTGCTAATGTGTTTCACCAGTCACAATAGGTCAGTGCACCATGCTTTCCTGATCAGCAGATCCCTGAATTTTAGCCTTGAGCCCTGTCTTTATTTATTAAAAACCACAACCATTCTGGATGGGCAGGAGGAAAAGAACACAAATTACAAGTGATTCAAGTCAGCTTGTATTTCATTGTTCTGATGAAACTGATGAAAATGCAACTACATCTGAAACATTTTTATCCCATTTTTATTGCTTTGCCCAGTCATTGATAACCAACTGATCACTTTTCTCTGTTTTTAAATAGTACAAAATGCCAATGCCAACAATGACTAGCTTTATGTTGCTATTAATTTTCAAAGCGATCAAGCAGGTGAATTAATTTACTTTAGTCTACCATGGCACGACTGATTTTAAATTTGCCCACTATTGAATTATCTGAACTATTATCTTTTTTTTCTCTCTCTCTCTAGCTAAACATTGTAAGCAAGCAACTAAATTTCAATTTTAAAGTGTGCTGTTGTGCCCACAGTAAAAAAAAAATGACAATAAAGATTATCTAATCTAATCTAACAATATTAATAGACAAAGATATCCTTAAAAACCATGAACAAAGCATTTTATTTGCTATTTTTACTTCTGACCTCTGAATCTGGAAGATGAATTGTTAGTCTTTCCATTTTGAAATAACTTGAGTGGAAAAATCTATTTTGAAAGTTGCTTATTCTCTTTTTTAAAATTAAATCTGTAAATTTGGAAGCCAGAAGTGCTTTACGTTCTTGGGAGTGGATTCCCACTCTCAGGATGCTTCTATAGTGAAACTATGAATGTGATGTACTACCTTCTCATGCAGCCTTGCTTGGAGGTTTCGATTTTTATGGATAATGTGAGAGTGATACAGATACCAGGGAAGTGTTTCTTCCTTAATACTTCTTCCTGTATTCCTTATATTTAATACAGGAATAAATACTTTTTCAACCTATTGGAACCTGATTCCTTCTGTACAGGAAAGGACTATCTCTTCATGAAAAGGGCATTCTAGATCAGTGGTTCTCAACCTTTCTAATGCCGTGACCCCATAATACAGTGGTGTTGTGGTGACCCCCAAGTGGGTGTGGCCACCAATAAGAGGGAGTAGGACAGCAAGGGAAAAGGGAAAAAAAATGGCAGACAGCCTTGTTTGGCGACCCCCGTGAAATGGTCGTTCGACCCCAAATGGGGTCCCGACCCACAGGCTGAGAACCACTGTTCTAGATCAAACTATCCTAGCAAGTCTATGCTCATTTAAAAGCTAGAAAGAACTGTCATTCCCCATTTGGCTTTAGATTTGTCCACGTTGTTGTTTGTGATGTTGTTTAGACCCTTTCTATTTTCACCTGATAATCCTTGATTTCATAAAATTTCAATGTTATAAGCATTTTTTTTTCAATTATTTTTTTTAGTAAAAGATTTCTTTAAAATCTTTGGATATTTTTTTTTAGTAATTGAGTGCTTTATCAATTTTCAATTCCTAGATTATTTTACTCTTTTCTGCCTAATTGTCTTAAACGTTTAACAACTTGAAAACCACAGCTATACTTTTTAAAGACATCTCAGGGCCAAATCTGGAATCTGCTCATAAATGAAATATTTCCCTTGATTTATTTTTCAAAGCAGAAGCTGGGAACTTTGCATTGACGTTACCAGAGCTCCTTGGACACTATTATCAGTTTCTAATTCAAATTGAGATATTATGGAAGACTATACAACAATTATATGCTTTTATTATTCCTTAACGTGTTCTTGTTTCCTCTAAAGTTCTTTCTGCATATTTATAGCCATTATAAAAATATGTCCTTTTTTTTCCTTTGTCCATCAAGCCAAAACAAGAGTTTTATAATATGGGGCATTTTCACATTTTGTGTGTCAGATCCTGCCAGGATTTTCAATGTAAGGCCTTAACCTAGCAGTAATTAGCACTCACAATTAGCCTCTATGCTCAATTTTTTTCTCATTAGTTACTACTGGGCAGAGAAAGAAGATAAAATCTATGATGTTATTACACAGTTTTAGACAGCTTTTTCTTACTAAAAGAAGACTTGTCACCTGTAGGATTGACCCTTTACTCAGTCTTAACCATAAAACTAATACTGTTCTTAAGTTTCAAAATTCTCCAAACTTTGTTCCCTTAAAAAAAAAAAAAAAGCTTTAATTTTTTTAATAGTTCTAGTGCATTTTTTCCTATCTGTCTCTGCAACTTCTTTAATTGCCCACTTCTGCATCTATAAAACTGCACAATTAATCACTACATAAAGGAAGATCCCTTTACCACCAAAAGATAGAAAAGGATCGCTACACCTCTCAGTTCCCTTTGCATCAAACTCTTTAAAAATAGCGAGTGTAAAGTTTGGAGACCTTTAAGTTCATAATACATGTTTTTCCTGCCCTTCTTGTTATGTTAGGCAGAAAAATCCATCTATTGTATAGCATATTCTCCTTTATCTTAATATGGCACTGATATAAGAAAATCAATTACATTATATTTAGAAATCATTTTAAGTTGCTTAAGTAAAATTTCCTTAGAATAGTGATACTGAATGTAACATATTCACTAGTTTGAAAGCCAACCTATATAAAAGTTCTGAATTATCCTTTTGAGACTTAGGAAAATATTGAGGGACACAGAAAATTTGAAAAGCTAAGACATGCTTCTTATTTCTGCCAGATAGACATGACAGTGGAAAATGACAAAGATTGTAATAGTAGAGAGTCATTAGATAATTTGTTTAATACAAAAGCTATGAAGAATATTAAATTTAAAACATAAAAATCAACTGATATTCTGGAATAATTTTCCATGCTCAATTTTGTTTAATATTTTCCTCCAGTGTCTTATCTGAATCTGCATTTACTGTAACACAGATCTACTGAACAAATTGGTTAGTATTAATATGGTTTTTCTATTTTATACGGGCTTTTTTTTACCAATTCTTACTTTTTGAAACTTTAATCTTACACATTGGTAAGACTGTCAACCATAAGTAGAGTGTCATTTCCTAATTTTTTTAATATTGATTTTAATAACATTTTCCTATATGCTGATCTAATGGAAGCATCTTCTCTTACAACATATTATTTCCATCTATATATATATTAATATTCTTCATCAACATTCTGAACAATAACTTTTGACAGTTCCTAACTGATTTTCATACTTATGTATCAAGAATTGTTTGCATGGATAAGAATTAATTGGTTCTTTTATTGGGGGCAGGAGAATAGCAAAATCTTTGTTCCAGGGCAGGGTTTTCCATTTATTTTCAGGCTATCAAATCAGTTAGTGAAAAAGAAAACTTTCTGGACCCCTAAAACAAAATTTTAGTAAAAGAAGATTGATTGTGTTGAAGTGAACATTTCCTTCCTTTAGTCTATCATGGAGCACAATCAAGTTCTCCTGGAGCTCTCAAGTTCTGCAGATCATTGTCTAAAATCTTGTTCTAGGGCAGGGGTGTCAAACTGCCAGCCCATGGGCCAAACACATCATCTGAAAGCCACGTCCACCCCATTGCCAGCAATGGCAAAACCATCCTAATACGTTGCGTGATGTCACGTGACGTTGCGAGTTTGACATGTCTGTTCTAGGGGATAAAATTGACTCTATCCCAGAAAAAGTAGAAGACTACTTAAAAAGGCAGAATCTGATTAATATGAGTATATTGTCCCTTATTTTAAAAAGAGTGTGAAATGTAAAATTTGCTGCCTTTTGCTTACTCACAGGTTATTTAAATCAGAGGTCCCCAACCTTTTGGGCACCAAGGACAGGTTCCGTGGAGAGAGATTTTTCCACAGACTGGAGGGTGCATGGTTTTCAGTGCTGCCTGCATCTCACAGATGGGGCTTTGCTTGTTTGTGCGGACTGGTTGCTGGCATGCTGCAGCCTGGTACTGGTCCACAGACCGGGAGTTGGGGACTCCTGGTTTAGATTACAGGCTAAAAATCAAAGTACATGTCTACTCAAGATGAGAAATATTATTTTACCATCAATAAAGATTCATAAAGAGTAAGCAAACAGGATTTATACAACTATACAAAAGTATTTGCATTGGATCAGGGAAAAAAATCAAATGCTAGATATAATCTAAACATAAATTGGGAATAACTTTTCAAGTTCTTCAGAAATATCATTGCTTCTATGAACAAATTACTAAAATCAGATGGAATCAAAAATGTCTTTGTTGTATATTAGAAAGCTTGATACCTTCCAGATACATTGGACTTTTCCATAAGTTTAAAGTTAGCATAGCTGTTTATGGAAGCTCAAATTCAATATATCTAGAAGCCTAGCTTTAGAATATGTTCTCTAAACTGCACTAAACTTCCTAAGATGATGAGATAGTGGCTTTAGTTTATTGTAACAATTTACCAAATTGCATATTGCTGCTTTTCATGTTCATTAAACCATCTTCACATTGCTTGACATTTCTACAGTCAGTATTTGCCAACATTTGTAATGCATTTTGTCTATCATAGTTTGGAAACATCAGAATTAAAATGATTAAAGGTTTGAATTTATGTTATATTTTGGAATTCTGAGGAGATATTTATTCTGTTTTTATTATTTTTAATCTGTTCTAATTATTAGCTGCCCAAAGTTATGTATATAAGATGGGCCAACTAGATATTAATTAAATAAATGAATAAATAAATATTTGGTGTGACATCCTCATTTTGGACATCATTCTGAACTCAGTAAATCAATCATGCATGCATTGAAAGCCTGGGAAAAAGTGGAATGGAATAATTTTAAATCAGTAATATATTAGCATGAAACCATATAGTTTAAAATGTTAAATATTAAACTGAGAGTAGAAAAACAATTTATTCCTGCAGAAAAACAATTTATTCCTGTGCATTAAAATCACATTTTTTTCATATTCCAAGAGCGTCATTTCTTCTACATATACAACTGACTTTTTAACAAATATCAGTAGCGTACAGTTGTTGGTTTTTTTCTTAAAACTGTCTTTTTGGATATTATCATAATTCAAATTATGGGGTTTGTGTGTGTATGTGTGTGTGTGTGTGTGTGTGTGTGTGCATTTATCCCACTTTGGCTGTGGTCTGTGGGTCTGCTGTTCACATTCAAATGACTAGAAATATCTCTATTCATTTTTTTGTCTTTCTATTGTTTTTAGGAAAGAGAACCACTCTATGCCCAGATCAACAGACCTAAGACCTAAGAAATAGCATTGACCCACACTCGTGGCACTTCAAGTCGCAAATGAAAACTCCAATCTTGACAGGCCTTTGGCTCCTACTACATTTTTTAATATTATTTAGTTATCTCAGCTAATCAAGGATAATCACATCAGTGGATTAATTCCCCTTATTTTTCAAAATCCTACTTTCCTGGGGGAGGGGGGGGAATGTCATCTGCATTCCTACAACTTCGAACTATCGAAATATCTTTTCTTTTTGTTACCTTTTGTTGTTTCTAGGACTCCATATAATGAAAGTAGGTGAACCAAATCTATTAGAGGACAACTCATTGTTTTATAATACAGAAACACAGAAAAAGCAAACACATCCTGGTCACCAGTCATTTGAGCTACACAACTGCACATTTGAAGATATAATAACTTTTGTACGACCATCACAAACTGATCCTTCTGTATTTTCACCCCGAATACCAGCCTATAACAGCATATACGAAGGAAGTATTCAAGTGTTTCATTCCCCCCCCCCACTCCAATTACTTAAAAACTGGTGACAGACACTAGCATCAGAATGCCTCCTGTGAAAATAAATCTTAACTTGAAGTCATGGATTCCCATTCCACCAGTCATCAGTTTTGATTGAAAATGTTGCCAAATGGACCTTTTAATTTTCAGTACATCAAATGAGATGAAATGCTGCTTTTTCTGTTTTGAATACTACTGCTATGAGTAGAGAAGGACATCGTATCTTTTTGATGGAAAAACAAACTGTGTTATTTCCTAGGGAACTCTTGAAACAAAGATCAGTAAAGGATATTTTTTATTTCTTTGATATCTTGCTGCTGTAATGCTATGCAGACAAGTGTTTTTTTTCTTCTCTCTGTGCCATTTTTGAAGAGAAATAAAACTGTTTGCCAAATACTTCTACATCTGGATTTGATTGGGTTGGACTTTAATAACAGGATGGAGATGGTATGAATTTTGAAATAATGAACTTATTCTGCGATCAAATGGTTCATCTTTATCACTTTTTGTACATCGGAAAAATTCAAATGGGATTTTTATTTTATAACTTGAAATTTAAAAATAAAAATCTTACTGTTAAAACTCTTTCAATGTTTAAGGGGAAATGGCTTTAAAGAGTCTGAATGAAAATTGCCAGGTTTTCTTTTGTTTTGTAAATATAAATGTTAGGAGTTTTTTTCACCATGACATCACACTGTAGGGAAGGTAGTAAATGATGATATTTCGGAAGCGTGGAAACCCCCATTTTGTGGTTCTTGTATCACGTTTGTTTGGTTTTGTTTTTCACATGCTTATAGTTAGTGGGACAAAGCTGAAGTGCGTTTCCCAACTACAATTTTGTTGCCTGAAACTAGCTAGGTTGATGGAGAACTCATAATCATACAATCTTGCTTTTATAATACAACTGTTATTACATACTTTACATTTTTTGGAGAAAAATCTCATTTCATACCCATTTCCTAATTTAATAAGAGCTGTTTACACACCACAGAAGCAAGTTTTTTAAAACTGTTTTTTTTAATATATTTATGTAAGAAAAGTGCAGTGTTTGGTTTCTATTCTTCGCACATGATTTGCATAAAGAATCTATATATTTTTGCCCTACAGAGAATTGTTATACAGGTCAAATATGTTTTCCTGATGTTCCTATGCAGATTACAATATATAGAACTTTAGTGGTTTAGCACTAAAAAAAGAAGAGTTAAATAGTTCAAATGATGACTTATTTCAAGGATTATGCAGATTTTGTTTTTAAAATCAAAATGCCAATATGCTTGTGTTTTCTCCTTTGATTATACAGGTCTGGAGTTATATTTCATGCATTTGAATTATTAAAGCATTTTACAAGAGTAGATGAAAACTGGCGATTTGGTGATATTGAAACTGAACTTGATATTTCCATTTGGTTTTTTTCAACATAGGTACTGAAATAAAATGTGTGTTAAACAGTCAATGAACTATAGGCTTTAATATCAGTGCAGATCTAATGTACTTTTCCAGTCATTTCCTCTCTGTACTTTTTTGGTGTGCAACCTTGTTTCAATAAAAGACTCCATGTGGATTTTACAGAACATATGATTGGTGATGTGAAAGAGAAACAAAAGAGAAATTGAGTCCAATTAAAGCAGAAAGTAGTTGTGCCCAAAATAAAAATTAACATTTTTGTTAAAGTCAATTTGTTTTTCTTCATTTCTCCTTTCCCCAGCCTGTTTTTATCCAACCCACAAATCAATTTATTTTAACTTTTACTTGATCATCACTATATATCTGTGAAAGGTGAAGATGGCCTGGGTCTGCACAAGCCTTTTCCCAGCCTAAAATATTCATCCATGTTGTAGTCGTTGTCAGCATCTCTGTCGCAAATGTGGATCAAAAGAAAAATGCAAAAAGTGATCTCTTTTGTAACATATAAAATGTTAAGTTCGTTTGTTTCCTACGAAAAAAGATGACATCATACAAAAGGACATTTCAACCCTGAAACATTGATGTATAGTCAATAGTGAAATCTTTCTGAACTAAGTTTTTATTTAAACACAAAAAAATAAAATATTCACAGATATTGTAGCGTGGTGCAGACTAACAGTCAGTTCATGGTTGTTATTGGGTTCCAAAGTACTTACCAAGATGGGAAAGTTCATGTATATGAATTACAACTGGGATTTAGAGATCATAGGGAAATTTGTTCTATACAAACCAAAAGTCTTTTGAAATAAAACAACCCATGATTAACTTATCCATCATTAGATTATTCCTTTCTACCATAATCTAGAAGAAAAACAATACAGAAGCTGCACTATACAAGTATTGTAGATAGGAAATATATCTACAGGAATCCATTCATCACTAGCACGAAGCTTGTCACTTTAAACTTTAAACCAGGGAGAATCATCCCATCCTGTCCTGTTTCCAATTGTTTCTTGTTTCTTACGTTATTAATGTACTTTGATTCATTGTTGTCATTCAAATGTCTGATGAAATTTATAATTGAATAATGTACTGGGCACCTTCTTTGCAAAGATGTTTACTTTCTACTTTGATTTGTTTGATTTTTGTGTTCTCACGTGTTTATTTTTTAATAGAAGAAAGATGAAAATGACTGTTTTGCAGTACATTTCTAGATCTACTTTAACTTTACCTCAGAGGAAAACCATTTGTTAACATCTGTTGAACATCTTCTTTCCCCTTATGTATAATGCATTCATCAGAAGAAATTTTTAGAGATTTTCCATTGATTTCTGTAAGACACCATGTAGTACTGTTAAAAATAAAAATGTTTGAAATCACGTTTATTCCTTTGTCTTATTCTTATGAAAGTTGAATATAATTATTCTATATAATAGAAGAATACAAACCTGTGCTTTCTTGAAAAGCTTTCATTTGAAGTTTATAACCAATTCCTTGTAATATCTCACCATTTTCATCTTGCATTTTCTTCCAGAAGATGAAAGAGAGAGAAAGAAAGAAACAGAGATAGATGATACAGATACAGAGAGAGAGAAATTAAACATTTTGATAAGGCAAATATTCATCACAAGCCAACTTGAGTTGGATATTGCAACTCAAGATTGGGTTGATGCAGTTATGTCAATTTTCTTGAGTGAAGTTGTTCCTTAGCCTGGAAGAAGGTTTGGTATATCCTCTCTCAAGAAATCATAGCTGAATGCAATAGTCCTGGACAACTATTTCCAGTCTTGTCTTTTTGCTCGCTCTCAGATCTTAATAAGGCATGGAGAATTTTACCTTGGAAGTAAAGAACATTTAGAAGTAATAGCATTTAACCACCTAAGCTGTTTCCATTTCAACAGTTCACTGAAGCTTCAACAGTATCACTGACAGACAACCTCCAGTGCATTCAGGAAAACTTCTGCATTAATAAAATGCTTGAGTTGGACCATGTTAAGTGACAGAGACATGTATCGGTCACTAATAAAAAAAATCATGGTGGTTTTCATATACTTCATAAAAATTCAATTACTGCAATGGATTACTAATGTTACTTTCTATGTAATCCATGGATTGAAATGAAATCAGCAACTCTATGGAGTTATTCTAAGAATAATGTCATGATTTGAATATAGTAGACAGAAATTATGGTCTTTTTAATTAGGGCTGAGTGAGATCAGTAACTGCAGTACCAAATTTTTTATTTCTGTGAAGCTACATCTTTGGTGAAAGTGTAGTTTTGTTCCCTTTTTTGCAAGATGAATTGTGTGAAAACGAGATTACATACATCATATGACTTTTCTATCTTTCCATAAGACAGTGAGAAATAAGGCAAGATATCCTATAGTGATTCACTGATTAGTGGAGACTTTATCTGTGTTCTTGTGAAAATCTCTTGCTGGACAAAAGGTTATCAGACTCATTAATGAAACACATATCTGGCAATTAGGTTTTTTTCCTCCAGTTCCAAATGGTCTTATCTCCATGGAAATGTTTGCCTTGCAGTCCATCTATCAAGTACAAAATAGTTTTATCAGCAAACTGAAACAAATGGCAGATTCAAAAGGTGTGCCTTTTGGAGGCATTAGTGGAACCTCTTTTTGTAACTTAAACTGAGCCAATAACAGATCACTTTGTTATCCTAAAAATGAGTGCAGATTTGGTTAAAGGGCAAAGGGAGGGTAGAATCTGCAGACAGTTGAAAAGAACAGTTCTGATTCTTATGTTATATATCCATAAAGTAATAGCAATTCAGGTCACTGGGTGCAATCTAATTCACCAAAGCAAGAATGTCATCCAATTTGAAGCAGCTTGGAAGGCCTTGAACCCTAGTGGGTATCAAGGGACCCTCAGGCAAGATGCAGCTTGGAAGCCATGGCCCAGAAGCTCCCCTAGCACATGCTGATAAGAAGCTTTGGTCAGCCAGTTCTGAAGGAATGGGTAAAATAGCATCATCAGCTTGCATCCCAGGACATAACCAAGTCAGCCAGCTGGTGCAGAAGAAGATGGAAGGAAAACATTCCCTGGGATGTTCTAGCTGAGGAACAGGAAAGATGGAATCTTTGCAGCACCTATGCTTGCCCCTCCTCTGCAACCTGCTAATCAAAGGTTGCAACTATTGCAGCAAAAGTATTGGGAAAATTAACTAGAGGGTGAGTTGTACTACAGGGGTTGGTATAGAGACCATGTAGAAGAGAAGGACAAAGTGGCAAGATACACTAGCATCTTCTTTGTCCATAGAACCTTACTGGATTTTCCTCAGATTAAAAATGGAACAATCAGGCCCTCCTGGCTTCAGTTCACCTGGGCCACTATGCACTCAAGCTGGCCTCATTGGACTTCCAACCATGCATGAAACAAAACTTTCAGTTACTATATGCCCTTACAAATGACTTCCAGGACATGGCCTATAATCATGGGTTATGGGCATAGTACATCATGGGTTAGTACAGCAATGACTTGTGTATTGCTCTCATCCCTTGACTAGCTTAAAGTCAAGTCTATATGTGTAATCTGTTCAATCCAGTCATGACTATGCTCAATTCATGGATGTGAATCAGTAAAAATACAACCACTTGTTACTCTTTTGTGATACTGTTACACTAGATAGAACATATCAAGTAACTAACATTCAGTTTCTTGAAAAATGTCCTTTCAAATTAGGCTTTGGAATTTCTATCTCATTCTTGGAATTTTGTTTAGAAATTATTTTTTCTGAGCGTATTGTTCCAAAGGGATAAGTGTTATACTTTTGTACTACACATCTCACCATAAGAGTCCCTGGTGCCCATGCCTTCTGATACAAAAAGTGGGTTTCTTTCCTCCTGGTGTTTCGTTTTGACATTTAATTGCAGTGATGGAAGGCAGAACTGTAGTAGTTTCCAACCAATATATTTGCACAACCACTTTTTAAATAATTTCCATTAGTTGACAAGTCTAAAATTCCATTTCATAGCTCCCTCAGATCCCTTAACAAAATGTAGCTACATTTAGTTAAGCTGCTCTGTATCTATGAGCCTTTTTGTTTTTTTTTTATTTATTTGTTTTGGGGAAAAATGTTTTTTTTTTCATTGTATTAAATAGGTATATTGCATAGAAACATGAAAAATAAAATTTGGCATTTTGGCTATTGCAGCTAACCAGTGTTAGTTTACACTAATAATATGTATTCTATACACATTAGAAAATATGTATATTTTAAATATAAGATGCTGATTTTCTACTACCCCACGCTCATCCTGTCGTTAAACTCAGCCCTGAGTTGTTTTTTTAACAATTTTTTATCATCACAAATCCTTAATATTTTATAAGCAATATGTTATCTGGGTTCCAATATTTAGCTTACTAATACATGTTAAACTCTTTTCTCTCTACCTTGTTTATCTAGCCATTGATAAAATGTATCCCATGTTCTGAAGTATTCTGAATCGTCTTTCTCTTTCATTTTCAATGTAAGTTTGTCCATTTCTGCACAGTCCAAAATTTTCTTGATTATCTCTTCCTCTGCTGGTAATTCTTCATCTTTCCAGTGTTAAGCAAATACAATTCTTGCTGCAGTTAGTACATTTAACATTAAATATACACATTCTTTCTCATAATTTCCTACAATTATACCTAACAAAAATAATTCTGGCTTAAAATCTACATGGTTTTTTATCATTTTCTCTAGCCATATATGTATTCTTGACCAAAATCTTTTGGCTTTAGGGTATGTCTACCAAAGATGATAATATGGTTTATGTCTACATTTATGTTTATGTCTACATTTCCAACAATTGCTAGACATATTTTTAAACATTTTTGCTAACCTCAGGTGGTAAGTGCCATCTGTAAAACATTTTATATAGGTTTTCTTTGTAATCCACTGCCTTTGTTATTTTAGAGTTTCTTTCCAAAAGGCTTTGCCAGTTTTCTAACTCTATGTTGTGCCCAAAGTTTTTTGCCCGTGTTATTATTGTTTCTTTTACTTGTTCCTCTTCCACCTTTAAACTTAACATATACTTATACAGTTTTTTAATCAATTTTTCATCTGATGCCAATAGCATCTGGTCAAATTCTGTCTGTTCTTTAAAAAAACAGATGTTTTAGCATCTTTTTCATATCTCGTTTAAATTTGCAGATCAATGATAGATGATAAATCAATGTCCTGTTCTTCCAGTTCTTGTCTAGATTTTAGTTTCCCTTCAATATTCAAAATGTCTTTATAGGTCACAATTTTCTCATAGTTAATTGGGTTTCGGTGAACAAATGCTTCCATTGTTGAAAGCCATCCAGGTATTTTCATATAAATTTTCACTTTTACCTTTTCCCATTCTAGAAGAAGCGTGTTTCTTATATAGTGGTTTCGAAAGTATTTATATATTTTATTTTCCCATACCATAGGAAGGCATGCCATCCAAGTTGTAGGTCATACCCTTCTAAGTATAGTAATCTTTTATGTCTAAGGATTATCCATTCTTTTAACCATATTAATACAGATGCTTGATAGGCTTTATACATTTTCTTTCGCTTCTTGTAGCATTTTCAAACTAATTCTGGCTTTTTTTCCTTGCCAAATAAATTTCAAGATCAATGTATTTAGTTTATCAAATAATTTTTTTCCAGTTTTATAGGTATTGTTTGAAATAAAAAGAGTAATTTTGCTAAAATATTCATTTTCCCCATTGCTATTCTCCCTAACATTGAAAGTTGTAGATTTTTCCATTTTTCCAAGTCTAGTTTTATTTGTTTTAATAATTTTACATAGTTATTTTCTTTTATTGTTGCACATCTTGCTGTTAAGTGTATCCCCAAGTATTTAACATCCTTAACTATTTGAAGATCTGTTTTTTATGACAGTTGATTTTTTTTTGTTTGTTTATCTGTAAGGTTTTTGGTTATCACTTTGTGCTTTTCTGTATTTATTTTCAGTCCTGCCACTTCTCCAAATTCTTCTATCTTTTTCAGAAGTTTGAGGCTTGTCACAAGCGGCTCTTCTAATATAAAAAACAAGTCATCCGTGAATGCTTTGTAGTTTGTATTTTTCATCTTTTATCTCCATTCTTTTGATTTCTGAATTTTGCCTAATATTTCTATTCAATACTTCTATTGTTAATATAAATAATAATGGGGATAATGGGCATTCTTGTCTTGTCCCTTTTTTTAAAATTAAAATTTGTCTGTAAAACTCCATTTACAATTACTTTAGCTATTTGTCTATGATAATATTTTAAAATTACATTTATAAAGTTTTCTCCAAAGTCTATTTCGTTTATTTGTTGAATCATAAATTGCCAATTTACATTATCAAAAGCCTTCTGTGCATCTAGGAATATTAGCTCCATCTGCTTCCCTGGGTGCATTTTATAGTATTCCAAAGTATCTAAAATTATTCTTAAATTATTTTTTATTTGTCTCTTAGGTAAAAATACATTTTGGTCTGTATGTATAAATTCAATCAAAAATCTCT
Organism: Crotalus tigris; assembly: GCF_016545835.1. NCBI lineage: Eukaryota > Metazoa > Chordata > Lepidosauria > Squamata > Viperidae > Crotalus > Crotalus tigris. Next base: position 1,742,132 of record NW_024100081.1, read on the forward strand.
TTAATCTTTCTGCTATTATTGAAGCAAAAATGTTATAATTCATGTTTAATAGGGATATTGGTCTATAATTCTTTATCCGTGTCAAGCCTGAATCTTCTTTGGGTATTAAAATAATGTTGGCTTCTGTCCAAGTATTTGGTATTTTAACCTCTAAGAGTACCTCATTGCCCAGTTCTTTCATTAATGGGCTTAATGTATCTTGTAGGCATATATAGAAAACTTTGCAAGTAGCCCATCTGAACTGGCGTCTTATCATTTTTTTTGTCTTTTTATGGCCTCCGTTACCTCCATCACTAATATTTTTTTCACTTAGCAGGTTTTGGATGTTCTCTGAAATTTTTGGTAAGTCAGCTTTTTTTTTTTGTATTGCTTTATTATTTCTTGAGAAGTTTCTTCTGTGTCATAAAATGTCTCATAAAAGTCTTTGATTATTTTTTTAATTATGTCATTTTGGAGTTGTAAATCGTCTTTTGAATTTTGCAATTTGTTTATCAATTTTTTCTCTCTTTCTTTTTTCAGTTTTCAACTAACCACCTACCTGGTTTATTAGCTTTTTCAAAGAATTTTTTTTTTTGCCTTTTTAATTTGTTGGATCATTTTTTTCAGCCTCTGCTAAATTTAATTTATGTTTTATTATTTCCATTTACTTTTTAAGAGTTTTCTTTTGTGGATCTCTTTGTCGTTCTGATTCCAATTTTATAAATTCTTCCTTTAACTTTGTTGTTGCTTTTTTCTTAATTCTTTTTCTCCATGTAAGTTATAGCGAGACCTCAACATCAAAACCAGAAGTCCAGCCCTGAGTTTCTTTATTGTTATTTGTATCTATATTCTCAAAAATTAATATGTGCAATTTGATAGGGAAATCCACAGACTTTTCATTAAATATTCATCTTTTCAGTAATGATTAATAGTGAAAGTATTCACATCAGAAGTTAAGCAATAATCAGTAAAAACTTTGTTAGCTTCTAGAACATGGGAGTGGAAAGAGACAAACTATTAGAGAGTCCAAAGTAACTTGTTTCATTATTAGTCTTCGTTGAACAGAGACGATGGGGAAAGGTTAGCATAAGGCCATCAGCTGATACACCAGTTGATAGGTTTTATTTAAGGCTTCTCATATTGGACTGGCATATGTGACACATGTTCTACCTTAATTGGTTGACTCTTAAGCTACTTATTTTTGTAGGGGAGCAAAAGGCAGTGATTTATTTTTCAATTTCATACCTGTATGAAACAATTTAAGTTGGATGCAATTCAGTATACATATGAGCAACAAAGTATTGGTGGAGGAAAGAGCAGAGAGATGTCCTTGCTATCCTTACACAACATTCTCCTGTATATTGTGAAAAAAGTGATTGCTATTATAATTATTTTAAATAAATCATTTTGTTCTTTCATCATCAAAGTTTTCATCATCAAACAGTTTTATGTCTTAACAGAATCAATGATTAGACCATTCACATATAAAAACAGGAATGTACAGTATATTCCAAACTCAAATTATTCCAAATATTCAAAAAAAATTGTCTGGTATTCCAGAGATCAATGCAAAACTGGGTGTTTAAGTTGTCAACCCTACCAGAGGGACCAGATTAGGAAATCAACTCCACAGAAAGGCTAAAACTACTTTTGTTGAGATTGGCTATAATAACAGAATCTTGAAAGTTTGTGTTGTATCTCTTCCTCCTTTTCTACTTATAGTTCACAAATGAATCTGTGCCCAAGTCACTGCCCAATATTACTTCATTATTCTAGACCTTAAAAAATTAGTTTAGCCCATTTTGCCTAAATGATGAATGATTCCTCTATATTTCTGTCAAAATAATCTTCCATCACAATTTTCCTTTCTTTACAAAGGACAGCGTTAGTACCCCTAAATGTTGGTGTCCTACACCAGTGCTACTCATCCTTAACCTAAAGAACCTATTTATATCTATACCTCTTATGTTAGGCATTTAAATACATTTTTCTGATGTGTTTAGTATTCATAGGTTTCATTAACCTCTCAAAGAGGTTCATTTAACAAAAAAGTCAAGAACTGCTTCCTTGCTGAATATCCAATTGATTTCTTCATCCACAAAATTGGTGGTGAATATTGAAATCCCATTCCTTCTGAATTATACTGCATTTATGTGAATTTCTCATTCAAGGGAGGCCTGATATATCTATTCAAATGAAAATTCAAATGAAAGGATTTGTGTTAAATCAGATCATAGGTTGCATTTGCTTCCACCATAGTCATTGAGATACTTAGGGGCAATTCATAAGCGACACATGAGTGCAAATTCTTCCAACCATATCTCCTGGTAATATTATCAAGTATACTGCTGCCATTACTGGAGATCAGATACATAGAGATATATAGGCATATATAAAATCCATCACAATGCCTTTACCACTATAAATTTTAAAGGTAACCACAAGGAAGGAAAGAAGGAAGGAAGGAAGGAAGGAAGGAAGGAAGGAAGGAAGGAAGGAAGGAAGGAAGGAAGGAAGGAAGGAAGGAAGGGGAGGAGGAGGGGGGAGGGAGAGAGAAAGAAAGAAAGGAGAAAGAAAGAGAGAGAGAGAGAGAGAGAAAGAAAGAAAGAAAGAAAGAAAGAAAGAAAGAAAGAAAGAAAGAAAGAAAGAAAGAAAGAAAGAAAGAAAGGCCTTCTGTCCAATGCATGGTTAGGAAATGTATCCATTAGCTCAGGAATGATATGTCTGTAGAACTGAATTTCCTCCAAAAAACAAATTATTTTCTTTGTGGTGATTTTTCTATATTTCTTCAGATGTAGTTAGCATTTTGTAACAGTGAAGACACTGTTAAACAGCTTTTCAAGTTGAAATGAATCATATCTATAAGATCATCTGGTCCACATATTTGAACATTCTCACAGAACTCTAGAAGGCTAATCAAACAGGACTTATCATTACAAAAGTTTATTGATTCTTCTTTAGCATAGTTAGCCCTTTATGCTTCATAATCTTGTATTAAATAATGTACAATGATTAATGTTGATTAATTGTGAATTCGCATGGATTAAAAGATTGAAGTTCCTTAGTTCTTCTGTAAAGCGCATTTTAAAGAAACTCTTATATTGTCCATTTCCCAATCATGGTCAATCTTACAGACATGCTATTTGTTAGAAGATAAGGAATTTTGCATTTTGGCTATTTAGAACTCTCTGATGGGTACAATCTGGATCTGATGGTTTGTTTGTTCTCATTTTGTCAATTACAATGGCACTACTATTTCCACCAACTCTTGAGATACCAGCTGAGTGATGATATCTGTGCTATATTTTTTTTTGAAGTGAAGATAGATGCAAATAATCCATTCAGCTTCTCTAATATTGCTATCTATTTTCCACCAAGACTTGAATTCCCTTGTCTTCCAGCAGCCAAAGCTGGTTTATGGTTTCTTGTGCAAAGATTTTTATTTTTATGTATTTATTTTGTGTTGTGGGCACCATGCTGCTGAATATCTTTTTTTAAAACAATTTTTCCCAGCTTGGACGATGAAGATGTCAACAATTACATTTGTATCCAAGCCTTCTGCTTACAACAATAAAGCAAAATACAAAATGTAATACACAGTAATTAAAAATAGTATCATTCACATCTTTTAACAGTTAAAGGTTTTGTGAAAGAAAAATATTTTTAAAAAAACTAAGATAATTGACGCAAAGACACTAGGGAAGACAATCCATAGCTTGTGTTCTATGATTAAGAAGGCCCCCACCTATCTACCAGATAGTTCAGCTTCTTCCAACTGCAGCAACTTCAATGAGAACCTCCTAACAATCTTACTACTACACAGATTTATGGTGGATTTATTTAGTGCTAGTATGTTTTATTTCTCTAGGAGGCTGCCAGGAAGAAGCAGAATCACATACACACACATGCACACACACACACACACACACACACACACACACACACACAGAGAGAGAGAGAGAGAGAGAGAGAGAGAGAGAGAGAGAGAGAGATCTGTATCCTTATGGAACCCTAGGACTCCACATAGTTTAAGGCAGTGATGGCAAACCTTTTAGAGACTGAGTGCCCAAACTGAAATCCAAAACCCACTTATGCATCATCATGTGCTGGGTGGGTGTGGCCCATTGGGTGGGCATGGCCCATTGGGTGGGCATGGCTGCAGTGGTAATGGCAGACTGGGTGGGACTAAAAAGTTCAATCAATCAATTCCAACTTTGCATGGTCTTTTTTTTACCATGAGAAGTTGAAATTGACTGATTGAACTTTTTTTTTTTGCACACAGCAGAAGAGGCCTAAAGCGAAAAGATTTTATAAAACCCAGCTGAAGGCCTAGAACTGGGGCGATGGTGTGCGTGCCCACAGAGAGGGCTCTGGGTGCCGCCTCTGGCACCTGTGCCATAGGTTTGCCACCACTGGTTTAAGGCAAAGCCAATAGAAGCTTTTTATTTCTCCGACTTGTTCAGATAATATCATAGTAGGCCAGTAGAAGGCTCTGTGCTACAAGCAAAAAAGGCCATTATCATCTGGTTTATTTTCTGTTTGTCTGGTGAACAACCTGGCTATTAATCTGCCTACACAACTGCCTTCAGACACAATAGCAAAGTGATTAGAAAAGGATGCTACAATAAATTAACTATATTACTGTAAAGCTACGAGCATAACATCTGTGATGTTTCTTTGCCCGGCAAGAATTTTTCTAATCTGTGCAATCATAAACTTCGCAAATTTCCACTGCTCCAGGTAAGACAATATTGTTTTTCAGACAACTATTAGAACAGAGACATGATAGATAATGGTATTTAGTGTGACTTTCTGCAATTTTTAATGTTTTTTTTTCCTAGTAGTTGAGGCATTCATTTTGGAGTTACCTATGGCTTAACAAAGAAAACTCACTATATTGAAATTATTGGGCTGCAAAGTGGCATGGATCTTAACAAATGTGTTACCTATGGGATACCGAAATCACTTGTCAGTAAAATATTATATCAAAATGGATTTGGTAGTATATTAACAAGATAGATTTAAATTTCAAGTCTCACACAAAAACACAAATAAAAATTTGGATGTTATATTTAGCATGCTTTTATATTCTGTCTTGTCATACTGATGCCTCTAATATGTGCCAGAATTTATTTATATTTATTTTGTCCTAGTTTTCAAACAATTATCATTCCAATAATTTTATAAGTGCCTTTTTTTCTTGAAAACTAAAACTCCTACAAATTAGCATAGAAAGTTAAAGTATTTAATGTATATGTATTAAAATATATATAACTTCTTTCAATAGCTTGCTTATAAAGCCAGCACTTAAGAGAAATTTGATCATTGTAATATAAAATTAATATGGCCATAAATAGCATCTATGGTAAATGGTTTAGGCAACTGAGCCATGATTTCTCTTCCTTTCTGTATATTCCTGTTTCCATTTTTCTCTCCCCAAGACAGACACTTAACATACTGTTATTGACTGAATATTTTCTATTCTCAGAGGTTTCTTTAGGGTCTAGCTTTCCTTTCCTTTTTTCTTTTTCTCTAAAATTTTCTTCAACTTCTATAAATCTGTTTTTTTTTGGCAAGCAGTCTTTATGTCTTTGTTTTTCTGATAGTTGTGATTCTATGGCTTCCTTATGACATTAATAGTTCCCTTCTGGAGCTGCATTCATGATTCCAGGTAAGCTGCAAATGTGTACATAACACAGAACAACCAACAGAGAAGTCATCTATGGAAAAATGGTGGCGTATGCATTGTCATTCAGTTGTTATAAGCAATGATAGGAAAATGAGGAACTGTTAGATCACTGACTTTCTGTTGCAGCAAAAAAAAAGGGCTGTCATGAATAACGGCAGCTACCACTTCCTCAGACATGCAAAAAAAAAAAACATGTTGATCTGCTGATTTATGGAGGGCTTGAATCAGGACTTGTGTGTATCATGGCCTCCAAAGAATTCAGAATTCAGAGTCTAACAATATCAAAATCTCCAAAGAGACATGCTCTCCTGCTCTTTCTGGCTGGATCCTGGAACTCTTCAACTGAACCACCAGAAAACACAATTGCCATTTTATTCCAAAGAACACAAATCAGAGTCCAAGCAGAAGAAAACTTGAGACATGTTCCTCACAACTCACCATAAATCCTTACGAACAGGAATGGCCAGCCCATAAGTCACATATACTTCTTAGGTCCATTTGAGTGCCACTTCTCAGCCCAGCTCCCACCGTTAATATTTTATAGGAAAAATGCTAATCTTTTGTGACATCCTCATTTTTTGTTAAAATGGCAATGAAAATAACTATTAGTGTGCTTAACACAACTATTTCCCCCAGGTTCTCCCAACTCAGATAACATTATGTTAATATTGGTTTAGAGTTGCCTCTAGATGAGATGGGTGGCAAGTAAACATAATAAATAAATAATAAAATATCTCCAGCATTCTTTGTTTCAAAAAGATGCTTGTATTTCCTTAGAAAAAGCCCATAGCAATATTTAAAAAGAGAATGGGAGACAAGAATTGGACAGAGACATTAGAAAACACCAACCAAACACCATGAATGCCAACTAGCAGTCAGAAGACATGATGAAAACTCTTTAATTTCATAACACAGGGACAGATTCAACCATCATTTCAACTGAGAAACTGTGAGCATCCTAGACCAAGTAAAGTCCAAAATCTCCAGCGAATTCCTACAGGTCCGGCATTAAGACAAATCAGCTGTCAACAGGCACAAAGAAATAAACTGTAGGAGATGCCCAGGCCAAGCCTGAAGGAGGGGTCAAATGCATCATCAGTCATGACTCCCTTCATACCCACAAGAGATCTAAGTCAAGCCCACCTTGAATTCCTTGTATTCTTAACTCCCACTAATTTCCCTTGACTGTCAGTAATTCAGATTCTTGTAGAGATCTTAAGTTTAGAATAAATCTTTATACACATTTGAATTGCCTGGATCTCCTGATTTCCCTGGTGCTTGACATAAACAACATCTACATTCCACTCAAAGAGACAATCAAAAAACCTAAAAGGAACAAAAAGAGCAAAGCACCTCCTCACCAGTAATCAACACCCAAATGAACAGAAATTTACAAAAAGATTATCACAAGATTAACACTGCATCTAATCAAGAAGTAAATAATACCCAATCAAGGAACTACCAACTCCGACAAACAAGCTAACAGCCTAATCAAGGAACCACCAAAAATACTCCCACTAACACTGACAAAGCAAATCCCATTCCCTTCTAGATTGATGATGTTACCTAGTTTGGTAATGAAACATCTGCAAGAAAACCACTGAGCTTAGAGAGCACCAAGGAGCCCATACTATATAAAAGAGGAAGAGCAGAACTGGGCAGGGCTTTAGTGAGATTTTCTCAATCATCAAATCTTATTGAATTATAAAACGGGACCACCACTTAATCCAGGATCCTGATTTTATTTCGGTTCCAAAACAAACCTTTGCCTCTTTTTCCTTCTATTCCGAATGAACAGTTTTCTCTGTGTATCAGTAAAATTCAAGAGCAACCAAAAGAATTAAAATATTATCAAGGCAGGAAGATGAGGATGATCCTGATGATCAATATCATGATCATAATGTATAGTTGGAGTGTTGGACCAGGATTAGAAAAACCCAAGTTCACCTTCATTATGGGCCACAAAAGTTTGTTAGATGGCTTTGGGCTATTCACTGTCTCCCTGCTCAACCTATTCCACAGGGTTGTTCTATAGAAAAGGGGAAGAATTCTATATTGACTGAGATCTTGGAAAGAAATATTTTTAAGAGTCTGTGACTCTTATTTGAAGAACTTATGTCCATTTTGTGCAAATAGAGTTTGCACAAACAATGCTATTACCTCTTCAAGGCAGGAGATAATAACAGAATCTTGAGTGCCTGGCAGATATTCCCTCTCTTTTCTCTAATATCAAGAAAATCGAGGTGGGGTATTGGTCTTTACTTTCTTCATCATCGCCTTCTTCTTTCTAGAGCTAAGAAGAACAGCTACTGCATAATTTCTTCAAGGCCATCTCTGTATTCTTCTACATATGTGGAGCTGGGTTTTGAGCCAGCATTTCTGCATCTCCATATTATATATTCAGGAAAGTTCCTACCATGTGTAACATGCAGAGGATGAGTTAAACAATTAATAAATCCCAGCTGAGCCATGCTTAGGTGATGTCACAATTGTTCGGCCAGTGGCTGGTTATGACTTTAAAGCAATACACTGTAAAACATTGAGGCTGGTTTTATCTTCTAATTTTCCTTCTGTAGTTCTTGTTCTTCTTGTTTGAGTTTCATTTACCTTTTTGTTGTATACAAATGGCACTTTGTCCAATACTTCACACATCTTCACTTCCGGTATAACAGATGGAGTATAGTAGTAAGTGACCAGAGAAATGGCCATCTAACTGATAACTCGTTGTCGGTGAATTCTTCATCATATCAGGAAGCATAATTGGCATTCATGTGGTGGAGCTGTTATGCACAGCATTTCTTAGGCTCAGTGTGGGTGTGCAGCTTGACCTTCATTGCAGGGGGAATTGCAAAAAAAAAAAAAAAATCCTTGGAAGGTATTTCAAAGTGCTTGGCCTTGAATGATGGAAAGAGAATAAAGGATATAAATGTATACAGTATATATGCTTTCTCCCAATTAATGTAGTGGCAGACAAGATGATTCTCTTCAACCCAATAGAGCTGACGTCAATGTGACCAAAGGCAGATGGCGCCGCTCTTCAAGCCAGGTGGTGCAGCCTATTGACTGTCTTCTTTCCAGTTGGTCATCATGGACTGCTTGTGATGCTTGCCAGAAAAAAAGAGTAAGTCTGCTTGGAGTCTAAAATTAGTTAACTGTTTAATACACAGTTAATTCTGGTATACTAAAATGTGGAGCTTGGCACTGTAAAACTGATCATTGTTATGTCCACAGGACTTCCTACATCCCTGCTTTTAGTATTCATTTCTTGATCCTTTTTCATTCAGCTGACCAATACCCTGGGCAGGTGCTTCCCATGTTGACCACAGCAACAAAATACAGATGGTCTTTGACTTATGACCATAATCAAGCCCAAAATTTCCATTGTTAAGAAAGACAGTTGTTATGCCTCATTTTACAATCTTTCTTACCATAGTTGTTAAGTAAATCACTTGCAGTTGTTAAGTTAATGACATAGCTAAGTGAATCTAGCTTCCCCATTGACTTTGTTTGTCAGAAGGTCTCAAACTGTGATCACGTGACCCTGGGACACTGCAAGTGTCATAAATGCATTGCCAAGTGTCCAAATTTTGATCACGTGACTGTGGGGATGCTGCAATGGATGTAAGCCTGAAACGCAGTTACAAGTCAGTTTTTTCAGTGCTATTGTAACTTAGAATGGTCACTAAACGTAATCCTCTAAACAAGGATCTATTTATTGTAATTTTCTTCTTCTTAAAAGAAATGAAATAAAGCTAAAACAAATACAGTCCAGAAATAGGACTGGTTCCTTTTGGTGAATTCTCTAAACCTGTCACATTTATTCCTCAGGATTATTCTTCCTCAGTTCCTTGGCAGTTCCTATGACACCCTCAAAGCAGCTCTGTTACCTTTGGGCTGTTTAGTACCTGTATGTGTGATCTCTTTTCAGAGACTTTTGCTTTTCTGACAAAAAATATTCCAATTCCTTAAAATTGTTGATAGTCTAATTTATGTGATTTTTCCTTCCCTCAGAAAGTGGTCTCCAAGCATTTTGCCGGCTTTATTTCCTAAACATAAGAAAGTTCAGATACTCCCATACAAACATGCCTTCTCAAATAATTGGTCTTACAGAATTCCTTGCCACATTCATGATATGGTATAAATACTATTATTTTAACAGTAAAATATTTTAGGCATTCTATCATAATACAATCATAGTAAATTGCAAAACTGCACTTTATTAGCATCCCTTGCTCTCTTAAAAATGCAGTGTAACAACACTCCCAGCTTTAAAGCAAACTGCTTTAAAAGACAAAAGTAACAATTTGTAAATGTGACAGAAGTCTTGAGGAACACTGATTTTATGGTCCTATTTGAACTCTTCAAGCTATATCGCATAAGGCACAGAGCCTTTAGAAGGAGCTATCCTGCCTTCCTGTCTTATCCAAAAAGAGGTTGGCAAGCCATTGTATTTTCTCCACTTATGCTGAAGCACTCCTGATATAAAACCCATTTGTGTTAAGTGACCTCAATTTCCAGTTTTTGACTAAGAGATGATGACACGTAGCTGCTCATTTTTCATCGTTGAGTTTTTTTTCTTCCTACCTCGCAAGTGCCTTCCGACCAAGGCTTTTGATTGTTACAACATTAGTGGCAAAATTCCCATTATTTTCAAAAGTGCAGGATAATCTTTTCCTGTCACCACACTAAGACAATCATTTTCACAATCCCATTCCTCACCTTTGCTCAAAGCCAAAGCTTACATATCATTATTTATCATCATTATTCTTTGCGATAGGAATAGCAGCTCAACCCTTTATGGCCACTTGATTTGATTCCTCTTCTTTGTTACAAGAATAACCTTAGAAAAATAAATAGAGCACGCTGAGGAAAGCAAAGATAATACTGAGCAAGTAACTGAGATGGATCTATTATTTGCAAGCATTTGCATTTCAAGGCTAAACAATTTCCAGTACTTTTTCAGTAGCTGTATAGCAAGGAGTTAGAAATATGCGATCTAACATTTAAAAAAATGGATTTTCTCCATTGCTCCAGATATCCCCCATAGAACTATAGTGAAGGAATTACAGTGAAGGTGTCAGTGGAAACAATTCATTACTTTCACATCTTATAGTCATTCTGTCAAAAAGGTGGATCAGCATAAGGATGAATTCATAGCAGATGTGAAACTAAAAAAAGGTTCCCGTGAATGTATTTGATTTATTTATCAGATTTATATAACTGCAGTTCTCACCAAAAACAACCTGAGACATGCATGAATTTCACAGTCAGTTTATGACAAGCAAACTTGGTGGTAAAACCAGAAGAAGCCACAAATTGCAGTCATGTGATGTTGCACTTAATGACTCACCGTGATTTGCTTAACAGCCACAGGGGAATTGACATTATGAATCACATGATGGTCACATGATGTTTCACTTAACAGCCCTATCACCTAGCAACCAACTTGCCAGACCCAATTGCAATCAGTAAGTGAGAACTACCAGTAAGGTTATCAATGAGATGGAAGCTTGAACAGAAAAGCAGATGTCATTCAATAAGAACAGATCACGAGATCTAGCTGCTCAAACAATTGCTGCAAGCTAGCATAGAAGGGAGTCTTTGGAGTCATTCTGCCAAATGGGCTGTCTTGAAAGATGTACTCTGCTTATTCCTTGTTAATCCATGGGGCAAAAGATAATTGTGAAGGTGTGATGTTTTGTTAGCATGTCACTTCAATGGATGAGCTCTTCATCCTGCTGTCATTATCAGACCAACTGTCTAAGTAATCTAATTGCTGATCATAGAATTTTTGTAGCTGGAAGCAAAGTATAATTGGCTTCCTACATTTTCATCACTTTGCCAGTATCTGATGCAAGTGCAAACTCTTGCACAATATTTTTCCTCTTGTTTTCTGATTTTTTTTTTTTTTGCATTTATTACTTTTGGAATAAGTTATGTTCCTAAAAAGTATGTAAGAAGTATGTAGTACTGTTTTCGTCTGTTTTAAAATTCAAGGATTCTTTCCTAGAGAACCATCTACTATACTTAGAAGTCACCTTAGCAGAATAAAGTGCTTGATGTATCTTATATTTAGCTTGCTATGAAGTAAGGCACGGAGGTTGAAAGCTAAATTGTCCTCTCACACACATAGAAGTCCAGACAGTTTAAACACCAGCATTTCCAAGATCATGGGTAGACCAAAGAATACATGGGATTTTTAATTCACTATGGAACCTTCTTAGGATTAAGTAATCAAGGATTCCATTCCCAACTAAGATGTAACTTGCTAAGCTTATACTTTTTCTCAAAATACCCTTCAATTATACAGTATGCATAGACAAGCAATTCTATATTAATTCAGAATTATTAAAAATCATTCTATGTTACATTCAGAAAACTGCAATCAAATTACATCTTGTATCCCAGAACAAAATGAGAGAGAGCTCCTTTACATTTCCAGTATACATGTTGATATTCCAACTAGCAAAGATCTATACCCATCTGTGATACTTGGCTTTTAATTTAGGAGGGCTGGAATTCATAATATCTATTCTACTACAGTACAGATTTGCCCGTGTGGAACAGCCTTCTCAGTTCGGCGGTGACCCGTGTGATTACACTGACAATGAAAGTGAAGACTGTGTTATAAACAGACCTTGCAGTATTCCTCGGTGTGAAGGCTTTCTCTGTGCCACAGGTTAGAGAATTGGAGGGCAGTGCTCCTTAATTAAAAAGTAGTGGTTAACTGCCTATCTGTTGAATTAGATTTCCCTCAAATGGATTGAATGGAATATGGAGGGTTTTTTTTATTACCTTGTATGTCACAAATGAATGTTGATCTTGTTTGCTTGATGGACATCATATACAAATATGACAGCATAATCTGTGACAAGAATGGATCACACAGGCAAGTAGAAACAATAGTGAATAGCCAAAAAGAGACTATATTTATGGAATCATATTTGTTATCTAACCCAGGGGTAGGCAACCCAAAACACTCAAAGAGCCACTTGGACCCGTTTCCCACCAAAAACAAAACACCGGGAGCCGCAAAATCCTTTTGATATCTAAAATGAAGATAACACTGCATATATCCTTTTTTACCTTTATTATAGGTGTGTGTGTGTTTGTGTGTGTGTATATATGTGTGTGTGTGTGTGTGTGTATGTATGTATACACACACACACACACACACACACATATATACACATACATACACATACACATACAGGTAAAAAAAGGATATATGCAGTGTTATCTTCATTTTAGATGTCAAAAGGGTCTCTCTATCTCTCTCTGTCTGTCTCTCTCCCTCCCTCTCTATCTGCCCTTGGTCTGCCTGCCACTCCTCTTCCCCCACTCTCTTTCTCTCTCTCTCTTTCCTCTCTCTCTCTCTCTCCCTCCCTCTCTCTCTCTCTTTCTTTCTCTCTCTCCTATCTGCTGCTCACCTGGCAAGCTTCAAGCTGTTGTCCAACAAGCTCAGGGTAAGCAACCTCGTCTCTTTTATGACTCATGGACTTCAACTCCCAGAATTCCTGAGTCAGCCTAGCTGGGCTAGCTAGCTCTCCTGCCCTTCCTGCTTCCTGCTTCCTGCAGAGACGCAGCAAAGGGAGGAGCTCCACCCAGAAAGCTTTTCAGCTCCTCGGAGAAGTGAGTACACTCTCTTTTACACACACACACACACACACACACAGAGAGAGAGAGAGAGAGAGAGAGAGAGAGAGAGAGAGAGAGAGAGAGAGAGAGAGAGAGACAGGGAAGCGCAATTGCCTCTCTCTGTCTCTGTCTCTCTCTGCAAAGGCAGAGGAGGCTGGGAGCCACCGGGGAAGGCTCAAAGAGCCGCATGCGGCTCCGGAGCCGCAGGTTGCCGACCTGTGATCTAACCATTCAATTATTTTGTAAAGAACTGTGCCTGTTATTAATTCTCCTCACACGTTCTCTTGAAAAGGCACATCTAAATGAGAAAAAGGCTCACATAATTTCTGTCACATCTCTGATGAACATTTTTAGGTTAAATTAAATCAAATTTGATTGTACATTAACATTTTCTAAGAGCCTACATGACAGGATTTTGAAGGCTTAATTTCTGATCTGATGGATTATAAAATGCAATAAGAATAACTGTCTTCCCAAGTGATTGCTGACCGGCTATACACTACTAATTAGAAGAAAAAAAACCTTTTTTATTTTCAAGAAAGACTTTAAGTACAATCATCAGCATTACTTGTGTATTAATTTTCTCTGAACCACCTTTTGTCATCAACCTTCACTGTGAAACAACAGGGTGGATTTATAAGGGCCATTACTGTTGAGCTTTGTCACTTAAAAATTTAATATTCTGCTTTTCCTCAATAGTGCAGCAATAGCAACTTTTTTAGACTTTACCGAAAAAGCTTCAGGCTGGAATTTGCTGTGGTTGATAAAGAAATGCATGAAACATTAAGTTGCTAAAGTCTGTGTGAAGATTACAAAGCGTACATAAGTTTGTCACATGATCTACTTGAATGCCATTCTGCTCAAGCCAAGGAATATAATGAAGCGGAGGTATGGATTGTGTAGGGCTAAATCAGATTGGCTTGAAAGATCTACAAACATGGAAAAGAAAAATATACAGCAGTTATTAAACTGGAGTGTGAAAATGTAAAATGAATGTCAGAAACAAAGTTTTGAGAATGAAGAACTCCTTATCAAGAAGAGCTTGAAGACTTGGTTCTGCCAACTCATGTGGGGATCAAAGAGCACCATGCAAACTTGGCAGTGGTTGGTACTTTGAGGTGGTCCTTCTGCCTTTTCATGTATTTTTATTTTTGTTTGTACTAGTTTTTCATCCTGTTTTAATTCTAATTGTGTCTTTTTATATGGTTTTATGATTTTACTATAAACCTCCTAGAGCCACTTAGTGAGATGGGCAGTGTTTAAATTTGATAAATAAATAAAATATTTTAAAAAATGCTTTCTCCAAAATTCATAGTTGGATAATATATTTATTAGTCTCCATGCATATGTTATCAAAACCCATGGAAACTTTTGAGTTATTCAGGCTCATCACCAGGCAAAGGGTTATAAAAATAGATAGGGAAGGGGGGGGGGAAGTCTAAAATGTAGGCCAGAAGTTTCAACCAGGAAGTCTATAATTTTCAAACAGTTTTCATGTAAACACTGAAGACAGAATGCATTAGTTATAGTAGACTGTTATTGCTGTTAGGTTATACTTAATGTTCAGAGATGAAGAAAACATTTGCTTCTATCAGGTTTGGACATAGAAAGTCAATCATACTTTTGTGATTTAAATATCTGGTAGAAAATGGACCAAAAGCCATCAACTGAACTCCATTTACATAGATCTGAAATTACAGATAGACATTTCAAATTAAAGCATCTTTTAAACAGTGGCCCTTTTCTGTTGTAATATTGTGTCAAACTTCATACCAGCATGCCAAACCACAAAGTGTTTCTTTAACACATTAAATAGTTAATTTGTGGATTCTGATGCTCCAGTGACCAAGTTATAAGAGCTGTCAACTTCAGCTATCTTTAAGGATAGTTCTGATTATTCTTGGTGAATGTATTTTAGCTCTAGAACTGGAGGCACTTTTTCTCACAGTAGAGAAGATAAGGAGGAAGATAGTAGGAGGGTTAGATCTGGCAAAAGCAGAAGCAAAGGACTTTTGATTAGGCTAGTAGTCTATTACAATAAAAATGCACAGATGTCAGCTGCCCTCTTAGCCTTCGCAACACTGAGGTACAGAAACATCTTTTCAAATAAAGATGTCAGTATTCAGAACAGCTTTTGGCTAGAGGGTTGAATGATGCCAATGTACCAGTAAACACTCCATTAATTGACTATTTGGGGAAGATGGGTTCATTAAAACCAAATGTCTGTTATCTATGTTTGTTTATATATTAAACCAATGTATATAGCAGTGGTGGCGAACCTATGACACGGGTGTCAGAGGTGACACTCAGAGCCCTCTCTGTGGGCATACGCACCGTCGCCCCAGCCCTAGGCCTTCAGCTGGGTTTTATAAAACCTTTTTGCTTTAGGCTTCCGTCACTGTGTGCAAAAAAAAAAAAGGTTCAATCAATCAATTTCAACTTCTGGGGGGGGGGGAAAGATCTTGCAAAGTTGGAATTGAATTGATTGATTGATTGTTTTAGTCCCACCCAGTCTGCTGTTACCACTGCAGCCATGCCCACCCAATGGGCCACACCCACCTGGCACCCGACGATGCATAAGTGGGTTTTGGGTTGCAGTTTGGGCACTCAGTCTCTAAAAGGTTCACCATCACTGGTATATAGCCTTCCATCTCACAAACAGCAACTCTGGACAGTGTTAAAGGCTGATTTTTCAAGCCCGCAAACATACTTGAATAACAATAGCACTTAGACTTATATACCCCGTCACAGTGCTTTACAGCCCTCTATAAGCGGTTTACAGAGTCAGCATCTTGCCCTAACAATCTGGTCCTCATTTTACCAACCTCAGAAGGATGGAAGGCTGAATCAACCTTGAGCCAGTGAGACTCGAACTGCCAAACTGCTGGCAGCCGGCAGCCAGCAGAAGTAGCCTGCAGTACTGCATTCTAACCATTGTGCCATCACAAAACATATAAGAAAAAAAATGGTTGTAGTTCAGGAGCAAGATAGTTTTCAAATGATTCTGCCAAACACAGATATGGCAGATTGATGTGCCAAGACCACAACTGTGAGGTCATGTAGATGTTCTGAATCAGAACTCAGGAAGACCAGAGTCAGAACAAACTCTTAGCTTTATGGACCTAAGGGGCTTTAAGATGCAAGCAGCACGCTAGCAATGACTGAGAATCTCCCTAGACACTAGGCAACTACACTCTTCTTTTAGGTCCAGCAAATTTTGTCCATTAAATGCAGAGTCTGTTAAATATGCAGTCCATCTTATAGTAAGTTCCAGTTGGTCTTTTTTAATGCAATATAATCTGCTTCTAATCATAAAAATGATTCTGAAAACAATGCTTAAAAACGTGAGCCTCCCTAAACAATGCTTAAGTGTAGGGAGATAAACAAGAGTTTTCAATGGAGCTAAAATGACTGTGGGATCTGCATGTATTGAAAGCCTAAGAATTGCATTGATTAACCTGCAAAGTCTGTCCAATGAATAACAAGTTTATTCTGGGTTTTAGGCCGATGCATCAATCGTAGGCTGCTTTGCAATGGAGATGATGACTGTGGAGATCAATCAGATGAAGCTGATTGTAAGAAGGTATATCAGAGGTGCAATCAGGTTTTCGAACAATTTTGGGGAATACAGAGGCTGTCAAGTGGGTAAGTGCAGAATTAATTCCAAATTTAATAACTGATTACTAGGATTGGGTTAGAAGATTAAAGCCATGAAACATTGACAACATATGAGTCCATATCAGGTGCAAACCAGCTTTCCATGGATCATTCATAAAACTATTCCATTATTACAGTCTGTTTTTAAATGTATTAAATGTACGTATGTTGTACGCGTATTTCACTAAATGATAAAATGCACAATATTTTAAAGAAATACATACATACATACATATATAAGATTTCTTTCTCCCATATTTGGGTCAACAGGGTGCATCAAAAAGCACTCAAGATAATTCCTCCCGCTGTCTCTTCCCTCCCTGACACAGCTGACAAAGCGAGAAAGAGCATGTGGCTTAGAGGTTAACACAGCTGCTTAACACACAGACAGCCCAGGTTCGAATCTCAGAAGGGTATGTCTGGTTGACGAGAACTAAAAAGTTCAAAACAGCTATTCCATTCTCCTATATATATATATATATATATATATATATATATATATATATATATATATATATATATATATATATTGTCCAAATAATAATGATCACCAAGAGAATATCTATCAAAAATAGAATTTAATCCACCGAGCTTTCGTCAAATACACTTGACATCGTCAGGGTTAAAAGGCAAACGCCGGGGGGGGAGTCTTATATACAGTTGTTTAATGCCTGTTTCCGGCTCCTGGAGCGCGTCATAGGGCCCAGCTGATCGGGTTGAGTCCTAAGCATACGCCCCACATCAGCATCTGTCCCCGTTCCATTGCTGGTTTGCGTTCGATTATATGTTGCTTCGCTAGCTGTTACCGGGTTGGGGGTCCAGATCCTTTTTCCTTCCCTGCTCATAACCCCTCCACCATCCCACACACAACTTCCCTTTGTGGGCGGGGGTGGGCAATTATCTGCACTGCTTTCAATATCCCTGCAAGCCCCAAGGCTGCTTTGATCTTGTTTTCCTATCCCTCGGGATTGTAACACGGGCTCATAGTCCCCACCCATACTATTCCTCCTCCCCTCCTTCTTCCCGTAGGTTCTCCTGAGCGGTCTGCTGTTCGTTTCCACGCTCTCTCTCTTGCGCACAGTCACGATGTTTCTTGCCGTTGTTCCGCTGTCAGTGCCTCGTTGTTCCATCCATTGTCGATGAGCACCATTGCCGTTCATCCCCAATTCTCCGCTCCCACTCCGTACGGTGCTCTTCCCCTTTAATTGCGGTCGCTGTTTCATCTCGCAACTTTGTGTTGAGAGTATCCGAGGGGGGTGCATTCTTCTACTCGACTGTGACCGGGTTGTCATGGTGTGCGTGGTAATATCCTCAGAGGGGGATTCGTCCTCAGTCTCATCGTCTTGGTTGGACTTAGTTGTATTCCGTTTTTCTTTCGGTTCCTCGGGCTCCACTCCGTCTCCATTCCATCCCACCGGTGATCCGTTCCCTACGGATCGTGGCGCACCCAGCCGCAGTTGCCTGCTAGAGTTATCTGTTGTTGATCCGGGAGGGGGGAGCTGTCAATGGAGACTCCATTGCTGTAATTGCGTAGGGAGGGGGGCTGGGCGATGTTCTTTTGATTATAAGTTTTTTGATTGGGTCCCCTCCCCACATTAGTACAATTACCGGCACTCCATATTTTTAGAGCTTGGTGCGCTGCACACAAATCTACACGCCGATTAATGGATTCCGTTCCTGAGAACCATGCCTCTTTCAATAGGCGACCTCTTTTTGTCGTATCATTGGCCAAGATTTGGGCGTTCTCAAAATCGAAGCGATGATCGTATTCTGCTACATGGGCCCAGATCTGCGAATGTTGCTCGCCTCGTCTAACAGCCAGCTTATGCTCGTGTAAACGAGTCTTAAGTCTTTTCGAGGTCTCGCCTATATAATTGCTCTGACAGTCTGTGCAATTGATTCTATAAACCACGGCTGATCTCTCGGCGGTAGGGAGCTGGTCTTTGGGGCGCATCACTTTAGCCCGTAGGGTCTGGGTAGGTTTGTGAGCTACCTGTATGTTGTGGGGTGCCAGGAGCCTAGCAGTGGCTTCTGACACATTGCTGATGTACGGTAGCGACACTCGTACGGTTCGTGTCCGGGGTTCCTCTCTTTGTTGTCCATTTCGAGGTCCTGATGCCATACTGTGTCGCTTAATAAACCTTGGGGGGTACCCATTCATCCGGCATATGCGGAATAGATGTTTTCTTTCTTCTGCCTTAGACTCCATAGTGCTACAGTGTGATTGCACCCGTTTAAACAAGGTCTTAATGCAGCTGGCCTTATGGGAGGCTGGATGGTTGCTATAAGACCTTGTTTAAACGGGTGCAATCACACTGTAGCACTATGGAGTCTAAGGCAGAAGAAAGAAAACATCTATTCCGCATATGCCGGATGAATGGGTACCCCCCAAGGTTTATTAAGCGACACAGTATGGCATCAAGACCTCGAAATGGACAACAAAGAGAGGAACCCCGGACACGAACCGTACGAGTGTCGCTACCGTACATCAGCAATGTGTCAGAAGCCACTGCTAGGCTCCTGGCACCCCACAACATACAGGTAGCTCACAAACCTACCCAGACCCTACGGGCTAAAGTGATGCGCCCCAAAGACCAGCTCCCTACCGCCGAGAGATCAGCCGTGGTTTATAGAATCAATTGCACAGACTGTCAGAGCAATTATATAGGCGAGACCTCGAAAAGACTTAAGACTCGTTTACACGAGCATAAGCTGGCTGTTAGACGAGGCGAGCAACATTCGCAGATCTGGGCCCATGTAGCAGAATACGATCATCGCTTCGATCTTGAGAACGCCCAAATCTTGGCCAATGATACGACAAAAAGAGGCCGCCTATTGAAAGAGGCATGGTTCTCAGGAACGGAATCCATTAATCGGCGTGTAGATTTGTGTGCAGCGCACCAAGCTCTAAAAATATGGAGTGCCGGTAATTGTACTAATGTGGGGAGGGGACCCAATCAAAAAACTTATAATCAAAAGAACATCGCCCAGCCCCCCTCCCTACGCAATTACAGCAATGGAGTCTCCATTGACAGCTCCCCCCTCCCGGATCAACAACAGATTAACTCTAGCAGGCAACTGCGGCTGGGTGCGCCACGATCCGTAGGGAACGGATCACCGGTGGGATGGAATGGAGACGGAGTGGAGCCCGAGGAACCGAAAGAAAAACGGAATACAACTAAGTCCAACCAAGACGATGAGACCGAGGACGAATCCCCCTCTGAGGATATTACCACGCACACCATGACAACCCGGTCACAGTCGAGTAGAAGAATGCACCCCCCTCGGATACTCTCAACACAAAGTTGCGAGATGAAACAGCGACTGCAATTAAAGGGGAAGAGCACCGTACGGAGTGGGAGCGGAGAATTGGGGATGAACGGCAATGGTGCTCATCGACAATGGATGGAACAACGAGGCACTGACAGCGGAACAACGGCAAGAAACATCGTGACTGTGCGCAAGAGAGAGAGCGTGGAAACGAACAGCAGACCGCTCAGGAGAACCTACGGGAAGAAGGAGGGGAGGAGGAATGGTATGGATGGGGACTATGAGCCCGTGTTACAATCCCGAGGGATAGGAAAACAAGATCAAAGCAGCCTTGGGGCTTGCAGGGATATTGAAAGCAGTGCAGATAATTGCCCACCCCCGCCCACAAAGGGAAGTTGTGTGTGGGATGGTGGAGGGGTTATGAGCAGGGAAGGAAAAAGGATCTGGACCCCCAACCCGGTAACAGCTAGCGAAGCAACATATAATCGAACGCAAACCAGCAATGGAACGGGGACAGATGCTGATGTGGGGCGTATGCTTAGGACTCAACCCGATCAGCTGGGGCCTATGACGCGCTCCAGGAGCCGGAAACAGGCATTAAACAACTGTATATAAGACTCCCCCCCCGGCGTTTGCCTTTTAACCCTGACGATGTCAAGTGTATTTGACGAAAGCTCGGTGGATTAAATTCTATTTTTGATAGATATTCTCTTGGTGATCATTATTATTTGGACAATATGAATATTCCCAAGAGTCGCATTTTTGTTTTTATTTCTAATATATATATATATATATATATATATATATATATATATATATATATATATATATATATATATATATATATATATATAAACATACTATTTTGCTCATTTTATGTGCACTGAACTGATTATATGTTTAATCCCTTCTCACCCTTATGGGTGATACGTGCCTTCTACATATTCCAGTCTGTACCACAGAGGGTTTTGCAGAGTATTTTAGCTGCTTCCCACATTTTTTCTTTCTTAGTTTAGGGTTTTTTTTCCCTAATGTATTTCCTTTACATTGGTTCTTATTAATTTTTATTTTTACTTTAAATTGAAAGATAGTTTTATTAAGTGTATATACTGAGAACATAAAACAATACGAAGTATTTCAGCTCTCTGTATCAAAGAATACCTTCTTACTCCTAGTGTTATTCCCCCGCTATGACAGGGTCCACTTAGTTAGAGTCTAATGGTGGGCTACTAGGTCCTTACTGCAGAAGTAAAAAGGCACTTTCTGCAGAACTATTACTAATGTGAAATCTATTGACTCTCTACCTGTTTCTTTTATTCCCAGCTTTAATGCTTTCACAAATAATCTAGAAGGGGTGATTTTAGACTATAAATATTATGCAGGAGCATGTCGGCCACAACATATTGGTACCTTTGGTTTTAGAAAACCATACAATGTAGAAAGTTATTTGGCTGAGGTGAGTAGCTAAAAATTAATTCTTACATCATTTGAAAAGACTCAATAACCTTCTTCACTAAGATTCAACTAATTTTAAATCATTGATTTATTTCATCTACTTTAATACTGATTCCTGAGATTGATTTACCATATATAATATATTTGATATGCTCTATTAAAGTAAAAAAAAAAGAATCCACCGCCCATCTCTATATTTTGTTTTACATTGAGTTGTTTTAGCTGGATTTCAGATGATTTGAGCTTTCTCAAATATTATCTGTCAATCTTTTACCCAGAAGGCCACTTCAAAGATCCTTTGTTGGAACTTCTGTATATCCTTCCTATAGGGAATTAGAATCAGATAAAATACTTTGAATGGAAAATGGACAGGGCAACAATCTTCGCAATTCTTAAACACCTGGAACAGATTTTCAGAAGGCTCACGAAGTTTTAGGGGGATCAAGAATCAGAAAACATCTGCTATGTGCAAATATACAGCCAATCTACATTTTGAATAGGATTACTCTTTTAAGTTAAACAACTTCTTTAACAACTTCTATGAACCAGCAGTATTCCTACAATATTTGCATTACTTATTGCACTAAATCATATACAACCTATGCTTAAGGACAATTATTCATGTAAAATGAAAATGACTAAAAGCCCAATGTAGTATACCAGTGAGTGAAAAACATACATGCCCAAATTATACTTACCTTAAGTAATAAATTAATAACCATGAGTAAGTTGATGTGCAACAGTAATCCATTAAAATTCAGTTAGGACTAGGATTTCATCAGATTTTGCCGGTATCTAAAAAATTATCAAAAGTGTAGCTGTAGTTTCATTGTTTATCTATCTTCACAGCTGAATGTTTTGATCCTAATTATAGCGTGTAACCTATTGTGGTCTACTGTTCATTCTCAATTTTTCCTTTGTTCCTTCCTACATTTCAAACATGACATTTGAGTTATTATTTTTCTCCTTTCTTTGTGTTTAGACCAAAGGCAAATATGAATTTTCAATGACTGCGCACGAATCGTATTCAAGTTTTGAACACAGCGTCTTCAGGGGAAAAACAAAAGAAGAAAGTTTTAGCTTTGGATTTATTATACCTGGTATATTTAAATTTAGTTACAGTAAGAATGATGCACGATATCAAAAATTTGCTAGCAGGACGAAAAGATTTTCTTCAAAGGTAAACTTTTGTTGTGCTTCTTCTTAGGCTTACTCTACTTTGTTCAACATACACTCTAAAAGCCAATCACAATACAATTAAGATATTATCAGTAGAAAATCATGTTACTTTTTTTGAAATTATGAATAACAAGTTGTTTTTTTCCTTGGGATTCATATATTTTACTTAGAGCAAGCAATGCCAGACCATCTCCATCTCTAGTTATAGTTTGTCATCTCTTTCTACATTTATAAAAATGCTTAGCTTAGATCCTGTAAAATGAGGTACATAGATTAGTTATTCTGTACCTCTAGGGAGAAAGGCAGGGTATAATCTAATTTATAAAACACAAAATTATTCATAATGTATAGAGGTTATTAAATGTAGCACTTATTGTAGGGTCTATGACAATTCACCACAGCCAACTTGACATAGGACAATCACTGCAGGGCAAGAGTTACACTAATATCAAAGAAATTTGTTGTTGTTAGTTGCGAAGTTGTATCCGACCCACCATGACCCCATGGACAACATTCCTCCAGGCCTTCCTGTCCTCTACTATCTTCTGGAGTCCATTGAAGCTCATGCCTACTGCTTCAGTGACTCCATTCAGCCACCTCATTCTCTGTCATCCCGTTCTTCTATTGCCCTCAATCTTTCCCAGCATTAGGCTCTTCTCCAGTGAGTCCTTCCTTCTCATTAGGTGGCCAAAGTACTTCAGTTTCAACTTCAGCATCTGGCCTTCTAAAGAGCAGTCAGGGTTGATCTCCTCTAGGACTGACCGGTTTGAATCAAAGAAATAGTGGAATAGAATCATTAAAGAAAGGATGCAAAAGGAGGGATAGAATGAAATGTGACTGACAAAAATTAAAATATTTTTATTTATTTTAAATGATTAAATAGAGTTATTAAATTGTCCTGTGGCGAGTTGGCCATGGTAAGTTGTCCCACAGCTAGTTGGCTGTGGTGAGTAGGCCATGGTGAGTTGGCTGTGACCAGTTGGCTGTGATGAGTTACTGTACATGGGCACAGTCGTATGGATTTTTTTTTTAAATGGAATCACTGGCTTCCCCCCCCCTCAAAAATATTCATTTGATAAAGTTGGCAAGGGGCATGGCAGTGGCATGAAAATATCTTTGAAAGGGTGAGGGCATATTGGAACTAATTCCAGCACCCTCTTTTAAAGCCTAAGGGTTTCAATCAATAAAATAATTGTTTATTCCCTATGAGAGCCTTCTAGGGAAAAAAAATTCTGTCAAAAGCAAATTCACATAAAAATGGGGCTGTAAAAGACTGTGTGTGGTGCAACATTATTATGGAATGATCACTTTGTAATTTAAAAATAAATGAGCCAATATCTAGAATCAAACTCAGTTTCACTCTACATATTGGGTTCTTACAAACATTTAACAATGTGTTTCCAACCTATACAGGTAGTCCTTGACTTACAACTACAATTGAGCCCAAAATTTCTGTTGATAAATGAGACATTTGTTAAGTGAGTTTTGCCCCATTTGACAACCATTCTTGCCACAGTTGTTAAGTGAATCACTGCAGTTGATAAGTGAGTAACCGGGTTGCTAAGTGAATCTGGCTTCCCCATCGACTTTGCTTGTCAAAAGGTCACAAAAGGTAACCTGGGACACTGTAACTGTCATAAATATGAACCAATTGTCAGGCATCTGAATTCTGACCACATGATCATGGGGATGCTGCAAAGGTCGCAACTATGAAAAAATGGTCATAAGTCACATTTTTCAGTGCTGTTGTCACTTTGAATGGTCACTAAATGAACTGTTGTAAGTCCAGGACTACTGTAGTTAATGGAAATATCAGAACAAGGCCACCAACAGGCATTTGCATAAGATACATGAGGTGGGTGATGCTATGATGGACCACATTTTAATCACTCCTCTCAATCTCTTCTGATGCTTTCCTTTAGTCTAGCAGATTTGTCCATGCTCAAGCAGAGCTGGAAGTTGCCCAATATAAACTGAAGAGACAGGACTTGATGCTTCACTCTGAGTTCTTCCAGAGAATCCTTCATTTGCCTCTGGTGTATAGCTATGGGGAATACCGAGATCTTTTCAGAGATTATGGAACACACTACATCATTGAAGCAACTCTTGGTGGCACTTATGAATATACTTTGATCATGAACAGCAATGAACTTCAGAAGGAAGGTATGATTGAGGAGAGAGGATTGTCCATTAACTACATGATTTATGCTGAGTTTTATCTTTCCTTGCAAACACCTGTTCAAGTTTAACATGGCTCAGCATGGCACAAGGTGCCTTCGTTAAAATAAATTATGGATTTGGATTGATTAATTTTCCATTGTTTTATGAGTTTTGGTTAGTTTGACCATTCCAGAGACTGATTGCTGGATTCTTGCAAAAATGGGACCACTTAAAATGCATCCCACTTTCTTGTTTTTTAAAAATTTCTAACACATTGATATCATCTGTCCCTTTTGATGTGATAATTGTAAATTGTGTGAAATATAGCACATCTTGTAACAAATTTTACCCCTCATTGTATTTTTTTTATACAATGAGAGGTAAAAATTTTTATGAGATGTGCTACATTTCACAGAAAAATAGTAAACAAATAGGTTCCCTTGTTTAATTCTTCCTTAGTGACCACTTTTCTATCAACACTCATAAAAATGCCCTCATTTTGCTTTTGTGGACTTATTTTCCAAGAAAGACTGGCTAGTTACATGCCACTGAAACTTTTCAGTGGAAAAAAAATTAACAGATTTTAATTCTCTCAAATTATTGAACAGATTTTGGCTTTTGGCTTTCATGAGACCACCATCTG
The DNA here is from genome assembly GCF_016545835.1 of Crotalus tigris. Taxonomy (NCBI): domain Eukaryota; kingdom Metazoa; phylum Chordata; class Lepidosauria; order Squamata; family Viperidae; genus Crotalus; species Crotalus tigris. The sequence goes on from NW_024100081.1 coordinate 1,767,802, forward strand.
TTTTTAAATATGTGATGGAATCATGGTATAGTGAGGCAAGCCATTTTAATCATCTCAATCACAACTGAGTTATGGGAATCAATTTTATACAGCTTCATATCCAGGAAGCGATAGGCAGCTGATGGAAAATCTGGCTGTTACAATGTTCAGATATCAGCTTCCATTCTGAAGGAACTTCTTGCATGAGAAGCAAAATGTCTTCAAAAAAAAAAACAGAAAAGTCCAGTATTTTGAAAAACTAAATTTGAAAAACTAAATTTGGGACAACCAGGACCTGGATGACTGAAAATCTCCATCCAGACATCAGGGAGTTAGTTGGCTGAGTGAGAAATCACTAAAAGTTGGATCCTGTCTCATTTAGGAAATTAGAAATTCTTTTACAGCCATTTATATGAGTTGAAAACATCCCCTTGGGACAATTATGTGATTAAGTCAACTGAGAAAACCTGGAAGTCCAACACCTTTACCAAATATTCTAAGATTGCCACTTTCTCTTTTCTTTTCTGAAAATATTCAGATTGTCCCCTTTTGGGAAATAGTAAATAATTGACTAGGATGAGTCCCCTATCTGACATTATCCTTACAGGGTGATGGATGCTGCTTTTACAAGGCTGGTGCTCTTTGGACAGAACAAACATTGCTCTGGGCTGTTAATCAATAGTTTCAGTCTCTTGTTTACCCATTGGCAAAGGGAAGTTGACAAACATCTGTACAAGACCTTCTCTATAAGCCACGCTTTTTAGCAAGCAGCATTTCGCTTGGGGCTGAGAATATAGACACTAAGTTTTAGCCTCTTAGAGAAAACAAATGAGCTGGAAAGAATGTTAGATTATAGGCTTTCTTTACTTATTTTATTTATTTATAAAATTTATAGACTGCTCATCCTACCTCAAGGTAACCCTGGGCGACTTACAATAAAAAAACCCTATATAAATTAAAAACATAAATAAGTTAATACAAAATCCAAAACACTAAAGCCCAATCCAACGTTGGGGAGGAGGGAGCAGGATTGGGGGGAGGTGGATGTGTTGTCAATCAATCAATCAATCACTTCCACTGTGATACTCCCCCATTGGAGCCCCAAGCATTTTAATTAGCAATTAGTAAATGGTTCCAGTGTCACTTCAATTGTCTAACTTAAGCATGGCTTAAGAATGTTGGAATTCTGCATACACTGAGCAATGTTCATTATAGGATCCAATCTGGGTTGGTCACCAGGACCAGAAATTTTATCTTCCAAGCTTTCGGGCTCATGCAGGAGCCCATTTTCAGGGAACTTAGGGAGAAGTTCCCTGAAGATGGGCTTCAACACAACTCCGAAAGCTCGGAAGACAAAGTCTCTGGTCCCAGTGACTGACACAGATTGGATCCTGCAACATTATCCTGGGACATGTATATTCAGCTTCATTCATAATGTTCACTATGTTGTTTGGATGTTTTGTTCAGTATGTTTCTCAAAATGCTTTTGCAGTGTCAAAAAAAAATATTCTCTGAGTGTAGCCTGCCAGAGTAGCTATGATAGACTCTTAGAACATATATTCAATATTAATTAATGATATTCCACCAGTAATGCTGGTGAAGAAGTACTGCATTCTTTCACTGTAGTCTTTAAATCTGAACAATGAAGCACAAGCTGTCCTTATGCGATAGCTCTTCACAAGAGTAATGTATGAAGGTGCCTTGAACTGAGAAGTTTCTTTCATTTTGAAGGATTGGAATTAGTTTTCTATTATAGCCACCATTTCTGAAAACTGAGGTGTAAGCTTGGGGCTTGGGGGTGATCAAGGTTCAGATCCACCAGATCAGCCACAGAAACTCATTTGATGATTTGGGACCAGTTCGCTCTCTTCAACCTAACCTGCCTCACAGGTTGCTACTGTGGGAATTAAAAGAAGGCCATCCTTATATAGCTGCCTTGAACTCCTAGATTAAAAACAGATTATTAAAATAAACTCAAAGCAAGTATGTGTGCATACAGGGTTGCTAATTAAGGGAAGGTGAATCCTTCAAACTGCCTCAATTCTGAATGCAAGCTGGTGTTTTTAATACATATTTGTTTTGTTTTCAAAGGATACAACTTTAGAGATGTCCAAGCCTGTACACAAAATGGAGTTAAAGTTGGCGTAACTATTGAAGAAGTTACTGTATCAGCAGGAATAACTGCTGGAGGGTGTAATGCCATTTTAAAGGAAATTGGAGGTGAGGCTGTAACCATCAAGTAAATGTCCCTTCTATGTCTGTCTGTCTGTCTGTCTTCTCTCTCCCTCTTTCTCTGTGTCTCTCTCTCACACACCTATTTATCTCTATCTATCTATCTATCTATCTATCTATCTATCTATCTATCTATCTATCTATCTATCACTCTATCATTATGTATTATCATCTATTTTATCCATTCATCTGCAAGCAATTTTAACAAAATGTGTCTGAAGTCAACAGAGAAATGATAAAATATTGTAAAAATAGCAGCCTTGTCAAAGTCTTGATTGAAATTACCCAATCTGATTCAGATAGTAACAGTAATGATGATGCTGATGCTGATGATGGTGATGCTGATGCTGATATTAATAATGCTGCAATTTTCTATTGTAACAAGGGGAGACAGAATGTTGGCACAAAGGGAGTGTTGTTTACAGCACAATGGAACAACACTGTTCTCACCATTTTGACAAAAGTAGGAAGCTTCCAAAGGTTCCCAGGTATCTGCATCAATGTTTAAATGGTCTCTGTTTTTTTTTTTTTTAAAAAAACATTGAATCTAAACTGGATGGGTAGGCCTTGTAGCTCAATGTGGAGATCTCAAAAACATTTTCTAGATAGTCTGTAGGAATCTAGAGTCTAGTAGCACTGTTTGGACTTCAAAGAATGATGGAAGCTCCAGAAAGACTGGTGCATGCTTCTACCTTCTAGATTTCTGTCATTTGGAAACTTAGTAGTTCTAAGTACAAGTAGTACAAGTAGTCCTTGACTTACGACATCACTAGAGCCCCAAATTTCTGTTGCTAAACAAGACAGTTGTAAAGTGAGTTGTGCCCCATTTTATAGCCTTTCTTGCCACAGTTGTTAAATGACTCACTGAAGTTGTTAAGTGAATCTGGCTTCCCCCATTGACCCTGCTTTCAGAAATTGTCTGGGAAGGTTACAAATGGTGATTTACTTTACCCTGAGACAGTGCAACTGTCATAAATGCATGCCAGTTGCCAAGCATCCAAATTTTGATCATGTGACCATGGAGATGCTGCAACAGTCATGTGAAAGTGTAAAAACCAGTCATGAGTTACTTTTTTCAGTGTTGTTGTAACTTCAAACAGTCACTAAATGAATGGTTGTAAGTTGAGGTCTTCCTATGCTATAGATCAGTGTCTACATATGTCTGTTAACAGGAGGATAATCATGGCATGATCTGAACCATTATGTCAGGCAATTCAGTTCTTGACATAAAAGCTGTTGAAGACATATATAAATCTCTAAACTGATGTCTCAATTATTTTTCTGCAGAGACCACATCAGAAAAGAAATTTGTGGAAGACTTTATTGCTCTTGTCCGTGGAGGGGCCAGTGAACACATTACAACACTTGCAAACAAAGACTTGCCCAATGCAGAACTGATGCAAGAGTGGGGGGATGCTGTTCAGTACAACCCAGAGATCATCCGAATGAAGGTTTGTGTAAAACATTTGTTCCGTAGCAAGTTGTATTTACCAGCCTCAGGATATTCAGGATGGGGGGGAAAAATATAGGATCAAGTTGGTGGGGATCCCTGGTGGTGCAATGGTTAGAATGCAGTACTGCAGGCCAACTCTTCCCACAGCCTGAAGTTTGATCCTGATGGGCTCAAAGTTGACTCATCCTTCCATCCTTTGAGGTCAGTAAAATGAGAGCTCAGATTGTTGGGGGACAATATGCTGACATTGTAAACTGCTCAGAGACTGCTGTAAAGCAGGGGTCCCCAAGCCTCAGGCCACGGCCCACCTCCAGGTTTTGAGCCATTCAGAACCTGGCCATGGAAATGGCAGGCAAGAGCGAGCATGCATCCCTACTTGCGCAAGTGGCAGGCCCAAGCTTGCCCACCAACTTGCACAGAATCTTCCTCTCTCCCCCCCCCCACCAGTTCGCAAAGACATAAAGATAGTGCAAAGCACTATGGGGAAGTATATAAATCTAAGTGCTATTGCTAGTGCTATTTTTAATACCTGATAGAAAACAGTGACAACTTTAAAAGTTTGGAGTCCACTTATTGCTAGTGAAGTCCAAAAGAAACGCCTGAAAATCAGAGGACTCTACTGAATGGAGCAGGATGGGGAGCAGGTGTTGAGGAGAAAAGAAGCAATGCTGAAAACTGAAGAAAGCTACAGAGAGCACCACCGTGTCATTTTTAACAATCCTTTCACTCCATGTAGGTGGCTCCTTTTTAATTGACAGTAGCTGCCGAAGCATTGGTCTGGATAAGTCCTTTTCTGGTTGAATGCTTTTGCCAAAGCCTTTCAGGATCTAAGCCAATGCATCCAGTCCCTGGAGTGGGAGTGGAAATCAAATATGAAATCTGTAATCGGTCCAAATTTGAACATGATAAACTTGCCTGATTTCAAAATCTGTTGACCCTGTTGAACAAATAAGGAAATCAGCTGATGTCCTTTAGAAAATAAACATATACATACATACATACATACATACATACTTATCTATCTATCTATCTATCTATTTATTTATTTTACTTAACACAGAAAGCATTTTAATCCATTGAGGGTAAATGCACAGATTTCACATGAAATCTGTGCATTTGAAACATGAGCCCAATAAACAAGCTCTGTCTCAACATGAGCCCAATAAACAAGCTCTGTTTCAAATGCATTGTGCAGTGTGACTAAAGTACACTCCTGGATTGTTACCTATTGCTTTATCCAATTTTCATCCAGTGAGAGTTTGCAATTTAATTTGCCTAGCTTACATATAATCAGAAAAGGGAGGTGGAGGCAATTACAATTAAATGCAATAGGAAATGTTCCCAAGCTGGGAATATTCCAGTTCTGGGAAAAGAATTAGACAAGACTTTTAGAAAATGAAATTATTTTCAGGAAGTCACATCACTGAATATTTAGCATAAAGTCAGGGTTGTTTCAGGAAGGCTTTTGCTTGATTGGATTGTCCATTTTGGTTTGAAGAATCAAAGGCAATTCACCCAGAGCTGTAAAATGAAACCTAATACTGAATCGAACAGTTGAACCCAATTAGACCATCAAACTGGAAATCTTTGGATCTACAATAAACAAAGTATCCAGAAGCTTTTGCTTTTGTGCGCAGAAGAAGATTTTTCCAAATTGGAAATCTGAATTGATCCAGTTCAGTTTGTACTTCTGAATCAAACTTGACCACAATTTGTGGCGGCTACAGTGAGTACAGATATAGAAACACCGATAGTCTTCTTAGAAGAAGATTACAAGGTGATGGAGGAAGTAATGTATAATTAATTAATATAATGTATTAATTATACATTAATATAATGTATAATTAATTAATTTCAAACACTGCAGCAATTTTTTTTTAAAAAAAAGAAATTTCCAATTAGTCAACATGTCTTGAGATCACAGAGGTCTATTGAGGAAGAAAAAAATCTAATGCTTATTTACAGCTGCAAGTATTTTGTTCTCGATGCTTTTGAGGAGTAGACTTTGGCTGGGGCACCATATGATAAATAGACAATTATTACTACAAAAAAAGATCCGGTCATTAATGTTACAGCACACACTGCCTCCTCTGTATCAGTGCATTGTCAGGCACGATCTCAGTAGCTGCTGTTATCTTTCACACAACTTTTCACCTTTTACTCCAATCTGTGGCTTTACCAGCAAAGTATGTCTGCCAAGGATACTGTAGAAAATGTCTATGGAGATTCTCAGTCATCCAGGTCATGGTTGTCCCAAAGGTGCTTTTTCACAAGGCAACTGGCCTTTCTTTTTTCTCTTTGAAGACATTTCACTTCTCATCCGAGAAGATTCAGCTTCAGCTTTACCTTCAGCTTCAGAGTTGAAGAAGTTTCTTGGATGAGAAGTGAGAAAAAAGAAAGGCCAGTTGCCTCATGAAAGCACTTTTGGGATGCTGTAGAACAGGGGTCCCCAATCTATGGTCCACGACCAGGTACCGGGCCACAGCCTGTTGGCCACCGGGCCCCAGGAATAGCTGGTGAGCCCCACCCACTTGCAGTAACACCATCATGCAGGCACTAGCAGCTCCATTTGCACATGTGTGGGAATGCTAGCACCGCCACCAATGTCATGAGGGTGCCAGTGGACCATTTTTGCATGCACACGTGCACCAGTGCATGTGCCATGGGCACGCATGGCCCATTTGCATATGTGCATGCACACTATGCCTGTTTACGCATGTGTGACCACTTTTCCCTGCTGCTCCCTTTCCTTCCAGACCGCCAAGCCAGAAATTTTGGGGAACTCTGCTGTAGAAACAACTGTCACTCCTTGCAGAATAAAGGGAGGTGATCAAGCCACCTTAAGAGCAGAATACTTTATTTATTTATTCATTCATTCATTCATTCATTCAATTTATACTGTCACCCATCTCACATTCATGACTATTTATATGAATATAACTCTACGTTTCCCTCTTGCCATCTATTTTAAATTAGTGGTAGGAGATGGTAAATTGTGTTTGCATGGCTTCACAGGGATGGGTAACTGCTACACTCCAAAAGAGATCACCCTGGTGAATTTACTGCTTCAGCCCCTTTAGATATTTGAGTTCTGATGATGTCTGGCACTTTCTGGCACTTATGCTCCCATGAAAGTTTTAACGTAGACCATTAGTGAAATGAATCACGTCATCATGTCAGTTCTAATGCCCTGTCGTGGGATCAAATCTCAATCCATCCACAAAGGATAAAGTTGTCTTCATCTCCATTGCCTAGAGGGATGTCTCGTATTTCTTGGTCGGATTGGGAAAAGCCTGGATCTGAAACCTATAGAAACCTCCACCTCTTATCATAAGCTATTTATTTATTATTACATTTGTTTGCTCCACATCTCACCACCAGGTAATTCTGGGTTGCTTACAATAAACTATAGTGAGCGCTGTGGTCCATATCTTCTGAATGGGCATATTTAGAGATATGTGTTCATACACAGAAGAGATGAACAGGCCCTCTCTCTGCTCTTGATAGGTGGAGCCTCTTTACAATTTAATTTCTGCAAATACTTTTGCCAACGCTGCTACGCTGAAACAAAACATGAAGCTTGCCCTTGAGGAGTTCCGTCAGGAAACAAGTGACTGCAGATGCGCTCGGTGCCAGGGCAATGGAGCCCCATTTTTAAAAGGTAAGTTTGTGTCCTCTGATGATTTGTCTAATATCTGCGATGAAAATGCAGTTTGCTTCAACTTTCTCCTTGTTCCCATCCTCTATAAGAAAGTAAGATATTTCTCTAAATGTCACAATTGTTTCACTGGCAGCATAGCAAGATAAGAAACTTTACCACTTTGGCAAGTATAATGGAATCTTAATCATTTACATTTAAGAATGTCTCTTCCAACCCAATTAGGCATTAAACACAGCATTGCAATCTGCTTAAAATCTCTTTCGGAAATAACTTTGCTACATTTACTAGAGCACTAGCTCTCTGGCCATTAATTAGTGTTCCTCTCATCTCTTGGAAGAGGAAATGCCATCTGCAACTGCTAAAAATGGTTATCGTGATCATTACTAGAGATTGTGCACTGGATGTTTCCCCCTGTTTCCAGGGGGAGACTTTTCAAAATCACTTTTGAATTGCAGCTAGGAAAGACAAAGCCGGATTAAGGGCAGACAGATGTTTTGTAAATATGTGTAGCATGGCATTATATAGCTGGATTTGTGTTACTGTATATATGTATGTATGCATTTATTTGTTTGTTTGTTTTTGTTATATGCTGCCCATCTCACTATCAGACAACTCTGGGTGGCTTATAATGTCAAAATGGCAGTGCACAATTAGAAAATTAAAGCATTAAAAACATTACACATTAAAACATTCAAAATTAATATCAGAAGGAGAATGCAGATACAAAAGGCCAATGTGTAAACAGAGTGGAGGTGAGATCTTCTCTTATTTTACTAACCTCTCTCAGAATGGGATGCCCCTGTCGGAGCCCCAGGTCAATTGGCAGAGTTAGGTTTTCAGGCCCTTTCAGAAGGCCAAAAGGATGGAAACAAATCTCACCTCAAGGGGCAAGATGTACCAGAGAGTGGGCACCATAGCAGAAAAGGCTCTTTTCCTGGACCCCGCCAGCCACAATTCCTTGGCCAGTGGAATCTGCAACATGCCCCCTCTGCTGTCGCAAGATGGACAGGCCAATCCCATTGGAGTAGGCTCAGTGGCTCAGTGGTTTAGTGATACTGGAGAGGGTCTCTGCTCCAGTGTTTCGAGCCCTAGCAATGCATGATAGAGTGAGCTCCTGTTATTTACCGCCCACCTATGGTTCTCGATTGTGACACCATTTGTGAGGTGGCTCTGGTGGAGGGCAGGGGACTTGGATGATGCTGCAGGAAGAGATGGTCATCTTTCTTCCTGATGCAAAGCTAGCTCTCCCTCCTTGGCACACTTTGCAAAGTTTCGTGAGCAGATGCCACAACAGAGCTAGTAAAATTGGCACCAAAATACCACTATGCATTAGCATTGCATTCTCCTGGCTAATGTAACAGTGCCATGCACAAATAATAATCCTATTGGTGTGAGGCAATTCCTCTGGTAGCCTGGACCCATGCCATAAAGGGCTTTAAATATAATACCAACAATACCTTGAACTGGACCTGGAAGCAGACTGGCAACCAGTGCAATTCATTCAACTGTGGTGTTACATGGGCCACCCTAGAGGTACTAAACTATTTGCCTTCTACATTTTGTGGAAATTTAGCTTCTGAATGTTCTTCAAAGGTAACTGGGGGAATGTGGAGGAGGCAAATTTTGCTAACCACAGAGAAGGAAGTCTGGTATCTAATTTTAATCAGTCCCTTCCACCCATAGGGAGAAATTTTTCCAATTGTGGAAATACTGTGCCTTGTGGAACACTGACAGACCACTGGATATCTTAAGCCAATTCTTAGAACAAAGAAATGGAGACATAGCATGCTAGCTTTAGCCAGCTTGGCTTTTTTGTCCCTCTAGGCTGAGCAGCCTTTAGTCTCACTACAGTCACTTCCCTACTTACTTATCTACCTACTGGAGTGACTAAGACCTTTTTTTCTGAATTACTTTTGCAAAAATTGCTCAACTGGCTAAATTAAATGATGTTCCCCATATGCTTGCTTCCATGCACAACCTTTAACCATGGAAATACAACTGTTCAAAACTGGATGCTAAATCATTATGTGGGCCACTGCTCCCTTTCAATGGTCTTACTGCTTCTTATTTCTGTTGTGTTATTCAGCAAAGGAGCTAGTATTAATAATCCACAGCTCTTCCTTAGCAAGCTAGAGATGTGGAAAAGCTTCCAGCCATCCCTAGGTATCCTACATTATTTTCTTTGTTTCCTCCTATGTGCATTTTTTCTATGTGGATCTATGTGTATTGTATTCTTTTCTATATGTATCTTTGACAAGCCAAGTCCTCTTTTTTTATCTTTGTAGCCCTATAAATAGGGTGGGCAATTTTCCTATGAGCAGGGCACCCCACTTAATATTCTATTATTATTTTAGGTGCTTGCCTCTGAGAATATTGGATTAATAGGGTTAACATTATTGGTTTTTGTAGAGCACGAAAAGCTTTAGCGATGGTGTAATGTTAGTGAAAACTGATGTGTGTACACTCTTGGGGAATTGAAGGAGATTCAAATCACATTTTGTGGTACATGTATGTGTAGATTGACTGTCTTAGTTCTAAATGATTGGTGACATACTATATATGAACTGATATTTATTACATAATTGGAGCTGATGTATTTTCCATCTGTGCTGTTGGATTTCATGCCAGTCATATTAATGAAATTATATCTGTCCTAAATATTATTGTTATGTTTTATCTAACATTAATTATTCTTAAACGTGCAGTTGAGAAGTTGAAGAAGTTGAAGGTTTTACAAATCAAACCAATATCATTCTGTTAGATCTATGTTGTTTTCCCCAGAAGGTTTGATAACCTCAACCGTTCAACTTTTTTTCATAACTCTGAGGAAACAACAATGTAAAAACTATGTTTAAAAAAAAATCTTCTTAAGTAGGTCACCCAACGTCATTTGAAGTACACAAAGTTCGGCTGCCTTTCCACTTTCCACAAAACTTTGAAAAACATTTAACAGAGCAGATGGAGAAATCATATAAAATGATGTGTTAACCTTCAATTAATTCAAATGTAATTATATTTAAATTGAAATCAAATTTAGAGAGTTTTTTTTTTCCTGGCTCTATCCACTTCTTGAAATAAGCTCTCCCCTCTACCCCAACAGGACATTCAAAACCCAAGTGCAGTCCTTAACGCCCCAAATACTTGCTCACCCTGTGTGTGGTTTCTGGATCATTGGATATATATGGCTCTGTAATAGATAAACATGGTGTGCAATTTTGTACTGAGTTGCAGATAGGAGCGATGCATTCCCCTGGTTCCTTTGCTCAAGTGTGATGAGACGCATAAGAAGACAAATTCCTTGTGTGTCTAATCACACTTGACCAAATAAAATATTCAGTTCAATTCAATTCAATACCATGTCATCTGTCGTCTTTCTGATAACAATATCTTTAGGCAGGACTGAAATGGTTTCCCTTGTCATCTGCTCAATTAATTCTTTCAATTACCTCACAGTGGTCTTTGCAAGCGTCTGAAAATTGCCTTGGAAATAGTTCTGTTTCTATTTTTTCCTTTTAGGGACTCGCTGCGAATGCATTTGTCCCCTAGGACATGAGGGTACCGCCTGTGAAAGAACACAAAGAACAAGTAAGAGAAAACAGAGTGACCCCCCACCCTCCACCCTTATTTATTTTTTTACAAAGCAACGTAGCCGTTTACTGTAGTGTTGCAATGCTAGCCCAGCCTACTTGTGTTGCACCTGTAGCTTTTGGTGTTGCAAATATAGTTTTGTTATAACCATATAATCCCCAGATCGATACCAAATGGGTTCTAATGTGAAAAAAACATTAACACATGAGCATCAGGGCAAAGTATTAAAGTGTTAAAATGCTTGCCAGAGCAAATCCTCATTCTGGAAACATATATGGGCTAAAAGGTTGGAATCTGTATCTGTGTCCTTTCCTTTTCATGCTTTGGCCTGTACTATGTAAACTATTTCAAATGCTGCTTTTCCAAGTGGGTTGGTATGTGCAAAGCATGCCTTCTCCGAACTTTGGGAGAAAGTGACTTAGACATTTTCCTCTCTGGTAGAGAGAGAATAGACGAATATTCTGCAGGGAATAGATGAATATTCTCTACAACTTCTAACATTTTCCTCTATTCTCCGCACATACATGTATGTGCACAACCAATGGGCAAATGGCTCCCACAGAATGTTTGGCCTTCCTGTTTGTCCAACCATTGAAAATATGAAGCCATGAGACTTCCTGTGATGGTCTACTCCAGGTAGTCCTCGACTTACGATCACAATTGAGCCCAAAATTTATTTTGCTAAGTGAGAAATTTATTGAGTTTTGATGACTTTCCTTGCCATATTTGTTAAGTGAATCACAGCAGTTGTTGTTAGTAACACAGTTGTTAAGTGTTCCACACTAAATTATTTCAGTCAAGACACATGGATAGACACCATATATTCCGGCGTATAAGGCGACTCAGCATATAAGACAACCCCCGTCTTCGGCGCCGAGTCGCGTGCCTAGAAAGTTGTCTTATATGCCAGAAACTACCGTTATTTCCAGCATATAAGATGACTTGGCGTATAAGACGGCCCCCGACTTCGGCGCCAATTTTAACGCTTGCAAAATTCGTCTTATACGCCAGAAAGTACGGTACAGTATTTTTCAATGATTTTTTCCCTCTCATTTTAGGAATTCTGCTGTAGTTTATATCAAAAAATATAAAATATGATTATGGTTTCATTTATTAATGATATGTCAAACTCACGACATCACATGATATCGTGTGACGTGCCAGCAATGGGGTAGGCGCGGTTTCCTGGTGACATGTCTGGCCCATGGGCTGGCAGTTTGACACCCCTGATCTACATAAATCAAACCAGAATTGTGAAAATTAGGACTGACATTGCTTTATCGTTTGACCTCATAACATCACCATAATTTTATTTCTCCTTTTCTCTCCCCAGATGTTCCAATAGATGGAAACTGGAGCTGCTGGTCCAGCTGGAGCCCAAGTAGTGGAAGACAAAAATCTAGAAGCCGGGAATGTAACAACCCTGCTCCCCAAAATGGTGGCAATCCTTGTCCAGGGCCAAGTCATGAAACTACTTAATGTTGTATTGAAAAACTATTTGTAAAGAAAAAAAATGCAGGTTACTGAGTTTTGTTCATAAATCCCAATTTAAGCAAACATTTGGATGATGGGTTAAATGTTAAATCCAGTCCAGTTTAGAAATGATTTTTCAGATGCGGAAATGTATGAATGAAATACAATAAATTTTGGAGCCTACAGATGAGGTACCACCTGTTAACTTTTGGATTAAAAATGCAGATCATATAGCCGAAATTTTAAACCTGTTTGATGAATGTTTATTATGCCAGTCATGAGAGAGCTTAAGGGTGCAGAAGCACCTTGCAATATTAAAGGTCATCATCTGCCTTTGCAGCATTAAGAAATATTGACCTTTTTCAGATAGTTAAGCAAAGCAACTTCTAGCAAGAGCGTATTACTTATTTTTCTATCAATGTAACAATACAGCTTTTCTAATAGTCACTTGAGGGTATTTTTAGCTGGATACCTAGGATAAATGAAAGCTTAAATCTCAATCAAAGCAGCCTCATCAAATGTGAAACTTGAAAGCAATGTGACAATATATCCAGTTTCCCATTTATTGCCTCAAATGTAGCTGATTTAGCCAATTAGGTTTTTAAAAAAAAGAAAAGAAAAGAAAATATAGATTGTGAACTTCTTTCAAATACCTCTGTGACCCTCTAGTTTCTTAGCTGTCCAATAATGATACCGTATGTTTATTCATCGCATGAATTCTCCCAGCAAATTACTTTTTATAAGTATAGATATTCACAAGCATTTTGGAACTTCATATAAACACAAAATAAAATTAATTAAATTCATAAAGGTCATAGGAAAATACTTTGAATTTCTGCACAATAAAATAGATTGATCGTTGCCTTGCATGTTCAGGAACCTTGCATCTGGCAGGACTATTGTCAAAGGAAAGTAGAGATCCTGATAAATACTTTGAAGGGTGCAGTTATCAAGATTTACAGCTTCTCTTCTGCCCAGATGGAAGAGAGGGATCACAACAGTTCTCCCCTCTTGCTCCCCTGTTGCATGGCACTTATAGAAGACAGCAGATTGAGTCTGAAACAACGAAACAACAATACCTGGATCAACAGGCAGAAGAGATCATAGATGGCAGGAGGGCACGGCCATGGAGTAAGGGTTAATCCAAATCTACTCCATTATCTGGAAGGTTTGAGCGAGTGCTTTTACGTAAAGACTTTCATACACCATTTCAAGAGTATCCACTTATTTTGGCCAGTTTTCATTAAGAATAAACTAATCCAGGCAGGGGAGGGGGAGGGGGCTAATTCAGAATTCAGGATTCAACTCCACAAGAGGACTTCATGTTTACCTTGGGCCCTGAGGCCTAAATCATCATGTTGCATTTTTAGAGTCTGATGAGGTTTTAACTTATAGAACTATCTCTCTGGTGCTAATAAGAACCATTTTAGGGCTGCTTTCTCTTGGTTAATGGGTTGGAAATGAGGTTCTGTATTTTCAGATGATGTCTTTCCAGATGCTATTTCTAAATACTGTATTTGGGATCAATTCAATCACCAACATGTTTTAGGTATCCCCATGCTAGCGTTTGAAATACATGGAGAAATATCTAAATATATTTTGAGAGAGAGATACGAATGGGGAGTTTAGAGTTTGCATTGCACTGCATACGTATAATCTCACCACATCCTTTGCATAGGAAATCTTTCCTGTCTATCTCAGTGCATCTAATCTTTTGGTGGATCTGTATGGCCAATGCTATGATTCCTTATCATCCAAACTGCCTTCTTTTTGGAGGAATTGACTTCTGCTGCTAGCCCCATCAAAATAAGTGAGATCAAAATATGCAGTTAAATGCTTAGAAGGCATGTAGTTACCTAGGTGGAATGTATGCTGATTCCCTGACTTTTTTAGACTATAATGGCTTAAATGCATGCAACACAATTGCACCAGCTTCCATCATATTTATTGCCATCCTTCTGCAAAATCCTCATTTGAGAGCTTAATGAACTGCATGTTTTAACCATTCTTAACATTCATTTGGGTCACTGATTTCAAAACAGCACAAGGCTCCATCTGTCATCATCCTTTGCACTGTATTTTATTTCGGCGTGTCAGTTTGTAATTTTCTTTTAAAATGGAATTGCTCATTTCATCTGTTTCATAGGTTTCGGTGAGAATATACGTTCATTATGTAGCACAAATCGGATCCATCACATGTGTGAGAGAGAATAGCAAAGGTTAGAATAACCTTAGGTATTGCAATAAGGTATGAGATTCTGTGTTGGGATACTACTCTGATCATTATTTGTTATTTTATGGCAATTTTCCTTCCTTCCTCCTTATAAACAATAAAATATGCTATTATTTTCTTCCCTCCCTCCCTCCCTCCCTCCCTCCCTTTCTTCCTCTTTCTCTCTCACTTTCTCTCTCTTATGCACACATGGACATTCTGTCCCTTTAATGGTATGTGGGAATACATTGGATAAGAGGCAGCTTAGCTTGCAAAAAGAATGAATGTAGCTAACATCTTGGATAAGACTCTATTTGTCGGGCTATAAATGTGACGCTGGAGAAATGTACTTCCAGACTTACAAGATTGTTGTCAGCCTTGCGAGGTAGTTCAGATAGGAAGCACACCCAGATGGACCAATTGTCATGGCTGACAATTGTAATTACTTTATTGTAAGGTTACATTAACAGAAACTGAAGGTATATTACCCCCTCCCCCCATCACCTTTACAGCCCAAGAAACAAAGGATCCCTTCTGAGAAAGCCCCAGCTCCATTCCTTCTGTGGGCTAAGCTGTCTCTAATTGGACGGTTTTCCAAAGTCTATGGCTCCAATCCCTGTTTCCCAAGGCCATTCCCATATACTATTACAGTCCCATATACTACCTGTTCTCAAGTGCTTACCTAGAGCATTTTCCTCTGTGTGATTTCCAGAGGACTATGAAAAGGATTAACTGCTTTTCTGTGTTGACTGTTCCTGGTTATACCCCTTAGAGTGCAGGGGGGGGGGGAATCATAGTGTATATTCTTGCTTTGACATCATCAGCTTTTGACAACAGACAGAAACTGTTACCTATATTCAAAACATGTTCGGTGAGAACCAGAATGAGGGATTTTTGGATTTCATTTCCCAGCTGTTTGAATTTTGAGAATGCATTTTGTTCATAAATGCTGACCTGTTAGTCTTTACAGAAATGTAGCTTAGAATACCATTGCTTTCATACAGTGTTTTTCACACTTGGCAACTTTAAAATGTGTGGACTTCAACACCCTGAATTCCTGAGCCAGCATGCTATATGGAGAATTCTGGGAGTTGAAGTCCACACATTTTAAAAGTTATCAAGTACTACATTAATGACTGTTTTTTATTGGTATTATAAAATACATTTATTGTTTTAATGTTTTTTGTTGTTTTGAATCTTATTTTGCATGTGTTAGCCACAATGAACAAACTTTGATCAAAAGGCAGGATAGAAAGTTAATGGCTAACCCATTAATATAAATGAATCAAGTTATAAAATAAAAAGGTAGACACATCCTCCTGATGATGGCATGGAGACACACAATGACTTGTCACTGCTTTTACTGTTTGGTTTTTCTTTTAAGTTCGGGGTCTGGTCTATAACTTCCCATTTGATTATTAACCAGATCTGACCTTGCTTCATTTCTGAACCTAACAAGGTTAGGAAGATGTTGAAACTTACTTTATGAAATACAGGTGTTCAAAGAAACTTTTTTTTTTACCAGTAATCACACATACCTTCATATCTGAAGCAAAATGTCAATATACTTCCTTTCTTTTCAAGATGCATTAAGATATCTAAGTGCTGCTCCTATAGAATCTGCTTCCAAACTGCCGTTTCCTATGGATTTATTTTAGCAAATAAATTCTCTGCTTTCTCATTAGCTTTCCTCCATTTCAGAGATGCTCATCACTTTTCAAGCAGAAACTCAAAACTGCCCAGCTGGACAAGAGTGAAGTCTCTTATGTAAATTCCCCCATCTTTTCTAGCATAAATATGAAGCAGGACTGCTAGGAACTCAGGGGTTCATTAAGTACCTATCAGTTGCATCCAATGTCTGAAACACACACCACATCATAATGCTGAATGCCTCGCTGAGCTAAAATAAATCAGGATTTTTGACAGCAGGGACGCCCTGGGGAGCTGGGTGGGAGGGCAGAAATACAGCAAAGAAACTTTTGAAGGATCAGTAAAGCCTTTATCCCATTAGACGTATATTGTGAGTGAGTGTGGGGGGGGGGAGAGGGGGAAACAGCTCAAAGGACAAGGATAACCAAAATGTTTTGCAGGGTCCTCTTTAACATACAACAGTCTTTCTAGAGTCACAATATTCTGCAGATTAATTTGTCAGACAAAATCAATTTTGAATTGTCCACAAATATGCCCTTGGTTTATCCCACTTTAGTCTGGCAAACAGCAATCAAAATAGCAGATATTCTGTCAAATGTATGCTTGTTTGTTTCTCCTAGTGAGCACATCAGCACATATTTATTTGGTATCAGTAGAGTAGTCCTTGATTTAGGAGCACAACTGAGCCCCAAATTTTCCTTGCTAAACAAGGCAGTTGTTAAGTGAATCATGTCCCATTTTATGATCATTTTTGCCATGGTTGGTAAACAAATCACTACAGTTGCTAAGTGAATCATGAAGCCATTAGGTGAATCCAGCTTCCCCCATTAACTTTGCTTGTCAGAAACTCCCTGGAAAGGTTGCAAATGACAATCCCAGAACCCAGAGATGTGCAGCCATCAAAAATACATGTCAATTGCCAAGCATACAATCTTTGATCATGTGACTGCAGGGTTGCTGCAATTATCATAAGCGGGGCTTTTTTTTTTTTTTTGTCATAGAATGCCCAGAACGGAGTTCTGGCACCTTTTTTGGATGGAACCTTGTAGGGTAGGCAAGGCAGGTTGTAGGACATGTGTGAGTTCCGGCACCTTTTGTTTTTACAAAAAAAGCACTGATCATAAGTGTTAGAACAAATCATTTTTCAGTACTGTTGTAACTTTGAACAGTCATTAAACGAATGGTTGTAAACCAAGGACTATCTGCTTGTAACTTTTCCGCAGGTGCCTGGTCAAAAATGAGCAATCTTGAAACTAACGGGTATTTTTTTCCCTTTCTTCTTCTTTTCTGTTGAGTAAGCTTTTAAAGCCCCAGACAACATTTTTTTCCCCTTTGTCTTTCTTTCATTTTCTCTGGAATGCTGGGAGGAAGAAACAAAAAAGATGAGCTGTTGGAGTATAAATTTCAGAAGCTCATGGCTCCCCCACACACACACACACACACATCTCCATCCCTACCTCCGTTTTCAACATTTAACATTTGCAGACGTGATGACAATCCTGCTTTTTCTGCAAGAGTCAGGGGAATAAAAACGGTGATTGTTAATAGCTGGAAATATAATTTATAGAAATAATTGCTTACGGCTATATGATCTGGGTTTCAAAACTGGATATGATCAGGGCTTGGCAGCCATGAGACACAGAAGATCTTGACTGTTTGCTGTCTCACACAATTTTGGTTACACATAGTTTGGCAGCCTAGGCCAGATAGAACTTGGATTTACTGAAGTCCATTTATTTTAATGTTGTCAAGTTTGAGAAACATTGCACAGGTAGTCCTTGATTTACAACCACTGTTCAAAATTACAACAGTGCTAAAAATATGCCTTATGACTATTTTTCACACTTATGACCATTGCAGCATCCCCATGGTCACGTGGTCCCAATTTGGACACTTAGCAGCGGGGGCATAGTATGACGGTTGCAATGTCCCAGGGTCATGTGATCACCTTTCGTGAACTTTTGACAGGCAAAGTCAATGGGAAAGCCAGATTCACTTAACAACCATATTACTAATTTAACAACTGCGATGATTCACTTAATAATGTGGCAAAAAAGGTTGTAAAATGGAGAAAAACTCACTTAAAATTGTCTTGCTCAGCAACAGAAATTTTGGGCTCATTATAAGTCAAAGACTACCTATACTAAGCTCACTCTACATTACCCTACCACAGGTCTGAACAGGACTGGGCAACCTGAAATATCTTTGAAGCTGATGGAGGCCTTCATGTCAATGTTGTCAAGAAACACAGCCAAGTACTATGATGGCAAATCTTTTGGGCTCGGCATGCCAAAAATTTGGAAAATGCCTAATTTGACTCTGCTGGCATGTCACACACACACACACACACACACACACACACACACACACACAAGAAAACAATTCTATATCTACCCCTCATCTACATCCCCCTGCATAAAAGCATTCAGTGGCTACAGCTGAGGCTGGGCCTCTGGCCTTGACATCACCCCTACTGCCCTCACTCAAGGCCACCTTATCCATTCCCCAAGGTATGTGGATGCTTTTCCACAGCTTTTGCAACCTGCATGCAAAAGTATACTCCGTATTTATGTGATTTTTGAGGGTCCAAAAGCCACACAACAGCACACCCCATTCTCGTTTAGCCACTGCAGCCTCCCAAAATCATGTGAGAATGGGATCTCTCTCTCTCTCTCTCTCTCTCTCTCTCTCTCTCTCTCTCTCTGTGTGTGTGTGTGTGTGTGTGTGTGTGTGCTTTTGAGAATAGTTGCTGTCAGGTATTGGTGAAAACTGGCATGTCACTCAGAATGTCATGGTATGTCACCTTTGACACATGTGTCATAGGTTCACCATCACTGGCCTGGTCTGTGGGGCAGCTGGAATTGAAAACAGAATGACCGTTTTGCCATTCACCTAAGCATTCTGGCACTCCTGCTAGGAGCATATATAAGAAGAGATCCAGTGCCCACAAATATTTCTAGTGCACAGTGCAGCCTCCTGGGGATCGGTACCAATTTTTTTCAGTGAAATGTGACTAATTGATTTATTTACTTGCACGCTGTTGCCTGACTCGAAGGAGAAAACCAAGCCAGCAAAGTATCCAGGGTGGAAAAAAGCGAGAAGGATTTTCTTTTTTCGTGTCAACCATTTTGCAGAATCCCTTTTGTGCTGTTATCATGCGTCTGCACCTTGAAATTTGAAGATTTTCTGGGCTGGTTTCCATTATCCAGATCTCCTGCTTTTGCTAATCAAGCTATTTTTTCCTATCCCTACACGCATCTACATCTGATACTTTTCCAGCATTGCATTTTAACCAAGGCACCATTAAATGAATCCATTAAATGAATCCAGAAGGTAGTAAGGTCCTGCAAGTCATATTCATTGCAGAGAAAGCAAGAGAGTATGGTAGATATGCATCTGTTTGTGTATATGTGTGCACACTTGTATATACACATATGCATGTATGTATATAATACTGTAGGGTGTACAGTGTGTAGAGTACTATATAGTACATAGTGTTTATAGTACCATATAGTACTGTGTAGCATAAAATGTGCAGACTATATAGTACAGAGAGTGTGTACATACACATGCACATACAGTAAGCATCTTTTCATGGGGGATAAAGTTCCTTTATTACAAAGAGACAGTCTGGTAGTGTGTACTGTCTCTCTCCCCCCACCCCCACCCTCTGTTTGTGCACTTGTAAATCCCCATTATGAGCTTTTAATTTAGGCCAGCAAATGACTAGAGCTTTATCTTACTGAGTATGGCTTACACGCTGAGCCCTTCAGCGCTGCTTATATTAGTTTCTTTGACTAGCACAGTAACTGTGTAATTGTTCATAATCTTTTACAGGCCTGGCAGGCAGGATTCTCCCTCCTCCTCCAGCTTTTTTCCCCCCTTTTTTTCTTTTGCACTTGCACAAACTCCCATTTTTCATTGTTGAGGATGAAGTGGGGGAGCCGGGGGGGGGGGGCTCGTGGTGGTTTCTCTGTCACATTTGAAGAGCACCTCAAAAGCTGTATTTTGCTGCCACGTGCTACACAACCAAAGTAGACAGATTGGCTGAATGTTTCCTTGCCTTTATATGGGTGTCAGGCATTGCCCTCTTTTCAGGAAAATAAAAAAGCTAAATTCCACTGAATGAATTTAACATCCTTGCCGGGCTGGTTTCTGGTTGTCTGGCTTTGCAGGCTGCGGCAATATCATTACCATATCTCTCCTTGTTTTTTTTTTCCCAATCCTTGCTAATTAGTTCCTTTTTAAAAATTCTTGTCAAGTTTTACTGTGCTTAGAGAAATGGCTGAGAAATTATCTATGGGCGAAGAGATTTGCCATTTCTGTTAAAACTCTAATTTTGCATTTTGCACTCTGACCATATTTTTGAAACTTATGTTCTCTTAGAATATACAAAATACATCATGAAATTAAACTCAGTTCACGAATTGGTTATTTTTTCATGCTTGTCCACAAATTCCAAAAGTGCAAATACAGCAAGAGCTCTGGGTTAAAACTCAGGGCCCTGAACTTGATAGACAACTCAGAGGAACAATCTCCTACCCACTCCCCAGCCCTAGATATAGCAGTGGCCCACTAGTTTGTAATTTTTGGAAGTTGCTATAAATATATATTTTTTAATGGGGCAAAAAAGAAATGTTTAAATGCACTGAAGGTGCATTCATGCAAAATCCTTTAATTCATGAATTAATTCATTTTTATGCTTTATATAATATATATTGCCATCATCAACTAATCATGAGCTGCTCCCAAAATTCCCTCCACGGAATCTAAGCACAAATGAAGCTTATTATAGTCTGAGAATGCATCCACTAAGACATTAATTGTAAGTAGATGTAGCTGAAAACAGTGCAAGTAGTTCTGGTGTAGTAATCACAATTGAGACCCACAACTTAGTCAATAAGCAAAGCATTCACTAAATGAAACCACAGTTATGCTTATTATTTGACTTCAGCTTTCCTTTGCTTTACAGACCTGCAAATGTCATATATGTGAGAGTTGGTTGTAAAAGTTACTTTTTTATCACTATCATAACTGCAAACAGGCATTAAATGAAGACTATCAGTAATATTATTCTTAAATTCATTTTATTTGCATTATTTTACATGAAATACAACATTCAGTTAAATCTGCTTTTATTGTTTGGTACTGGTCCTGCATCCTTCATAGAATCCATCTATAGCACCTCTAGCAGAATATCTAAGTTTGGCCTTCAGCCCCCCAAAGCTGCATGCACTGATATTCAAGGAGCCCACAATTAGATTGGATTGCTACTTTTTCTTTGTAGCCTCTCTAGAGATAGCATTTATATTACCCTTTCTATCTTACTGGATGTTTGTTAGCTAGTTTTATAACTTTACATAGTTTATATTAAACTACCATATACTACTAAAATTAAGCATGTATGTCGCTACTTAATAAACTCTATAGCAAATGTGGCCAAACTCTCAACAGAATAACAGTGTTGGAAGGAACCTGGGAGGTCTTCTAGTCAGTGATGGGATTCAAATACCTGAACAACCAGTTCTCTATATGGATGCAGGCCTGGGCCTCCGAGGCCTAGAATGGACTTCTGGGAGTGACATCCATGCACTTCCTATGGGCCGTTCTAAGCCTGGGAGGCCTCCTCCAGGCTTCCGAGGCCTAGAACAGACTTTCGGAAGTGACATCCATGCACTTCCTATGGGCCGTTCTAGGTCTGGGAGGCGTCCTCCAGGCCTCCGAGGCCTAGAACGGACTTCCAGAATCAACGTGGGTCCAGCCGGTTCTCCGAACTCAACAACATTTAGCTACCGGTTCTCCCAAACTGGTGCGAACCAGTTGAATCCCACCACTGCTTCTAATCCAAACAGGAGACCCTTTACCATTTCAGACAAATGGCTGTGCAATCTCTTCTTAAAAACCTTCAGTGATGGAGTACCCACAACAACTGACAAATTCTTCTCACTGTCAGGAAATTTCTCCTTATTTCTAGATTAATTCCTTTCTTTATCAATTTCCATCCATTGCTTTTTGTCCTGCCTACAGGTGCTTTGAAGAATAGGTTAATAAGGGGCGCCACAAAGAAGAGGGGGGGCTTTTCTTTGTGGCAGCCCTTTAGATATTGGATATTTTAGATATATTAAACACTGCTATCATGTCATGCCTAATCCTTCTCATTAGACTAGACTACCCAATTCCTGCAACCGTTCATGTGATTTAGCCTCCAATCCCCTAATCATCTTTGTTGCTCTTCTCTGCACTCTTTCTAGAGTCTCAGCATCTTTTTTATATTGTAGCAACCAAAACTGGAAGCAATATTCCAAGTGTGGTACACACCTTATTATAATTATTTTTAATATTCCTTGATGATGAAGGATGTGACCATAGATGTAAGAAGATCGTTGAATATCAGGATCAACATTTTCAATCCATATCTAGACTGCTGTGCTTGGAAGGTGAGGCAAGACTCACCTTCCATTTCCTTCTCAGTCTAAAGGTAGTTCCAGAGAAGTCCTTTTCTCTCATTTCTCCTACTTCGTGGATTGTGGATTGTGGTTGAGCTAAAGTTCATAGAAGTAATCCTAAACCTTGGATTAACAGGTTCAACATGTCAGTAAATATTTACCTGGTAAAAGCTACACAGTTTTGAAAATTTAATTAACATTGCCTTTAAAAAAGAAAGTTGTTATTTTAACAATTGCAGCTTGTGTGTAATTTTGCTTGGGTTCCTCTTTTGTGCCCTTACATTTTTATATTCTTCATACAAGCGAAAAAATTACTTTTTCAGCCTTTAGAAAATTATTCACTATATTTATGTAAAAGATTTGTATGGTGGCCCATCTTAGAACACAACTCTGGGTGGCTCACAACAACACTAAAACCAAGAAACAATAACAATAAAAAAGGCAAAAGCAAAACCCAGTGCCTCGACCATCACTGCATCATCCTTAGATGCCTCTCACAAAACCACTCCCAGGCTACCATCTTTGTCTTAGTGGCTGGCCTACTTGGAAGAGGGTTCCACAGGGCAGCGGCTGTTCCAGTAAAGGCATGCTTCCTAAGTCCCAGTATATGGCAATACTTAAGAGACCTACAGTATATACGTACTCTATAACCTGGTTCTGGGCTATGTGAAGCTTTCAAGACAGTCACCAGCACCTTAAATTGCACCCAGAAAGAAACTGGTAACCAATGCAGGTCACCAGAGTAATGGAGTAATATAGGCAAACCAAGACAGTGGCTATAAATGCCATGTTGTTAGGATATACAGACTTGAGAATAAAGAAATGCATTATTACCCATCTCTATGAGATGCATATTGTATCACAATACTGCCCATAATTGTAAATCATGGAATAACCAAGCCTCCTTAGAAATATTTGGCTCAGAATTCTATCAAGAGTAAAATAGCTGTAGAATTTGTTTGGAAGGCTTAAATGTGGACACTTCTTTAAAATCATAATTTTGAAACAATTGCAAAAACTCAGGCTTGAAACAAGACAATTTTGTGAGGTTGTGAGCTGATCCAGGAGTAATGCAAACAAGGTACACTTGTAAACTGCTCTATGATCCTTTCCAAGTATCAAAATGTATAAATGCTTTCCAAAATAAGCCAGAATGCTGTGTTTGCTGCTTTTATTGTTTTAATCCTTTTTGCTGTAAACTGGCCTTGTAAGCCACTTAGAATTGGTTACAACTAAAACAACGTGTAAGCTGAAAAAAAGAAAAGAAATTAAGCAATCAAATAAGCGTCGCTGGAGTTAAGATGTGTTGTTTCGTATTTTTTTGTGAAAGCATACATCCATTTTTAAATTAAATATAGCAAAACATCGACCAATCGTTATCATTTTCAAAGCGTTATGCAGTTTTCTGTCTCCACAGACAGATCAAACATTGTAGTGGTTCAAACTGAAGAAAATTGCTTTCATGAACTACAACAGTTGAAAAAAACATGGGGGGAAGGGTAGTATTTACAGAAAGGTCACATGAGGCATTGTTTTAATCCTCCAGGGTGTAAAGCAGTATTAAATTCTTGTAGTGGAGCTACAAGAAACTTGAAATGTCCATCAAGGCAGTGCTTTGCAGCATGTATCTCCAACCTGCTGCTATTAAAAAGCATTTCATTTGTTCAAGTCAAGGGATCTTCTTCATGTCCTGCTTTTGTTCTCTCCAGCCAGCTTAATCAAATATGGAAGCAGCACTGTTGCCACTAAAGGATTATTTTGCTTTATTGCTCAGGGCGAGATTGAATCATTGTGCTTCAATCATGTTCTCTGGAGGAATGTAATTATCTGAGGCCCAATCTCTGCAGGCAATGTATTTATTTGGTGTCTACACTTGGTCTGCCCAAATAAACCCCACCCAGAAGATGGTGTAATGCCTCGGTAATGAAGCCCTGTCTATGTACTCCATTTACGCTGCAGTGAAGCATCACAATCTGCTTCCCCCCTTGACTTTTTGGAGGGAGAGGCGGGCAAAGAGGTGTGTCTGGAAGTTTCATGCATGGCAAATCCGAGATTGATTTTTGCCCTTCACTTTGTCCTTTAATTCATCCTTGCCACTTAAGCTATTAGCACAGTTCTGTAGCCTTTGCCTGTTAAAGCTGGCTCACTCAGATGCATTTTAGTTCATATTTACTAGGTCTGCCTATGTTCACCTGGGCCCATTTTCACCTCAGTTCATTAGGAACGTGTTATTGTTGGACTCCCCACCACAGTCTTTCAACTTAGCTCAGTCCTGTGCATATTCTTATCCTGAGATTTATGTCCTGCATCCACAAAAGAGGTCTTAAATCACCCAGACTGTTAACATCTCCAGTTCTGGGATCCTTGGAGATAAAATGCTGGTGTACTAATAGATGATTCATAGCTAGTCTTAAACAGAAAATAGCCTCATTTGTGCAGCACTGTTCTCTGCGGGAAGGGCTGTGTGTGTGGCTATGAGTCCTTTATTCATCATCAGGTTGTACAAAGATTATACCAAGCTGGAATTTAGAGACTTTGAGGTTTACATTGGCACAACTAAACAAAATTCATCGAAACAAATGAAATATTATTTAGCTTTCTTGCATCCATTATTATTTTTTCACTATTTGCTCTATGACTTAAAAACATGCTATTTTTTAAAAAAACCTAATATGTAATCAAATGATTACATATTACACGTAGAGAAGAGCAACAAAGATGATTAAGGGACTAGAGGCTAAAACATATGGAGAACGGTTGCTGGAATTGGGTATGTTTAGCCTAATGAAAAGAAGGACTAGGGGTGATATGATAGCAGTATTCCAATATCTAAGGGGCAGCCACAAAGAGGAGGGAATCAAACTATTTTCCAAAGCACTTGAAGGCAGGGCAAGAAACAATGGAAGGAAACTAATCAAAGAGAGAAGCAATCTAGAACTAGGGAGAAATTTCCTGACAGTTAGAACAATTAACCAGTGGAACAGCCTGCCTCCAGAAGTTGTGAATGCTCCAACACTGGAAGTTTTTAAGAAGAGACTGGACAGCCATTTGTCCGAAATGGTATAGGGTTTCCTGCCTGAGCAGAGGGTTAGACTAGAAGACCTCCATGGTCCCTTCCAACTCTGTTACTCTCAATTCTGTAGATAAATGTGCAAACTCATTTTCATAATTGAATCTCTGTTTAATATATGGAGCTCAAACTGGATGCCTACCATGGAATTATCAGAGGTTATCTGTGGAAGACTTTTCTGCCCACCAGCTTTCATTTAAGTATGGATCATGCTCAGTGTGCTACATTGTATCCTATTGTTATTCTATATTGAATTTTGCCTTTGGAGCTTCGTGGAATGATCTATAGCAAAGCTGATATGAAACATGAATGCTAGCTAGTGGGGCTTGAAATTAGAACGACTCCCATAAAAAAAAAGGCATATCCCATTTCAGATCTCTGTCTGAGAAACCTTTGAGACTATTCTAATTCAAACTGGATTCCATTCATCACCATACTTGCCTGTCAATAAATGCTTAGATTAATTTTGTTGAACACTTCAATTGATCAACCGGCCCTCCTCTGCTTATCACCCTCCTAATGAAATCAAAACTTCTCTATTTCTGCATTAGGAGAGGGACCACGTAATGATTGGAACAGCTTAATAGGCAGAGACTCGTCTGCCCTTAACCTGAAATAACTCACTAGAACACCCCTAAACCATATTTCTGACTGCACCATGCGGTTTATTTCTTATGAGAAATTGACAAACCTATCCTCCCAGCAGGAAATGATATTCTAGATCAGTGTTTCCCAAACTTGACAATTTTAAGGCATGAGGACTTCAACTCCCAGAATTCCACAGCCAGCAACGCTGGCTGTGGAATTCTGGGAGTTGAAGTCCACATGCCTTAAAATTGTCAAGTTTGGGAAACACTGTTCTAGATCACAGTGAGGAGGATCGTGTTCAGGTAGATACTTATAGCTAGCTGTCCATCTGTAAAACCGTCTTTTGAAATTATCTATTCCACTGGATAAAGAATTTTGTAGAAATCTAAAGGGAACTATGGATTGTGGAAAAGATTCATTCAGAATTTTTAAATATCTTCATGTAGAGGTATATAACACATTACTACAGCAATAGCTTCTTTTCCAGCCTAGGAGCCATTTTCACAAAGAGCACAAGTTGTTTACCCTACAGAAGTCACCATGAGGATTTCCCTCTCCCCACTTCCCAGAAGTGTAGTTATCCTCATTCTATCTTCCATTACATAATTAAACAGATTAACAGAATATCTTTTGCTATTGGATGTTCCAAGTAAAAGGCAGTCAGTTCACACTGTTTTCCAAAATGCTTTTATTTGATTTAGTTTGTAACAATTTGAATAGATCTACTACGGTTAAAGAAATGCCTAACTTCCCTTAATATTTCATGGCTGGATCTCTGAATTAATAATTGTGCTTTGATTTGACAGCTATAACAGTTGCTTGAATTCTGACCCACAGGTGTGGTTTTTACAATTCCTGAAGTTTGAAAAGTGTTACACCAAAGTATTATTACTATTGCTGTTGTTTAAAAAGCTAAGGCTACCTAAGCAACAGAATGTATAGAGGATTTATATCCAGAGGCAATTTATCACCTTAGTTATACAGAAAGGACTGCTTTGTTTTAGAAACTGGTTTATCTGAATTTAAAAGGCTGTATTGTAAATGATCAGCTCTTGAATTGTAGCTGTAGTAGTGAGCTTCAAAAAAAAAAAAATCATATGATGACGAGAAGAATCCTCATAATTTTGGACCTAATTGTTACATCTTACTTTGGGAACAAATTTTGTCCAGTAAGCAGGAAAAAAAATAACATTTTTGGTTGCCTTGGTAGTAAAATAGACAATTCTGGGAAGGAAGCACATTCTGTTTTGTATCGTACACATGAAGAGGAATTCTCTGAATTGTCCCAACATGTTAGTCAGTAATATTACAGGACCCGCAACATGACCAATTTTTTGCTTTAAATTTTGTGCAGAACAAAAATATCTTCCTTATGACGGACTTCTGCATTCAACACAAATAATTACTATAGATTCAATTCTTGTGTACAAAGTGTACAAAACATTAAATTTCTTTTTCTTTATAGTCTTGCTACTGGGATTTTCCACTGTCCTAAAGGTAAGTAAGTATTTAGGGCCCATTTGTTTTGAGTCTATTTGTATCAGAGCTCCCAACATTTTTCCCTCTGGTTGCACAATCCATTAATCCACTTATAGTGTTACTAGTTATTAACATGCCTCTGTCTGGATATTCCTGCCTGGGCAAGTTGTTCCACCATTTTCCGGAGGTGGATTTGCACATTGTCTTGTGCGGCTTCTAGATCCACTTTGACAAGCTGCCCATGGAGTCCAGCAACTCCAGCTACCTTGGACTGGATATCCTGTAACATAATACAACACAATTAGCAACTTTCAGATAAAGCTAGTTTCAGATTTGTTCGAGATTTAGAATAAAGCAAAGAAATCAAATCCATTCCAGTTTATGGATGAGGCTGGACACTGCTGGCAATTATTACATCAGTAAGAACACTAGTAGCATCATACAGTATAGCATTGCAATACTTGTATATTTCTGGAATTGCTGGAGCTGCTGCTTACTAAGTTCTGAAAAGTTGGATCATCCTTGATCTAAAACAGAGGTCCCCAACCTTTCTAGATTGGCAGCCCAGAGGGAAAGGAAGGGGGAGCCATGGGGCCGCGTATGCGCATAATGTAAACGGGGGCAGCACAAGTGTGCATGTGACACTGGGGTCCGGCTGAGTGCCCGTGCAATGCTGGGACTGGACTTAACATGATGCTGGGGGGGGGCGAGTGCCTGCATGACACTGGGAGGGGACCTAGCACCCATGCAATGCTGGGAGTGTGCCTAGTGCCCACACAACACTAAGGGTGGCCTAGTGCCTGCACAACGCTCAGGTGGGACTAGCTCCTGGGCAATGCTTGAGGCAGGGCTAGCACCCATGCAACACTTAGGGCAGTGCTAATGTGAATGCCAGCCATTCACGCATTCCGGTGGCCAAAAGACCACAGCCCAGTAGTGGGCCATGGCCCACAGGTTGGGGACCCCTGATCTAAAAGAAATATATTCCAGAAAGGAACTAATGCTATTGTATGGCAAGCAAGACCAACATTTTTTTGATATAAGTATGTAGGGAGAGTTCTGTTGAACTAGACAAGGTTTCTCCTAATCCAGTAGCCATCTTCCTTTAGGAATTTATTAGTAGGATATGAAAGTGAAACTAAAGATAGTAACTCCTCTCACCATTGGTCTCTATCAATGGGGAAAAGATCAGAATCGTATTTCTAGAACCTGAAGCATCACACACATATATTCCATCAAGGCCATAAGCCAAGATAGCTTTATCCTGCTAAACAGCAGTGTATTTCTTGTGTCCCTTCTCAGGCAAGGAACAGCCTGTAAAATGAATGGGAGGTGGGAAAATTCAAAGCACACTAACAGTATAACTCTCTTTCTATTTCACTGTATTGAATGTTACAGAGAAGCAGCCAGAAGAGAAATCTGGGACTGTTGCACATTGTGTGGATCATGTGTTGCCTGCCATATATTCATAGTCATAAAAAGGTATAAAATATTTCTTTCTTGTCTTTCAGGTCCTTCAAAACAGATCCTTAAGGTTCTTTGAAGTTTCAACTTTAAACTACAACGGATGAAGACAAAGAGGCTGCTTTAAGAGTTCTTTGCAAGACCTGCCTGTTCATTTTCATATCTGCCTGATTGGAGTGGCAAATTCATTAGGATTGCTTCAGCCTGATCCAAAACAGTGTCAAAAGACAACAGCACAGCAGCATTCTTTTCCTTTGGAACAGTGTTTCTCATCCTCAACAACTTTTAAGATGTGTCAAGCTTCAACTGCCATCATGCTGGCTGGGGGAATTCTGGAAGTTGAAGTCCACACATCAACTTGTTGCTGAGGTTGAGAAACCCTGCCTTAGGCATTAGAAAATACATTGTTATGTAACCAAGCATTTTAATGGGATGGGTACTCTATCTGCTGCATTATTTTCTGTGTATGCTTTACTTATGGGTTATTTATTTGATTCACATACTACCTGTCAGCAACTCTATATTCTAATTTTTCCTCAGACCGAAAAACCTGGGGTATAAGTTGGGCTGAGCCCAGCTCAGAGTCAGAGTAACCCTCAATGTCTGCAACTACACTATAAACCAGGTTTTCCTACTCTTTAATCCAGTACTTAAGCACTATACCAAACTAGCTGTACCTCCTTTTATTTTTGTGCTTTCCCTCTATATATACATAGTGCAGTGATGGCGAACCTTTTAGAGACTGAGTGCCCAAACTGCAACCCAAAACCCACTTATGCATCATCGGGTGCCAGGTGGGTGTGGCCCATTGGGTGGGCGTGGCTGCGGTGGTAACAGCAGACTGGGTGGGACTAAAACATTCAATCAATCAATTCCAACTTTGCAAGATCTTTTTTTTTCCCGTGAGAAGTTGAAAATGATTGATTGAATCTTTTTTTTTTTTTGCACACGGCGACGGAGTCTAAAGTGAAAAGGTTTTATAAAACCCAGCTGAAGGCCTAGGACTGGGGCAACGGCACGCGTGCCCACAGAGAGGGCTCTGACTGCCGCCTCTGGTACCCGTGCCATAGGTTCGCCACCACTGACATAGTGTATGCAATTTAGTTCTCTCCTCTGCAACTCAGCTAAAATAGACTGTAGCTGAACATAAATGCCATACTAAAAGTTCCAAAATAAATGCTGATTTTTGCACAACCACCATAAATGTATGCATTAGATTTGTAGCAGCAAGATATCTTTCCCATCTCCCTTTGTGAATTGAAAGAATTGAAGGCAAGTAAATTACTGACAATAGGCGAACATCAGCTTCTGCTATATATCTATATTATGGGTTTTTGATTGTACAGTGTTTGTGTGTGTGTGTGTGTGTGAGAGAGAGAGAGAGAGAGGGAGAGAGAGAGAGAGAGAGAGAGAGAAATATTCCACATTTATATTAAGGAATTATCTGGAGAACTTGAGTATGAAGTGACTGAACAGACCAGACACAATCCCATAAGGAATTAAGTGTTACCCAGATCCACTAAAATAAATCAATTTAACCACACTTAAATCTGCATAGGCTTAAGCTGCAAGCCTTGGACATCTCCATTAATATTTATTGGGGGCTTTCCTGGGCTCTGTCCTTGCAGTTTCTGAAATGATTTATGCCACTGCAGTAGGCTACTTCAACAAGGTCTTTAGTTAACCCTTCACACTGGCTTGAAATGCCAGTCTGATTCCTGGGTAAAACTCCTTTGGTAGCTTGGTATCCAAGGTGATCCAAGGTGTTGAAGGGAAATGTTGTTTACAGTCTACTGATCTCAGGAGCTCTCATTTAACAATGTTTTCTCAGTAGTCTTACCTGTCCTCTTTGTTTCTCCACAGTCTGGGCCTAGGTAGCCTTGCTTGCACTCACAAAAACAGGTAGTTCCCAGGAGGATTGGTTCACCATTGTTCTTACAGGGACCACAACGGCAGGTATTGAATTCCAGTAAATACTGATCTAAAGCCCTTTTCAAGTTCCTCCTCTTGGTTTCCATATTACCAAGGCTTGTCCTAGACAATAATTCATGTATGGGCTGCAGCTGAGAAAGAACGGAAAAAAGAAAACTATTTTTACATTGTGGTTGTTTTGGGTGTTATCTCAACCTTGGGAATGTTGAAATACAATGCCCAGAAAAGTACCAGGCTATCTTAGGACGGTGAGATTTGTAAACCAATAAATTTAAATGGTGCAAGTACAGAATGGATGGAATGGCAAAATACTTATTTTGATAATCATCTTGATAGATTTTTCCAAAGTATGAATGGCCCCATCTGACTTATCAAGGATTTTCTCTCAATTTTCTCCTCTCTCTTCTAAACTGCTATATGGACTTAAAAAAAATTCCCAAGGAGCAGTGTAAAATCTATTTGTGAGATTCTTATAGAGAATGGAGGAAACAATTGTGATATAGAAGCCAAAGACATCTTGACATTGAGCAAATGCCTCCTATAACTGAAACAGTTGGATTAAATATAGATTTAGATATAAAAAATGTGGATAATGTTTACAGTAAGTCAGATAACTGAAGTTCTCTTAATATATCTTGGACTGTGTTGGAAACAATTGGGATTAATGCTATAGGAATCCATTAGGGGAACAAGAGTGAAAACAAGTAGTGAGCGGTGCATTGTCAATATCTTTTTTTAAATGTCTATTATTATATTTATATTACATAAAGATATCATATATCTTTATATTTAGAAACAGGGATAAAGAAGGAAGAGTTATTTAGTGATTTCAGACTCTGGTGATACTATAGACAGTCTGTTAATCCTCATGTAGGTTTACTTCTACTTCTTATCCTGAATCTTGTATTTTTAAAGGAAATGATGATGTTCTATAAAGGAGATCATCTTTAAAAGAATCTCAGAAAAGAATTTCTCCAATTTCTCTATAAAGCTGCTAGCTGACCTGGAAGATATTGAGCAGGACACAGGTGGCAGCATTAATAGTAGCACCAAAGGCCTTATGGTGACTTTAAGAACTGACATTTTAGTGACTTCAAGTCATTGTGACTACAGAGAATTGTAGAGCACTTCTAATCATTATATGTGGGAGAAAAGGCATCAAGCAACACGCCACGAAGTCTCTTAACCTCTATGTTTCTTCCTGAGAGCAGCCATAAGTTCATTAAAAATGGGTTCCTCATCTGTATCCAATATGATTTCCCAAGTCAAGTCACTTCCTGGAACTACATAGAATATGATGTCTCTATTTATACCAATGTACTACCCAGTGAAGCTTTTGAAAAGAAAGAATGAATCATTCTGTTTCTGCAGCTTTCCTCAGTCTGGTGACTTCTGATACAAAGTTGGCTAAGATTGCTGTCTTATTTTCTGGGAAAGTAGAATTCACGCCAAGGTATAAATAAGTAAATACAAATATAGCATTGATCTCATTTCTGAGGCTGTAAGATCTGAGTGAAAGATTGCTCAATCTATTTGCTCTCTTTGCTGCTTACAGGGCAAATAGCTAAGATGAGCTATCCCAACAAATGAAAGTAAATACTGCAAATCAAAGCAAAAACCAAGTCAAAGAAAAGCAAGACTGTTGCCTTATAGCATGAAATATGGATTTCCCCCTTCTCCAAATATCTTAAATATAATTATTCATCTAATCATCATACAAAAAGTTATGTTGGATCAGACTCTGTTTTTACTGTAGCTAGCCAAAGGACTGAGGGTAACCCAGAAGTCGAAGATGAAAACAGTAGATCTTTCCTAATCAGATGTGTCTTCCACTGATGTCTGGAGGCAACATTGGAGTCATCGTGACCAATTATCATTGCTAATCTTATACACAATGAACATCTATAATATACAGACATTTACACCTATGGGAGCAATGTCCGTAATCACCTGGCTGCAATACAAATGCTTGCCTCTTCTCTATCTGAATTTCTCTCCACTCAACATCTTCAGTGGGAGAACTTTCCCCAACTATTTTGAAGACAGTAGGAGGGAAATACCTCACCAGGTATTTTCTCCACGCTCTGCATTATTTTAAAAATGCTTATTATATACCTTTCTCAGCCTACCATTTTTCCTGAGCTAAAAGCATAAACCTTGCAACTGCTTGGCCTAAGGGACTGTTCTAGTTCTCTTTATCATGCTGATCATCTTTTTCTATAGGTTTTTTTTTTTCATTTTTGTAATATCTTTCTGCAAGGAATGGAACTATACCCAGCATGCCAGAAGAAGCTGGCTTCCCTCATTGATTTGTATAATAGACATTACACTACCATCAGTTTTAATTTTATACTTCTAAAATTTTTGCACTGTTTGCAGTGTGCATTCTTTTCCCTGCTACAATCTGCTTTGAATGTTCTGTGCAAATGGAAAAACAAGATATACACTGAATAAGCTTGCACATATTTTAATCTTGTACTTCCTATTTTAAATATTATGTCATATAATATGCTTTAATTGTGATGCTTCTAACATGAGTAAACAAACAGACCCATTGACCCTTTTTCCAAATGTTTAAAGTTGTCTTTTTTCATCCAAGTTTGCTACTGAATAAGGACAAATTGCCATTGCCATCTAAGGGTTATTGTTTTTTTTTTCCCCAGTTTCTCAATACAGACCACACTTCCTAAATTTTCTGCTTCTCTATTCCAATTTTTAACTAAGCCTGATTCTACTGAGCTTCTGACCAGGTCTGCCATCTGCCAAGACTTTCTAATTGTTACCCAACATGGAATTTACCTTTTACAGCAGTTACCTGCTGGATAAATATTTTCACAGAGTGACAGTTTGCAAGTTCAAGAACCTTTCCGATCAATCATTGGCTGAGATCAAAATGGGCTGTTGGAGACTGTAAAGAAGGTGGGCTCTGAGATTCATATGGAGTGGAGGTCTCTAGCTCATCTGGGCTGCAAAAATCCTGCTGAGTCCCAGATGACAACAAAAACACGCAGGCACCTCTAATTTTTTGCTACTTTTTATTGGTAGCCTGTAGCTGTGCAGCCCAATGCACAGAAGCCTTAGTGTGGAAAGAGTGATCAAGTGACAGAAATACAAATAGTGTGCAGAGTTATGAGGAATGCTGACATAGGCACAGGGGCAGTCTGTTTACCGAGATTTCCCGTAATTCAAGAGGATGAGAGGATTGCTACATAAGACATCCTCCACAAATATTGTTTAAAAAACAATATTTACACAAGAAATATTTAGCAAACAACAGTAGGTCAAACGGAGAGAGCATTCAAGTAGAGATTAGTAATTACTAGATGTCTGAATCTACTCCAAAGCCATCAGCACTTGCGATGCTCCTAAAGCAGTCTTTTAAGGGTTATAGAGTAGGTGACAGGCAAACAGTTTCATTCAGAATTCATGGAAATTTATCCAGTCAGGATGGGAAAGCTGGTCTTGCTTTAGTTAAATAGAAAAACAAAGGAAATGGGGTAACATACAGTACCAGCATTACCTTAAATCAGCACCTTAAATTCTAGAGTTTTAGGATTAAAACTCTAGAATTTAAAGAGCAGTGAGGGTTTTACCGTTCCAAAACATCTGAACATGCCAGAATTGCGGAGCTGAATTATACAAAAAGTGAATTGCATAAAGGTTCTCTGCAAGAAACTGGCAATTAGACGATCTCCAAAATTTCCCTTTGTTTCCCTTATTATTCTGAGCTGCTCAGGGTTTTTTGTATAAGATAGTCAGCTATGTAAGTTTTTGAATAAATAAAATCTCTCTCTAACAGTGAATGTGAAGAACAGGAATATCTCTCTGTTACCACATATATATTGCTATTCATGCCCTTAAAAAAATTCTAGGGAGAAAAGCAGCTGGAGGGGACAGCAGGATATATTCAGAGCATAAATTCTGAATACTTTATGTTCAAGCTAAAACGAATGGTAGCTTAGGGTGATAAACTCCAGAAGAAGAAACAACATTGCTTAAGAAGCTGATATGTCATTTCAAATGTTGTTAAATGGTGTCTTCTTCCAAATGTACAAAGTAACAACCAGCCTGTCCCCTGAACAGATGCATAACAACATCGTTCTAGAAACTTTTGCCTGACAGCTTTAATTTCTTGGATATTTAGCTGCAGCCATTTAATCGTACAGGTGTATCATCATTCCCCCCCCCCCCAGTGGCATTCCACCTTAGAAAATATCCAGTGTACAATTGTGCCATAAGAAAAGATAACCCTGAGAAATGATAACTTCAGAAGCAAAAAAATAAATTGGCAGCCAGAAGTACCAATTTATTAGGTTGAAAATGATGCTGATGTCTGGTTGGGTCACCATTTTCAGGAATGTGAATAATAAATTTGACTCATTATTTACAATTTTGTTACTGCAAACCATGGAATAAGTTTCTATGCTTTACAACTTTATCCCACATATTTGACAGTTAAGTCACAGTTATTTTGGGGATTAAAACTGGAAGTAATTCTTACTATTATGTCAAAAAAGAAAAATGCATTTTTTATTGGTTTGAAGTGGTTATGATGGTCAATTATCAGATTCAGGAGAAGCTTTTGTAAAGTTTTCTTGTTATCTGCAGACTTCTTTATGAAATGAAAATGAAAATGGAAAGGCAGTAGAAAAGGGAAACAATGAGGACATTACTCTAAATACGCCAGATCAATTGATTGTAGATGGAAAATGGTTCAGTTGCCAGAATTCTTGTAACCTCATCCCTTTCTTGTTAATAAATATTGCTAAAGAAAATATATGAGACTTCTGCTTGGATTTAGATAGGGGCAAAGAACCTTACAGCAATGAAAAACTATAAAAGTAGTTCATAGTATCTCATTACATTCACTATGTCTGTTAATTCAATGAATGTAAGATTGATTACATTATGGGTTCTAGATACCGGCCAAGTGTCAAGGATTTTGCACATCATAGTCTACTGTTTTATGTAGTTCAGGTGGTCAGCTGGAATCCTAGTATCTTTATTCTCTCTTGATTGATAGTGTACATTAATAATGTGTAGATTAAAGATCAAATTCCTGAATAAATCCAAGAGTGTTTTAATTGGCAAATATTCCTGGTTCCATGCCTAACTGCATCATATATTAGGCAATTCATATGCTTTAATCCTTTTCAATCCTCCACTTCCAACTGACCTACTATCATTAGAAAGTGTGGGGGTGGGGAAAGAGAGTGATGAATGCTAGTCTGAGAATCACAAGCATTCTAGAACTGCTTTATCTTCTATTTTAAGACATATAATGCACTGATGCCATACTTGCAGCCAGAGCTGAGTATATAGCAATCCAACAAATGAATAATTTCATTTGCTCAGCAACCAAAGGTACAGAACTCTCTCCTTCTAGACAAACCAGAGTCCTATTATATTTCTTGGTGATCTAAGCATGCTGCCAGATAGAAAACCTATGCAAAAGAAAGCCAGAAAAGCTTTTTATGGCTCCTTTTATTTTTTGAGACAAAATGTCCACAATTTATTTCATTTTAAAAAGCCTGTATGATGAGGATGATCTAGCTAGCACAACCTTTCTTCAGCATCTTCTGCTCCAAATGTCTCTATCAACCAGGGAAACAATTAGAAGGATTAAAAATGCAATTGGCTATTTCCACCTCTATTTCTCATTTGAAATAGGATATCTAAACTGCCTGATTGTCAATGCTTCATGTCAGGATTAATGATATCAGTACCTATATTGAAAAAAATGCAGTTCATTCTTCCTTGTTGAAGAACAATGATCCTCAATTTCCTATAAAACGAGTGCTCCTATTCCCACCTTTTGGCAATCTAGTTGCCATGGTGCGATAAACATAACCTTAAACATTAAGAATTAAAGTCCTCTTCTTACCTCTCCCTTACTTTGAAAGTCTTGTTTTGCTTCTTCTTTTTTTTTTTTTTTTTAAAAAAAATACATTTGTATCCTTGTGAAATGGGGAGAAGGTCAGCGTATCTATAGCCCATTACATTTAAGCCTGTTCTAAGATGGAATCACTATCAAAATATAAAATGATCTGCTCCAGTACACTTTCAATCCTTTAGAAATGCGGCATTCTTACACGTAAAAGCAAAGGCTTACCTCAAAATCAATAATGGTGGGATTAAGTTTTAATGACCTCCCCCAGTAGCGGTATGCTACAGAACTCTTATTTTCCATGATTCTGGCAATGGATGAAGCATCTCCACCTTCAACCCGAGGAATAATATCTTCTATTACTGACTTTTTTTCCTTGTCCTCTGGAAAGTTAAAGAGTTGAAAGAATTAGGGTTCATTTCTATGATTCCCCTAATTTTACAGGCATTCATTAATTGAAGTAACTTAAAAGAGGATTACAAGAATTTGGAACAGGCAGTAAAAAAACCTCTATTGATGCTGTTCATCTATAATACATAATTTTAATATGCACAGCTTTTATCAATATAGATATCAAAACTGCACCATAAAGTTGACCACCTTTTTGTGAATTCAAAATATTTTCCCCCGTTATTTTTCCTTCCCCCTTTAATTTGCCATCCATCTTTATGAATGAAATCAATTAATGGCAAGAAATTAGCAAAAAGTGGAATGAGTCCTATGAATTCAAATCATTTTGAGGACATTCCTATATACGGCCTAGCCATTTTATGACCAAGACCACCATGTTCCCCTCATAAACATTTCTCCAAGATTTTTTTCTCCATTGAAATAATCCTTAATTTCTAAGACAAATTGTGTTTTATCAAACAGAATAAGGACCTGCAGCAAGAGAATAAAGTAGAGTTTCATCTGTTTTGCTCTGTGAAGAATAATTTCTAGTGCCTGAGTCCCCTCATTGAAACAAAAACATTTTAAATACGCAAGTGAGGAAGTCTATTTCCTACCTCCGCCCATGCCTCCAGCTGAGCCACATTTATTGAAGTTCACCTTGGTATTTACATCCAGAGTTTCTTGAAATGGAAAACTTAAGCCAATCGAAGCCCCAAAACAGCTATTTACATAATCCTTTTTAATTTCTATAGTAGAGGAAGAAATCATGAATATCATTAGCATGTTTATATCCATGGATAATTGATGAACCTTCATGT
This sequence comes from Crotalus tigris, assembly GCF_016545835.1. Classification (NCBI taxonomy): domain Eukaryota; kingdom Metazoa; phylum Chordata; class Lepidosauria; order Squamata; family Viperidae; genus Crotalus; species Crotalus tigris. The sequence goes on from NW_024100081.1 coordinate 1,806,127, forward strand.
CTTAGTAACCAACAGAAGCACAGTAAGAACATCCATATTTGCATTTCAACATTTTTTTCACTGGTCATTGTCTCTAAAATAATGTCTGCCAAGAGTACAACAACAACAACAAAAAAAAAAACAAGATGGCAGGCACAGCCATATGATAAAAGCCCTGTCCTTTTCCACAGGCAAGACAACATTAAAAAGGGTGGAAATTCACCCTTATGTTGTGACAAAGGTGGGAATTTAACTGCATAGCTATAGCTACTTTTTTTGATTCCATCCCTGGCATCTGGTATCTGGAAAGATATTGACAGAAACTAGGTGAATGCATTTCTGCTTTAAAAAAATCCAATATAAATTATATTTCCATAGTTGCCACTGTGTAAGCCATATATGGGATTTGAAAAATAAGAATGTCTAAGAGATGTGTAAAAATAACTGAAATTACGTATTTTTGAAAAAAAAATTGAAATAATTTATCTAAGTCAACCTATATTCAATTATGCTGTTGTTGCTACAAAAAAAGGCATAGACAAGGTTCTGTTCATATTTTTGGTCCTTCAAGAAATAAAAGAAATGTCCAAGAAATTTCTTTGGCTTCCCCTCATAACTGGAAAGGCTGCCATATTTTGAAACACTTTGGAAACTATTCTGAAGAAAAATTTCTCTATTCTTTCTTAAAGGAGTCAAACTTTTTTAAAGTTTCTACATAATGTAAGCCTGAAAAAAACCAGCTGCCCCTGCTTTAAGGAATCCATTCGTTAAAGTTAAAGCAGGCTGTAGAAGGGACTCTCAAAGCAGCAACACCATTGGAAAATTGGAAAAGTTGATTTTTTTTTTTTTTTTTTTTTTGATAAACAGCAAGAAGACACTTTGGTGGATCAAGGCTCAAGACCATCTTCCAAATCATTTTCCAAACCTTCTAAACTTGGGTTTAAATAGAAAATATTGCCTTGTTGCCCAGTATTCTTTGCTACAACCTATCTCCTTTCACTTTCCACTAGTAAAAATGCCTGGAGGAGCAGAGAATACCACTGAACCAACTATGGTTCAGTCCTGTCACCTCAAAAGCTGTGAGAACTTGGCATACCATCCAGCAAGATTTCAAAAGCCATAAAGATTACCAATTTTGAAGGTTGCCTTACTTCCTTTGATGCTTCACACAATGAATAAAGTACATAGGAAATTAATTGCAAGCCACCATACTCTTTATATATATTGTAAGTGCAACCTGCTAGAAACATTACTATACCAAAGGTATTATAAATGCAGCAGTTTTTCCTAACTTGCTACTTTCAGAGGTAAAAATTGTAATACAACATTTTTGAATAGCATCAGCTTAGGGAAGCCAGAAATCATGATAGGTTTCTCCTGTAGAATCTTGCCTATTTTCTTTTAGACCCAAAAGTATTCTTTGTGAAATTTTATGAAATTCTATTCAGTATTTCAACAATTTATTTAATAGACCTCAGACTGATCTCTTTTTTAAAAAATCTTTCTCAGTGAGGAAAATCCATATATGTTTGTTTTGGTAAGTTTGCATTTGCACATAATAGTTAGCCAGTTTTTATTTTAACTATGGTTTGCTGAACAAACCAAGAACAGCTGAAGTCACCGCTTGCTTAACTAATGCCTCATTAATTTTCTCAATTTCTTCCACTGGTACCCATAAGATATAGATGGAGTATAAGAACAAAGAATAAATTGGAATTCGGGCATTTAGATTAAAACAAACCATAGTTTCATTAAACCAGGATTCATAAATCAAAGACGAGCCAGAGTTTCACATTCAGACTTTGTGGGCAAAATAAAGCAGTGTTTCTTAATTGGGCTGGCTTGCACACTATGCTGTCCTTTCTATTGTGACTAAGTATATTCTATCTCTATTGCTTCATGTAATTAGGGAACTAAAGTTTAATGTTTCCCAATGAGCAGAAAGTCCCAATAAAGCTATGACTTGGACTATACTTTGCCATATCTAATAGAACAAAGTCTCCCTACTGCTGAATTTATATTCATTTGCTGCCAACTGACAGAATATTAATAAATCCATAGTATTGTTTGTATTTAACTACTCCACCACTGTTTAACAACACACCTGGGTGAAATCTATTTACTTTAAACAAAAAGAAATGATTAGTTCTTTTCTCAGTGTTTCAACAATATATTCTAGAACCTCTTAAGTAATTAGTTGCAGCAAAGATCTGTCAATACAATTTGTTATTGGTAGTCATGAGAGGATTGCTCCTACTTTGATCAATGGTATGTAGTAGATGTCATAAAATGATCATACAAAATATATTGGCAGTGTAGGAAAAGAGAAAACAAGATTATTTATTGTCTTATTGTAAGTCCAGGGGGCTAAATAGGATACACAAATTAGATGGATTTCTGCTTTTAATTTTAGAATTAATCACAGTGTGAGAAAGTTTCTTTCTGTTATATAATTAGAAATCACAAATACGTTAATGGCATTGCTCTTCTGTGAAACCACACAAGAATAATGATTTGCTCTGAAACAAAAAAATCAAAGTAATCTTTGAACAATTTTTGTAACTCTATTTTTTATTTTTTTTTTAAACTGAATCTTCATCAGAAGATAGAGAAATGTAGGTAGCTAACATTTACACTTAGTCCAAAATCTATTACATACAAACATGTATATTTTGCTTTGTTCTCTCTTTTTCTTCTCCCATAAAAAATTTCTCCCCAAAGAAGCCTTAAAAGTCTTCCATAAAAAATAATGAAACCAAATTTCAATAAAACAAATTAAACAAAACAAGCAATAAAATCACTAATGCTAAAAAAATGTATCTATATACCGTATATGCCGGTGTATTAGGCGACCTGGCATATAAGATGACCCCCGTCTTTATCGCCGAGCCGCATTCCTAGAACGTCATCTTATATGCCGGAAACTACCAGTATTTCTGGCGTATAAGACGACTCGGTGTATAAGACTACCCCCATCTTTGGCGCCAAGTTTAGCGCTTCCAGAAGTCGTCTTATACGCCGGCATATACAGTATGCCTCAATATATATGAATTAAAACAATTTTTTTTAAATACAAAGGCTTAGTCAGGAGGTCCAAATGAAATATCCATCTATCTATCTGTCCACTATCTATTTACCTACCTACTTTTCTAGTTATTTTGATTTATACTTTTAGTTTCCTAAACATATACCGATTGTATATGAATGGCTACAATAACTGATATATAAACAGTGGCTTTGGTAAGAGAGAGGGGTGGCATATAAATTTAATAATAAATAAAAATACCATATAATGCCTATATGAACCAGCCAACTGCTTGTGTTACATTCTAGAAAACTTTTCTGTCCAATTTCAATTGCATCACATCTATAAAGAAGGATGTAAGATACTACAACATAACATAAAAATTAAAAACAAGTATTTCTGCATCAGACCAGTGACTCATTTAGATCACCAATTTTTGTCACTGTCTATATCCTACTGTAAGAAATTGGAACGCCATGCACAGCAGGGATCGATAATTCCAATAAAGACCTACCTGATCTGCATATGATGTTTTTAAAAGCTACCTTCATAGCTCAGCAACTCCTAGCTTACTGTGGCTACTAAACATGTTACAAATCCTTTATTCTTGAGTTCAAAAGGCATGCTAAAGTAATTCTGCTGCCTGAGGCAAAGGACAATAGTAATAGCAATGGTACTTAGACTTATATACACTTCACAGTGCTTTACAGCCCTCTCTAAGTGGTTTACAGAGTCAGCATATTGACCCCAACAATCTGGGTTCTCATTTTACTGACTTCAGAAGGCTGAATCAACAGTGAACTGGTCAGGATTGAACTCCTGGCTGTGGGCAGAGTTTGCCTGCACTACTGCATTCTAATCACTGTGCCACCAGGGCTCAAGATGGCACACTGAACACAACTCACAATAAGTCATACTGACAGGAAAGTTAAGCTTGGAGAGAGAAAAAAACCTCTTTTTGTTGTTGAAGGAGTAACCAGTAGAAAGCTAAACTTGCACATTGGGTTCATTAAAATATGCCCCTACCTTTAAGCATCATTTGGCAATTAACGTGCCTGCCAAGGCAAGGAGTGTGAAACTACCCCTTAAGAGTGTATTTCTGCCTTCGCTTCATTGAGTCATCCATACGTGATAGTGATTGCATCCATCACCAGCTTTTTCAGAAGAAGGGAAACAAACCCATAATTCTAGAGAAACATTTGCTTTCAGACACCATGAGCAGCACTAAAGCAAAGGGCTGACATTCACTGAACCACAGATTTGCTTCTCCTGACTCAACAAGGCACTTAACTATAGCACTGGCTTGATAAATGTGTCTCTTTTTTTATAGTCTGCTGCTGTGGGTGAAAATTATACAAGTATCCTACATAAAAGGAAAAAAATATTTTTCTCCCGGGGCGCATTTTTTTGTTGTCTGTTTTAGGACTCCCCTCCTCTTTCCAAAGGGCCCACCTTCTTGTATAAATCACACCCTTTCTGAAAGGCAGGGAGCAAAATGTAAGTATTAAAGTCCACTGGATCCAGTGGTGGGATTCAAATATGTGAAAAACTGGTTCTGTGTGGATGCCACTTCCAGAAGTCCATTCTGGACTTGGGCAACAAAAAATTAGCTACCAGTTCTGCCGAAGTGGTGCGAACTGGCTGAACCCCACCACTGACTGAATCCACAGCCTGACTAGATGGACACTATTCAATATTGCAAGCTCCGAGCTTATTACCATTTATTTATTTATTTATAAAATTTATAGGGTACCCATCTTACCACAAGGTACTGGGAAAAAACAATAGCCTTTTCCATAGGGGGTAGCACTTCAGTACCATGTGTATGCACTGATTTTTATTTTTTATTTTTTTGCACTAATAAGCTTGCACTAATAAGATATCATTTATGTGGATGGCTGGAGTAGTGAAAAAGCATGCCAAGAAATGCTCAAAATGCAAACAAATCCACATAGTACAGGAATCTTTAAACTTGGCAACTTTAAGACTTGTGGACTTCAACTCCCAGAATTCCTTAGCTATCTAACAAAATGAAATTCAATAGTGAAAAAAGTAAGGTTCTACATTTAGGCAAGAAAAACCAAATGTACAGGGATAGTATAGGGGGTACCTTGCTCAATAGTACTAGTAACTGTGAGAGGGATCTCGGAGTCCTAGTGGACAATCACTTAAATATGAGCCAGCAGTGTGCTGCAGCTGCCAAAAAGGCCAACACAGTGCTGGGCTGCATTAACAGAGGGATAGAATCAACATCACATGAAGTATTAATACCACTTTATAATGCCTTGGTAAGACCACACTTGGAATACTGCATCCAGTTTTGGTCACCATGATGTAAAAAAGATGCTGAAACTCCAGAAAGAGTAAAGAGAAGAGCAACAAAGATGATTAGGGGACTGGAGGCTAAAACATATAAGGAACTGTTGCTGGAATTGGATATGTCTAGTTTAACGAAGAGAAGGATGAGGGGAGACATGATAGCAATGTTCCAATGTTCCAAAGAGGAGGGAATCAAGCTATTCTCCAAGGCACCTGAAGGCAGGGCAAGAAGCAACAGATTGAAACTGATCAAGCAGAGAAGCAACCTAGAACTAAGGAGAAACTTCCTGACAGTTAGAACAATTAACCAGTGGAACAACCTGTCTCCAGAAGCGGTGAATGCTCCAACACTGGAAGTTTTTAAGAAGAGACTGGACAGCCATGTCCGAAATGGTATAGGGTTTCCTGCCTGAGCAGGGGGTTGAACTAGATGACCTCCATGGTCCCTTCCAACTTTATTATTATTATTAAGTCTTAAAGTTGCCGAGGTTGAAGACCCCTGAGAGAGTACAATCCTCATTTAAATCCCTTTCCCTGCTTCTGCTCTGAAAAGCTCTCCAGCCATCCTTGAGTCTGCAGAAAAGTATACAAACATAATAGTGTGACTTTCAACTGGTCCTTGTTCTTATGACCATTGCAGCATCCTCACGGTTACATGATCAAAATTTGGGTGCTCTGCATGTATTTAACAACAGTTGCAGCATCCCAAGGTCATTTGATCACCATTTGCGACCTTCCCAGCTGACAAGCAACGTCAGATTCACTTAAAGAGTACATGATTCACTTAACAACTATGGCAAAAAAATAAATCATAAAATTGTGATCATAAGTTGAGGAGTACCTCTATATGCTTCATGTAGAAAAGATGCCAACTTCATTTCTGTTAACCTCAGCTCTAACCAAGGAAGGTGAGGCTTAGATATAAATTTGGAGACTAGTATAGGCTCATAGGAATAATACTCGGGATTGAAGTCTAAGCAAAAGAATCTCCAGTTAACGCCATCCCACACTGCCATTCCTTCCTCTACTGCATCTTCGTTCCCCGCACCCAGGAGTCATGGTGGTGCAGTGGTTAGAATGCAGAATTGCCGGCTAATTCTGCTGACTGACAACTGTCAGCAGTTCGACAGTTCAAGCATCATTGGCTCAAGGTTAACTCAGTCTTCCATCCTTCCGAGGTCAGTAAAATGAGGACCCAGAGATGCTGATTCTGTAAACTGCTTAGAGAGGGCTATACAGCACTGTGAAGTGGTATATAAGTCTAAGTGCTATTCCTCTGGCTATCCTTCCCTTTTAAAAACATCCTTTTTAGGGAAAAGCAGTATTCCATGCAAGGAAACAAGGTCACTCCTAATCTCATAATCATCCACTCTCAGCTCTTTGATGCATTGCTTGGAAATGTGAGACTTAGACAATGTATTTCTCCACTTGTTCGTACTGCAAAACCTCTTAATTCATAGACTTGTAGTCCTTGCCTTACAACCACAATGGAGCCCAATATTTCAGTGCTTTGCAAGATAGCTGTTAAATGAGTTTTGCCCCATTTTACGACTTTTTGTGACATGGCTGTTAAGTGAATTACTGCAGTTGGTAAGCTTGTAACATACTGTAGTTGTTAAGTGAGTCTGGCTTCCCCATTGACTTTGCTTGTCAGAAAGTTGCAAAAAGGGATCACATGACCCTGGGACACTGCAACCGTCATAAGTGCATGCCAGTTACTAAGTGTCCAAATTTTGATCACATGAACCATGGGGAAGCTGCAATGGTCGTAAGTGTGAAAAACTCCCATAAGTCACTTTCTTCAGTGCTGGTGTAACTTTAAACGGTCAGTAAACAAATGATTGTAAATCGAGGACTACCTGTATTGGTAATCCAGAACATGAGTTTTATAATCAATAATAGTTTTTATCACCTGTCCAAAAATCGTAGAGCAAAACAGATTTACCTCCAAATTATACCTGAAATCTGTCTCAAGTTATTATAAAAGGATAAGACCGGGGTTTATATTTTTATGAAATTGTTTATACTATTTAGCTGAAGTCCAGATATTCCCAGTTGTGCAAATTGAATATATCCCCTTTTGAAAATAATACAAGCTGAATAGAGGACTGGGGCATTTTGGTGCGTATCTCTGTTGTGCTTACGCTTCCTGCTATGGACACAGCTTGCCTCCCCTGGATTTGGGCAACTTTCCTTTGTTTGTGTAGAATAATTCACAGGTTTTGACTAACTCAGTCTGTCGTTTACCTCCCATGCATTAAGCAAACAACAATCAATTTCTCATTGTTAATGTAACTATGGAAGCAGTTAACAGCCCTTGTAAATATAATCTATACTAAGATGCTGTAATTCAAATCTGGATTGCCTTGAACTGATCTGTAAAAGTATAGCAGTATAAAGACTTCAGATCTGCAACTGATGGCCATGGCACAATGCATTCAGACAGAATCTATGGGGGTTATGTCCCCCCCAAAAATGTTGCAGCTGGTCAGAAAAATTCCAAGAATAAAGAGAGGCAGAAGATTATTGGACTGCCAACTCCGAGGCCTTCTGGGTTCATGTAGGCAAGACAGTCTCAAGGAAATAAATGTAGTGGCCTAGATTAAATAAATAAGGGTGCTTTTCCCCCCACACATAACAAAACAGAACAGGTGAGCACTTTGCACTGTGAGATCCCTGGAAACACTGTTTCTCTTTTGGCAAAAATAAAAATCATTAGTACAGCTATCCACGTGCATTACATTTCCATACATAGATCTGCAGAACAGATGTCTTCCTCCGTACTAGTCAGCCTGGCCATCAAATATTAAGATTTTATATCTATATTTTCTTTTTCTTTCCCAGTCCTCCATTCCTTCATTTTAGCATCTTTTTTAATAGTAAATCGGAGGGCAGGTAGTGTTTTCAGATAGAAATATAAGATACCAATCCTGAACCAATGGCTTTAAGCCTATAGGTGTGCCTTGATGTATAAAGTTCCCTCACTGAACAGTATATAAAATAAATGTGCAAACCTGAGCTCGTCATTTTGTCTTTGTTCACAACAAGGATGTATTCAAAGATGCCTCCAATAGTTCCAGATGTCATGAAATGGGTGCCATAATCATCAATAAATCTGCTGTACATCCCGTAATTGTATTCCTCTGGGAGCTCTATCAGAGACTGCAACATGTCTTCATCCAAGTATATATTATCACGTCTCATCTTGAAACGTGCTGTTTGTACTTTAGTTTTGGCTCTAATAAATCCTACATTCTGGGAAGTAAGTAGATAGCTAGTTAGCAGACAGACAGAAGTTACAGATAGTCCTCAACTTATGACCCTAATTGAGCTCAAAATGTCTGTTTGCTAAGTCAGACATTTGTTAAATGAGTTTTGCCTCATTTTACGACCTTCCTTGCCACCGTTGTTAAGTGAATCACTGCAGTTGTTCAGTTAACAACATGGTAGTTAAGTGAATCTTGCTTCTCTATTGATTGTAACCATCATAAATATGAATCAGTTGCCAAGCGTCTTAATTTTGATCACATGACCTTGGGATTGCTGCGAGGGTTGTAGGTATGAAAAATAGTCACAAATCACTTCTTTCAGTGCCGTTGTAACTTTGAACAGTCACTGTTATAAGTCAAGGACTACTTGTATATCCAGTTTTTGCATGGGAGATAAGTAACTAATTAGTTAGCAGACAATGACAAATTATACTCTGAGAGTATAAGTCTCTGGGAGGTAAGTAGAAAGCTAGTTAGCAGTCAGAAACAAGTTAAACTGAGTTTTTGAAACATGGGCTTATAATCATATGCAAAGTTCAATTTATTTATTTATTTATCTATCTATCTATCTATTTATTTATTTATGACAATTTACATGGCCTCAGTGATTCCAGGCAGCTTACAAAAATAAAATAAAAAAAAACAATAACACAAATACAATATAAAAAGTCATTACCACCCACCTCCTCAGTGTCAACAATCAAACGAGCTATTTGACAGGGCCATCCCACTTTGGGATCTCCAGGCCCATTGGCAAAAAACCCTCTTTACTTGTTTCTCTAACCTCAGGAAATTATTTCAAAGTCCTGCGTTGTAAGCAGTTCCTATACAAGACTTCTAAAAACTGATCAACACCAAGCTGTTCACATTTCTTGATTTCCAAGATTTCCTAAATCATAAGCAAAATAATGGCTTCCTGCAACTCCGGTTTTCTTAAATTAAAGTAGGAAAGACAGATTTGCTGTTGGAACACGTTCTCTGACAACTGTTGCCTGATGAATAATTCTAAATATTTTTCAACCATTATCATTTATATATTTAAGATCAAGGAAGGAGGATTGGAGGGAGATAGTATGCAACATTTTTCATAATTTTATTCTCCATTATAATGCTTCTTTTTACTTCGGTGCAATAAGAGCAATAGCAATGTTGGTCATCTCACATGTGCAGTTACACACATAAATTAAGATATGAGTATTCCTGATTCAAGAGGGGCATGTGACTGATTTGATTTTAAAAAAATTAACAAGGATTGAGAAAGATGAGCTTTGCTGTTGTATTACCTTTTCTTTGTATTGAGTAAAATTGTTCAGGGTCCCTGAAGCCTTTGATAAAGTTAAGCCCAGTTCCAGAGACACAGGAACGCTAGCAGGTCCTATGCCAACTGTAAAACCAACATTTCTAGAGGTGTCTTTTTTGATGGCCCTCAGTAACTCTGCAGAATCATCATAATATTCTGAAGAGACACCAGTATCAGCCTGAGCCTGAAATGAAAAGATAATATGTTGGATTAACATCAATGGATTCTCTTTTGCCCTAGTAGAAGAGGGGTGGGGAACTATGGCCCCTTTATGACCTGTGGACTTCAATTCCCAGAGCATGGATGGCTCAGGAGTTCTGGAAGTTGAAGTCCACAGGTCATAAAGAGGCCATAGTTCCCCACCCCTGCCCTAGAAGCTCCAAATTTCAGCCTAGGCACACCTAATTTATCCTCTCTGAAATCTTTGCAGCGTCAATTTCTAAGCTATTTGGGGACAGCATAAACAAAAAGACAACCCCTTTCATTTTTTTAGCTTCTGCCAGCCAATGTGGTACTGTCTTAATGTTATTCAAATGATGTTGGCCACTCTGGAATTAATCTTTGGTGAGTGAAAAAGAGTCCTTTGTTAAATGAACACATATGCATGCAAGTACTGTGGGGTTCGTTGGGATCTCTGGAGGGGTAATATTTGAAAACAGCAATAGCAATAGCTCTAAGACTTAGGTACCTCCTCATAGTGCTTTATGCACTCTCTGGGAGGTTTATAATGTCAGCGTATAAAGGATGAAAAGCTGAGTCAATCTTGAGCCCGTCAGGATCAAAGTCCAAACTGAGGGCAGAGTTTGTCTGCAACACTGCATTCTAAGCACTGCACCACCAGGACTCAAGATAGTGGTAGCAGTTAAGTGATCAAAGCCACATAAAAATGCAGTGCAGGACCCTCCTGATGTTTCATAAGAACCTTAAGACCTGGTTCTGCCAGATGGGTTAGGGACCCAATGGGAGAGTTTAACACTGGAAGTGGTTAACTAATTAAAATTCTATGCCACGTCCTTGTGTCCAGCTCCCTTCTTTGCCAACTTGTGCCCATAATTTTATCTGTTAATGTTTTTATCAGCTGTGTTTTTTACAATGGATGATTTTAATGTTTTTCAATGTTTTTTATATTGTAAGCCATCCAGAGTTGTTGGATATGAGATAGGTGGCAAGTAAATTTTATAGATAGATAGATAGATAGATAGATAGATAGATAGATAGATAGATAGATAGATGTGTGTGTGTGTGTGAGAGAGAGAGGGGGGGGGAGGTTGTAAACACCATTTTGAAATTTGTATCCTTATTGTAGATGCCCCTGCCCCACCTCATTCCCAGTCTCTATATATACTGTTAATCTTCCACTGAACTTGGAATTAAAGGCCCATCGCATATTCACACGTCTACAAATCTAGGTGATATATTGATGAGAATATAGAGTAACAGAGTTGGAAGGAACCATGGAGGTCTATTAGTCTAACCCCTGCTCAGGCAGGGAGCTCTATATTACTTCAGACAGCTGGTTGTCCAATCTTTTCTTAAAACCCCCCAGTGATGCAGCACCCACAACTTCTATAGGCAAGCTGCTCCACTGATTTTGTCCTCACTGTCAGGAAATTTATCCTTAGTTCTAGGTTGGACCTCTCTTTGTTGAGCTTCTATCCCTTACTAACCTGAGGTGCTTTGGAAAATGTGTTGACCTCTTCCTCTTTGTGACAGCCTCTCAAATATTGGAAGACTGCTATCATATCACCTCCTAGTCCAGGGGTTCTCAACCTTGGCAACTTTAAGACTTGTGGACTTCAACTCCCAGAATTCCTCAGCCAGCTTTGAAGCAAACAAATACTCATGAATAGATCATTAACTCACTTAAAATCAATCAATCCAGAATAGGTCTTCTTCTCAGTGTCTTGGATGACATTGATGATGCTTTTTTATATATAACTCCAAGCTTTGCTGGCTGAGGAATTCTGGGAGTTGAAGACCACAAGTCTTAAAGTTGCCAAGGTTGAGAACCCCTGTCCTAATCCTTCTCTTCATTAGACATTCCCAGTTCTAATAACTGTTCATCGTACAGTTTAGCCTCCAATCCTCTAATTATCTTTGTTGCTCTTCTCCACACACTTTCTAAAGTCTCAATATCTTTTTCTGTACTGTGGTGGCCAAAACTAGATGCAGTATTCCAAGTGCAGAATAAAGTGATACTATACTGCATCTGGATCTAATAATACACAATGCTACAACGGTGCTAATAGGCTAGACTTTGCAGTACTTTAGGTGAAATTGCACAAGGCAGAAAACTGACTTGATTCCTGCAATAGGTCATTCAGAGTTTCCATTCTGGCCTCAGCAGTAGGGGACCAAATCCTGGCCTCAGTTACCACATTAGAAGCAAGCAAATACTCATGAATAGATCATTATCTCACTTAAAATCAATCAATCCAGAATAGGTCTTCTTCTTAGTGTCTTGGATGACATTGATGATGCTTTTTTTATATAACTCCAAGCAATGAACTTGCCTAATACCATTCAACGTATAATTCTACTGCATTAGATCTTTCCTTGCATAGATCCAGTGCTATTGAATCCTTAACATTAAGCACACACATACGCCCACATACTTACTAGAAATTGATAGAAGTGAACATTGTAGGATTTTCGAAAATATTTCTCATCATCGCCATAATACAAATGTTCACATGTCGAATCATACTTCAGCTCTCGCCATTCTCCATTATAAACAGTTTCACACTGGCCCCCAAAGTACTTAGGGTCATAGACTAATAGTGCTGGCTTTTGTGTAAGGATGTTGAATCTTTAATAAAGGAAAAGGAAAGCAAATAGGTAAGCAGTGTTGGTGTGTTCTGTGGCAAAGGGTGTTCCACTTCTTAAGCATCCTAGAAACTCTCTCTAAAAAAAAAAATCTGGGGGGTGATTCAGAGGCAAGCCGATTAAAGCTGTGATTCTCTATTTCCTTACTTATAAATATGTGTAATTGATTTTTATTTCTGACTAGACACATAGATGACAACACAATAAACTGGTACAAGTTGTAAAAGTTCTCAGTTTGCACCAAAGCAGATTAGAATGAAGGCCTTTTTAATACTGAGTGCATGAGAAGTGACAATTGTTCACATTTACTTTTTTATTCTTTGCACACTTTTATGGCATTATTGTCTTCGGGGTGCAGTTGTATGAATATATTTGATAATGCATTTGAAGTATGTGTCATAGTATGGATACATTTTTGAGCATACTTTTGAAATGTTTTCCATTTGGCACAAATTAGTTTGTGCTAAAATCCTGTGCCTACTTATCTAGGAGTAAAATTCAATGAAATGCTAAGGGGTGTATCTCTGAGTAAATATGCAATTAACATTTTGACATGCCTTCGTTGCCAATTTAAAACCCACAGTATGTTGACTTCCAGTTTGCCATCAGACTTCTGGTTTGCCATTGCGGCCGCTGCAGCCGCTGGAAGGCAAGCTCCGTCTTCCGCGTTCGGTTTCATTCCGCTGGGGACCCTGGAAAGGGTCGAAATTCGCCCTCTAAGGACCACCTTGATCGCGGGGGGGTGGCAGCCCTTCTGCTTGATCCGGGCATAGGAAAGACTGGCCATAGCAATATGGCTCGTCACTAAGCTACAGACTGCCAAAGTCAAACTTACCACCAGGCACTGAGTGAGATCCGATCTTCTTTCTAAGATCCTAAGTATTTTTCTTCCTGTAAAAGCTGGCCAAAGTATTTTTCTCCCTGAGGAGAGAGGGAAGGGAATTTCTATCCCACCCTCTAAGAATAGCGGCGACTGACTACCCAGGGGAGTTAAAGCACTAAAAGAATAACTTTAATTTAATTGGATTTATATGTTTCTGAAACCTGGGGACCAAAAGGTGTCTTATTTTTACTGAACACTTTTGTTTTTATCTATAAGAAATAAAATTGGAAAAAGGACTAAAAAAACTTTGGACTTAAAAATCTTAAGCGGCATCGGTGACATTTTGTGGCGAAGCTTGGTATTACAACTTGTTGTTGCCTAAAGGAGACTTGGTTTGAAGCCCAGATTACAGATAAGACTCTTTTAACTTTGATAAACACCACCTGTGAGACGTTCAGCTGTAAAGAGAACTTCTGGGTGGCATGGTTGGCCTCCTTGAACTATGAATGTTAACCTTTATTGATTTTTAGAGCTTTATGTGGGGAATTGCCTTCCTACTTTTTTATCTGAGGAATATTGGTCTTTATTTGAGATGATGAAATACCTTGGATTATAAAATTTTACTTGACAAATGACTTTTACTATAAAGACTACCTACAAACACATGAAACAGAGGTCCCATACCCATCTATAAAATTATTTTTATCATCTGACTTCAAAGTCCTCAACTTAACCCACCATTAAGAGAAGATGGATGAAGACCAGGAAAAGATTGTTTCCATGTTGAAAGCAATACATGAAACCATCCTTTCAGCTTGTGATGAAATAAGATGTTACAGAAAAGAACAAGATGTCAGCTTAGATATACAAACCCAAATTCCAACTACAACTAAAGAACTAACAATGCAGAAGGTAACCGAAGAAGCAGAACAATCAAATACTAAGACAGAGGACTCAATTGACCAACAAATACAGTCATTGGAATATTCAGAAAAGGGACTGACAACACTGAAAATGGAAAAGACTTTCTATATAAATCAGAAGAAATTTGAGGAGCAAGAAGAAGAACAGAATGAATGGAAGATAAACATACCAGGACAATTATGGGGATTTGGAATAATAGGGAGACAATTTAAGAAATAGAAATGGGCTAGCCCTACCAAAAAATGGCAACTAAATGGTCTTTCTTATTCCAAACAGTATATATAATAATAGAAGGAGATATATTTGATGATTTAAAAGCATTGACAGGGAAGGCTAGTTGGCAAAGAAAAAAAGCTAGAATAAGGCTGAAGAAAATTGGGGTTTTGATTTACCAGAGGGGAATTCGTATTACTAATTAGAGGGTCAAAGGGAGAAGTTGAGATAAGGGAAATTTAAAACATTTGGAAATTAGTTGAAAATAAGGATGCTATTTGTTTAATACTTAAAAATTAGACCTAAAAGAAAAAAAATTAATATGTTTGATTTATTAACTCAGACAATATATATAAATAGACTTTGATTTATTAAAGGGGATACTATATTTTTAATTAGATGTTGTAAGATGGGGGAAAAGATAACTTTTAGGAAATAGAACAAGATTATACTCAGATAAGATGTGTATTTTGAATATCAGATTCGGTTATGAATTGAGATAAAGGAAACTTTGGTTACCTAAAACCTGGAAATTATAAATATCAAATGTTAAATTTGAATATTGATGGAAAACTAAAAATTGGGAAAAACTAATAACAGGACATTGATTGAATGTAAAGATTGAATATAAAAGTAATTAAGATATGTATAAGCTAAAAAATTATTGATAAATGTAATAATGATGTTTTTATTTAGTTGATATAATAAGAACTGTATTAGCTTAAACATGAGATAGTAGATAGTAAGGGAAAAAGAGAGGAAATATTTGAGGTTGTAGTTTGAGATTTGTACTAAAGATTTTTGTATGTTACTGAACTATTGATGAACCCAGCCACCATGTTGCTTTTTAAATACCTAAATGTAAAATTGGAAAATTAATAAAAATACTATTAAAATAAATAAATAAATAAAACCCACAGTATGTCATCTTTGTATCCCGTAGCTGCAATATCTTTTTCTTTCTCTTCTTTGACAGACATGCACTGGAGAACAGAAGTCCAATTTTGTTCCTTAAACGTCAGATTTCCTTGAAATTGCAGCTATGCCAACACCTTTCCCCTAGTTGCACTTATAAGCAACTGGTTATAGTTAACCTAAAATAAAAGTAGTCCTCAATTTGAAACTTTTCATTTAGTGACCAAAGTTGCAGAGGCATTGAAAAAAGTGACTTAGGATCCGTTCTTGCACTTGCGACCATGACAGCATCCTCATGATTACATGATCAAAATTTGGGCACTTGGCAACCTGGCATTTACTTATGATGGAATCCCGGGTCACGTGATCACTATTTGTGACCTTCCCAGCCAGGTTCAAACAAGTCAATGGGGAAGCTGGATTCACTTAACGGTTGTGTGATATAATTAAGTGCAGTGATTTGCTTAAGAAGTGTGGGGGGAAAAAAATCAGATGCAGCCACCTTGCTTGGCAATGGAAATTCTGGTCCCAAATGTGTTTGTAAGTTCAGGACTACCTGTGCTGTAACTTGGTAATTGCTGAGGAACTTTCCTAGTTGTGTTGTGTTTGGTTCTACTATAGGATTAGCCTGTAGGTTTGAACCACTGGGCTCTTGGGCTGTTTGTGCACCATCGGACAGGGAGGCATTAGTGGCACCAAGGGGATGATCCAAACAGTAGAAACAAGGCACATAATTTCCCCGTGGCAGGACAGACGTAAAGAATGGTAACAATAAAGGAGA